>NC_137737.1:140416686-141029186 GCF_963264785.1 Psittacula echo
TTTCTTAATTTTTTACCCAAAGAAGAGTCAGTTTTGCATGAAATTTGTAACTGGAAGAGATTAATACCAAGGAATACAAATATTAGAGAAGTTATGCAGTAAAACTCATATCTAAAACTTTGTAAATGATTAAACAATACCCTCTTATTCCTCTGAAACTGTATAGCCTAATGGAATTATGGAGCTGGAGCATGAAAATTATGTTTATTAAGAAACCCAATTTGAAAACATAAACATTTAGAAGTTGTGAATAGTAGATGATTTAGTGATGTGGTCTAGATATTCAAATAGTTAGTACCTGGATGTCAGAAAAAGTGTGGCTAGGAGATACCTAGTCACCCAGTGAATTCTTCACAGAATCAGTTGGCAAGTAAGTAATTGAAAGTCTTATTTTGTCTCTAACAGTGTTACATCTTGTCACCTGAGATGCGTCATTTACTCATGGACTGTCAGTCTATAATACTGTAAAGGACTAAAAACATTCATAATGTCTTGCTAATGGCAAGATAATTATTCATGTTATTTTGACTTCCGGGCTTGTTCATACTACTTTATTGAAGTCCCGTTTACAAAATCTGCAAACACAAAGTAACAATTCACATTTCTGATGTTGTCCAGATATTTGCAAACTATTATATTGTCAAGTTCAGAAAAACTAGTATGATTGCATGGAAAGCTAAAATGCATAAACCAGCCAGACTTAAGGAATGCAAACAATAAATCAGGTATTGCAAGTATTTAATTGTGCTCACAACAAGACTCTTAAATTCACTGGTAACAATGATATGTAGATATGGTATTCATGTATGTACATATTTACGAAATCAAGACCCAGCTGGAGACAGAGGATTGTCTGGAACATAGCTTTTAAAGTAGCAGTTGTAGCTACATCTCAGGAGAATTCTGCTAATAACTTCCTGCTGAGGTGCCCATAGCAGTGTGCAGTAACTTTAGTGTAGCAGCTCGTATTATATGCCTAGTTGAATATATATTTTGCCCTTAGAAAGTTAAACACTTGCTTACAGTAAATGTGCATTTTTATTTCAGAATTGGAAATGACTGCAATATCTCCAGTAGTCCGCTGTGACTACTAAGTATAAATGTTGGTGTAGAAGTGATTGGCATTTTTGTGGTTTAATTTCTTCTAGCTGCTTGAGTTTTATTGTTTTGAATCAATGTGGCCTACCGTATCAAATTTTTCAGTTTTGAGCAGCAATTATAATGGAAGTTTAAGGTTATAAACATCCCTGTTACATGTATTGATTCATGTATTTTTCCCTGACACTACTTCATTTCAATATTTGTTTTACAGATAAAGGCTTATATTCATATAATTCAGGTAAATTTCCAGCATGCAGAAATGCTTATTGTTTCCATATACATGCAGATTTTAATTTGGTAATTTATTGGTGTGCTTTTGCTACCTATTGTGCAGATGCTAAATTGCTTAAATGTTTCTTGGCTTTTATTGTCCGCTTTTCATTTGTAGGTTTTTGTTGGCTTTCTTTATTTATCTTCATATCTCTGTATTGATATTGGAGCAGTATTATAGCACTATATTTGCTTTGCCTGCCTTTAGTCTAGGTAGAGCCTTGGTAGGTAATCTGCAGTGAGCTTTAGTAACTATACTAAGAAAATGCTATTTTGCTTAAGTTATATTAAAAGGAACTCTGTTGTATTGCAGCTGTTTGAGAAATAGTGTAAGTATTTTTAGAATACAGACATGGGGTGGGTAAGTGAAGTACTGGCAAAATAGGTATTTGCACTGATACATATTTTTACAGTTTCGTATTGATTTAAATCCCCACTTACAAATCCAGTTGCTATATCTGAGAAGTTTGCCTTAATTAAATATAAACAAATTAATAATGTACAGTTTTTTAAAAGCTTAAATGTTGTAGTGCATTTCATGTGGGAATTTTTGCAGTTCCAGCAGTTTTAATTATGGGAATCTCGTTGAGAATTAGTTCATCTAATTATCTTTTAGTTATGTTTAAAAAGTGAAACGCACATTGGTAAGAAAATAGTTCCAATACCATGGCGGCGAGAAACAAAAACCCCACAGAATGTTTCTTGAGAGTGGTAATAATAAAACTCAATTTCCATTACAGCTAGCTTTAGTCTCCCATGTTTCTTCTGTTCCATTCTCTCCTGAAATAATCTCACATTATTCTCATGATTTATGATATCTGAACATTGGAATAGACTATGTTTGCTGTGGTGACTGTGGATTTATCTATGTATGGATTAGCCACACATTTTATGTTGTGTTTCTTTTTCATTAAGGGATTCTGATTTGTGTCTCTTCTATCCATTTTCAAAGATCTGGAGGAACTCAATTACTTTTTTGTATTTCTACCCCTCTGTCAATGTAGATGAAATTGGTCAAAAACTTTAAAAAAGCCCCTATTATCTGCAGCAGGATAAAGTGACAGATTGGCGTGGAGACAGCAGGACTCCATAAGAGATTAGTTCACACTAAGAACCTTCAGGCACAGACTGGATGAATACAAGAGAGCACATTATTAAGACAGTTGTTGTGAGACTGATTTTAGGGTTGCTTATATGTCAGCTTTGAACACAGAACAATTACAGGCAATGCTATGTTACTTTAAGTGGTTGTGAAGCTTTTCTGTGAGCTTCAGGGAAGGAGCTGATAAGCATGCTTCACTACCCTTTGTTCCCCCAGGGAGTCCACAAAAACCTTGTAAAAGCTTCCTGTAAGGATCAGGATTCCCAGCTTGGGAGCTCGGTTGCTTTCTTATTCCTCTACAAGAAAAACAGAGAATTCCTGAGCCGTAAATCTGGCACTTCCTTCTGTATTTAAGCTTACTCACCTTAATTTTCTCTCATTCTGTCCCCTGCCCTAGTCTGTTCTGGCAACTTTATTGGTTGGCTGTAGTAGGCTTTACTAGTTTTAAACTTCTTGTGTTGGTCTTCTCTTGAGGCCTATATCAGAAGTAGTATTGGACAATATATGAAATACAGGAGGTATTATATCTTGCATTGTTTCCCCTGTATATTAATTATAGAGTTGATCACCACTATGTTCCAACTTTAGTTGTCATGTGGATGTCAGAAAATATTTCAGAGCTCTCCACAGATTTTAGTTGCTTTGCAGAAAAATGTTTACGATCACATGTAGTTTAATTCATTTGGAAGAGTTCCAGTTACTTGCAATGTTGTTACGGAGAGAAATGTGATTCTGTCGAAGCAAAATAGCACAGCATGGTTCAGGTGGAAGAGACCAACAAGAGTCATCTAGTCATCTAGTCTTTCTCCATGATCACTTCAGAGCTGGCCAAAAGTTAAAGCATGTTAAGTGCATTGTCCAAGTGCCTTTAAAACAGTGACAGGCTTGGGACATCCAAAGAAGAAGCTAAAAATTTCTTCAATGATTTCCGTATTTTTTTATTCAGAAGTTGTTAAAGCTTTTCATGGCGACCAACACTGAAGCTTGTAAAAAGTTAACAAAAAAAAATATGATTCATAAAATTATATAAGACACCTCACTTTTTTCTTTACTTTATTATTAGCCATGAAGATGGAAAATTGACAGGTTTTTACACTAAGAAACTACTGTATTTTAAATTATTTTCATGCCTAATAGAAAGCAAAAAAATAAAATAATAAAAAAATAAATAGAAAGTACTTTTAACTGGAAATTGAAAATAATGGGCCTAATGATTTTTAGGTGGTGGGGTTTTTGCTAAACTCTGCAATGAAAGCTACAGTGCAAATGTTGTAAGCTTCCAGTTTTAGTGTGTCTATACTCTTGCAGTGTTGTCATGCTGTGTGGGATGGTAGCTTGTGTATCAGTGGTAGGGAAGGAGGTAGGTAGGTGTGGGAGGGAAAGAGGGTGATCAAGTTCAGATGGGGAGCTTCTCCACTGTCCCCGAGATAAGCTCTCCCTGGAAAACAGTTACATTGATAGTTTAAAGCTATTAAATGAAAATTTGCCAAAGAATTGGATGACATGGTTTAGTGCGAGGTGTCCCTGCCCATGGTGGGGGGGTTGGAACTTGATCTTAAGGTCTTTTCCAATCCTAACTATTCTATGATTCTATGATAATATATCTTTTTATTTCACTGGGGATGGGGTCATGTAGAATTACGGCATTTTTTATGTAGCTCTCACTAGCTAATCATAGAGCACAGGCTCTGTTTTGCCTTCAGTCTGCAACTTTAATAACCAACAGTCCTGGTGGAAGGCATTCAAAAGTCCATATTTACCCTCTGTTACCAGCCAGTTATCAGACAAAATAGTAATAATAGCCCTAAGAATGTTTCATTAATAAGCTGTATTCCAGTGCAATGTCAGTGAGACTTAATTAATGCCATTCCTCAAAGGAAAAGTTAATTATATGGAAACTATATATAGGATCAATGCATTTATTTGATGCACCCAGTATCCCAGGTGTTACATGCGTAAACTTTATTGAATTTTGAATTTATGATAGAATGGATTTAATCTTCTTGCTCTTGAAATAAATATCATATTTTATAATGGTTTTGTCAAACGCTTTAAAATATTCATTAAAATGTTTCATTAACGATGTCTATTTAGACTAGTTTCTGAGAGGCTTCACTGTCGCATTTTCCAGACAAACTATGAACTTCTCATTCACTGTTTTATGATGAGTGTTTCAAATTGCTTAGATAATGAAGTGGTATTTTGAAAATATGTGGCTAAAGTGGGACTGAAGCCTAAATCTTCACATTTACATTGTCAGTAGGTTAAAAAGAAAATTATTGTCTAAAATTAGTATATAGCAGATGAAATTACTATTGCAAAAATTGTAAGAAATATTAAACTAAGCTACCAGCTTAGTTTAATAAAATTAAAATTTAATTTCAAAATTATACTGGTATTTTGAATACTCAGTTCTATATATGATGTCAACCTCTGCACTTTCTAATTTGTTCCATTTCTGAAGTTAGTGGAAGATATATATAAAAATAATATATTTAAATAAATATAACTTTATTCCTTTGCAGAAGTTACATATTTCAGGCAGCACTTCTTGGCATTACATATTTAATTGACATGCTTTCCTTCCTCAGTCCTTCCTGAAAACATTGATTTATAAAGATAAAACTGAGTAATTAATTCTGGTTTATATTTCTTCTGACTTCTTAGCATTTTAATTTACATTTATAAGTAAATGTGAAATATTACTTAAACATTAATATTTTTCAGTTGGTTTAATTTGTTAGTAGTTAGAGTTGGCTTAAGGTAGCCTCTGCTTGAGGAAATAGAATAGATGATCTGATCTCAACAAGCTTCATATCTCATTTTACAGAAAAAGCTGACATATTTAAGGGATGTTAGCTATTACAAGAGACCTTCATCTTTGCAGTAGCAAAGACAATTGGAGAAGGCACTGAAATCTGATTCTTCCCTTGACTCTACTTGTCTCTACTCTTAACCTCAGGGCAGGTTTCAGTCCTGGCCTACTCACTTTCCCTATTCCCCAGCTCTTCCCTGCAGCTTGGATGGGAGTGAAGGCAGACATCTGAGTATAAAAAGAGGAAAGGGTCTCAAGATTGGAAGATTATCTGAAGTTGAGGTATTAGGATATTCTGGAAAAGATTGGATGCAGTTTGAGAGGACAAAGAGAGAGAGAGCCCTGCCTTTTATATCTGTGGTTTGTTAAAGCTTATTCTCTCTTTTCTGTTGGATGCATCCTGTGACTACAAGATCACAATTTTAGCTATGCAACTGGGGAGGCAAGAGCCTACTGTGACAACAGCTGGCTATTTTCATCCTCAAAGTTGGAAATTTTTTCTTCAGAATACAGAATATAATATTCTAAAAATACATTAAAGCAGATGTACTTAGCTGTAAATATAAACATAAGTAATAAGCAACCTCAGTTGTAATTAATTAGGTTCATTCATAAGGATGAATTAAATGATGAGTAAATGACATTCATTCAAGTCATAGTTGAGTCAGTCCTCAAAAAACCCCCACATCTTTCGTGATACAAACCTTTCCAAGCATCCATGTGATGAGCATCAGCAAACTGTTCAGTTACCCCCATTTTCCCATTCTACAGTCCTCTCTCTCTGATACAGCCTGGGTGCTGTTATTGGTATCTTTGCACAGCAGCCACAGTCCCTCTGCCAGATCAGTACCAGGGTTACCAGAGTCCAGAATGGCTCTGCTGGGCACTCTTTTTGCAGCCTCTCCTCTGCTCCAGAGATCCCAGCCAAATCCAAGCCAGATTAGTGGGGCTCTCTTGCTTAGCATTTGATCACAAATGTCCTTATTTAATCATCTGATTTTGAAATAGTGGCTGAGGAGAATGGCAACTACTCCTTCTTGCTCACTGGGGTCTCCTGAAAAGCAGGAAGAGCATCACAGGTGGAATGGACGCTCATTCTTTGGGAAGCAAAAGAGATTTTCATATGGCCTCTGTGATGCTATAATTAAGAAAATAATCAGATTGAATATTGTCCTGATGAGAATGTTATGACTTATGTGCTTTTAGAAATCTTGATTCTCAGAAAATCCATGAGGAGGCTGAAACCTTTTCCTTCATTCCTGCCCTCATCTTCTAGGTTGTCTCAGGTGCTAATTGTGATCGCTTGCTATTTCATGTTTTAGAGAAAGATTTTACTCTTGTTATTTCTTGAATTCAAAGACACCTTTCCCCATCCATTGTAGCATGGCTATTTCTAAACTTTTATAATAAGTTGAACTAATAATTCGACCATGTAAGAATTTCAGGGCACAGGAAACCAAAGCATGGCTTTCTTTGTACTAATTTTAATTTCCTATTTGTGAGGAAAACCCCAACTTACTGCAATTAAATAACAATAATTAACATATATCACACTTTAGTAGTGTAGTAGTAGCCACACACTAGTAGAATAAACTTTTACAGAGCAATTTTCATCCAAAAAGAAATAGTCTGCAGTCTAGTTTATAAATTCATACACCCACATCTTGATTGCTGCAGTCACTTCTGACTTATTATGAAAGACACGGAAGAACTACAAAACATACAAACAAATACAGCAGGAACAATCAGAAATAAGAACAGTTTGCTTATGCAAAGGAACTAAACAATGATATTTCAGTTCATAACAAGTGGTAACTGTGGAGGAGTACGGAATATTGATTCATGTTTCTGAGAACACAGAAGCTTGGAGGGTGTTGTCTGAAATAATTTAATAGAAATAATACAGAGGGAAGTCTGTTTGACATAATGCAGAATTAAACTGCAGAACTCACTGGCATAGCATATTATAGAGGCCAAGAGAATACTGTGACTCAAAAAGAAATTATATGAATTTGTGGAGAATGGGTTGATTAATGAGTTATGGTAAACAGGATGGCTTAGGAAAAGTCTCAGTTGCCAGGACCCCTACCTGCTGAAAGCTAGAAGGATGTAACTGCAGCCTTTTTCCATACAGATCTTGTTAGCACACTCTTTCTACTAAAGAAGAGCTTCTCACTATTCCCTGGTGGGTAGACAGATGTTATATAGTCTGACAAACAACAGCATTTCTTACGATACAAATAATGCATAACGTTTCTTTAAACAGAAACTTTTTTTTTTTTGTCAAATATCCTCTTAGCATTTATTCTCCCAGATTTTTATTGGGAAAGGCAGGTAGGGATCCTCTGTTCCAGTCCTTCAGACAGAACATAAATCCTGCCTTGTTCCTGGACTTCTTAGGTTTACTCCCAGTTTTTACTGATATTTTTGTGGGTATGTTTTTCAGAATAAACCATCCTGTGGTAGGAATAAAAAGATCTTGCGCATGGTTGAAGGTTTGGTGACAATTATATTAAAACTCCTACCTTCTAGTTACCTATTTTTAGGTGGCCAGAAAATTAGAACAGACACACTGTCTTGCTGACAGTGATTTTCACATTTAAAACAAGTAAATGAATAACTATCATTCACATGCTAGTGCTTAATCCTGATGTCAGCAATCAAATGCTGTTGAAAAGATGCCACAGAAGACAGAAGTAAAATTAAGCTAAACACAAACTGACACATGTATTTGTCCTACATGACCTACATTTTGGCTCTAATTGTGGATGTGGAATCTGCTTTAATCAGCTAAGCTCTACCCTTTTTGACAGGTGTATTCTTGTAGGGCATTTAATAGTTTGCTTCCTTTAAGGTATCACAGAGAGATTTTGTTTTTCAGGACACTCTTTATGTGTGAAGCTGACTCTTCTGATAATGCTTACTAATACCCTAAAGAAAATATTACCTCAGTTAAATATTACTGCTGTTATTAAGTTTTTCTGGTATTGAAAGACTTTAGGGAAGGATGGTGTCTTTTATGTGAAAACTTTGAAGATGAACAGTGTGATGCCAGTTTCTACGTGGAATGTATACATACAGGAACAAAGTATATGAAAGTATTTCATAAAAGCAATGTTGCTGAGCTGTATTTCAGCATTTCATTGTATGTTACATTAAACATCTAGCTGAAAATAGTTGGTACACCAATACAGTTACAATAATACAACAAAAATAATTTTCCTTGTATGCTTATATTAATGCTTCATTGTCTAGTATGAAATCCTTACATTTATTTATGTATTATTGACTGAGGATAGTTTTAACTTACAGGAAGATAAACAATACATTTTGGATTCTTTTTCTTTTTTCAGGGTCCAAAAGAATCAGTGACAGTGAAGTTTCTGATTATGACTGCGATGATGGAATCGGTGTTGTTTCAGGTATTACCCTTTAAATTTCCTTTTTTCAGTAGAAGTCATTCTTATATATAATTTATTATTATTAATTTTGTAATGTTCCTCTGGTGAAAAATAAGTCGAAACTATGTGTGTTTTTCCAACAGACACAAGTAAGTATTATGGCTAATGCATATTTAACAACAAAAATTAGTAACAGAGGGAAAAAATCAATGTGTGGATTTCCTTGTTGCTTTTATAAAATGATAAAAATAGTACAAAAGTGGTTTTTTATTACATGTGAGGAAGTGTTTACTTGATTTTTTTTTTTGACAGACATTTGTGTTTGATATATCCTTTAAAACTTCATGGTGGAAGCAACACTGCCAAAGGTCTGAAACCTGAACATTTAAGTGAGGATGGGAAATACCCTGAAAGATAATCTGTTTTACTAAGTATTGGAATTGGGAGTTTAATGAGTATTTGTGATAAAAGGTGTCATGTGAAAGAGTATTTTTTCTCTTCTAAGAGAAAAGATAATACTGTAATCATAACTGAAAACAGTAAAATCAGAGAATCATATACTTTTGCTGACTACAGCAGAGAATATATTTAGGATCATAGAATCATTTAGGTTGGATGAGACCAGTATGGCACCATTTTGAACGCCTTGTATTGTCCTAGAAAAGGGTAATGAGTTTTGCAGAAGTTTTACCAGGTGCTTGAATCTGCAGGAATCATCAGGATTCTTGTGAAACAACTGGATTTAAAATTTTATCATTTCATAAATTCATCTTTTGACAATTTGTAAAATTATGGTCTTCACAGTTCAGTGAATGAGTCTACTTCCCTTTCCTGGCATTTTGATGTAGCTTTAGTTCCTTTAAGATCTTTCAGCTTTTGGATTTCTTCTGACAATTCTGCACCTTAGTTGCATTTTAATTCAGACTGGCTGTGTGGGTGGGAAAGTTTGATGTTCCTTAGGTTTTGAAATATTTATTTATTACCTTTTTTGTGCTGCTGTCAGTATGTTTGCAAATCTTTTGATTTATCCTTGTCTTATCATCCACATCCTTCTCTTGTCTAAGGTTATCTTATTCATTTGCAGACTCATCACAGTCTTGGTTTAAATATACGCTTCCTTTGCATGAAGCCAGTTTGTCTCTCTTTGTTTTATTTCTTTCTTACTTACCCCAGTTCTTTCATTTGTATTTTCAGGTTTTATTTAACATGACACTTCACTTTGCTCTTTTTCTTTCTGCCATATACTGTATGTTTGCTGACATCTGCAAGGTACTCTTAGTGATCCTTTCCATAAAATTAAGACTTATTCAAAGTACTGGACTTTTTCAAACTAAACTCCAGAAACCTTTAAGAAGAGCAAGAATTCTTTTTTGATTCCTCTTTAATTTACTTTTATTCAGCAGTGAACTAGATGACCTTTAAAGGTCCCTTCCAGCCCAAACCATTCTAATATTCTGTGAAATCCATGGATCTTTCTTGATCTTATGAAATCTTTAGAATCATAGAATCAACTAGGTTGGAAAAGACCGGTAAGAGTCCAACCATTACCCTAGGACTGTCAAGCCCACCAGTAAACCATGTCACTAAAGGCAAACTGATCTCCCCTCAAGATCTCCCCTGATGGTCACCCTTCTATCCCCTCATGATTTCCCCTCATGGCCACCCTTCCTTTTTCCTCATGATCTTCCCTCACAATCGCCTCATGATCTCCCCTCAAGGCCTCTCCTGCTCTCTCGTGATCTACCCTCATGATACAGCATAATGTATATAAATATATAGCAGTTCCTCACTTTTGGTCTCCCTCCCCTTGGCTCCACAATCTTCACCCACTGTGATCACTCTGACACTAGAGCCACTGCACAGTCATAACCACGCTGGTCCCGCAGCAGCATTCCTGGCAGTCCACCTCAGATGGCATGAGCCTGGACAGATTTGAAAGGTGTATGGTGTCTGCCTTTGCCGTGTCCCTGGTTGAAGCTGAGATTTCCTCTTTCTCCACAACACCTTTTCATATAGCTTCTCTGGTACTGATCCCATGATATCAGTTGACTTCATCTTTGGATAAGCTGGTGACAAAAACTTAAAATATTTATTCATAAAAGCTATCACTTCTAGTGGCTTGGATCTTACCCTGCTTAGACAAGCTTAATAAAGTTTAGTCTTACACAAGAGAATGTTGTTTCTATCAACAGAACAGGTTTTGAAGAAAATAATGAGAAACCAATTGAAAAACTTCAGTGTCTTTTTGTCTAGCTATATGTGTATTCTATTCTAACTACTGTCAGAAAAGTTTGTAACATTATATATTTAAACAAGTATACAAAAGTGATTTTTGACAAGATTTTAAAATAGTTCTTTTCACATGTATCACACAGTATCACAGTATGCTAGAGATTGGAAGGGACCTCAAAAGATCATCTAGTCCAATCCCCCTGCCGGAGCAGCAACACCTAAATAAGGTTACACAGGAATGTGTCCAGGAGGGTTTTGAATGTCTCCAGAGAAGAAGACTCCACAACCCCCCTGGGCAGCCTGTTCCAGTGTTCCGTCACCCTCACTGAGAAGAAGTTTCTTCTCAAGTTTAAGTGGAACCTCTTGTGTTCCAGTTTGTACCCATTACCCCTTGTCCTATCATTGTTTGCCACTGAGAAGAGCCTGGCTCCATCCTCGTGACACTCCCCCTTTATATATTTATATACACTAATGAGGTCACCCCTCAGTCTCCTCTTCTCCAGAAGAGGGGCCCAGAACTGGACACAATATTCCAGATGCGGTCTCACTAGGGCGAAGTAGAGGGGAAGGAGGACCTCTCTCGACCTACTGACCACCCCCCTTCTAATACAACCCAGGATGCCATTGGCCTTCTTGGCCACAAGGGCACAGTGTTGGCTCATGGTCATCCTGCCGTCCACTAGGACCCCAGGTCCCTCTCCCCTACACTGCTCTCTAACAGGTCGTTCCCCAACCTATACTGGAACCTGGGGTTGTTCCTTCCCAGATGCAGGTCTCTACACTTTCCCTTGTTATATTTCATCAAGTTATTCCCTGCCCAACTCTCCAGCCTGTCCAGGTCCCACTGGATGGCAGCACAGCCTTCTGGCGTGTCAGCCGCTCCTCCCAGCTTAGTGTCATCAGCAAACTTGCTGATAGTACACTCAATTCCCTCATCTAAATCATTGATGAATATATAAAATAATACTGGTCCCAGTACTGACCCTTGAGGCACTCCACTAGATACAGGCCTCCAACTAGACTCCGCCCCATAGACTACAACTCTCTGGCTTCTCTCCTTCAGCCAGTTCACAGTCCACCTCACTACCTGATCATCCAGACCACACTTCCTCAGTTTAGCTATGAGGATGCTGTGGGAGACTGTGTCAAATGCTTTGCTGAAGTCAAGGTAGACCACATCCACCGCTCTGCCATCATCCATCCACCGTGTTATTTCCTCATAAAAGGCTATGAGGTTGGTCAAGCATGACTTCCCCTTGGTAAAGCCATGTTGACTGCCCCTCATAACCCTCTTATCCTTGACATGCCTTAAGATGGCACCAAGGATAAGGTGTTCCATCACTTTCCCAGGGATGGAGGTGAGGCTGACCGGTCTATAGTTACCCGGGTCCTCCTTCTTGCCCTTTTTGAAGACTGGAGTGACATTTGCTTTCCTCCAGTCCTCAGGCACCTCTCCCGTTTCCCAAGACTTGGTAAAGATGATGGAGAGTGGTCTAGCAATGACTTCCACCAGTTCCCTCAGCACCCGCGGGTGCATCCCATCTGGACCCATGGATTTATGGATGTCCAGATTGCTCAACTGGTCTCTAACCCATTCCTCATCAACTAAGGAAACTGCTCCATTGACCTGACTTCATCTGAGGTCTCAGGAGTACAGGGCTCTTCAGGACTGCCTCCGGCAGAGAAGACTGAGACAAAGAAGGCATTCAATAACTCTGCCATCTCTGTATCTTCTGTCACCAGGGCACCCATCCCATTCATCAGTGGGCCTACATTGCCTCTGGTGTTAGTTTTATCTGCCGTGTATTTGAAAAAGCTCTTTCTGCAGTCCTTGACCCCTCTGGCCAGATTTAATTCTAAGGAGGCCTTAGCCATCCTAGCTGCCTTCCTACATCCTCTAGCAGCAGCCTTATATTCCTCCCGAGTGGCCAGCCCCTCCTTCCATGACCTGTAAACTCTCCTCTTCCACTTGAGCATACCCAGCAGTTCCTTATTTAGCCACGCAGGTCTCCTGGCCCTCTTCCTTGACTTCCTCCGTGTCGGGATGCTCTGATCTTGAGCTCAGAATAAGCAATTCTTGAATGTCAACCAACTATCTTGGGCCCCTTTACCTTCAAGCAGCCTTGCCCATGGGATTTCCCCTAGCAATTGCTTGAAAAGGCCAAAGTTTGCCCTGCTAAAGTCCAGGGTTGTAATTCTACTTGCTATTGTACTGGTCCTACCACACAAGATCCTGAATTCCACCATCTCGTGGTCGCTGCAACCAAGGCAGCCCTCAACCTTTACTGCTTCGACCAGACCCTCCTTGTTAGTGAGGATGAGATCCAGCAGCGCTCCTCTCCTGGTTGGCTCATCCATCATTTGCATGAGGAAGTTATCATCCATACACTGGAGGAACCTCCTGGACGGTGGCTGGGTTGCTGAGTAGTCCTTCCAGCAAACATCAGGGAAGTTAAAATCCCCCACGATGACCACGGCCTGTGACTGTGAGGCCGCTCTCAGCTGCCTGTAGAAGGCCTCGTCAACTTCCTCACCCTGATCTGGTGGCCTGTAACAGACACCCACAACAGTATCACCCCTGCCAGCCTGCCCGCCCCTTAATTCTCACCCACAGACTCTCAACTCGCTCGTCCCCTGTCCCTGGACAGAACTCAGTACATTGTAGCTGCTCTCGCACATAAAGAGCAACCCCACCACCCCGCCTGGCTGGCCTGTCTTTCCTGAAAAGGACATAGCCCTCCATGAGTATATTCCAGTCATGTGAGCTGTCCCACCACGTCTCTGTAATTGCCACCAGATCATAATCTCCTGACTTAACACAGGTCTCTGACTCCTCCTGCTTATTTCCCATGCTGCACGCATTGGTGTACAGGCATTTCAAGGAGGGAGCTGAGCTCACCGATTTCACCCTAGGATTATAGGAGGCCTCCCAGTCTTCACCAATCCTAGAGTGCTGCCCCACTGGGGCAAGCCCAGCTACAACCCCATCCCCCTTCGAATCTAGTTTAAAGCTCTCCAAATGAGCCCTGCTAATTCATGCCCCAGCATCCTTTTGCCTCTGTGAGTTAAACCTTTCCCACGTGCCATCGTCCAGACTGGAGCCTTATAAAACCAGCTGTTATCAAAGAACCCAAAGCCCTGCCTGCAGCACTAGTCTCGAAGCCAATCGTTTATGGACTGAATTTTCCCATTCAGTCCCACATTGTCACTGGAAGATGGAAGAAGTGAGGAGAAGATCACTTGAGCCCCAGACTCTTTCACCATCCGCCCCAAGGCCCTGTAGTCTTTCTTCATCCCCCTCAGACTGCGGGAAGCAGCTTCCCCCCCACCTGTCTGGAAGACCAGGAGCGGGTAGTAGTCTGTCGGGTGCACCAGGTTGGGGAGCGCCCTGGTGATATCCCTGATGCGGGCTCCAGGCAGACTACACACTTCCCTATGATGAGGGTCAACTCTGCATATCGGGCCCTCTGTTCCTCTCAGAAGGGAATCGCCTACAACAATGACCTTTCTTTCTTTCTTATCAGAGGCAGTCTTGAGGCGCGAAGTCGACCGCCTTTTCCTATGTGACCTTGTAGTCTGGCCTTGCACCACATCCTCACCTACCTCTCCATCAAGATCCAGAGCCTCAAACCTATTACGGAGGGGCACCTGGGGAAGCAGGGCAGGAAGGGAGGAGGGTTGCCCACGACTCCGAACTGGAACTCGCTTCCAACCCTCATCGTCTTTTTGGTCCCCTACCTCTGCGTGACAGCTACAGGGCAGGGGCCGTCTTGGGCCATCCCCCTCTGTCTGAGAGGACAGGGGGTCCATCCCCTTTTGGGAGGTATCTCCCTGGAACCGTTCCAACTGGCACACCAGGGAGTTACTCCACCAGTCGATCTCCCTTTCACAGTCCCTGATGGTCCTCAGCGTCTCGACCTCCTCCTTAAGTTCTGCCACCAATCTAAGCAGATCTTCTACCTGCTCACACCTCACGCAGGTGGAATGCTGGCCTCCCTCCCTCGGCAGCAGCAGGCTCTGGCACTCCCTGCAGCCAAAGACCTGAACAGCCATGGTTTGGGACGGGGTCTCTGTCCGAGTTGCTACAGTCTCCTTACTGCAAGCTCTCCTTCTGGAGGCAACCATATTGGTCAGCAGTCTGGGACACCAGCAACAGGGTTCGCAACACGGCCTGCTTGTCCCTCCCTGCGCCTGCTGGGCAGCGACCCTCTCAGAGGCTCTTTCAAGGCAAGGGGCAGGGGTGCTGTCGCTGTTACCGCGGGAACACCCCCTGCCACGTCAGCCGCTCTCTCGCAAGGGCTGCTGGGGCTTCGGGGATCGGGAGATGTCGGGAATCGCGATGTCTCTGTGCTATCCCCTCTGATTTTCCTAATCTCTGCTGAACCTCGCGGTCACTGAAGCATGTCGGCTCCGGCTCTAGCTGGATACATTCACTTCATCTTGGGATCAAAAACACTAGAACAGAATATTATATCTTGTTGCTGCTGGATTTAATGTTAGCACAGAATAGCAGAGGGAAGAGCACTAGCATTTCTGGTTTTGTCTTTTGAATTGCTTTTGCATAGCCTTCAAGCCATTTAAAGCATTCATTTTGCTGTCCAGGACAATAAGCCTTGGCCCTAATAAAGTTGTCTGTCACCAGCAATTCTGCGTGGGAGCACATCAGCATCTCCACATGCCCCTCAGTGCTTACCGAGAAAAGCAACACAGTATTCTTATATTGATTTTAGAAAAATTCCAGAGGACTTTACTAAACACCATTTAAATTATTGTAATACTGAATATAATTCAATGAAAAACAGAGTGTTTGTTTGTTTCTTTTTCTTTCTATTGGCCAAAGTTGAATGGTCATTGCAGTTGACAAAGTTCACCGAATATGAACTATAATTTCTGAATAGTTTTCTTTCCGGGTACTTCCTCATAGTTTATGTTGAACCTGCTGTAACCTACTGAGTACAAGTAACCTACTGAGTCTGACTTTATGAGCAAAGGAACATGTATTGTCAAGACCGTTTAAGCATGAAAGTTTCACCTGCCATTTTTGTAAGACTTAAATATTAAGTGAGATACTAATGTTTAGAATTCAGTTCTACACCAGTATCTTACCTGCACTACATCGTTTTGTGACACACTTCTAATCTGGGATATATTTTAACAGATAAATCCTGAAAGAGTAGAAGGCAGTGCGTTCTGCTTAAACGGCATTGCAAGTCTCTGTAAAGAAGAGGCTTTCTAAGTATAAGAATGCAGTATCCAGCCTTGAGAAGAAAAACATTTATAGTGATAAGCTTTTCTCATTATGCAAACAATAGCAAAATGTTTCAGGAGCAAATAAGAATACAAATAAGATATTTATTCAGAGGATAATTAGAGCCAAGTAGATTAGAAAAAATAGTGACAACCAGTGAAGAAATTCTTATGGAACCTACAAAACTGATTCTATGTTTGAATAAATAATGAATAAAAATAAATAATGAATAAAAAGCAATTATTCATTTTTGCTTCACTTCTCAAAACACCTGAGGAGTCCTTTGTTCAAAAGAATTCTTTCGCAGTCATGTTTCAGCCTTCCCTGCTGATAATGTGAACTGAATTTTTAGTCCTGGATCTTGTTGATGATTGCTTCTCAAAGCAAACATAGAACACTCAAATACTTTGGTTACAGCTTGAAATCGGCTGCCTATTGGAAGATATCTTACAGCATCCGCGTAGAGTGAATGGCTTCTATACCTACTAAAATAAAGGATTTTGTTGTAGATCACCAGCTAGACCTAAACAGGAGTCTGTAGTGGCCCCAATTCCCAGTGACTACAGACATAAACACTGATCAGCTTTTTATTCTTTGTTGATACCCATTGCCCTCACCAAAAATCTGTTATTTGTGAGTTCTTTCTTGAGTAAAAAATAGCTTAGTGCCTCTGTGTCTTGCAAATTCCCCCCCAGATTGGAAGTGAAATTCCAATAGTGTTAAAATAGTCCTTATGGTGACCCCTTAGGTCAAGGGGTCTTCAACCATTTTCCTTGCATTTAAACAAATGAGGTGTATATTATTTACAACTTATTTGTAGAATAAGACATTGATTAAAAAAAAAAAATCCCTAAACCCATGCACAATGTATCTTCAGTTTGTAGACTATTTGGATATTAATAATTAAATTTATTTAATTAGTTACCGTTCAGAACTTTTTAGAAGACATCCAATTTCTGCATTTTAAATGTTCAAATCACCATAGAAGCTAAGCGCATTTGTGTTGGAGAACTGAACTGTATCCAAAGTGCCCATGTATGAAATCTTGGTATGTTAAGCATTTCTGGCAATTTGATTATATAAGTGATTTTAATTAGTTCTTGTTCTAAGCCCAACTACATGATTGCTAAAAATTAAATATCTGATAAAGAGAAAACCTTCAAGCTTCAATCAAGTACAAATGTTAAGGCGGAGAAAATGCCACTTAGCATCAGTGTCTGAAACAAGTCAATTATTTTGCCAGTGATGAATGGGAATTCTAATACTGCTTTTCTAGAACAGTTTTCATACGAAGGTTTCTCTCAAATCAATCAAGCAGCAAGACATCTAAATTAAAATTGGTACTTTTCAGTTGTGGGGGTTTTTTTAGGGTTATTTTGGTGCTGTTTATGTGAACCTTGTATTTGAAGGTTTGTGATTTTCATAGAATCATAGAATTTTCTGTAATTTTGTGCCTGAAAGCTGCAGAATTTGATAACAATTCCTTAATATTAGTATTTATTGAGCACGTGCCCTGCATAGCATAATGTTAGCACAGTACAGCCATAATGTGTGGATGAATGCTTTAAGACAAATATATGACTATTCTCTCTTAAAATAGCTAAAATGAAAACTTCAGCTCAGAGGAAGCTGTATTTATTGTGCCTTGTAGAATCCCTCATTTGATGTGTATCATATCTTTTAATGAAACCCTCCCATAAAGAAAAGTTGGTAGTGGGGTTGCAGGTATCTTTGTCATGTGCCCATCTTTTAAGTGTCTGCAGCTCACAGTTGTTTATTGTTGATTATCTCCATACTGAGTATGAAGTTCTGTGTGCTCTGTTTGTTGATTTTAAAGGTGCACCAGAGTAATGTGCCTTTGATTCTATGGTAATGACTTAAAATTTATAGCTGCAAGCAGATTCCAATGTTTACCCTGTTTTTACTACTGCTATAAATAACTATGTGCTTTGTTCAGTAGAAAATCCTTGGTCAAGTTGCACTTATGACCTGCTTTTTCTATCTATAATTATTTCCACAAGAAAATATTTTTACCTTCTTTTTCTAATGTCATTTCCAAGACATGGAATATTTTTGAAATTGGAAGTTAAATCATAACTTTCTCTGTTGAGGATTTCAGTATAATTTTTGGAATGCCACCTATCTAGAGAGAAACATGAATGTTGTGACCTGGACAAGGAAAGCCAGTCACATTTTAAGAGAGTTAAAATCCTCAAGTTAGGACTACCAAAGTTACCACTTCATATCCGATGGTCAGTTAATCATCAATAGCAGCTTTGAAGTCTGTTTGGGTTTTATAAGAACTCCAGCATTGATTGCTAAACATATTTATTACAGTGCTGGCCACTTCTGGGGTATATGGATTGGTGCTAGGGACATTGTTAAGCCTCCTAAGCCTTGTGTTACTACCATCTTACTGATGCTTTGTGACTGAGGAGCTGGCCCCTTGCTCTCTGCATCTCTTGTGAATCCATGGTAATCACAGATTGCTCAGATTTCCTCTGTGTCAATGAAAGATGTAAATATACAGAAGTATTTCATTTGATAAAGTAATTGCAAAAAAATTCAATGAAAAAATAAGCAAGTGAAAGATGATTGAATTGATTAGTTTGGTATCAGCAGAGTCTCAATATACCTCACTTGTGAAGTTCATTCTTGAAAAAATTCCTTGGTATATTCCTTTTGCATCCCACTGTATCCAGGTTGGTTTCTTACACTTTCTAAATTCTGAGTTGAAATGCCATACCAGTGGAAGTCTCAAGGTAAAGTTTAGTATGTGCCATGTTTTTCACCTGGATTCAACTGGAGAGAAATATCAGTGTATAGGTGGCATAAAGACATGCTGGATCCCACTGGCTAGGCACACAAGATGTGTTGTCTTTGTGATTCAATCACAAACAACTGTTTCATTCTGGAAAAGTAGTGATCACGCTGAAACATAAACCATAATATTAACTATACCTTTCTTTTAATTATACTATTTTGATCTCTAGGTTTAGAAGGCAAAATAAGTATTACACTGACCCTGAAGCTTAGAAATCTCCATATAATGTAAAAATAAACCAGTAAAAAATAATAATTAAAAAAATTAATAAAAAGCATACTACTTGAAAAAAAAAATTCTCCGCTATTATAAGCAAGGAAAGCATGTTTTTAGTTATGTATTAAGACTTGAAGACCAATGAATCATTCAACTGATATACTGGGACCAAATTCCTTCAAGACAGATACTGCAACTGTGAACGGTTTGGTCTGCCAATGCTGGCTTTAGGCAGAGTTGCTTAAGTTCAAAACTAATCGAGAAACTTGCTAAGCTCTTATCTTTTGGATCTGAAAAGTTTGTACATGATTATGTACAAAATTTAGACCAGTCTGTCATCTGCCTGGCAAAATCCTGGATCAGATTCTTCTTGAAGGCATACCAAGGCTCATGAAAAACAACAAGGCAGTTGGTGACAGCCAGCTTGGTTGATACACTGGAGGAAAGGAATGCCATCCAGAGGGATCTTGACACACTTGTGAGGTGGGCTGATGCCAACCTTATGAAGTTTAACCATGACAAGTGCAAGGTCCTACACCTGGGTTGGAGCAATCCCAGGCACAGCTACAGGTTGGGCAGAGAAGAGATTCAGAGCAGCCCTGCAGAGAAGGACTTGGAGGTGTTGGTCGATGAGAAAATGAACATGAGCCGGCTTCAGTGTGAGCTCGCAGCCCAGAAAGCCAACTGTACCCTGGGCTGCATCAAAAGGAGCGTGACCAGCAGGTCAAAGGAGGTGATCCTGCCCCTCTACTCTGCTCTCATGAGACCTCACTTGGAGTATTGTGTGCAGTTCTGGTGTCCTCAACATAAAAAGGACATGGAACTGTTGGAACAAGTCCAGAGGAGGGCCACGAGGATGATCAGGGGACTGGAGCATCTCCCGTATGAAGACAGGCTGAGGAAGTTAGGGCTGTTCAGCCTGGAGAAAAGAAGGCTGCGTGGAGACCTCATAGCAGCCTTCCAGTATCTGAAGGGGGCCTACAAGGATGCTGGGGAGGGACTCTTCATCAGGGACTGTAGTGACAGGACAAGGGGTAACGGGTTCAAACTTAAACAGGTTGAAGTTTAGATTGGATATAAGGAAGAAATTCTTTACTGTGAGAGTGGTGAGGCACTGGAATGGGTTGCCCAGGGAAGTTGTGAATGCTCCATCCCTGGCAGTGTTCAAGGCCAGGCTGGACAAAGCCTTGGGTTTAGTGTGAGTTGTTCCATGGCAGGGGGCTGGAACTAGATGATCTTAAGGTCCTTTCCAACCCTAACTATTCTATGATCCTATGATTATACTTCTGTTCTCTGAATGAGTGTGTCAGAACTGGCATAGTCAAAGTGACTAGTCAGTTAGCTCCTACATAAGCCTAGCAGTTTTCCTAGATTCCCAGGAAATGAATATACAGTTTTCACTTTATCCCTATTTAGTTCTTAAAAATAAAATATCTAAATATACTATACCTATACATACACATTATGTCAAGAGAAAATGAAGGACTTTGGATGCTGAGTGGATGGAAGCATCTTCTGTGCATTCTTGATTTTGGCAACTAAGTTCAAAACATGGCATCTTCTTTGAGCTCAATCTATGTGGCTGTGTTAACAACATGTAGGTTTTTCAGTAATTTTTATGAAATATCTGATTTTCTCATATATTCATGCAGTTTAAGTATCTTCCTTTACAACTGAGGTTTTGTTCTGTCTGTAAAGTGCTGGAATGATAATGACTGCTCAAGAAACCTAAGAACCTTACTGGATCTATCCCTAAACTCCTTTCTCTCCACATTAAATGCATTTTTATATTTTCTGGTGTTGCAACTTTATAGAATGGACAGTTTTATTGAATAAAAATCTTAAATTCTCAAGATGTTCACAGAAAGCTGTGTACTGTGAAAATCTGATATGGTTATTTTCAGTATGAGATAGTGTTCCATCTTGATTTGGCTCCTAGCTAGTGAAAATATATAGTGTGAAGTAAGGCAGAGAGGTACATTAACTGTACAAAATTAAAGGATGACTAGAATTAACTCATGTTGTGGCTTGCCCTACTGAAACTGCTGCTTTTCAATGTGTGACCTGTTTATAATTATAGTAGGTTTTGTTTTGACTGAATTAATTATATGTTTCAAAGTTATTTTCTGGCAGCAAAGCATAGAGAATATCAATTTGTTTCTTCAAACACAACTTGATGTCTAGTTTTGTTGATGCAAAATTATTAGGAGCACTGACAGTTTCTACCTTTTGAAATTATTGTAAGGAAGCACTACCAGCATTAGTTACCGGAAAGTATTGCATGTCTGCTTCTAATTTAATGTAAAACATTTTTTGATCAGGATTATACATGACAATTTAATCAAATAGTCATACAGTTTGATTTATTGGAACAATAATGTGCAAGTGATCAACTGCAATAACAAGGTAGAGCTGGAGGAGGCTTTTTGTTTCAAAGTCATTAATTTATGTGTACAAATTTAATAAATTTAATTATTTTGATTTACTAGTTCTCAATTCGAGGAATTTTTTATACAGAGCAGGTTTTTGTTTGTGTTTTGTTAATTGAATTCCTTGCTTTTCACTATGTTCATTCAGGTAGAATACCTCATGCTATTGCTCTTTCCCCTTTGACTGTACATACCAAATACTGTATATAACTGCTGATTTAAATGTTAGATTTTTTTTTGAAAAAGGATTTTCCCAATTCTTCATATTACTGCTCTTCAATATGTGTTTTATTACCAAATGCTACAAATGCTCCCTGTGTATGCAGAATACTAAGAACTATCTCTGTGGTATTTGTATCTATAGGTATGAATTTTTTGATAATAATAGACAATATTGTCATGTGTATTTGTAAAGTAAATTATGATTTTTATTTCATTATACTCAAGTTCATAATAAATTGCTGTTCATTTATGCATGTGGTGGGTTTATCTTGGCTGGATGCCAGGTGCCTTCTAAAGCCACTCTACCACTGCCCTCCTCAGCTGGACAGGAGAGAGAATATATAGCAAAAAGCTCATGAGTTGAGACAAGGACAGGGAGAGATCACTCACCTGTTCTGTCATGGGCAAAGCAGACTTGACTTGGGGAAATTAGTTTATTAAAAATCAAATCAGAGTAGGGTAATGAGAAATAAAAAATTCATCTTAAAACACCTTCCCCATCTTCCCAAGCTCAATGGCACTTCTGATTTTCTCTACTTTCTCCTCCATAGTGGCACAGGTGGACGAGGAATGGAGGTTGTGTTCAGTTCATCACACACTGTCTCTGCCACTGCCTCCTCCTCACGCTCTTCCCCTGCTCCAACATGAGGTCCCTCCCACAGGAGACAGTCCTCCACAAACTTTTCCAATGTGAGTCCTTTCCACAGGCTGCAGTTCTTCATGAACTGCTCCAGTGTGGGTCTCTTCCACTGACTGCAGTCCTTCAGGAACAGACTGTTCCACCGTGCATCCCCTATGAGGTCACAGTTACTGCCAGCAAACCTGCTTCAGTGCAGGCTCCTCTCTCCACAGGGCCACAGGTCCTGACAGCAGCCTGCTCCAGCATGAGCTTCCCACAAGGTCACAGCTCCCTTAACTCTCAGAACTGCTTATAGCGTTTTCTCTCCGAGGTAATAGATAGTGGCCTACAACACTCCTCACAGATCTCTTGTATTCACATGCACAGACACACACAAAGCAGCTTACCCTAAACACAGAGGAAGAAATTGTGTATGAATTAGAGTGGTTCATATAGATTCTTGGGCCCAAGCCTATACAATGAATATAAATACTGAGTTGGAAATATTGAACATTTTTGGAACCATAAAATGGGCTGAATTAATGAGGTATTGCTTAGGTGGTTGCCAAACACTTTCTAGGGAGAAAGCTAAGAACAATCTGGAGTAGAAGAACAAATACTCTTGGATTCCCAGAAGATTCTTATGGGAAAAGAGTAACAGTTCTGTGAGCCAGAATTTTTCCAGTGCCAGGTGGATCTCTCTAAATATTCTTTACTTGGTTGCTCTCTTCAGAGCAAAAAGTCGTTTATATCAGTTGTCATAGCCACTGGGAGCTGTCTGAAGACCTATTTCTGCAAAACATTATCAGAAGATTAAGATTTGCAATTCTTAGTTTTCTTTTCATGCTGTATTAATTTGATCTGCATAAAATTTGTTGGAAGTTCTTTGAAATTACTGTGTAGCTGGCATCTTTTTTTCATAGAGAGTTTTTTACCCTGGGACAGTGAATTAAATTTTTGAAATTGAATGCTTACAGTCACTAATGCATCCAGCTTTTTAAAAAGGATTTTCTTATAAGCCTACATAAAATGGCCATGTATTAGCCTTTTAAGCTAGTAGAACTGGGAAAGCTTTTGCTTAGACCATTTATGCTTTCTATTGTCCTAATTGAAGCAGGTGTCTGCGTGGCCTTAGCTCACATATTTGTGAAGGAATTTTTTTAAGTTCAGAACTGTGAGTGATATCTGATGTCATTGAGTCATTGTTACTTTAATTGTTTCTGAAATACAAATCTTTCTTGAACCCAAACTCTGTATTTAATCTCATAATAGCTTTAAACTGAATTTTAGATTAGTTTTTAGTTGTGGACATTTCTGTTTGAAGTATGTTATGCACAATCATTGCAATGCAATTTTAATAGAAATAATCAATTTTGTATATTATTCTAAGAAAAAAGTAAGTTTTATTAATTTTATAATTCATATTAACCACAAATATATTATAAATTCAGATATTTTTATTATTATAAATGCCATTTGATGCATGGCAACCTATTTCTATACTTCAGAGTATAACTATAGGAACTATAGCTGTACTTGAATTAGACATAACAACAAGAATCAACTTTATGTATTTTTTATTAAAAAATAAGAAGACATAATAACATTCTTGATTGAATTCCATCTTTTATCATGCTGCTACTACAGAGTTGGTAGGAAATTAAAAAATTGCATTTTCAGATTTATTAAATATTTGCATTTCTTTTTAGATTATCGACATAATGGGAGAGATCTTCAAAGTTCAACGCTATCAGTGCCAGAACAAGTTATGTCATCTAATCATTGCTCTCGATCAGGGTCCCCTCACCGTGGAGATAGTATAGGACGGACTAGATCATGGTCTCCCAGTGTCCCTCCCCCACAAAGGTAAACTGTTATTTAACTATGCAGGGATAAATTTAAGTGGCATCAATCCTGCAACAATACTGGAAAAAATCTCCAGACTTTCAAAATGGAAATAATTTAGTTAAATCTTATGAAATTATGTAAAACCAATAATGTTTTCTTACCTTATACTGATGTGCAAAAGTTCACCTCATTATGTCTTATTTTTCATGAAAAAACAGTACATTCCAATTTAAGGAAAAAAAGTATTTCTTCAGACTTTTATTTTCAAGAGCTGTTTAGAAGGTGCTGTGTTGTATAAAATGTGATAGTTTGACATTTTCTTAGCGTTTGTTAGTGGTTGTTTTCAACCCTTTTGTCTGTATAGAATTAAGGTTCCGGGAGAGCCATGCTTTCTGCCCTTAGTAGCAGTCTTTCTATTATTTTTTTTTCTAGCTTTTAAAGCATCAAAAATAAATTGACACACATACAATTTTCTACTAAAAAACGTCAGCTCCTCATCTTAGAAGACCTCTGATGACTATGTCTTGTGAAACAAAGATTAGGCCATTTTTTCCAAATGCTAGCCACTCAGTTGAATATCCTGTTTATGCCAAAATTAAGAATTTTGCTGTATGGATAAGCTTTCTCAAGAGGAAGCAGAAGAATACATGTAATGGGGAATGAAGCCTGTTTTCCAGCATTTTTGTCACTATGTATGGGTAGGTTTCCAGCTGGCATAATTCAGCTGGAATAAAAGAGGAAGTTATTTTCTTTGCTCATAATGTTCACAGTTCCTATTTAATACAGAAGATCTGGTATCCACTATTTCCTGTCAGGTACATGTGTTTATCACTTTCTTCTACAGCCATTCTGATTCTCTTGTGTTCTGCTTTTCTTTCTGTTACATTTTTTCTTTTTGTTAGCTTAAAATTCTCTTGACTTTGTGTTCTTTTCTTATGTGTTTGCTTACCATATCCTCTAACAGACAGAGACTAAATTATGTTCTTTTGCATTAGTGAGGTATTAGGATCCCAAATTATCGCATATGATCACAGACAGCTCAGAGGCAGGAATTGGAAGTTTTTACTTGATATCTAAAATTATATGTAAATACAGCCTAACTGTATATGAGACATAAAGAGTAAACACAAAGGGGCCTATTCTGATTTATACTATACTGATTTCAGTCTAAGTAATTGCTTGTGCTAAATCTCCTGGTGTTATTTGTCTTGAATGTAGACATAAATGTGAGAAAAAGCTCTTTCTATGTGTTTGTGGCTTTGTGTGTGGGTGCATGCTGTGAGCACTTTGGGTAGAAATTTTACCCAAGCTCTTCATAATTGACACTTTTCTAACGCCAGTGAAAAACCTTCTTTTAATTTTTTTGTAGTTTTGTGTTTCTTTACATGTATAAAATGTTTCTTGCTTTCTGACTTTCCTAAAGCTATTTTTTTTAATATAATGTTGAACTTACAGAATAAAATATTTAACCTTTTTTCCTAATATGGCACAATCAAATGCATTGTTTATGTAATATTTCCCTGCCTACACATCAAATCATTTTTGTGAGTACTTGTTGAGCCCACAGAATTGGGTTGCCAGAACTTGAGAGTTTGTAGAAAAGAAGCATAATCCTTTGGTTACAGAAATGTATTTTTTTTAATTCTGATGAAAATCTAGCGTATGCAGCAAAGCCATAAGCATTATTAATCACACTTTCACCATGTTTAGTTGCATTTGTTATACATGTGCTGCTATAGACATGTTCTAACTACAGTGAGCATGCTGTGTGCCCAGAGACCTCCTAACTACTGATTGATCTCTCTGCAGGCAGGAGCTCCTGGGCATAACAGTACAAGTTGCTGTCATGTTTTAGAAGCCATTTTGCGGTTCTCAGTCCTTCTACTGGATAATTTTGTTAATAACCTCCACCAAAGTCACATTGCATAGTAGCTGACAAGAAATTGTTACTACTCTTGTAATATTTTCAGCTAACGTATTTAACAGACTGTTATTCTCTCTGTAGATCAGAATGGAGTTTAGACTGTGTTAGGCACTGAACAAAATGTTTAGCTTTTTCTAATACTATGCATTTGGAAAAAAAAAAAAAGAGGAAGGTCATTATGTAAAGTGGCTAGGCTGAAATGATGTGGTAAATCTAGTAGGATGGTCATTATTCTCTACCATCACTACCTGCAATTACACCTTTTCATCTGCCTACCTGTTATCTGGTTGCTCCATACATGTTCTGACAACTGCAAGAATGTTCCAAAGAAGTGATGTATGTTGTGAAAGCAACTTTTCTTATAGAACAAGATTCACTGGAGAAAGTATGTAATTTTCTGTTAAAATACTAAATGTGGCTGACAAAAGTGTCCTTAGCAAAGTGAAACAGAACTGAAATAGTAGCAACACTTTCAAACAGAAGAAATGCATTTGTGCAGGATGTTAAGAAACAACATGAAGTCAGAATCTGATATAATACAGAAATTTAAATAATAAGTTATTTATTTAGAACAATAAGCTAGTAACACAATCTTAA
Source organism: Psittacula echo (assembly GCF_963264785.1). Classification (NCBI taxonomy): domain Eukaryota; kingdom Metazoa; phylum Chordata; class Aves; order Psittaciformes; family Psittacidae; genus Psittacula; species Psittacula echo. The sequence goes on from NC_137737.1 coordinate 140,443,535, forward strand.
TAAAAATTATTTGAGTAGACAGGATGGTACTAAGTTTTCAGGACTAAAACTTATAATCAGAGCTTAGGCAGCAGTCTTGGTTGTGTGAGCAGACAGTAAAGGTCAGATCTGTGTGAAGTTTTGCAGAGAAAAGACAGCTTGAGAAATAAGATGATAATACTACATACAGAAAAAAAAGATACGTTTTTAAACCTGAATGAAAAGAGACCCTGAGGAAAAGGGTCAGACAGAAACTAGAAAGAAGCAATGAGAATTGGTTGTCGGGAAAAGTAAAAAAGTTAACAAAGAACAGCAAAGGAGCCCTGTCAATGTCAGTTTCAGATACAAAATATACATGAAAGAGTCCAATAGCAGAGTAAAGGCTATACTGGTTTTTCTATCATTTTGATGTAAAAAAGGGGGTTAAAACACATACAGAGAAGTTACAGGAGAGTTGTAGAGTAGAAGGTAGATGAATTATACTTAAGTCTAATATTGCAAATATAAAGTTTACTAGCTAAAGTAAACTTTATATTTGGCTTCATGAAAGCCAGAGTGAAGAAATGCTTTATGAGAAATGAAGTAGAGCTGAAAGCAAATTTTTATGTGTAGTGCAACATTTTCATAGCACTTACATGCAGAAATAGACAGCAGCATGGCAGCAGCAGTTAAGGATACTCATACAGGTTAACAATAATCAGGGACTGGCAAATGACAAAGGATAAGGATGATAGGTACCAAAAGGGCAGACAGTGACAAGGAAGGACACAGGAACTGAATGACATAAAAGAAACTCTGAGGCCGAAATTAGGGAAAACTGCAGGAAAGTACAGGAGGCAGAAGAATTTATTCATCTAAAAATTGAATTTATGTGGAGGGAAGCATGCAAACTGTTAATTTCAAATCTGTACAAAACAATTGCATTTTAATTATCCAGTAATTATTGCAGTTATCTGTTGTCTTTCTATCTTCCTATTCGTCTGGATTTGTTTTACAGACCAGGGAAGGTGAAGTTAGTGTGTGTCAGTAGGTACTAATAGTTAAACTGAGCAAAACAATCAATGGGCAAAGCTTTGCTCTCAAGTAGTACAAAATTGTAAAGGTGATTGGTGCCTTTTAATAAACCCTGCACTATGTGTACCACTTATACCTAATTAAACAATTTCATCTTTTTCAGATTCTGTGCTAATTAGATTACAGAATAAGATTGACAATGCAAAACAATCATCTGTTGTTTAATTCAGATGACAGTGTTTCCAGCAGGCTGCACTCTACCATAACAGCCAAAAGTCCTCATTGTGTCTTACTACAGTTTACGTCTTTATAGTATAGCCAAACTTAAGAGCTCATGAAAAATTCTTTACAGTATATGTTTTAGCTAAAAAGGAAATTTTCCTTCAAGGTAGTAGACTGGAAAGACTAATGAAATTGTCCAAAATTAACCTTCTAAAAAAATAAAAAAATAAAAAAATTATCCCCTTATTTCCAGAACAAAAATTATGTGACAGTTAAAGTATACAAAAGGCAGGTCAGCTAACACGTCTTACTACCACCATGCTTGCTAATAATTGTTGGTACAAACCAGTGAGGGGATGTGGTCCAGGCGCACCCAGAACTCAGAATCTGATGTCTTTTATCCTTAGTCGGAATGTGGATCAGGGACCACGAGGGACTCGATCTACTCCTGTGCATTACAATACCCTGAACCGAATGGATAGACATCGTGTTATAGATGACCACTACTCCCTGGACAGAGAGAGGTAAATATCTGACTGGAATTAGAAATTAGAAACAGCTGTAGCCTACACTTACCAATGCAAATTACTTCAGCATGGTAGCTCACAAAAGTAAATAGAAAAATTACCTAATCCCACAGATGAATGTTTTCCTACTCGTTTATCCACTGGATGCGTGACATACATTACAAAATACACAGTGCACATGAGGCTGACAAAACTCTTCCCTCTTTGATAAGAGGCAGTCTGAAAAATCTGAGGAATTGTACAGTGTAGAAACAAATAGCTTAATTGTCCCTTTCTATAATTTTTTTAAAATGTACTATATTAATAAATTCTTTGAGTGCTGAATATCTTTAACATAATCTAACAGTAGATTTGGTCATTTCTCCTGCTTAATAGAGAGGTGTAAAAATGGATAATTTCAGCTCAGTATTAATACAATGCTCCCATTGGATGCAGTGCATTTCACATACATAAAAAAGTATATTCTAGCCATGTTAGTCTTTTTTCAACTTTATGAGCCATGTTTTTTGGGTAGGAGAAGAGAGAGGTTACAGCGATGTGTGTTAAAATGAAACTGGGGCTTTTGTTTGTAGAGGTACATCTTACTCTGACTAGTGGTTTGCCTAGTGAAACTTCCAAAAGAGTGAGCAGAGCTGTAGGAACCTCTATGAATTCTAATGATGTAAAAAAGAATTGCAGGCAATAGTTAGCTAACGTAGTTAATCTTGCTGAATTAATTGACTTAAGAAAAAAAAAAAAAAACAACAAAAACCCAAACCCAAAACATAAAATCTACCTTTCCCATCTCACTGCCTTTAGGTCAGAAAAGAAAAAGAGAAAGCATTTTTTACCTTAAGTATTCAATATTTTCCACCTTCTTATACACCAAGTTGAAAACTTGCACACTATAATCAGAGAGGCATGGTTGCTAGATGTTGTCCTATTTCATAATTGCATATAGGAAGTAGTAATACAGATATATTTTGTAAACTTACTGAGTGCTATGTGACTAGCATTTGAAGTTAATACACTTTACAGATAATTATTATGGGTTATTCCTGAAGTGAACATCAAAGGTCATAATTGTTTTGCTCACTGTAATACAAAGAATTTAAAAAATCAGTAGCTTTTTATTAGCAATATTGAACTGAAAAGGTGAATATGTTTTAAAAGAACATTAATGTGATGGTCAGTGACTGTCAGTAATGTAAGACAAAACTGATTAGAAAAAATAAAATTTAACCATTCCTAATTAGGGAAGTTAGAAAAAACAGTACCAAAATGACGCCCCCCACACTCCCCACCCCATATAGTAAAGTGATTTGTAATTGAATTCAGCCTCAAAAGTCAAATGGGAAAAAAAAAAAAGTAAGATACTAAAAGCAATCAAGTATTTATCATCCAAAATGTTATCTGTATTTGATAGAATTATAATAGGTCATAGGTGAATGTCTTTTTTATTAAACTATTTAATGTTTCTATATAAGCTGTAGAAAAGAAGAATGTTATTTAGTTGGCTCATGTGGCTATCTGATTTTCATACAGAAGGTAATAACTTAAGGATTCTGAGCTGTTTCCTTAAAAGAAAAAAACGGAATGCTTTTGGGATAATAATATGTTGATTTTTAGACCAGCCATCCTTGAAATAGGATCTGAACTTGTCCTTAAAGCCTGTATATGCCTTATACAATGCTCCTGGGATTTTTTACTGTGCAAGTTTGCTTGCTGTCTCCCAGATAAATGCTAGTGGTGAAAGATGGGTTGAAGTACAATACCACAATCTTTCCCCATCACTTCAATCAAATAACCCCTGCTGGACTGGCTTGGCTTAAAGAAAGAGAATTGGGTTTTTAGCATGTGTCAGAAAAACAGCATGAGAAAGTTGTTGATGAGATTATTGCATTTTCACACGTCCATTCTAGATGAATATGTATTTGCTTGTTAGGCATGCTCTGAATCTCTGAACACAGGTTTATATGTCATTTTTCCAAAACACACATAGAAGTTGTCCTGTTCATACATGGCGAGGGGTTGCCTGTGTAATCAGATTGTTTACTATTTATGTCTCTGTTGCAACATACAGTCTCTGAAGCATATCATAAAATCATAGAATGGTTTGGATTGGAAGAGGCCTTAATGATCATCCAGTTCCAACAGCCCCTGCCATGGGCAAGGACACCTTCCACTAGGTCACGTTGCTCAAATACTGGTTTTAGGCAACACTCAAGAGAATAGAAAGAATGCTAGTCCTAACCATTTATTATGTTATATATAAGTTTTATTTATACTGTCTGTGTTACATAATGAAAACAACATTGTGTGTACAAGTCCCTAAAGTAATTCTTAAATAGTATTGATTCTGAAAACTGCTGGAAGTGCAGGTATTTGCAGAAGTGAAAAACCTTAACTTTAGTATTAGTTTATAATCTCTCTTCTTGTCATCCTTGTTTTGTTCCACACTTACCTCTGAAAAAGAATCACACTTTGCTTTGCTGCAACTCTGATGGTTTGTTGTTTACATGGTCCATTTATCCCTTGGAGCTGTTTGCAAAAAAAGAACTTTGAAAAAGTACCTTCCTGTAGACATGCTCAGTTGCTAAGTTAAAATATGACTGAGAATATGAGTAGAAGATTCCTTCCTTCATTTTCTAGATAATTCCACGTAATATTCTCTAAGATATATGCCACTAAGGAGCCAGTTGAAACAACATATGAAGATGTCTAATGACCTCCAGTCTAATGGCAATGTAAACATTCCTGCAAAACTGAATGCATGTGCAGAAGTGAAAATAATATTGCTTTGAAAAAGCTGAAAGATGTATTTTTTTAAATATAATTTGAGATAAGTTTAATTTCAAACACCAAATTTTTAAATATGTCAAATGTTGCTATCAGATCATATACTGATTTTTGTTGGCAGGTTGGAGTTACAGGTAAATTTTGTATCTGTTGCACTGTTATCAAAAATGTCAGAATTGTGCTGTGTATATGGGTAACTTGTAGTGGGAAACCAACTTAATTTGTTACCTATATCAATGGAATATAGATGTCAAAAAACGAGGATGATTTTTTTTTTTTGCACTCTTTTATGAAATAGCCTTAATTTGTAATGAAAAGAAATATGAATACTTATGACCTAATACAGCCCCAAATTCCGTGAGATCTTTTATCTGTAATGTAACCTTCTAACATGTTGTTTGACGTATCTTAATAAACTCTAAAGCAGACTTTTACCTCATTTCGGAAACTGAAACTAATCAAACTATAGAGAAAATATTGGAAACAGCCACATTTGATGTAAGAATTTAATATTTAAGGTATCAGTTTAATTAGGTAAATTAAAGGAACTATGTGAGAATCTTAGCATAGTTTCAAAAACAAATCATCAGCCAAAACTGTAACTGTGTATTACTTTCAGAAAGATATATCAATAGTTAACAGCACCGAGACAAACACCAAGGAAGTTATACTCAGGCCCTCAGCTCTAACCTGCTTAGATGCTGTTTACTGTTTATTAATCTAACTATGTTCTTTATCCTAGATGTGCTCTCCCTGAGGCATGAAATTGCTAATAGTGAATGTATCATAGTAAGCAGGGCATTCAGCCTACGTTAACTAGTCTTGCATTGGAAACATATGAGAAAACTCATAAATGTCTTTCTACTAGGCACTTACAAGAAAACAAGAGAGAAAAAATAAGTTAAATTTTGAGTCCACTCTCCCTTCATTAAGTCCATTGCACACTTTCCATTTTAAACCACAAAAGTGATTATCTGCCATATTAAAGAAGTGGTGTAGACATAGCCATGATTGTTTAAAGAGATATTCTCCATTATCTTCAAATAACTTCAAAGATGATGTCTTCATATGCTGGAACTAGCAAAACTCTTACTCCACTATTATTAAGAGAGTATTTCATTAGCATATTTAAATACAGGCTTTCTGTTGAACAGTTTCATGCTGTTGAAAGAGTTTAAAAAAAAATGCAACAACCCATATTGTAAAGGACATACCAAAAATGCATGCCAAAATTCTGGTTACTATAATCAAACCAGTGAAGACGAATAATTCACTACCATGAGTCTGCTGCATGTTAGTTAATACCATTTAATTAACTGCTTCCCTTACTTAATACAAAATTAAATGTGGCCAAGAGCAATAAAAAATCTGTATTTCTAAAAGTCGTCTTACACTGGCAGTTGCTTTATCAAGAAGTAGCAGGCTTCTAATCCAACATTGTTAATACTAGGTGCTAGATTAGGTCATACTAAGAAAAGATGTTTTGAGACATTGCAGCAGAGTTAAAACTAGAAAGCTTAACAGAGAAATTTTTTCATAATCTTTATTAAATGCACATTTGAATAATAATTAAGTAGTCATTTCTTAGTTAATATTTTACAGCACAATCATTTAAGTGTATATTACAGATACAAAGGTATTGCAGATATGAAGGGTACCTGATGCTTTATGTGGAAATTCTGGGATAATATTTTCAGTTTTCAGTTGTGTCTGGCATATGGGGTAAGTGTTATCATTGGTTTTTCACTTCTCCAAATACGCAGTAAACTGTTAAAAATGCATTGATGAAATTTTTCTTACAGCTATGTTATAAAATGTATGCATAATCTTAAATCTCAATAATTCGTTTTTCTAAGTACTTTTTCTCTTTTCAAGATTTTATCTTATGCATTAATAATATATTGCACTTCCTGATTATTTTGTATACCTACATCTAGAATTGTATGTAAACACCAGACTAGAACTCTATACTTTCCATTAACGTATTCTGTCCTAACTTACTCACAATTTTGCCAAATACAATTTCCTCTCCCAGGGCTCTCACTAATGAGCCCTAAGGGATTTAAGTGCTGAAGGGACTGCAGAGCACACTGCCATGTTTTAGCCTTGCAGTAAGGATCTCAGGAGAGTGTTTTCACTTTGGCTGCTGTTATTTACAGTGGGCACATTACTTCACAGTGAAATCAGTGTTAAATTGCACAATTATCTTCACCACCCACCTGGTGGTGCCTCCATGCATCTGCTGAAGGATGGTAACCTTCAACAGAGAGATAGAGTAGGAAGGTAGCAAGAAAAGTGCAGTCTTGCAAATACGGCTACGTCTGTAAGGACTCATGATTCAGAACCTTTGAGCCAAACTAAAACACAAACAACAACAAAAAGTCACAGATACCTTCCTCAGACTAAAATGCACATATAAAATGCCAATGTTAAAAATAAGGCAGTTCTGATAAAAGACTTAAGTGTTATGCCCCTTTGAGCAAGAATTTAAAATACACTATGGGGAGCAATGTGATAATGAACGTGATAGTGATTGTCTTGTTGAAAGTCATCTTGATTGAGTATCTGTCAGTTCACACATTCTCTGCTAATAATTGCTATTGTTTCACAGTTAAAGTCTTAAAACTGTCAATTGCAATCCATTGGAATATTTCTAGGATCTCATGTATCCTAGGAGATAAGCAGGAATTTCTATGCAAGTGATGTGGTAAAAAACATTCTTACCATTATTGGTGGAAAAAATGTTGATGTTTATATGGAAAGAAAATTTATTCTCTCCTTTAAAAAACCTAAGCTATTCAATAAAACTATTCAGTTAATCTTTCTATGAAAACATAGAATCATAGAATAGTTAGGGTTGGAAAGGACCTTTGGATCATCTAGTTCCAACCTCCCTGCCGTGGACAGGGACACCTCACACTAAAGCATGTCACCAAGAGAAATTATATAATTAGTGTTTTATTCTTGAATGGCATTTGCCATTTTCTAAAGGTTGAGATCTTGACTTCATATATTATTTATATAGTTTTTTATTTATATAGTTTTTAGATGTGATTTCCCAGGTGTTTCTGAAGCAACATGGAAAAATTCTACCAAGGAGCACATTAACTTCTGCTTTGTTCAGATGGGAATCTAAACTTCTAGAACCATATCACTGGCCTCACTTATTTGGAAAAAGTAGCTAGTTGTAGCAGTTGCTTACCATTATTGGAATGAGTAAGCTAATAATAGGAAGTATAGCACACGTTTTACCTGAAGCCACATCATTTCATTAGTTCCAGCCTGTTCTTCCTTTTAGCAATTCTGTGCTCAATCTTGCAGTCCTAAATTGATCCCAGGCCCAATATTTTGCTAAATTTCTTCCCACAGTAGTTACCCTAAATTTCATATGCCACCCCTCTTTTCTCTTCTACCACTTTCAATTAATCCAAAGAATCACCTGTTTTCTAAATTGTGAGGCCTGGTCATGAAGAATGAAAATTGAAAGGAACAGATTCTCTTCTAATGCTTCATCTTTACTATTGAATAAAATATCCCAAGCAGTAAAGATCATGTTAAACTACCCTTACACAGTATGAAGAACAGAAAGGTATGCCATGGATGGTTCAAGTGAGACGCTGTGCATTTTCAAGTGTGCTTCTGAGACTGTTTTGGTATGTCAGGCCTGTTCCTGGAAACTGAGTACTTCCAATTAGGCAATTTAACTGGTCACTGAATCATGGATCTCGGGTTTTTTTATCCTTCTGGTTCATTGAATTTTTATGAAGGTGTAAGGAAACTGACAAATAGTTGAGCAATATCAGAAAATGTTAAGTCATCATTTTCTGTTCACTTTGAAAAAGGAAAGTTGTCATGTTTGCCTAGATGTCAAATCTTTTTGTCAGAATAGTGGAAATCAGTATTCATCTGATGTAGGAATGTGTGTGGAGAATCTCTGTTGTGTGCACATTAATGATCATATTGCAAAACCTATAGTGCTGCCCTTTCAGACTATCTTCATTATTTTAAGTGAAATGAGTTGCTGCTGCAAATTTTCTGTTTATGCTATCTGTAACAAAATATGTAATGTTTCATAAATCTGGACGCAGACTAGCATTTTCAATTCACCATACTATCATTTGATATACTTCTGCCATCATCTACTATAATGTAGCAAGTAAGGAGTGTGTGGTGAAAGGCTAGGAGTCTAAGTGAGGGCTGGCCAAAAAAAAGGTATCCTGGAGTTCTTTTGCTTTTTTAAAAATCTGCTTTATCTAAACCCTGTCCATGTCTCCAAGGTCTTCAGAGCATTCCCATCTACATGTGCATATGAGATCATGATTTTCATGAGCAATTCAAAAGACATGTTTATTTTAGATTCAGATCTGGATAATTTCTGGAGGTTTTTTGCACTTAGGCAGTGCAAAGCTTAATGATTTTACTACTTTATAATTTATTTACATTACGATTTTAAGTTTGAGACTATTAGCCAAATGAAAGTTGTGTTTCAGTTTTGGACAGTGAGAATTAGCTATGTTATAGGCATTTTGGTGTTACATTGTTAGCATATTTTGAAAACATAAAAGAATTAATTTTAAGCTAAATACATAAAGTATTAATAATAAAGAAACAAATAGAATCATAGAATCATAGAATAGTCAGGGTTGGAAAGGACCTTAAGATCATCTAGTTCCAATCCCCCTGCCATGGGCAGGGACACCCCACACTAAACCATGCCACTCAAATAGTGGAGTATTGGCTGAATGCTCAGAAGATAGTTGGCATTTAAGCCTTTTGCTCTGCCTGTTGAAATACATAAACCACAGAAATATATGCTGCCTCCTAATGTGCATACTATCATATTATTACCTGTGTGATATCATTCTCCCTTCTTCACAGATATGGCATACACCCTTCCTTTATTATTCACTAACCGTGCATATTTTATGGAAAATATTGCTGTACTTGAATAGAAACCATTTCCGAACAAAGATGAACGCATGCATACATGAATAATAGCTCTTTAATTATTATATAGTTAGAGATATTATGAAAATGCACAAGCATTGCTAGGTTATATATTCTTGATTTTTGGTGAATGCCATGACTCTAGTAAGTTACTGCATTAATTCATATATAGAGCTGATTTTAATTAATAAATTCAGACAATCTTCTAATTTTTTATGTTTCACTTGTAAGAACATTTTATAGTGAGTTATTGTCTATTATGAGTTAGATAGCACAAATAACATCGGCTCTAAAGACTAGGGAAAAGTATGAGTAGCCAGTAATGTCAGAGGATCAGGTCAAGTATAACCTAAAGTTTACCTCACTTCTCTGTATAGAACAAGAGTTTTGGGTGATGAGGAAGACTATTTCAAACTTGTTAAAAGTTATTACTCATCAAACTGTATAAGTAGTTGTATCTAGATTCTGACTTACTCTGATTCTGAATTCCTGAATTGAAAAGAGAGAAAAGAAAAAAAAAAGAAAAAAGGCTGAACTGTGTCTGCCTGCCATGCATTCACAAGCAAGTCTTAGAACTTGGTAAGAACACTGGAGCTCTGAGTTTCTAGAAGTATTAGGACAAAACTTGATTCCAGAGGTTAGACATTTAAAATAGTTTAGTGGCCATTAGAAAAGTAGTTAGGACCCAATCCTGCTGGTGTTTCATTTCATGCAAGTAAGTGAAGGGAACATGCTGGGTTGTTCCTTCTTATGGACAGTAAATTAAGCTGCTTGTAAATATCCATTGTATTCCCATTGCAAATCCTAGTTTTGTTTAAAGCTTTGTTCTTTAAAAACTTGTTGAATATATTATATTTATTGATGTCACATTTTTGAAAGACTGTCAAGGAAACTTGTCAACAATTCACTGGAGAGGTAAAAGGGGAAGTAAAAGTGAATTGTTAACATTAAAATGTCGTCTACCAGCTGGAAACACTCAATTGTTTATTAATGGTAGGGTAATATTTGCAAGAGATTTGTGGTGTTCAGTCCAGGGTTGCATCTGAATCATTTAAGGGCATATTCATGCAGATATAGACTGGGAATGTCACCATGTAGTGGTGAGAATAAGCTGTTACGTGGTTGTTTGCCATCATCACACATATCATAACAGCTGTGGGATAGACTCCTACATTTTTATTTGATTGTTCTTCTGGTGGGTGTGCATACATTCTAAAGCACATTTTAAGAACATAATGGAATTACTTTTTAATACTTGGCAGCATACTGACTGCCAGGCTGTTATGGGTAGACTGTTTTTGGTACTCAGGTCTGTGCATTAGTGTAAGAACCCTAATACTTTTTGCTGCCTTCATTATTTTCTTAATTGCTAACCTTTCTTAGGATCTCATCTTCAGATTTTCAGTGTACCATGTCAAATTGGGCCCTGTTGCACTGTGTGCAGATCCTCATTCTTTTGCAGTAACAAACTGCAAAGTTTAAATTGCATTATCAGGGGCTTAAATTAGAAGCTTTTTAGAGTGGTGACAATGTTTTTGCATTTATTTGGCAAGAAGTGAGTATGAAATTCTCCTGGACTGTATATAATTAACTTAATATGCTCATAAGGCATATTTACATGTGGCTGATGATGCATTTTGTCCATATGCAAAAGAGGCAAAGATGATAACTGTATGTAATATAATAACCTGTGTTAAATTTTTCTAGTAACAGTATGCTTTGTTACTAGAAAGTCATTAATTATAAGCAAATTAAGATGTGATAATTTACAGTGGAGGATAAGCATGAGGTTAACCTTGTTTCTTGGGAAATCAGTTTACACTTCCAATGTGGACTTTTGTGATTAGACATTCCTCTGAAATACCCTGGCTTTAGAGGAGCTGTAGTCCAAGGACTTTTTTGCTTTTTAATAATTCCTTGTAAATTGAAGACAAAAAAATACTTTCAGAACAGTTTTTCCTGTACCGTGTGCTTTTATATTTACTAAATATACTAAAAGAGAAATAATATTCTTCTGGTTTTGATGATTGGAAAATATCTACAGCTGTAACATGTATAAATATATTGAAAATATATAATTTCGGACTTTTTCAAAATCAAACCAAAATATAAATATCTTGGGTTTGTTATTTTGAAATGCATGCATTTTGTTTTGGGCATACTCTGTTACAGTTGTATCTCTTTATTACTTAAATAGTAACAAGGCTTTCATCTAAGTTCACCTTTCAACACAATAGGATTAATGTTAGGAAAACTCAGAAATGGGAAAGCTCTGGAGCTAGCTCTACAGGGACAGATTTCCCAATTGTGATAGCCATTCAGATGGACTAGGTAAACCTCTGCCAAAGAAATAATTCATACTGAAGTTATCACTGCCTTCAAGCAAAAGAACAGGCAATCTGACTTCTTGAGATAGCTTTCAGCGATTTATATGTTTTGTCCTCCTAACTAACTGAAATGTAGAAAATCACAAATTCTAGCTATCCGTTTGATCCATAGTGTCCCACTGGGTTCTCAGAATGTACATGTGAATCATGGAGATAATTTTATCTTTAGAACTGTGTATCAGATTTCTAAGTTTGTTAATAATGTCAGTGCTCTACACAATGCTTTTTTTGTAGCTCCTGTATTTTCAGATTTGTATGTCTTCTGTTGTGTGATGTGCATCATTCCTTCTCCATCTTACTCTCTCATATTTGTATTTTCCTTTCTGCCATCGACTCAGTCATTATGTTACTTTACCTCGTTCCCGGTACACCCAGTCCACAGATCACCATTACAGAGATGCCAGGTATATGTTTTTCTCTGTGTGACTCTGTGTGGATAATGCACGTACTTCTGTGATGTACCTATATGTCCACTTCTGGTTATATTAGTCTTTGTATAGTGGTAGAGAACTTAGAAGTGTTGTGTCAATATCAGCATTAGCTTTCTCAATACAGTGTGTAGGCAAACACTGGGTAATTCATCATATGTTTCTCTTTTTAAACATTTTCTTGCTGCCAGTAGTCTGTAATTGGTAGTCCATTAAGATGATGCCGTATTTACATCATTCTAATGTCTTTTAAAAAGTCAATAGAAAAAAATATTAAAATCAATAAACACAAATAACTGCTAATACTGTGATTTTCATATACACTTTGCCATGAGTGTAAGGTTGTGTTAAAGGTTACAACAGATAAAATTAGAGTGTGATAACTTTCTCATAGTCTCAGATGCAGGCCAAGATACCTTAATTTTTAAAAGTAGTTTTGCAAAATTCCCCAAACTTCCAGCTGAGTTTTGTTCCAGTGTTTTGTTCTGTTGCTGACATTGCTTGCTTTTCCTATTGTTTTCTTCTTATTTCATCTTTGCTTTGCTTTTCATTGTGTTCACCCTTTACTTTTTGGCAGCCAGGATCACACAATGTATCCTCTATTTTGTGAAGATGCAATCAGATTACTTCGTTCCCGTAAGATGTGCCGTACCTATTCTGAGGGTGCTTACTATGACCTTGAGAGGTATAATTGATAAGGAGCGTATCATTAGCTCTGCCACTCACTCTTTGACAGTACTGTGTTTGATTTCCAAACTGAGAATATGATCTGTGTTTTAAGTGCTAAACACATATAGTGAGGATGGTTTATAATACTCTGTGAGCATGTATGACTACTCAGGACTATGAGCAAATGCCAGCAGAAGCTGAATAGCTCTATAGAAGCCAGTTTCATAAAGTAGGTTGTATGGATATTATATGTAAGTGTCTTTATATAACCTTGATTTTTGCTAGAATTTTCCAAAGTGCTTATAGTGCTTATTATTCTCTTTGAAATAATGAGGAAAAGCTTATCTACTTCAAAGTACACAAGAAAACGGTCTTTTAGAAATCTCATACTTTGCTTAATTGAAAATAGTGTGAAAAGTAAAAGTACAAGCTTCTGTTGTAGGTACTTGTATTCTGCTTATTCTGTAATTTATGAGTACTTGTATACATTTGTATACATTTGCAATACTGGCAATAACCTATGTGTTATTACAGAACATATGGAATATAGCAGAGAGAATTTGAGCCCGTAATAATTCCTTTGTAGTACTTACACATGAAATACAGTGGCTTTGAAGGGATGTAACAAGACATGTTGATGTCCTGTGATTAAGATATTTTCAGAAATATTGCAAAACAGGAAAAATTCAACATGGTTGTGTGGGAATAGATATAAAGATATCAATCAGATAAACTATGAGCCAGTAAAAAGGAAGTGGTGGGTTCAGATCTCAAATAGCAGATATAATGATTGATATGGCTATAGTTTTACAAGAAGAGCCATTTAAAATTTTCCTTAGCAAAAGCTGAAGTATTCTTGATATATTAACTTAGTGACTGCCCTCTGGATATAAGTTCTGAGAAGTTTGTTAAGGTTTGCTCTGGAACATGGATATGGAACTGTTGGAACAAGTCCAGAGGAGGGCCACGAGGATGATCAGGAGAGTGGAGCACCTCCCGTATGAAGATAGGCTGAGAAAGTTGGGGCTGTTCAGCCTGGAGAAGAGAAGGCTGCGTGGAGACCTCATAGCAGCCTTCCAGTATCTGAAGGGGGCCTACAAGGATGCTGGGGAGGGACTATTCGTCAGGGACTGTAGTGACAGGACAAGGAGTAATGGGTTAAAACTTAAACAGGGGAAGTTTAGACTGGATCTAAGGAAGAAATTCTTCACTGAGAGGGTGGTGAGGCACTGGAATGGGTTGCCCAGGGAGGTTGTGAATGCTCCATCCTTGGCGGTGTTCAAGGCCAGGTTGGATGAGGCCTTGGGTGGCATGGTTTAGTGTGAGATGTCCCTGCCCATGGCAGGGGGGTTGGAACTAGATGATCTCAAGGTCCTTTCCAACCCTAACTATTCTATGATTCAGATCAAACATAGCCATAATTTTAGTAAGTGTAAAACTTATTAACAAGAAACAAAATAAATATCTAACTGTTATGGTATCATATAAGCATTCATTCTGAAGAAATATTGCTTTTTAGAAATTCTCCACAGCTATAGTATAATAGACATTATAATCTTCAGAACTCAGTTAAACAATTTTTTTGAAATTAGGCTGTTTCACATGAAACCCAATACACATATGTGTAAACAGTTCAGTCTTCATGTTGAAACTTTAATAAGGAGAGGGATTTTTGGTTAGTTTTCTGAAATTATGTGACAAAGTATGCTCATACGTATGCTATTTCAATAATTAATTTTTATATACTGGTTTTTACCTTACATATATACTGATATTTGCATTAGTTTATCTGAACCTGTTTCAAATTTCTGGTTGTATCTGACTATTCCGATATTGCTGAAAGTTGGAGCTATTATCAAATTGTCTTACTTTGAGGATCTTGACTTGCAAAACTTAATCTTTGTTTCTACAGACACTAATTTCCCATGTAAAATGTAAAATCAATGTAAATAAAGGGAAAAAGTGACAGTATTGCATAAAGATGAAAAAACTGTGATTCAATCAGTGAGATGGAGTAAATCCTTTCTAGGGCTTTATTGAAGAGAAGGGTATTAAAGCTAATTCCTCTTGGGGTCAGAAAAGAAAATTCAACTTAAAGTGGAAGGTCTCTAGCCCACTGTTAGAACAGTATCTTGAGACTCCTTGGGCCTAGGATCTGATGCTGATTCTCTGGTCCACTTGAATCCATTCTGCCTATGGGCAACGTTAGTGTTGAAGTTGAGTCATTTTACCAGATACAAACTACTCTAGTACCTCAGAGCCACTATAATTTTTCCTGATTTTTCCTCTTTTTTGTCTTTCCATATTCTGACAGCAGTTCTCTAGGCTTTTAAGGACCATTTAAAGCACAATCTTTATTCAGTTCCTCCTTATCCATTGAAAAATACTAAGTAATTTCCTCTTCCTTACTTTATGTATTGGAAGTATATGAAAAAACTACTTTTTAAACAGTATTTCCTTATTTATCTTCACATTTTTTCCCAGTTTAATGCTTACTTTAAATTATTATTTTTGTTGGTCAAGGTGTTAGTCCTGTCTTTGTAGTTCCATTTGCTTAACCAATGTCATGTTGATGTCAAACAACCACCTCTCTTTCTGTCTTTTACTTTCACTTTATGAAGCACAGGAAATAACTTTCCTGTTTTCACTGTTCATCAAATAGCATTGGAAATAACTTTCTGGTTTTCACTGTTCATCAAAATAGCAAACATTGTTCCGCACGGTCCAGCATTCAGGGAAAAGTCTGTTATCTGGGACAAAGAGTTATGTATCTTATGTCACCGTGAATCCACAAGTATGGGTGTCCTGCAGGCACATATGTCATACAGATACACCAGTCAAAATTACTTGCCACCTTTGTTATTCTTTTTGTCACTTCTCCTGTAGTCATTCACAGCCAGCCCATTAACTCTTGTGGTCTGAAGATTTTTTTCTTTTTTTCCCCACTGCTTGGGGAACAGTAGTGTGACTACTTGTTTCATCTTTGCTGAAGTTTGTTTCAGTTTCTGTTTATCAGTTTTGGTAATCTTTAATTCATTAGTTCTAGGTCACATTTATGTTATCAAAACCTTAATTTCTGAGTTTATTCTTAGGCTATGGCACTCATAATTTTTGTCTTTGTGATAGTGCCCCCACCTCTTGAAGAAGTCCAGCTGTTTTGCTACCAAAAGAAATGGAGGTGGCACTGAGATCGTATGCCTTAGAATGACAATAGGCACATGTGCAGCTTCAGGGACCTTAGTGTCCTTTGGACCTAGGGCTTTCTCAAGAGCACCTTACTGCTCAGTACCCCACTCCAGTTTTCTTTGACTCCTTAATGTGATAGTTAGCATGGTAGGTGCATTACCTGATATCAGTTCACACTGCTGCAGCTTCTCAGACTGAACATACATAAAACATTATGGCTGGACATGTAGAGCTTCTGGTTTTATTTATATCCACCAATTCACAATCCTATAGAGTTATGCAGGCTAGTTAATAATTTGACAGTCACCCATTTTAGATTGGCTGACATGCACGTGGACTCAATGGCAAAGTAATGTTCTCAAGGTTTTTATCCCAAATGTTTTAAAAATTAAAATATTTAGGAGTTTCTCCCAAATAAAAATCTGATGAAAACCTCACTTTATGAAATTTTTTCACAACTTATTTATCTATCTCAGAGCTCAGTCACTGACAACACCACATTATGTGCTTTTTTTTTTTTCCTTAGCCATTGAAGTTAGTGTTTGGAAGTCAATAAAAAGTGGGCTGTGCACATTTTGGCTGGATGTGAGGTTTATTTCAGACAGAATTTTTGTTGCTTCACTTAACGAAACAGAATTTTGCTTTCATTTTGTTTTCTGACATTTCTTTTGCCAGTTAGAATTTTTCTAACATACCCTATTTTTGGAATTTCTCAGTTGCTCAAATACTGTTTTCCTATTGATGTAACTTTTCACTTCTGTGAAATATGTATGCATTTGATCAGGTGTTCTTGGTACATTAATTATTTCTGAATATAATTTGAAAGTAGAAGTTTAAAATTACATATATATATATGAAAATATACATTCAGAATATACTGCAGAACTGTAGATAAATGTGCTCTAAATTCATCACTATATTAATAATAGCATGAGGGAAAACATGGGAAAAGCACTCTTTAAAATGCCTGAAATATCTGTGCTGTTTATTCTGTATTCAGGAGGACTAGGCAGGAGAGAAGAGTGCCTAATTCATATTATGACGACACAACCTATACTCCTGAAAGGTATTTTAATTTATATAGTAAAAATAGATAAAGTTAAGTAATACATTTTTTCTGAAGTGTGGGGCAAAAATTTTAATTGGGCTAGACTAATGATATTTAAATTTACAGTGCACTTTATGCAGTATTTCTCTATATACAGAACAACTAATCTCCACGGTTTTAAGTGCTTCATTTTCTTTTGGCCCTGCATTACCTTGACTTTGGATTTGTTTATTCATAAGATGTGGGAGGAAAACAGAACAGTACAGAGGAACTAGGTACAACTGAAGGTTTTTCTCTTACTTAACTGCAGTGTATTTCTAATGGCTAACTTTCGAGTCACTAAGGGTGATTACAGGACAATTTAGAATTCTCTATTTCATTCCTTTAATAACCTGAGTCACTGCAGAAGGCCCTCAGCTTTTGATATGTTACTGCTACTATTGACTTAAAAAAGGACTAACTGAATGCCTTCAAATTGATTTTGGGTGATGCTGTTCTAGGATCAAAAGTACTATTATTCTTCCTAAATTTGGATAGGCATATAGTGTATCACAATGAACACAATAGAATTAAATTCTGACCCGTAATCTGAAAACTTTTGGAGTGTCTCTGGAAATAGTTATTTCATGACAGCACAGCATTTCATCTTCAAAAAGATAGGCAAAGTCCAAAAAGAAGGAAATCTGAAAAAAAAGAAGCAAGTTGATGTTCCTCTCTCATTGTGCAATTAGATCTTTTGTATTTCTCTGTCCATTTTTAAGTCATTGTCTGATTTTTGCTCCAGTATGGGAACTGATAAGGCAGGGATTATTTTCTAATAGCAAGAATTTGTGCTTTTATTTGATAGCTATGAATAAATACAATCATATTTAACAAAAAATAAAGTGCACTGCATTTTTAAAACCATGTTTATGTATTATGGTGTCTATAATAAAGTACTTTCACCAAAGAATCTTACTTAAAATGCTGGCTAACTGGAGAGCCTGGTTTCAGTTTTAAGGATACTGATGATCAGGGAGTGTGTAAACATATACCTGTCATTCTCCAGCTACTAAAGTAACTTTCATCCAGTAACTGATCTGGCTACAAACCATGGGGGGAAAAAAAAAGCTATTCCGGTCCTGTTCAATTTGATATAGGAGAAACAAGAGCAGCTGAGTGACATTCACATATACCGCACTCCATACTGTCTTCCCTCAACATAATGACCAGGAGGTGTGGGGTTATTTAGTTTGTTAACACATTGCAAAACGTCACATTCTGAAATCTGAGAAGTTTGGAACAAAATGGAGTCATGGAAAAAATTCTGCTGTGATTCCCAGGAGCAGACTCATGAAAAACTTTGGATAAGTATATTCAAGCCATTAAAATATTCATCCTGCAGACTTTGGGTAGTATTTCCATTCAGACAAAAGAAGATTTATATCCAAGCTGATAAAACGGTGGTCTCTTGATCTTTTCTGAAAATCACTGCCTTGCTTCTCACTCATTGTCATGTGGAAATCATGAAGAGTGGCACTGGTGCAGTTCGAAGGCTTTACCCAAGCAAGATCCTGAAAATATGTATCCAGTTGAAACTCTTTAATCAAATGTTTGATGATTTATATATAGTCTTAATATACTGGAGTAATGGCACGTAAACAGTTTATGTCCTGTTTTGTGAAATGGAACCAGCTTTTTTGGTCCCATTTTTTTCTTTTCTTAATGATTCTACTTAAGATATTTTACTTGTCTTTTATGTTGTCTTCAACTGATCAGCTGAATTGATATTGAAAATGTTTAGATAGCCCATGTTCAATACCTGGAAGAGTAATGCAGGTATAAAATTTAGTTTTCATTGTCTGATCTGAGTGAAGTGAGTTTTCTTCTCCTTCTTAAATTTCTTTAAAACCCAACCACCCTATCAAATATAAAAAATACAAAATCTGAAAAAGTTATGTATTTGAAGTTAAAACAGGTATTTTAAACCATTGCTGCATAGAATGCTTATTTTATTAATGTTATGTGTCCACAATTGCTTTTTAATTATTCCACAAACCCAGTAGACATTGAAAACATGAAGACTTTTGTGTGAGAAAAGATAAGGGATCAGTTAGTCTTTACAGAACTAAAATTCATAGCTAAACTACTGAAAATAAGGGTGAAATACATCAAGAGTTCCTGCTTTTTAATTAAAAAAAGATATGGATTAAAAATAGGAAATGTACAAATTTATTTGGAAACATTTTGAAAGATTCACATTTTATTGAGACGTGGTTGTGTCATGAAGAGTGTTATTAACAATACATATGTTTATTTATAACATTTCTTTATTTTAACTGCATTGTAAAGGTGGTACAATGGTGCAAGTTCTTGGGCAGATCATGTAGTCAATGGGTCAGCTGAAAAATATGGGTAAGTAAAGAGTGTAGTTTACAGATATAGCTAAAATATATTTCTGATCTTTATAATGTCAGTTCATTTATAATTGTACCAAAGTTATTTCTAATAAGTATATTTTTCTCAATATCTTTCTTTCTTGTCTCAGGACTAAGGCACATTTATGTGCTAGTCTTTTTAAGATTAAGCTGTTTTATTCAGTTACAAATAGAAAAAGAGCATAAATTATGTTTGAGTTATTTTTGAAGCACTGTTCAGGACTGCTTTAATGAAAAAGGGCTTTTTGATTGATAATAGCTGCCTACATTCACAGTGTTGGGAATGTGTCTTTGAGACCTTATACTTTTTACTTTCAGAAGTAATCCCAGTTCTAACTGTCTAACCTATCTTTCTGTGTGATTGATGCAATGTGCTGTGTGCCTTACAATCTTCAGTTCTTCCAGGCTGCAGTTGGCTCCTGCTCAAGGGAGCACACAGATTTAGAACTTGCTGTTAGATCTTTGACTTTACTGCTTCCCCCTCATTTTCTTTTTGCTCTTGCAACATTTTTCTTTCTCTTTACTTACTTTCTCTGTGAATGTGCACAGAGCTTGCTTCTTTGTGCCTTTCCCCATCTTGTAAGTAGAAGCTGGAGTATGCCTGTAGAATGTTTTGGCTAAACCAAACATATGGTGTGAGTCCAAAAGGCTATTAAATCCTGCAATTCTTAAGTGAAGCTCCCAGAGAGTTACCGGGAACTTTTCCTTGAGAACTTACAACGCTGTATTTCAATGCTGTGAAATTTTACAAAGTAACACTATGCATTGGTGTCTCAAATGTTATAATTGTGTGCAAATAGTTAATAACATGTAAATTTTGCTTAAATATTGAACTAATTGCTTTTTACTAAGTTAATTACTGACTATACTTTGAATTTTGTGTTCCTATTTATTCTTTTGTGGTAAAAGTCAGTGTATCTCTCTGGAGAAATAGTTATGTACCTAAAACAAGTCACTGAAGGCTATAGACTATACTCAGTTGAATATAACAAACCATATAAAATGATACCATGTATTGAAAACAGAAGATTTATATATGAAAAGGATTAATCATAGTTCATCTGCAGTCCTAAGAGTATTTAAATAGAATTGTGATTCATATTTGTTCTGTATATATTGACTAAAACAGGAATTCTGTTTAAGGAACTCAGAGACCGAAGGAGAACATAAGTGACTTTGTCATCCTGAAACTGAAAAAAAAATATGATAAAACCACAGAATTAATCCTTAATATTTTGATGCAAGTTTCTCTCGTCTTTATAGAGGAGAGATTTGTAAGGGTCTTTTGGCTCAATATTGCAGCCACAGAGACTTTCTCAGACCATATTTATTCCCTAGTTCTTTGAACCAGTGTGCCACTGTTTGCTGCCTCTCCAATTTTAGGTTTTTAAAGTATACACTTAATTTGTGCTTATGGCAAAAGCCATGCTTATTAGTTCTTCCTGGGAAGGTGCACAAACGTACTGAAAATGGATAGCATTTGAAGAAGGCTGGAAAGTGCTTAGTGTAAACAAAGCTTTTGTATTTGCTTTGATAGTCACATTAAATAGTTCTGATTTACTTCACTTGTCTTAGATTTAGTACTGTTTAGATGCTAATATAGGTAAATATCAGAGGAATAAAAAGGATTTTTAACTTGAAAAAGAAACTTTTTTTGTTACTATTCTCTATCCCCATTTAAATATAGCTCCCAAAGGCTATGGAAAAAAAAGTAAAAGAAAGGAACATTTGTTGTGAGCCAATATGACTTTAGGTAGACCATATGGCATAATACATACTTGAATAGAATGAAGACTACTTAAACGGATCACATTCTGTTTAAGATCGATGGATTTACAGAATGCGTTTAACAGAAACAGGATGCTATTTTGCTCATTTGTAATTTAAGAGCTTAAAAGACAATGAAGTATTACATAACTATCTTGGAATGATCTGATTGAAATCCTGGCCTCATCAGGTGACAGAAGTCTTGTTGACTTCAGTGAGGTCAGAACTACAGGTCTGTTGCCAGAAGTTCAGAAGAGAGATAAACACGTATTTGCAGTATTAAGCCCTATTTGTGATAATTTGCTAATTAAACGTCTGCCTTATTATTGGCCTTTCAAAATGTTTTTGGAAAAAAGGAGGCCAGTTAAATACAGTGTGCATGTGCAAATAAAGTTAGATTTAAGAGCTGAGGAAAACTATCCCACCAAAAAGCACCAAGAACCAGGTGCTTTTGAAATTTTGCATTTAGTACTACGCTGTCCAGAGGTATATGTAAGTACCTGCTTAATTTTAAGCCTACAACTGATACACTTGGTTAGTCTACAGTCTACATGGTCTGCTGAACTGCATTTAAACATTCCAGCCCTGAGGATGAGCTTCTCACTGCTTCTCTCTCAAGCCTCTCTGTGCGTTGTCTTACATACCACTTACTCTTCCGTGATGAAATACATGTTCATTAAAACCCTTGAATGTTCCTGTCATTGCTCATACATTGTGATGCAACATTCAAGCTGAGTGGGTGAAATATTGTGTTCTGAAATGAGAAAAAATGTGTAATGATGTTATAATGTACAGCTGAAACACTTATACTTTGGAATATTTCTAATATTTTTATTAAAATTTAGATTATTATCTTGGAGAAAATTGCAGAAGTATATTGAGTTACAAAATTCAGCTGGGGTGGATGAGTGGGAAAGAATTTTCAGCTCTCTTCTTTGAGAATTTTGAGTTCCCAGCTTTTGAATACTAATCAGTTTTATAATAATCTTCAGTGAGTCATCTCATGAAGATAGAGATAAGTGTTCCTGTAGTGTGATTCTTCAATATGTGTCAGTTGGATGTCTATGTTAAATATGCTGAAAGCTGGAAGTAGTTATCAAAATACAAGGTTCTATAAAAAGCAACTAGCTATATAAATGAAAATGTATGTTACAAGTACCAGAAAAAATAATGTAAAAACAAACAGTTAACACATTATAGCAAAAATCTGTCTCTCAGACTTTTCAATTAGTGTTGAATACCTCCAAGTATTTAATACTGCAGGCACAGAATAAAAATATGAATAAACGTTAATATGATAAAGTTAGTCCAAACTAAATAAATTAGTTAGATGTAAGGCAACATTTTTATTGCTTGAATTTACTGGTTCACTTTGTATAAAGAAATAATAGCCTGCAAGGTTCATTTTTTGAGAAATCACCTATGAATAAAATGCTGGAGGTTGATTTTTAAACTAGTTAAATTTAACTATTTAAGTTAAATAATAATAATAATTCAAATGAAAGCAAACAACAAATGAGATAATAACCAATAATAGTTATTAATAATAGTAATTATAAGTAATTATAAAAGTTATGATTAATAATAAACCAGAATAATTATTATCTTATTATTATTATCTAATCTGTTATTTTTGCTTTCATTTGAATGCAGTTACAAATAGTGTTAACTGGAAGTTAAGAAGCCTCTTTCTCAAAGCCATTCACCACTTCTTTTTGTTTGATATTGAGATCTTCTGTGAAGAAGAAATTGCTTACATAATTTCACCATTTTCCCTTCAAATGTACAAGTTGCTTTTCTATTCCTCAAAAATACACAAAATTAATTGTGTCTGATTTTACAGGTAAAGAGATATGAAATATTTCATCACATAGTTCCAGTCTTAATTGTTCCAGGATTGACACTACTCAGTTTTATGGATATTTTATTGTAATAGCTACCATAAATCTCTGACTGCATCTGTAGAATCATTAACTAATTTGGGTTGAAAAGAACCTTGGAAAAACTGTCAGGTGTAACTCCTTACTTAAAGCAGGGCTTTTGCTATTCCTCAGTAAGTCTATCAATGATGAAATATTTTGGAGGGTAAATCTCTATGGGTATAGCTATATGTGCTTTCTTTAAACATTTTTATAATTTTACTATGTAATCATGTGTTAGCATGGTAAGATACATCTACAACAGAGTCACCAAAGTGACTGTAAAGCCATGTATAGATACCTAAGCAAGCAGCAAGCAGTTGAGTTTCTGCCACTGTAACAGTCTGCATGTAGGTGTGTGGAGCATAGTATGCCTGAGATTGCAGATGTGTTCTCTGCTTTGGCTGTTTAGCTGAGTCAGAAAATAGAAAAGTAGTTCAGATATTGGCATGTTACAGTTTAGTCATGCCTGTGACTGTCATGTAGATGTACCTGTAGTTATCACATACACCACTGTGTAATGTACATATAAATAGATAGTATGTGTGTGCAAGTAGTGTATAGATACATATCTTGCTTTGCTTCCTGTTTTTATTTATTTTGCAAAAGTGACTAAAAGCATTAAGTCCCTTCATTTTAAAAACTGTAGTAGCGCATAATTTTATATTAAGTTTCTTTGTTGGTATAGATGAGTGATTTGATGACGTATTCAGTCACCAGTTTATCTAGATATTTTGCAGTATACTGCTCCTTCTCATTTTCCCATTTTACGTTACAATATTTATTACTCAAATTTAAGTTTGCTTTCTACTAGAAATCTCAGTTGTTTGTAGACATGCTTATCTATGTTATGCTAACAGAGGATCTTGTGTCTGTGACTGAACAGCAAAGTTCCTATAGCTAGTAGAAGAATAACATGTCCAAGGATTGAAATCCAGCAGCCATCCACAGACACTGACAGGTATTACCACTGTATATTAGCTGGAGTTTGAAATAATGATAATTAAAAAATGTATAGCTGTATTTCACTTGTTTTGTGCTCAGTGTTTCTAGATGAAAAAAGATGTACTAGGAGCTGAATTATAGTGGACTATAATCCTACAGCAATTCTATTTTTATTTCTTCAGTTTTTTGTTACAAGAACAACCTAATACTAAAATTGTGATTGGCATGATCTCATACCTTGGTTTTTTTAGGCTTGCACACAGTAAAATAATTTAACTTGGGCTTTCAGATAAACTGGTTTCAGTTATATTGGGGAAAAAATAAATTTATTTGTCTTGTAAACTGTTATGATTTCTTACTCTTGAAAGATGTTCACATTTTCAAGAGATTTCTCTATGCATATGTTTAGATAATTTAATGTATTACTTTGTTGAAAATTCTCCTTTTTATTAAGAAAAGTAACAAATCTGAAAAATTAAAAATTAGAAATGGTTATTTTCTGCATTGGGAAAAGAGTTAGCTTTTGAAATTTCCAGAATATGGATATGGAACAATGCAGATAAATCAGTAGTTAAAACAAAATATAGTAGCACCTTTGGTTAGATACTGTAGTTACTAGAATTTACAGTGCTACCTAAATACTATGGGAATCTAATTCTAATTTTTGATGGTTTTGGTATGTAAAATTAGATTGTGAATACTCACAGAGCTTTGTGCATGGTGGCTTAAAGAGAGTTCAGACTGTTTCAGTGTGATAGGTATGCTTGGTTAAGAAGCAAACTCTGCTGTACTCTTTCCGCAGTATAGGGGAGAATTATGCTCACAAGTCTTGTAGACTTTGACAGGGGAATAGGCCACCTTCTATGCTTGTTTCCCATACCAAAGGTAGAAGGATGCTACTGTAGGCAATACTAAATGAATGAGGTCACTATTTGACGTTTCACTAACTGCATTTTTATAATTAATTTCTTTTAGCAAAGATAAACAGCTTTAAAATATCATATGAATATTGAATAATTTAACTTAGACTATTTCCAGTTAAAAATCAGTAAAACATGAATTATAGTGAGAAAAGAAGAAACTTTCATCTAGATAACTTGGGAGCATAAGCCCTCAAGGATGTAATCTAAAAAGTTACGAACTTCTGTTTTTAAATTCACAAAGGTCTTTTGAAAACTTCCCCATTCATGTCTGGGTTGTGGTACTAACGCATAGTTGTATACTGTGCTAGATTAAGAGCTTCCCCGCCCAAGCAGGTTATTTGAGTATTATTTTCTCTATGAAAGAGACAGTTCATTTCTGAAGACCTGGATCATATAGCACGTGTTTACTGTTAAAAGGAAAAAACAAAAGTGAGGACAAAGAACAGACAATAAAGCTGTCTGTGAATTGTTCTTTCTATGTGGATGATCAAGAACCAAACAGTGAAGTTTTCAAGTGGAAGATTGTCACTATGCTGATGTAGCTCTCCATTTGCTGCTCTGGGTACGGGAAGGTTTGCATTGTGTAGCCTGTAACCCAGGGTAACAACTCAGTTTCACCTCAGGATTCAACTTAGTCCGCAAATCCTTGTCTGCAAAAAAACAGTGATGCCAAAGCTTCATTAAAAGCAAAGGGTTCACTTCCAAAATCCATGTTCTTTTTCACTTCTGGGAACTCCTTGTTGTTTTTCCACTTGAAGTAAATGCCAGCTACAGATTGTGGCAAATGGTTTATATTACCCATTGAATATGAATTTTCTGAGGCCTTTATCTGTTAATATACTTGTTAGATATAGTGGCTCCGTGATGCTCTGCAGAATGCAAAACCTGCCCACCAAGCCATTAGTATTGATCCTAGTGGCAGAAAAGTCTCCCCTGCCTTTTAATACAGGCAATGGGTCAGATCCCTAACATTCTAAGTAATACATCTGATACTACAACTGAAGTGAATGAGGCCTTAGGAGTAACAAGTAAAAGAGGCTTAACTTATGAAGTGTTTGTAAGAATCATGTGTTGCTACTCACCTGATCCTTTCTATGTCCTACTCGCTGTTGAAGAGAAAAATAGAAAATAGAATTACACATCTCACCATATTGCCCAGTCCTTGCTGCTGTGTGCTCCAGCAGTCCCACACTCACTGGCAGTAAAAAGGTTGTTCTAGCTTTTTGTGTGCAACAGACCCAAAGAAAGTCTTTGTGGGCTCAATAATTTTCTTAAATATGTTTGTAAACAAGGTAGGGGTGGCTTGTCTGGACCTCAGTCGTGTTTTATTCATAATTTTATTGAATTTAGGAATATTTTTTTTTTTGAATTTGTTCCCATAGTCTAAGAATTTATTACTGTGGTCATTTTTTAACCACCATGCAGATGGCTGACACCTTTCTCACATTCTGTAGTGCTGAAACCTCTCTTGAACAGTTACCTAAACTAAGCAACATTTGTATCAAAGCTAAGGTTTTGTTTTTTGTCTATCCACAATGTAAAAGAAGCGAGACAGTGGATGTTTTTGCTGATGAAGCTTCCCATTCAGAAACAGATCTGATAGAAGAAGAAGCGAGGTAATTCTGTTGTGGTTTTGTGCTAGGCTCATTGTACTTTTCCTCCAGTCTTTGGTGCCTCAGCTTATAATTACCATTATGTGTCTCACTGTGGTGTGTTTGCTTGTTAGGAGCTTATAGATGTAGGTTCATAGTGAATGGTATTATTCTGAACCTGTCTGTGATAATTCCTTCATATGCTCTAGGAGTCCAATTAAGACCTCATGGAAGGCCTGAAGAAACATTCATTTTAATGAGTCTTTATCAACCTATTCAGCAAAGTTAGCCACCCTGGGGACAGCTATACTCTGTCACAATACATTTTTTTGAAATAAAATGCTATTAATAAAATAAGACTCTTCATAGTGAGACTGTGATATGTCTCTTTTTTGATGCTAATTGAAATTTGGCTTCTTGTTACACTTAATCACCATCCAGTCACTCTTTGTATTAACTGGTTTCATTGTAAAATGCATGACTTCACTCAAGGTGAAGTCCTGAAGGGTACTTGTTCCCCATTTGTATTCTATAGCTGTTCAGTTATTCAAGGAGAGGTGGGGGGAATATGAATTTTATAAGTAGCTCCATCAGGGTGTGGATTTCACTTTTACAATTACCTTGATTTTATGTATTTTAGGATATTGCTAGCAAATATTACTCCTTGCAAACAGCCCAATTACATTATGAAAAAAAGTGAGGCTTGATTAATTTCTGAAAGTAATGGCATGATTAATTGCCTAAGATAGTAAAAGACTTGACTGCTTGGTCAAGCAATTCTCTTCTACTCAGTCTAGTTTTTCCCCGTTGCATCTCTAATGGTAATTTTTAATGGCAAAGTTCATTAGGATGTGGATTAGAAGAATTTAAATTTTTTTTATTACAAACCAAACTTTGTCTAGTTGGTGGAACCTCTGCAAGTACTAATGATGCTGTACATTTTCATCTGACTACAGTCCAAGCATGCCTATGAATCCATCAGTAGACTCTAGCCTGTATTTTGACAGACATCCTAAGTCTGATGATAGTTAACAGTGCTACATGGTAATTATAACATTTGGAATGTGGACTGTCCTCTAAACAGGAGTACTACCTCTAAAGTACTCCTGTGAACAGGAGTACTACCTCTAAAGATAATACAGTCTGTAAAAATCTAGTAATTTGAGTAAAAATGCTCAATTAAACTGCACAATTAAATGAGTCCTTAGCTTTAGTGAGACTCAATATTGTCAGCTGTTATTTTCCTCCAGTGTTGGTATATTAATTAGAAAAAGTGTGTGGTGTCCCTGCCCATGGCAGGGGTATTGGAACTAGATGATCTTAAGGTCCTTTCCAACTTTTAACTATTCTATGATTCTAAAATAACAATATTTTTACCCAGAAGTTCTCAGGATACAGACTATTGCATGGATAGTCACTACTGAGACATTGGAAGCATTTCAGCCCATTTATCAAGAGTACAGAGCAAGCCAAATCATACATGTATAAAAAACTGTATGTTATCAAGAAGCGAACTCAGAAATTTTACCCAATAAAAATGCACATGACAAAAGTATTTGCTTCAAACCAGTATCATGCAGCATATTTTATAATTAATAGAAAAGTCAAAGGTCAACTGAGCTGCTTTTTGACTAACATTACAGGAATTGTGAAGCAGCAGATAGACAGCCATATCAAAGATCCAGATCAACAGAGCAACGTCCTATGCTAGAGCGGACGAACTCCCGCTCCCGATCCACAGAGCGTCCTGACTCAAACCTCATCAGGTCGATGCCTTCATTAATGACTGGAAGATCTGCCCCTCCTTCACCTGCCTTACCGAGGTGAAACAGACAAATCAATCAGACCCTTTTGCCCCACCAGCTCACCATTTTATTTTCCCACTAGCTAATTGGTATCACCTCATTCTTAGCTGATCACTAGTAGCAATAGATACTATTTCAGTGCCAACACACTATTTATATTCTATTCTGGATATAATGGTGTGGCTGCCATTGCGAATTGTTTGCTAACAGTATTTGACTACATTTGTTTGTGATTTCTCATTTGTCAGGAATCCTGGATGTTTTCCCATGTAAAGCACCTCATAACTATCATACACTTCTCTTACAGAATGAGAAATTGTTTGTGTTCATCAGACATTGCTTATGGAACAACCATCACAACAACATCGAATGAAACTTTTTTTTTAAGTTTCTTTAAATGGACTGTACTAACTTTGTCTATCAACTACCATTTTAACCACCATTTTTTCTGATTGCATTTTACTGTGCCATAGTCTGTATTGTTCCTGTTTGAGTGCTATACTGATTGACATTTTGAGGATTTCTATACTTTACTCTTAGCTTAAATAAACATAGTAAAAAGATCAGTACATTTTGGTCTAGTTGATGTTCAGTAAAGCTTCTCCTTATTTTAGTACTGCAGAATACATTCTTTTATTTTCTGAAAGTTAGAGTTAGTAACGTCAAATCCCCAGTGAGAATTAGAGTCAACTATGAGTTTATTTTCTCAGTTTATTACTTTCTTTAGACAAATCCCTGTAATTTCATGCCACTCAATGGTAATTTAACCAAATACAAGCTGAGTAAAGATAGTTGAATTTAACTTGTGGATAATTTTATGTGTATGTGGGTATTATATCCATGTGCACATGAATATACACACAATGCATTTTCTGGCTTGACTATGCAGACAAACATCTTATGAATGTTCAGCCTTAGTCTGGCTTTCTTTTCTTCTTTTTCATGGAGAGATTGCTCTTTTTAATCAGGTCTGTTTCTGAAAAGAGATACTAGTTTCACTATGGGACTTCAAAGGTCCCAAGTGATCTAAAGCCTACTTATCTTATCAGTTCTTGATGGTATTTAAGGATGAATTTGTCTTTTAATGGCTATGGTTTGTTTTGTAATGTGTCTCATAGGTCACATCCTCGAACTGGGTCTGTTCAGACAAGCCCATCAAGTACTCCAGTAGTAGGGCGAAGGGGCAGGCAATTACCACAGCTCCCACCAAAGGGGACGTTGGAGAGAAGTAAGTGTATGTTTTTCTCCTTAATGACATTGCAAAATTGTTCATGAAGGTTGATTACATTTATTATATTTGGGGGGCTGGTGTGGGCATTACAGCTGAAATCTCTTGAGTTTTTGAGTACTGAATTGGGATCTGATAGTAGTATTTTGTACTCTATTTTCTTCTATCATATTTGAATATCTACAGTAGTCTTGACTGAAATGAAACGTTAGCAGTACAGTAATAATCAGTAGTGCAATGCACACAAACCAAGATGGACTAACTGGTAGCATTGTCCTGTTCCTTTTGAACTCAGTAGGTGTTTTGTCACTGACTTAGACAGGGACAGGAAATGATGATAGTGATAAAACTGGCTCTTTGGGGAGTTAGGAGATACCTGATCACTTGTGGGTTCACATGGAGTATGTTACCAATTGCTGATATAAAATCTCTGCATCTTGAAACAGGAAGAGCAAGAAGAGCTGTAATAATCTTTAGAATAGAAGAGATCAGCAAGATATTTCATGATTCATGTTTTAGTGGTGCTATAATTGTTCTTATCTTTAATGTCTTATAAAAGCACTAGTCAATGGAGACGTTTTCCAAAATGTCTAGAAACAGAGGTATACAAATATGTTTTTGATAGCATATACATTTTCACCGTTCCACTTCTGATAACTTCATGTGCTGTGCAAAATCAGTCTAAATGGCCATATACACTCCTTTTTTTAAATCCTTAACATGTATATTGTATCTTTTATAAAACTTCTGTTGTTTTTAACCCATGTGCTTTGGTTCCCTTTTTTTTGTTTGTTTGTTGTTCTGTTTTTGTTACTTTCCCTAGACAATGGAGACAAGGAAATAGAATCTTATGAAGGTCTGTACATAAAGGAGGGTTTGTTTTTCACCTGAAAGCCTTTTTGAGAGGCTATATAGGGAAAAATAAACCCAACTGCAATTGATGTTACTGGAGTGCACAGACATAGTTGGAATTATTATCATAATTATTTAGTCCTTTTTTTTTTTTTTTCTACTGAGACCTGTGGCTTATAAATTGTACAGGGTTCTACATGAAAAAAAAAAAAAAAGACAGTGTAAATAGCACTATCTAAATATAATCATCATTGGAAAAGTACCTAGGCAGATGCCTGTTTTTAAATACCAAGGATTTACACTGCAGCAAATGGGAGTATTTCAGTTAACTTACATATGTATGTACCTTTTCAGTATTAGCACTTTAGGCACATACTGTAATTTAAGCCTTTGCGGATATTTGATGTGTTTAATGTTATCTGTGCGTTTAATCAGATCACTGTTTCTTGCGAATATGTTATAATGTTATACAGTTACTGAATTACTAGGTAATTTTTCAAATAATATAGGAGCAAGAATAAATTGAATCCCAACAGTCTTTCAAAAATTTATAATACTTCTGCTTAAAATTAAATCTCCTTCTTTTATACCATTAAAACTATTTAATTTGCCTAATAGCAAGTCTCAAGATATCAATTGCAGTCCTTGGTTATACCAGTGAGGGTCTGTATGTAGTATTACTTTATCCGTCTCTCTCATCAGACTTTTTAATTTAGTATTTACATGTTTAAGGTGTTTATTTCTATTTCGGAAGCAAAACTTCACGAAAAGAAATCTGTTTCACAGATTATCATCCTAGTGTATTAATTTCTTTGTGGTCTTATGTGTTGTGAAATGCTTATATGAGATACAGTGTAGACATGCCAGGAAATAATCTCATCTAATCACATGATGTTTGCTGTCCTTGCTGTATATGCTTTCGTGTTTTACCACTCTTCCCTGCTCTTTGCTTAGTATTTCTATTTAGATTGTGAACTCTTTAGGGCAGCAGTTGTGAAGTACTGCATACTTTTACCGTGTTTGATTAGAGAAGGTAGAAGTCTTATTTACATCATAGGTTCTACAGAGAGAAATATAATAAATACAATAAAATAATTATTTTTTTATAGAAGTGCTAGAATTGTTTGCTCTGATAAGTATTGCTGGGACTTGAGGATCTCTATTTTCTTTTACTTGAAGTCTGAGTAATATTTTCCTGTACCTGTGTCTAAAGTGGTTTTGGAAGATCTGGGTTATAAAAAGTTGCCATATCCACAGATACTGATAGAGCAATCAGAGCACCATCAGTGACTCAAGATACAGTAACTAGACCATTTCATGTTGAATTTTACACATATAAAGGTGGTAAACACTGTAGATAAAAACCATAATCCTTAGATATTGCTTTCATACAGTTTTTTATATAATTTTCTGTCAGAAATTAAGAGATCATAGTCTACTAACAATATGATTCTACTTTAAGGCTCTTTTTCACTTCTTTAGGATTTTCTAATCCTTCTCTTTAAGAGGGATAATAAGTTTCTTTAGAAGAAATAACATTTTAAAAGTATAGCAGATTATCTAACTTCTGTCAGTGCAGAACATAATTATGACTAATAGCAGGTTTTTACTGCAGGATTTTATATTGTATGGACACGTGCACATGTATGCATGTTTTGTATGTCATTATTGACATGTATATTTATTTGAAATTAATGATTTTAGTGTTGACCAGATTAAGTTAGAGTCATACTGAAGAAAAGTGTTAGTAGAAAATACATTATACACAAAAAGGAATCAGTAGTAATGTCGGTTTTGTGGAAGAGAAAATGTTCTGTTTGCTACTTGTGCAGTAGTCTCCTTTAGTCTGTGTTCATTTGAATAATCTGTATTTTGAAACTGCATACCATTTCTTAGAATGTAATAGAAATGCAAGTAAAAATAATGGAATAATTTGCAGTTGTGAATAGTTCTTAGTGTAACATGAAATATGGTGTCCTTAAGGCGATATGACTAGAACTGGAAGGGGAGGAATCTACAGGAGAAAAAAGCTCTGAGTAACTGCTTTCCAGATTAAGGTCAGAATTAAAAGATAAAAAGAGCTGAGATTTTGCTTGTATATTTTTAAATTATGCTAGAGATAGAGATACCTTGTTTCTAATGAACATTTATAGAAAAACAACTTGGTTTTAGCAGTGGAATGGTTATGTACTCTTAAGTGTTCTGTATTATTAATGCTATAGATGATAAGTGAATACTGGAATATTTATAGTTCTTATGGGTTAACAAGATTTTTTCATTTATATGTGGATATATTCCTTTCTTCTTACTTGCTTTGGTGGAAGGATGCAAACACTGACTGCTTGCTGCTAATTAAAATAAAACACCATAAAGTGCTCTTGAATGTATTCAGTATTAGCCTTTTAGGTTTGTTGTTAATTGCTAATCAGGCAGAGAATTTTTCCTGATACAGATTTTTTCCTTTTCCTCTTAAAAATAAACATGGACCTTCTTTCTTCATCCATACAAAAACCAAACCAAACCAAACCAAAACCAAAACCAAAACCAAACCCCAATCATCTACCCAACCATAGAAGCTAGAAAATTATGTCAGGACAAAGAAATTTAATGGAGACTTTAAAGATAAAAATGAAGTGCTCAGAAATTTAGGAAGAGCTCAGTGAGGATCTGCCTTTCTGTTTATGCTCTATGATACAGGCTTTAAATATGTGATCTCATAATAATCTTGTGTCTTGGGAAAGTTGTTTCAGATGCTGTTAAAGCTGACATTAATGCTGATTAACTGTCCCCTCTTAACATCAGTGGTGGGTGATCTAATTCCAGAATAAAATTATCTGTGAATGGAATTAACAGAGGTAGTTGATTAGGTTTAATCAGAGATAGCTATCAGCCGTAACTCCAGTATTTATATCTCTCAGATGTAATTTTAAAACTTTAAAAAGAAAATATCTATACTGTCAATTGTGGTGTTGTTGGAACTCACACAGCATAGAGTGCAAAGTACTGAGACACTCTGATGGTTAGGAAAACACAGATACTGTTGACAGACAGAAAGACAGGCTGCTTATTTTAAGGAGCTATGTCTCATTCAGAACATAATTTGTTAAATGAGACTTAATTTTGCAATATAAGAAGGAATTTTATTGTATGTTTTCCAGTGACCTATCAAAGTTTGAAGGGAGACAGACTATTACAATGCAATTACAGAGAACCTGTCATAATTCTATCATACTCTATCAGCTGTGTTTTCATATGTTTAAAAAAATATATGGCATATAAATTAGGTTTGGGTTTTGGGGGTTTTTCTGTAAGACATGATTGATCACATGTGTATAATAAAGGATAGGAACTTGGACTACCTTCAGCTTGGCTAGGAACTTGATGACTTTATTATCGTCAAACACAGCAATTAAAAAATGAAGGTACATGTCTTTTCACTCACCCCATTTTTGTGTATTTCCATGGTACCTGTGTACTTGCTTGCATGGGGTAACTTTCATTATGTGTGCCTGACAAGAAAGAGAGTAGCTTAGCATCAGTAACAAGGCTGCCTTAGGATAATGCATGAATCTACCTTGGGTTTTTGATTTCAACTACGAATTTACAAAATATACCTTGGAGTTTTACTTATGGATACTTTATTCACTCTCCTGAGAGGTGGCAGGTCCCTCAGCCCCCAAAGAATATTGAAATATTTTAGTTGTATTGATACAATTTCCAAAGAAAATCTTGAACAAATGTTACCCGTAACACAGGGCTTAGGGTGCTTACTTGAAAGGTTCTGAACTTTCAAGGGAAATAAGGGCTCGTAATTTTTTTATTTGATTGGTAAAATGAGAAATTAAACACCTTGTTCTTTATGCTAGTTGAAGGTCTTACAGTCTAGGTCTGAGACTCCAAAAAACATAAAGAAAAATAAGTACAGCCATACAGCTGTGCTCAAAAGAGCTGTTGTTTATGATCCAGGATACCAACATGACAAAATCATTTTAGTTCAGTTCTAGTGGAATCACGCTTTTTAATTCTTTGGCACACCTGTGCATTCTTTTCTATGCAAGAAGTTTGACAGTATAGATGATGTCTTTGAGAAATACTATAATTGGGGTTTTCAATGTCATTATTTCAGTTGGAATTTAAATGTCATTATAGAGCAGAAACCTATGTAGAGAATAGTTTCCATGGCTTTGATTATAGCTTTGATTATAGTCTAAATCTCTCTCTCCTTATCAACAGTAACCTGTTAGAACAATTAGGTTATTATTATTACAACTTAGCTAAACCTGAAGTCAGATAATTCAATGACCTATTTAGTTGCACATAAATCTATACAAGTAGTGAAAAAACTGAATAAAATTCTGGAAACAGAGAACATAAGAAAAAATCAGTAAGTAATCACAATCTGAACTTTGAAAAACTGTATGTTGCATCACCTCAAAACAGTGGTTAATGAATAACTGACATTTAAGTTAAAGCAGGCATATGATACACCAGTTATTCAGCTCAACACTTCTATATAATTACTGTTGTTACTCTAGTATTAGATGAACTTTGTCAAAAAGACAGTTATGGTTCTTTATTAATGCCATATATAAAGATATTTGTGTTGCTTATCATTAATCATATAGTCACCGTTATTTCCAACTATTTTGGTGTTCTCTAATATTTATGTATGCTCTAGGCAATTGTTAGTGATGGAAAAGTACATGTCTTTCTGAATTCTAACTACTCTGAAATACAGATAAAAATCGCATTATCCAGCAAATTGAGTATTTTTTTTTCAAGCTGGAAAAAAACATTTGCATTGTTTCTTCTGCTGTTATTAAGCTACTTAGCATGCCCACTTCTTTCTGATTTATACATGATTTTAAATATGGTCTACAAGAATAGAGGAAAACTAAAGTAAAACCAAGCAGAAGATGCTTTTAAACCAATTATCTACTAATATATGTCTACTTTCTCTGCCTTGGTACTTACTGTCTGCTTTCCGGTGCTTCAATAATTTAATAAGAAATAATCAACAAGTGATATTAAGAGCTGCATATGACCATCATTACTTGCTAGAAGGATCTCATTGGAGTAAACCAGAGGTATTAATGAAAAATAACACAAGGATTTATTTAATCTTTGATTCACTCAAAAAATAGTCTATGCTACAGACTGATGGTTTGTATGCTATTGTGAACGTCTTTTGTTTGATGTTTATCTTTTATGTGAACAGCTTGTAACAAAGCATACATGTTTTTGTCTTGCTTTTTTTCCCCTGTCATACCTTGCTTAAACAAATGCAGCAGGAGATGAAGAAAACAAGCTTACTGGAGTTCAGGAATCGGAGGTTGAGGCAGGTCTGTCTGACCACAAGTGCCTATCTCCTTCAGAAACATCTCCCTCTGAGCATGTAGGGAAGCTTTACCAGCCAGCCTATAAATGTATTAGAAGTCAAAATCCAGACAACAATTATATCATTTTATGTGAGAACAAGACAAATTCAATATAGCATAGTTTACCAGTTTGTGAATGTTTGAAATAGTTCAACCTGCAAAAAAGTCACTTTTTCACTTTTTTTTAATCCCTTTTTATGAAAGTACTCTCTCACTATGATAAAGTTGCAGTCTTAGCAGATCTGGGTGGACATCCTTTAGATGTGTTACCCTCTACTTTACACTGATGCTTTTTACAAGCAGGAAAGTATTGTATCATGACACTTTTTTTTCCCTACTTTGTGTAGGCACACTGATGATGCTGAACAAAAATAGTAGGAAACTGCATTACATGGACATATTTTGAGTATTTTGTATAATGTCCCTCATCCTGCTTGAAAGACAGTTCAGTTGGTAGAAAAAGAAAGAGTTACGAGAAATAATAGATGGTGATAAAATCAAACAGATGCAAATCTTTTTTTCAACTCAAATACTATTTGATTAAAATATACAACTTTAACTTCTAATTTCAGAAAACACACGCCATATAAGTTCAAAGACATTCAGAGATCTAAATATTTTTTCAACCATCTGTTTTCTGCTCTTAAGTTTCTTTCTCAAAGGAAGAATCATAAAAGCAGAAATGTGCATTTACATGCACTGTTAATAGGTTACATTCTGTTATCCCTGTTAAAAATTGTCTGTGATAATACATAGAGGTGGTAGATGTGGAAGAGCAGTACAGATAAGCTTTTCTGGTTATAAATATTTAGGGCTAAACCAATGCTGAACTTAGCTGCCTAAAAGTAGGTAGTGCGATATGTACCTCATCCTCAAGGCCGATGGGATGCAGCCCACAGAAGGATAATGCACTGAGGGTATTATTGCAGTCATGTGGAGAGAATTAAGTGCTCCAGAAAGGTGGCTCAAAAAAATGACAAGCTGAGCGAGAAACATACTTATTAGTAGCTGGTAAGAAAAATTACTAGCTAAACATTAATATGCCAAAAATGCCATCCCCCCTTAAAAGTGTGCCTGAATTAGTGTCTTTGAAATGCTTCTTTGGACCCTATTCCTATTGTTATATAAGAGGAGAAAATATGGATCAATATTTTCTTCTTTAAACAAAGTAAGTAATAATTGCTGTGATAGGGCTCAATATTTGTTCAGAAATATGGATGCTCCAGTAATTTCAAGATTTGGGAGCTGGAAAGTAGGATTAATATTTTTTTTTAATTGTAGTTTTCACTTAAGCGTCCAAAGTGTCCTACAAGATCTTTGCTTTCCCATTTTTCGTTATAGTACAGTTTACATTTTTTTGCCTTTGTTATGTTTCTGTCTCTGTAGCTCACTGATGTGTGTATTGTGTACTGTTCACTCTGTGTTTTGTGATAACCCAAGCATAGTGCATGGAATTGTGCTAACATAGTTTGCAAAATATTTGTGTGTGCTATAGTTACGTTTTTCACTGTAGTAGCTGTTCCAATTGTTAATCATAATTGTCTGTTTTTAATATTATAAAGATTGTGAGGAAAAACATCAAAATCCACCTGTTAATGGGCGAAAAGGCAAGTTGATTATGATAATGTTAGTGAATTGTGGGTGCTTGAGATTTTGCTTATGTTTTGCTGCATGTGTGTGTTTTGCTTAGTTCTACTAGCTCAAAATTAGTGAGTTCATGTATGTTAAATTTTACTGTGTTGTTTTACATCTTGCACTTAAAATAATTATTTTCAACTGCGGTTTTAAAATCTTTCTTCAAATCAAAGGCTCCAGATTTTTTTATTTTTTAATTTTTTTTACAGCGAAGTGTATAACTGAAGATGTAGCTTACACCACCTATATATTCTACAAGTTTGGCACATTTCTCCTAGTCACAGAAGAGATGGACCATTTGATTAGCATATACTGGTAGAGAAAGCCTTATGTTATTAGCAATCATCTCTACTGTCTATTTCTCATTATGTTCGATGGTCATTTCTATTTCAAATGCTGTAGGAATAAGCTTAATTCAAATCACTGAAATGTTAACATGGAGATTAAAATTTATTATCTAAAAATAGAACAGTAGAGGTGCAATGAACAACCACAGCTTACTTTGAAGTTTTATTCCAGTTCTTGCTTCTAAATTGCTTTGATAGCTTTGAAGAAATCTGTTATTATTTTTCCATGTACTTCTAGAGACATATTACATATAGACTTTGTCTCATCAATGTTTTGTGCCAGTGAATAGAATATCAGCTAAGGTAGTGCCTTGACTTTATTAAAATCTGGATATTCACTCTTAAACTTAATCTCTACCACACGTGGAGAGTAGCCCCATTTACATTGTTGTGGGCTATTCCTATCTTTCTATTCCTTAGAAAAACTTAGCAGAGGGAATACAGGTATCAGGAGAGTAGGGATTCAGTTTTGCTTCTGCTAGCTCACTGTGTTGCAGGGAAAACCACACTGGTTTTGATATGCTGCTTACTATCCTGCATAGACATGGTGTGCCTTTGCAGAGAGGATGCTGTGTCGGCAGCAGTGCACAGGGTCATTTTCCTTACTCTAGTGGCTATGCCAGCATAGTCCTGAGTGAATTCAGAAACTGCAATTCTGCCTGCTGTAACTGTAACGCTTGCTAATTACCAGATAGTTCAGTGCCTTATGCTTTTAAGATCCAAATTCCAATCCTGGTAAATCTGGATGCTTTTGCCACTGACTTGGTGAAGTTGACAAACCAATAATCAATTATTAAGTCAGGCTAAAGCTGATTTTGTTTGGTTTATCTTTCATTCCGTTAGAAAACCCAATAGTTCATATACTTAATTATACAGCCTGAAAGATGTCCTTTGTACAATAAGCGAAATACTACTAACCCATATTTAAGGCAGTTTGTTTTCATATATTTATTAATTTCTCTAAAGTGTCCATTTTGTATTTTAGAAGTTTCTTCTGCAGAGCTCCTTTACACCAAAAGATTGGTGTGTGTCTAGCATTTGATTTCAAATAGTTATTACCAAAATCACTATCCCTTTTATTTTTTCCTCAGGTCTTTTGCATTTCTCTTACATATATTTTTGTATGACACCTTTTGATCATTTGAGTTTTTGAGAAAAGGCTCCAGGTAATTTTGGCCTTCACTGTATTAATTTAGGGTGCATAAAAGATGATATAGTTGCCAAAGCAAAATGTTAAGCCTTTCAGATTATCAGTTCCCTCACTCGTTGGGATATTTTACATAATTATACTACAACTTTGTCTATATTACGGGAAGCAGGAATGCTTTCCAGTTCTCATGTCCCAGGTTGAGAAGTGACTGAAGCCTGTTTGTATATTGAGTCTGTACCAAGACAAGGCCCAAGTCACCCTTTCTATGCACTCTGGTTTCTGCATGCATGGAAGCCCCACCATTCTGTGACCATTCTGGATGCCTGGAGGACTAGAGTTAAAAGTATGCTGTATTCCAGACTTGCTGTACAGTTTAGACACAATCTAAAGAATTTAGATGTCTGGAGTGCAAACTATACAGATAAAGGGACCCCAGTCAAAGGACTGATGACCTGCTTAACTGACTTGCAGAGATAGTGTGTGTATATATATGGTTTTATTGAAAAACAAGCATGTGGCTGTCATGCCAGAGGGAAATCATACTGCTGGCTGACCTAAGCATCTTCTTTCACCTAAGTGCATTTGGGATTCCTGGAAATGGGGCTTACACTTCGCCTGAACTACTAAACATGACTGATGTGAGTCTCTTGCATGCTCTGTCTTCCCCTGGCCCACTGACTGTAGACTTCGCTAACAGACTATGAATGACAGCTTCTGAATTTTGCCTGGAAAATGATATTGAATGACTTTTATGTGTGCTGTGACAATACTTAACATATTCGTATGTTTTATGAGTACCTAGACTAATATGAAATTTTAATTAAATTCTAGTTCAAGGAAAGTAAGGTATAGACCTGTTGAGTTTTAGGCAGGCACGTAACTACAATCTGCACACTGGAAAAATGGTGAAATAAGAAAAAAAAAAACAAATCCAAAAACCAAAACCCAACACAACACCACAAGCCACTAGAAGTAAAGAATTCTCCAGACTGAAGAACCTACATTCTGCTGAAATTCCTTATTATGTGGGTGACTATTTTACAAATTTAACTCTAAAACTACCAGAGAAATATGACAAATTAGAAAGAGTCTAACTACTCACTTGCCCATAAATAGGTTCAAGTTTGACTTTTTTATAAAAAATGTGAGGTGGCATCTTTCGAAACTACATAGAATCATAGAATAGTTAGGGTTGGAAAGGACCTTAAGATCATCTAGTTCCAACCCCCCTGCCATGCGCAGGGACACCTCACACTAAACCATGTCACCCAAGGCCTCATCCAACCTGGCCTTGAACAACGCCAAGGATGGAGCATTCACAACTTCCCTGGGCAACCGATTCCAGTGCCTCACCACCCTCACAGTGAAGAATTTCTTCCTTAGATCCAACCTAAACTTCCCCTGTTTAGGTTTGAACCCGTTACCCCTTGTCCTGTTACTACAGTCCCTGATGAAGAGTCCCTCCCCAGCATCCTTGTAGGCCCCCTTCAGATACCGGAAGGCTGCTATGAGGTCTCCACGCAGCCTTCTCTTCTCCAGGCTGAACAGCCCCAACTTTCTCAGCCTATCTTCATACGGGAGGTGCTCCACTCTCCTGATCATCCTCGTGGCCCTCCTCTGGACTTGTTCCAACAGTTCCATGTCCTTTTTATGTTGAGGACACCAGAACTGCACACAATACTCCAAGTGAGGTCTCATGAGAGCAGAGTAGAGGGGCAAGATCACCTCCTTCGACCTGCTGGTCACGCTCCTCTTGATGCAGCCCGGGATACGGTTGGCTTTCTGGGCTGCGAGCACACACTGAAGCCGGCTCATGTTCATTTTCTCATCGACCAACACCTCCAAGTCCTTCTCTTCAGGGCTGCTCTGAATCTCTTCTCTGCCCAACCTGTAGCCGAGCCTGGGATTGCTTCGACCCAGGTGTAGGACCTTGCACTTGTCATGGTTAAACTTCATAAGTTTGGCATCAGCCCACCTCACAAGCGTGTCAAGGTCCCTCTGGATGGCATCCCTTCCCTCCAGTGTATCAACCGAACCACACAGCTTGGTGTCATCGGCAAACTTGCTGAGGGCGCACTCAATCCCACTGTCCATGTCACCGACAAAGATGTTGAACAAGACCGGTCCCAACACCAATCCCTGAAGGACACCACTTGTTATAGGTTTCCAGCCAGACATCGAGCCATTGACCACAACTCTTTGCGTGCAGCCATCCAGCCAGTTCTTTATCCACCGAGTGGTCCACCCATCAAATTTATGTCTCTCCAATTTAGAGACAAGGATGTCATGTGGGACAGTGTCGAACACTTTGCACAAGTCCAGGTAGATGATGTCAGCTGCTCTGCCCCTGTCCATCAGATCCGTAGCCTCATCATAGAAGGCCACCAAATTGGTCAGGCAGGATTTCCCCTTAGTGAAGCCGTGGGGGCTGTCACCAACCACCTCCTTGTTTTTCATGTGCCTTAGCATGCCTTGCAGGAGAATCTGCTCCAAGATTTTGCCAGGCACGGAGGTGAGACTGACTGGTCTGTAATTCCCCGGGTCATCCATTTTCCCCTTCTTGAAAATGGGGGTTATATTTCCCTTTTTCCAGTTGTCAGGAACTTCACCTGACTGCCATGATTTTTCAAATATGATGGCCAGTGGCTTAGCAACTTCATCCGCCAGCTCCTTCAGGACCCATGGATGGATTTCATCAGGTCCCATGGACTTGTGTACGTTTAGGTTTTTAAGATGGTCTCGAAACAGATCCTGTCCTACAGTGGCTCTAGGGTCTTCATTCTCACAGTCCCTGCGTCCGCCTTCCAAGACTTGGATGGTGCAGTCAGAGCCTTTGCCAGTGAAGACCGAGGCAAAGAAGTCATTCAGAACCTCAGCCTTCTCCAAATCCTGGGTAGCCAGTTCTCCCGATATCTTCCGGAGGGGGCCTACGTTGTCCACAGTCTGTCTTTTATTTGCTATGTACCTCTAGAATCCCTTCCTGTTATCCTTAACATCCCTAGCCAAGTCCAATTCTAACTGGGCTTTAGCTTTCCTAACCAGGTCCCTAGCTTCCTGGACAACATCCCTGTATTCCTCCCAGGCCACCTGTCCTTGCTTCCACCCTCTATAAGCCTCTTCTTTCCTTTGAATTTTCCTGAGCAGCTCCTTATCCATCCAAGGAGGTCTCCTGGCTCCCCCACTGCATGGATCAGACCCTTGCATTTTGCTCCACATTTCCGTTCAGCAAATAACAATTCCGTTACTTGCAATTTGCATTATTTATATCAATTACTCATTAGACTGTGGTGATATTTTGACTTTTTTTGTGTTTATCTTTCATAGCAGTATGAGGATAGCCATACTGGGTCTGACTAAAAATCTGTCTAGTCCAATGTCTGGTCCTTAGCGGACCAGGTGTGGATGCTGGGGGAAAGCAATATGAGCAGAATTAGTGTGTAGTAGTGCTTATTCAAGATACTGGATCCCCAGTTTCCTATGGCTTGTGCCTGTGGAATCTATGGAAACATTAGTGGTATCTTTACATGATGTCTTTAGTTCTCTCACAGACTCTCTGCACCCTCTCTCCTGTCTTAAACCCATTCTGCCAACAAAAACCTGCAATGTTTGTTCAAATGAGCGACTCAGTAGAGCAATTCTTCTGAGATATTCAAACTACTCCTACTGATGAGAGGCCAGCAGGCCAGCTATATTGCATTCATTTAACATGTTTCAGGCATATAACCAGAAGAGGGAGCAAAACTGCCATATTTTAAAAGCATTTAAGAAGCTATGAAACAAACAAACAATTCCTTCCCTGCCCAAGACAATCCTGGAAAAAAAGCCTTGATAGTGGCTTAAAAAGAATATCTTTAGTTTGTGATCTTTAAATATACTTTACTAAATATTTATACACTCATATTTAATATACCATTAACTGACGTTTTCAGTTCTGACTGATCTGATACATTTAAGTTTTCTTCATGTTTTACAACTCTATTGTATTTATGAAAGCAGCAACATTATACTTTGATTTTTAGCTGAAGGAAGGGTGTGATTTTACTAAGTGATATTGCAACAAGTACTCTCTGTGAGGTTGTTTGAATACCTCTACAAATTTTCTGTAAAATCAGCAATAGATTCAAATCAATTGAATAGATTCAAATCAAGCAAAAAAATCAAACCAATATAATACCCATATAGAGGGATCCACTAGTAAAGCCTTTTTAAAAATAAGGTTAAACCAGAATTGATGGGATTTGCAGCTAGAGAATATGATGAGAAGAGACTGCTACTGGACTAGGCCTGTTATGTGATTTACAACTACGAATTATTGAT
This sequence comes from Psittacula echo, assembly GCF_963264785.1. Classification (NCBI taxonomy): domain Eukaryota; kingdom Metazoa; phylum Chordata; class Aves; order Psittaciformes; family Psittacidae; genus Psittacula; species Psittacula echo. Next base: position 140,486,995 of record NC_137737.1, read on the forward strand.
GAAGAAAACGTTTCTGGAGTAAAGGAGTAACCTACAGTGCTTTTTTTTTTTTTTTAATCTAGTAATGATAATAATAAATGTGGACATATGGCAATATTTTTTTATTGCCTACCAAACGACTTCCATTAAAGTTCTTTTAATATATTCCCACTGCAGCCCCATGGGATGGAGCCCAGGGTTTTTTTTGCAGAATGTGTAATTTTGTAAGGAAGATGAAATGAAAACAATAAATAATTAAGATATGTCAGAATTTTAATTGGGATGCTGTATTACTTAAAACCACAATGTAAGTGATGCTTACATAGTCATTTATGAACAACAGTTTATTTCTTTTAAAATGATACTAACATATCCCAGCATTCATTTGTTGATTTGGCACAAATTTGCAAAGTATTTTCTTGTAAAAGGTGTGTGTGTGTGCATTTGTGCGTGTGTGGAAGTGTGTGTGCATGTATGTGCATGTGTGCTCATAAAACACAAAAGAGAGAGGTGCTGTCCCTACCTTTATGCTGTCCAAACTTTACCAATGTTTAGGACAATGCAAGACCAAAATTCATTTCAGTCTTTGGAGAAAATCATCGGGTCTCTCATAAATGCTTTGAGCTCTAACATATAGAATCATTCTTTAAAATATTTTACCAGTGTATAGAGATCAAAATGTAAATCAACTGTTACTGCGACAAAAGAGGAAGCTAAAAAGTTCTGTCCTCAGATTTGCTGTGCCATATCACCCGGAGAGACAGGAGGTCTTGCTCTAAATCTATCAGAAAAAGATTATGTGTGCTGTTACTTGTCTTCAGATACTGAGCAAGTCTAGTTCCTGTTACAGCATGATAAGGTATCATCAGTACTGTTTTCTTGAGGCATCTGAAGGTTTCTCTGGTGTAGGAGCAGCAGCAGCCTGGCATAAAGCCTTAACTGATGACTTAGTGTCACTTGAAGCTGGCCTTGATGCCATTAGCAGCATGCAGGTGATGCAAGGTGGGACTGGATTCATTCCAGATATAATGTAGTATGTCTGGGACAATTAATGTATCATGACTTGCAGCCATTTGCTTTCCCATAATAGAGAATTGACACAGCTGGGAGTATTTCTCCTTGTGTAAACTCTTGAGACTGGTGATATTTTAAAAATTTTCTTGTGGACTTTGTTTTATATATTAAAACTTCCATAACATGAATTTAGCCTTTTTTCCATCTTTAATTATTCTTCTTGTGTTCTTAATGCATGAGTTAAAGATCTTGAGTATCCAGTTCAAAGCATGGTTTCTCAGCTTTTGACAGTTTATCCCATAGTTCTAATGGCTTATTGTGGTGCCTTGTGTTTAAGAAGCACTAGCCAAATCCACTTGTGACTCATTTTCGCAGTAGTCACCATGCATTAAGAACATAATTCCTTTCTGAGCATTCATCTTATAAAATGAAAAATAGCAGGAAGTTCTGAGGACTTTTCAATTGCAGGAAAAGATGACTAAATCATGTCCTGATAAAAAAGTTAAGACTTTATGACAACCTAATTAAAAGTCAAAAACAAGAAATGCACTGATAAAAATTGCTTCACAGAAATTTTAGGTGCTGAAGAGAATGTAAAAGATGAGTGGATTTAATAAAAATAATACAAATTGAAATAAAAGAGAAAGTATATAAAATATTGCAAGCAAGGGGTAATTGTGAAAAGGGCTATTACTCTCTACAGTGTGGAGAAAAGAAAGGAGGGAAATACTATTTGCATAATAAAACTCATCATTAGCATCTGGTATTTTGCTGCATCACCTTGTACTTTGGTTTGCAGCATCATTCCAGTTAAACTGTAGCATTCCTGGTGCTATGTCAAAATGTTTAGAAATAAAAAATTTGGAAACGTGCAAATATTCTTCTCATGTATTATTTCCATATTTTTCATATTGAATATTCTAAACAAAAATGTAAGACATGCTGAGGTTGTACTTCACACTAGATGTAGTGGAGTGTGCCAACCCCCTCTCCCAAGCAGCACAATGGAGTATCATTCTCAAGAGGGAATGGTACACAACCAAGTGCCATCCTGATGTGCAGTGGGAGAGCCCAGCTCCGTAAATCACTGTGGTGGTCAGTGCAGGGGGTAGGTGCAACAACTGCATCTAATGAAACAACTACATCTAAAGATTGTACCTTTCATACTGATGGAAAAAAACTGGATCAGTGCACTTGTCAAATCTCTGTAGCCTTAGAGGTCCATCAGATACCTAAAATATTCTGACTCAAGATGCTCATATTTTATATAATCTAGAGGAGGTCTTTTTGTATAAATTTTCAATCAGTTTATACCTTTCTTTATACATGTCAAAACTGATTATCACAACAGAAGGCAGATTGAAGTTCATTTGTATGGGAAGTGAGAGTGGTAAGAGGTGGATGATGAATTAGAAAGCTGTATGGTTTCTTTCCAAATATTCACAACTTGACAAAAGTTGGCTTTGGTTAAAACAAATGTATAGATGGCAGCCCTTTGCCTTGGTAAAAAAAAAATAAAAATAATAATAATAAAAAGAAAAAGTAGAGATCATAATGCTTACTTATCTAACCAGGGAGGAGACAAGCAGCCTGACATTCAGCATTTTGTCTATACATCTGCATCTCTTACTAGTTCCCAAACAAAAAGTACTCATTTATCAACCTATCTTCTTAGCTTTGTAGAGCTTAGAGATGAAAATGGCATTAAAAATTGATGAAGAAGAGGTTGAATGTTAGAATAAATCTAATAGATGTATCTATTTTAATTTCTGGGTTGAAATAATAACCATTGCTAGCCAAACTCTTGAAATTTTTTAGAAGTAGGTGAAGTCTTTTCACCTGATCTCTGCATCTCCCATCTGCATATACTCAATCTAAGAGTTGCACATAGCTGCTAATAAAATTAAGCAGCCATTTGAACTTAATGCTGACATGCTGTAAGAATAACTAAAGCTATAGAAGGATGTCATTGGAAGTCTGAAACTGTTTACATGCTCATTCTGTCACTTCTAGTATAAACATAAAAAAGTAGCCTGTCTTGGTTTTAGAATAGTGGTTTTGTTGTTTTTGTTGTTTTTTTTTTTAAGGTTAACATATGGCAGAAGTATTTATTCGAACAGTTATATTTGTATTTCAGTTTTATTTGGTTGTGTTTGTCAATTCAAGTGTTATTATAGAAGCACTTCTAGAGTTCTCTCAAGTGGGTTAGCTGTTTTCTAGATACTCAGTTCTCAAAAATTAGCAAGGCTTAGGAAAGCTTTTCTTTTGCTAGGGAACTTTGGTATGATAAGTGATTTTGGTGACTGAGCAAACTACAGTTTTTAGGTTCAGAACTGAATCAGGAGTTCTGAGAAAGAATTCTGACTGAGAAGGCCCTTGTCTTGTAAAATTGTGATAAAGCTAGCATGGAAATCACTCTGGGCTTCCCGGTATTCTTCAGTATTTAGACTAGTCATTATAGATCCTGATAAAATCCCATGTTTGAGATTATTGTCTGCCTACTTTTTATCTTATTTTAAATATCTCCACTATTTGACCTAAATGGTTGTCCAATGGTTTGTTAGGGTTTTTTTTTCCTAGCACTGAATATTCCTTAAATTCAAAGGTAGCTTTACTAAGGTTATTGAATTTTTTGTGTGTGTGTTAGTTAAGAAGACACTTCTGGACTCATCCAAGGAAAAGGAAGCATAGATGGCATCAGTATATATTTTATTGCTAAGTGTGTATTTTCATAGAGAAAAAGAAAGAATCATATTTTTGTAGGAAGAAATATAGTAAGAATTTATTTCCACAAATTGGAAACAGAATCTTTTTTTTGAAATTTTGTATTTAGTACTTAGTACACGTGGTGCTTCAAAGATGACAGTTTCTGTTCTAGCATGCAAATCTGTGGTGTCATTAAATCATTATTTATTGATGCATTACTTGAAGCCTACAACTCCATCATTTGCAAAAAATCAAAGCCACCTTTTAAAGAACAGTAGCCTGCCATAGAATAACAGCAGCCACAGATAAGAAGGCTACAGGATGCCTAGAGATAACATTTTTCATGTTTACATTTTGAATGCCTGATGCCCATCAGTCTCATTCAAATCTCATTCATTAAAGAAAAAAAAAAAAGAAGAATGAACTCGTAGGCTGTTATCACTTTATATCAATTTATTTTTAATTTATAAGATTGAAAATTTATTCCATATCTATCATATTCTCCTATATCACTGGCTATTTCTGTGACCATAAAAGTGGTTATATCTGTGCCTGATGGCTGTGAGGAACTTTGCACTTAACAGGGTCAGCAAAATAAGTAGATTCTTAACAGCCCAAAGCAAAAATGGAGTTTATGGTGTAGAATCTGTACTTTTCTAAGCAGTTAGGCCAGAAATACCTGTTTCAGAATAGAGGATCCATAACTAGCAAGAGAGTTTTTATTGAATAAGTTAATCTGCCTAAAATAAAATCCAAATTTAAATCAAATCCCAGATTTAGAAAAGTAAATAAACCCTTGTTTTGGCTTAACAATGCATTGTTGAAAATACTTTGCTAATTTAGAGTAATCATACATGATTGCTGGCTCACTTTTATCTTGGGGGCTTTTTTATTTATTTATAAGTTTGCACAAGCTTTATACCAAAATATTTTAAACTTCCTTTACAGAAACACAAAGATATTATAAGAAGCTATAGCATATAGAGTGCTAACTTTGAAAACTTGAAGAAATTATTGTGGGTTTTACTCCAATTCTTAAATATCAGAAAGCAGAATATTTGGCACACCACATAGATACTAGTTTTTGTGCAGTATGTTCTGTTTCATTGTTGAAATGTTTACTAGTTTTATCCACCACAGGCCTCATCAAAGAACTAATTAATTTTTTTTTTCCATGTTAATGATAGTATATTTGCTTAGGTCAAGTTGTCCCAAATGTAAGGTGTCTTACAATGTTACATAATATTTCTGATTTTTGTTTTTTGGTTTATGCTAGAAGTTACATGGGAGGACCAGCAGAAAAAGGTGAATGGTACAATAACTGATGACAAACCATTGCTGAAAAAGAAACACCATTCTGAGCCAGGTTTGTCAGGGTTTGGAAAACCACATGAAAGCATGAGACTATAAAAACACATTTCATGCTTTTGTAATGCGTGTGTGCTTGACGTACCTTATTTTTTTCACTTTGGTGTGAAATTTTTAGTATGTAGAGACCATCTAGATTACATACTTCTGTTCTAGAATAGTCAAAATAGATCTGCTTTTGTAAACAGTTGTGTTAGAATGCACATGCATTAGAAGAGAAGTGTTCTGGCACAGTAGTAGACTTAGCTTGTTCTTTAGTGTTGAATTTTGTTCTGATTTATCTATGTGTGCAAGCCTCAGGAGTCCAAGTATGAGTTATGCTGATTCTTACTTAGTCAAACCAAAGTATCTACTGCATGTATGGTGGGAAAGTTAATTTCTGAAGTCTTGAATCTGAAACCTTCTTGCACCATCACACAAGGCGGAAATAATGTTTCAATGCAATTTTTTTATACAAGCTGCATTTTATACCTCCAACGGCTGAAGTTCTCAAATCTAAGAGAACTCTTCTTTCCTCTATCCTGTACATGAACGGATTTCTTCTGAAACTATAACTGTCAGAAACCTTTGTATGCCCCAGATGTGAAGTACAATTATTCTTCTTCATCTTTGTTCCTACAAATGCATCGCAATAAAATTAAACCTGGTCATAATCATGATGATTATGATTATGATAATAATATTATTGTTCTCTCCTCTAAATCACACAATAAAAAGTCCTAGTCACATTTGATACATGCACTTGCAAAAGGCACTGTAATATTATGGTGATAAACACATTGTAAAGAGTGGAAGGAAAAGGGAGGGAAGGGGAAGGGAAGGAAAAGAAAGAAAGGGAAAGGCAAAAAAAGATACCTTTACATTGAAGGTTTCATCCTATATTTAAAGGATCTACTTGAGTGTTGGGAAATTTTCAGTTCAAGAATACTTAGGTTGAGTTTTGGGCTGCAAATCTCTCTCTAATGGGCATATTAGTTGTCTCACTCTAACAGCACTAATCCCAGTCACACAAGTTAAAGTTTACAAGATTGGCCAACTGTGCCACTTCCTAAATTAATGCTGTATTCTCAGTTTTGGCTCACCTACATGGAATCACAGAATCATAAAGCGGTTTGAGTTGGAAGGGACCATAAAGATCATCCAGTTCCAACTCACCTGCCACAGGCAGGGGTACCTTCCAATTGACCAGGTTGCTTGAAGCCCTGTCCAACCTGGCCTTGAACACTTCCAGGGGTGGGGCATCCACAACTTCTCTGGACAACCTGTGCCAGTGTCTCACTACCATCACAGTGAAGAATTTCTTCCTATTGTCTAATCTAAACCTACCCACTTTTAGTATAAAGCCATTCCCCCTTCTCCTATCGTTACATGCCCCTCTAAAAAGTCCCTCTCCAGATTTCTTGTAGGCCCCCTTTAGGTACTGGAAAGCTGCTGTAAGGTCTCTCCTGAGTCTTCTCTTCTCCAGGCTGAACAAGCCCAACTCTCTCACCTGTCTTCGTAGGACAGATGCTCCAGCCCTCTGATCATCTTTGTGATCCTCCTCTAGACTCATTCAAGCAGGGCCATGTCCCTCTTGTGTTGGGGGCTCAGAGCTGAACACAGTACTGCAGGTGGGGTCTGACATGCTGATCATTTCTGAGTTTTCTGTTGAAGCTCAACTATTTTGCAGCTGCAAGTTCAAGTCAGAAGTGAAGAAGAGCAGCAAAATCTGGATTGACTCTGTAACACAGGAATTAGGGAACCTAATTGTAAAATGCCAGACCTGCAGTTGCATTTCCTTTTCCCTATTTAGTGCTTCAGAGGAATTTACAGGAAAAGCAAGCACTGCTCATAAGAGTCAGGAACAACATGTGACGTATCTTCTTTTCCAGCTGAGTGTTTTTGTTACTGCATGACGGATTCAAAATACAATGTCTACAGATCTGCACTGTTATCTTTCCAGGGCGAATTCTGCTGAATAATGCCTCTGCCCAGACTCTTTCCTTATGTAGTAGAAACATTGTTTCTCTCCCAGCTGAGGTGGGCTTAGAGCTGTGTTCTTGGCAGATGGCAAATTAATAGTTAGAATGGAGCCACCTTCCCAATTTTTTAGAAACAGGAGCCATATTTTGATAGATGGCTGCTTTAGGGGCATTCTGGTTTTTGGAACATGAGTGAAAACTTCTAAGACCAAAAAAACCGCCAACAAAAAGAAGCCAAAAACCAAACCCCAGGTAGAAGAATAGGAATCAGAAACAAATGCAGATGTTAAAAAGTTGTCACTTTAGAAGTGTTTCGTATGGTAAAAAAAATATTTGTCTGGCTTTTCTCCATTTTTCCCACTGGAACAGTACTACTGATCTCCAGTGCTGCAGGGAATACACAAAATTGATTTGGAAAACCGCAGTTGCAATTGCCAAGATCTAGAATAGATAAAAAATTGTGTAAAAATTGTGTTCTGCACTCTACAGTCGTAGGTCTTTCTATGAGGTCTGATACCTGATGAGAGCGTAAATTCTGCTCTGATTTACATTACCAGTAATGTCATCCATGATATGTTCACATGGGACAGTGGTACGTGAGGTAGAAACATCTGAAGTGGTTATGAACTTCCACAGTGGGCACCAAATGCGACATACCTATATTCCTAGGATGCTTTTCCAGACTCTTTCTTCCTGGTTTGTCAAAACGCCTTAGGTACTAATGTGGTAGAAGTGGAGGAGTATCAGTATTACAAACCAAGGCAGCTTCCGTAAGTCGCATGATGCATGGCACACTACTGTCCCCTACAGACATCCCTCTATCATTACAGACACTGAGCGCATTTCCAGGGCATAGCAGTCAGGACAGCTGGAAGGGGGTGCCGTAACCCTGTATATTGAGTTATATTGTATCTCTGTCCATGATCTACCACAGGCGTAGCCTGGCGAATCTACCGAAGGAAGCTTCAAATTCCTTGAAAGTTTTCAATATGGGGTTTACCCTCTGCACAGGACTGTGCTTTCTTTCATCTGAGAATGATTTAAATGTTTAAATGTTGCACAGAAAACAGCGAGGTGAAACTAACACAATTTAGTTACTGGTTGCAACTGGCAGTCTGCAAAGAGAAGCAAGCAGGAATACAGGCACCTCATGTTGCTGTTGCCCTGTTTTGATTGCCTTTCCAAACAAGGATTTTTCTGCTATAGCCTGTTACGGGAGCTTGTCCTATTTTTACGTTCACTTTGTCTGTTAAGAAGTTAACCTAAACAGTCACGTGGAAATAGCCGTGGCAGTATTACAGCTAAGAAAATCTGTGAGAAAAAAATAGATACTGATTACATAAATACCTTGAGTGAAGAACTGAACTGTGAGCAAGTTGTAGATAAAAACATAAATGGATAATAAAATTAATTGCAAATAATAGAAAAAATAACAGCAATACTGAATCATGTGAAGTGTTAATATTCAAGAAATATGCATGACTAGAAAAGAGATTAGCAAATTTGTTGGAGGACAATTTAAAGACATTAAATAAAGTAGTAAAATGGTTCTTATGATTCAGGCTTTTCAATAGAAGATGATGATAAAGCTCTGCTCCTGAATATCAGAAATCAGCATGTTTTCTTAGCAGTGCCTGTAATCTCTTAAGTTCTGAGGAAATTTGCAAAACTATTGTTATGTATCTTACAAAGAGTGAATTGTATTAATGCAAAGATTTTGAAGTATTGGAAGAGTAAAGTTGCAAAATCATAGGTAAGCATAGCATCAAAATTCAAGCCATGTCTTGAATGTGTGTGCCATTCCAGTGTCAGCACTCTGTCAGAGAGTACTGCATTCTCGGGACACCACCACATCAAAGAGCATGTGGAGTAGTTATTTGTTCCTATCTGATATTATGAAGCACTTCTATTTTCAGCACCCCTGCCTCTTGAGCTCTAATAGCTGGGTTATAAAAGAAAGTGAATAAAATTCTCATCCTCTAATCACATTTCCTTGGCCAGTGAATTAAAAAAAAAAAAAAAAAAAAAAAAAGGGAAAAAAAGCAGCACAGCCTGCAAACATTTCCACATGGTTTTGTATTTGCATATATGAGGCCTTATGAGAAGAAGTTGGAAAGAAGTAGGCTTATGCCTGAGGAATGTATTCTGTACTGACAAAGATAAGATTCGGCAAGATACTGGTTTTCTTAAAAAGCAATGATTAGTACCATCACTAGACTCTCTCGAACACATCAGTGTTGTTTAAAGGGAAAAACACATAGTTTAGGATATCAAGGCAGTGATACTTAATTCTGTCAATTCTTTGATACAGGTAATGCAAAAGCTATCTTCATGAGATAGCAAAGGAAACACTATTGGTTTTCACTTGTTCTTTCTACATGGAGACATCAGATTTGATGATTATTATCTGGAAACCATCCTGTAATAGTTTCGTTATTATTGCTGTTTGGAAAGATTGCAGTATCATCAAATATCTAACCTTTGCTGCAGACACTTTTAATTTCTCAGCAGTAGTTGAAGAACAGAACAATGGGAAAGTGCTGACATATTTTACTATGATTGACCAAAAAGAGATGGAATAGTTGAAATGGATTTATACATCTCAGAGTGTAGTGAAGTAAAAATGGAGTGTCCTTGTAATTATTTGGGGGAAAGACATATTTCTTTAATATAATACTAAAGTTTTAAAGGACAATGGTAGGTTAAGCATATCAGAAAATACAAAGGCAATGGGTGATTACAAATGGTAAGTCTTTATATATGCATAAATTGGCTTTCAATTTGAAGGCTTGTTTTATCCATGGAACATACATGTCTCTCCCTCTCTCCTGGGTAGTATTCCTTGACTGTACATAGACAAAGCCTTTCAGGAATAATTTTAATGTGAATATAATTTTGTAGGTTACCTATTGCCATGGAATCAGCTGAAGTAGTAAAATATAAAAAAAATAATTCAAAACAAAGTAGTGGTTATTTTAAAAGAAGTTTCTAATCAGAATTGAAAGTGGAATTGTTTGAAAATTATAAAAAGTTAGATATGGTAAGAAACAAGGAATGAATGAAACTAGAAAAAACAAAGTAATGATAGGATACAGAGAACAGAGAGCACACTAGAATTTCATATAAATAATCTCATAAGCATTGGATAAATGAAATCTACAGTTTTAAAGAAGTCAGCTGGTATAAAATTACCAGCTTGTGGAACAGAGAGGAGCAGAGTGGAGTTACAGAGTAGTTCATGTTTGTTGAAGATGAAAACTTACTGGGCGGTAGAACAGTTTTCAAAAGAAATGGATTGGGAAAGGGAGAAATAAGAAGTCCACGGCCCTGACATGACTTTCAGTGTGCTGTGGAAGGTCTGGGAAAGAAGGTGCAGAATAAGATCTGTACTGTGGAATCTTGAAGTGGATAAAATTTACAAAAAGAGACATGTTGAATCCAAGAGGATTTTTTAACCTGTGACAAGTGAGAAGTGAAGTAGATTGAATATATGGCATGAATAATTGTTTTCTTGAAAACAAATGATTGCACGCTTTCCAGGGACTCATCTTAAGATTAATAAATCATATTAATAAAACAGATGGTCCTCTCACATATTGGTGCATTTTAAAATTGGCTTTCATTTTTTCCCTATGCCACTTTGAAAGACAATATGCCTAGTCTAGACAAAAGTAACAAAGAATTGGGTTCCAGAGAGAAAAGGAGACTCTCTGGATGGGACTTGCACAGTGTGAACAGGACAGTCAAACATTGCATTTCAGTGCTGTAGCCAAATTGCATTAATTCAGGGTATTACCATAATTTACAGTGGATGAAACATAGTGAAATGGCTTGAAAATGTCTAACCACATACCTTTTTTTATATATCCTTTTTACTGCATTTTTGTGTTTTGAAAACTATTCATGCAGTCTTAAGTATGTGATCTCCTGGACAATCTAATTCTGTAGGTGGTGAAAGTTCTTGACATCATTAGGATGAGAATAGTTTTAGAATGGAGAGTTTTCTGATTTAAGATATCTCATCTATACTTTATTGACAGTAGAGGGTGTATTTGTGTTCAGGTTGTTAGGTATCTTTTCTGAAGTAGTGTTGATGTTTAACTAACTAAATCATCTTCTAAGTGAGATTTATTATCTTTTCAGGATTTATGGTATTTCAGATCCCAAACATAACTGTATGGCATTAATATTTTGAAATGTTACTATGTTGCCTTTTTTCCCCTTATAAAATTATAATGTGAACTTTATTCAGAGAAACAAAGTCATGAAGCCTCTCTCTGAATTCCTTGTTTAGTTTATCTTGAGACTTATGAAAAAGTAATGCTGTCTGCATTGTTTCATTTGATTTATAGAGTTCATGCTCCAGAGAATATTTAAGATTTCTTCTTGTATGTTGTTTTCTATCTTCTCTGTTATCCTTATCTTTCGGTATGAATAACTCACATTTTCCTTATTCTTGCTGCCTTTACCTAGCGTGTATTCTGTAGAGAGTATATTATATACGTGTGTTACGTAATTGCAATATTGTATGCTTTGCTTCTGTCTTCGCTATATTTTCTTTTTTCTAGTTAGTCCTCTGCTTATAGTTTTTGAGGAAAAATCTCAGCATCTGTCCATTATACAGCTGCAGTTTTGTGTGCGTGGATTTATAGTTTAAGATAAAGAACTCACCTTTAACTAGTTTTGGAAATTTCCAAGACGATGTATACAGTGAAAGATCTTTGCTTTTAAGGAAAAGAGAAAACTGAATTTGAGAAAAGCCTTGAGGAAAGTAAGAGTAATTAATTTACATCTATTTATCCTATGTTGCTTCTAGAATTTCAGATGGGCTGATTTGCATTTTTTTAAAAAACTTAAGTTCCTAAATACTTCTCTTCAATAAGTCACATTACTTACAATGAGAAGTTCTGCATCAAAGCATGATAAAATAGGTGGTAATTTTTTGTTTTGTTCAGACTTGCGGTAAAATACCTGATTTTCATTTACTTCATAAGCTTATTCATTGAGAGTCCCATTTGTTTCTAAATCTCTGTATAATAAACTTATGCATACTATTCTCGTACATCACGATGAAAAATTGAGTCAAGTAAATGCTAGTTCTACCACCAAGCAATAACTATGCAAATGAAGACTGCTTATTGACATGATGTAAATTTAATAGGATTTTATTTAGTGATTTTTTTTTCTCGGATTTGAATGTGTTTATATCAACAAAGATCTATTTTGGAGGATTACAAGCTACATAGCCAGAAAACTTTCAAACTGTGGTTTGGGGTTTATGGCATGACTTCTGAATCAGGAAGAGATTGATTCACATAAGTGCTATTGTGTCTGTATTAATCAGTGTGTTAGTACTTTCTTCTTATCGTTATTAAATGAAAGAAACTGGTGCATTACCATGCTGATACTTCTACTAATTCATTAATATTTGCAAAAATTAATGTAAAAATATTAAGCCATTTATCTCAAGAGTTATCAGTTGGATATCTATTATCTTTTATTTTACTCTCTGACTGCTATTATAATTATTCTACTAATATATTTCATCAGTAAAAACTTAAAACTGAAAAATATTTGTAATTTAAAATTTCTTTTTTTTGCCACTTTGATGTGTAATTTTTTTTTTCATAAACACTTTCTATGTAGAGTTTTAGAAATTTTTTTTAAGTATTGGTACATGTGAGTGATATTCAGCCAAATACTAGTCATTTGATTCTAAAATGTTCAAATAGAGCTTCCCAGTTTTTCAGTTGTGTCCATGCTGAGCCCCCCTGACACTATTAGAATGCTTTGCATTACCATACCAGGCACATTCCTAATCTGGAAATAATGTGATTCCAACATCCTTTGAAAATTTCTTGAGAAGGATTTATCTTAATGCAATACATGTCTCAAAGCTATGCGTAATATGCTATGGATATTAAAAAGAATAAATGAAGTATGAAGGGGTTGTGATAAAGACTTTCTAATAACTGGTTTTGACATCGGAGTGTTCACTTCAGGGGCATAGACATGGAAAACATTTTCAGAAAATTTTACTGTACTTTAGCTGGGTTTTGGTGGTAATGATGATTGATTTATGGAACAGTTCTATCAGTTATAGCTACACTACATGAATTCAAGCTGAATACACCAGGGAAAAGTAGCTCTTTGTGTTTGCTTATTTGTATTTCATCCTATAGATTCATTGTACTCACCCCTCTAAAAAGACATTTATACATCATTACTTTTATTTAACATGTGAATACTCAACATCCGTTGTCAGAACTGCCAGCAGCTATGCTTTCATGTTACATATCTCATATACAGCACTTAGGTGTGTGCATTCTGTAATCAAATTTAATTGCCTAAAACAGCATTCTAAATATGCATGTTACAAGCTGCTTGTGTTTACAGCAAAGTTTTGGTACCGTTTTGTCATTTGATAGTAGATGAATACTATAATCTGCCAGCTCTAGAATAAAATTGTTTAAATACAGAACACAGTGGTTATCAGATGTAGTTTAGTGTTGACTTTCATTTCATTTAGTTGACTTATGCTGCTTATTCTCATTTTTCATTTTTAATGGTATCTTGATATTGACTGTAAGATGTGGATAAAATTATACGATATTTTTGTGGTCTATGAACTTTTCTAGAATTCTTAATCTAACATCTGCAATATTAATGAATCATGAACAAGTTGAAATTAGATCAGGGCTTAAAGTTATATTTTTATTTTTTATTTCTGATAATTTTGGAAAAATGCATTCTTTCTGTTAGTGGTGGTAACTTCACAGTTCTTTGTAATTATTGCTGCTTTTCAAGATGAATTCTTTCTATTCTTCTGCTACAAATAGATATTCAGTACAGAGAATGACACTGTCCCTCAGATGTTCTCCATGTCTGAAATGGCAGTGTGTTTTTGAATGTGAGGTAATAAAGTAAGTAATGAGATAGTTGATTTGGCATTTAACTTGCATGCATTTGCAGTAACCTAGACTTCTGTGAGATGAGGATGACATTTGGTTCTGAAAAAGTATCTGCTGAATTGACCATGAGAGTTAATAGCTATATATTTGCTTTTCTCATGTTCTGTATTTTGGTCTTAATAATATTGCTGTTGGTGGAGTGTTACAATAATGCAGTTCTTTCCAGAGTGTGTTATGTGGATTCTGAAATTCCTGAGCTTGTATATACTTTTGAAAAAAAAGCAACCTAAACCAAACTGTTTTTCATTTTGAATACGTGACGTTTGGTTTAGCATAAATTACAATAATTTAAGAATTGAAAAATCTATTAGTAAGAGTTCTCATTGGTGACATTAAAGTAAATGTTCAATACTTGAAAGAGAAAAAGAATTCTTGCTTTCAAGTAGATGACGTTCCAAAAAGTTGAATAGTCATAAACAAAAGTGTTTATGCTAGTTAACATACCTTTTACTATCCAGCTTTTTCTTCAGCTTCATTGCAAGGATTGACTTTGCTGTCAGTTATAACTTTTATTGTTTCCTCAGCTCCTATACTAACCCTGTCTTTACTGTTCTTTTTCAACAACAGTAATTTAACCAATTCTTCCTCAGCTTTCTTTTTTCCTTCTGGTGTCTGTGTTATTTTTTCCCCATTTACTAACTCTGCTCTGCAGACTTCTCTCTAAACCAACTTTTGAACCTTTCCCTCAGTGTCAGTTTTAACCTTCTGAATACATCCTCTCACGCCCATCTCCTTTGTCTATGTCTGTACATTACACGATGTGATCACAGAAGAAGCGGACTCATCGAGGAGAAGAAACTCAGGTCTGTCTCTTCTACTGCTTTTCTCTGTGTTATTTTTTTCATTTTACCTTTCCTATAGATTTTATCACAGCTCACCTCACATACTTTTCACTCTCTTCTCCCTCAGAATATTTAAATACTGGCAAACTGTAAGAACTGAAGTTTAATATACATACGTAAATTTTACTACCTATAAACCGTGTACTCTACCAAAACTGTTAAAAGGTAACAGATGACATGTGCTATACCGTAAGACTTTAAGATGATTCAATTTCTATCATATCAGTCCTTATTTCCCATCTCCATGATCTGTAAAGTAGCCTTTAAGCTTCCAACTAGCACCTGAAAACAATCTATGATTTATTTTATCTTTGCATTTTAAAACTGCTACAAAAAGTATGGACATTCTTATTCAACTAGTTATTTTTCATCCTGTGGAGGATATAATTCGAGAACTGAATAATTTTAGTAAGTTAAATTTCATGCTCTGGAATTTCAAACTTTGCTTCACTGAATAAAACTAGTTTGATTAGAAATAGACTTGTTAGTGATCAAAAGTTATTCTCTCATGCCAGAAATTGTAAAATGTAAGGTTAGGATAACAAGAGAGAGCGAGAAGTCAAAACATTGAAGGAGCTTTAACTTAGCTCTATTGAGCATAGCTTTTCTTTCATATTGTGCATAACTTCTGGTTTCATTTTACATATGGAATATTAATCTGCCATTTTATTGAATTTCCAGTGTACATTATACTACTGGCAGAGAACTAATATCTAGCTAGCTATCCTAGCTCTGAAAATGCAGTAGTTGTTTCAGTAGTTGTTCACACTTGCCTGCTTTTTCAGTTGTGGTATGTCAGAACAACAACAAAATTCCCATATTTAAGTTAATGAAATTCACCTATAGAATTTAAATTTTACAATTATTGTGTCAAAGCTCTAATTAATTTCCTGTGCCTCTGCTATTTTCCAACTAATCTCAACAAATTAGAGAAGCCACTTGGGTGCCATTTAGCTTCTAAAATCTGAAGCAGTTTTGGGGTCCGCTAATTTGGGTGGTACGTGGTCGAACATTTGTCTTTTCTCTGCTGTGGCTGGCTCCTTCAGAACTCAGTTTTACCCCTGGTACTACTCTTGTCCTAATCAAAGATCATCTTTATGAATTTTGCAAATGTTACTTGCTATGATTTTCATATTAAACAAATCCCAATCTAGAAACCAAATTACAGGAGGAAAAAAAGTTGAGTATGGATAGAAAAGACAAGTGGTACTGTGATCTGAATTCCATCTTTCATAAATCACCACTGATAGAATTTAGTTTATGCTGTAGAAAGACAGAGTTTATTTAAGTTTACTTACTTTGTGCTCACAATCCTTTCTGAGTTCCTGTGCAGTGATTCTGAGTCTCTTTTATTAGAAAAATAAAATTTTTGGATTGGCTGACCCATTTCCTATATGTTCATAGTGAAAGAAAAGGAAAGTTTTGAACCTTTTTCTTCAAGAATCTTCCTCTGAGTTATAGATTGAATCAACATATTGAATCAAAATATTCAATCAGCCCATCTGATCCTTGGGGTTGGATGAAATCGGACTTTAAAATGATATCTAGTGTGTCAGAAAAACATATTTTTATCACCTGTGTTTCTCGAATATATGTAAGAAGGCAGTGCCTGTGTATTATTAGCTTCTTTTGTTCTTTACAGTTCAGATGGACTTTTGCAAAACGCTGTTTAGCTCACCAACAATGTTAAATAAATGTATTAAGCACTGATAAATTTAACTGTCTAGCATAGGAATGCAAAAGCATGATCAGCAGTGCAGTTGCAGAAGTTATTTTTACTGTCCTTAAACTCAGAAGCAGTTTATTTTGTGCATAGTAACATATTTTCACATGTATATTTGAAATGGGTACTCTTCCATGTTTTACCTCAATGACTAAATAGCTTACACATTCCAGTACAAGGTACTTTGAGCAGCTGTGTGATAAAACAGCTGCTTAAAAGTAGGGATGACATTTGAAAGGCATGCCTTTGGAATAGGATGTTTTTCCATTGTTTTGGAATTTGCTTTAAAAAGTGTGGAACTAGGATTATCCATTTACAAGTTCCTTCAGTAAATGGTTTTCACAGTATTTACCATACTACCAAGCATTCATGTGAATCGAAGAATTCACTATTGATTTTAGGTGATTTTAGACCAAGAGGTGTTGTGAAAGCTAAATAGCTGAATATGTTAATATTGTAAGGAAAGAAAAATATTGCCATTTCCTCTCTCTGGGTATTATAATCTCTGATTGCAAAAAAGAGAAAATGTTATTCCCTGAAAAATATCTAGGCCATTTTTTTGATTGAAAAGTCTTATGAGAGGTCATGCAAAGCTTATGCTCTATATTTCAAGCAAAAAAGCAAGTTCAGAAAACTAACAAGTAAGAACATTTTTTTTTTTCCTTTTTTTTTTTTTTTTTGAGCTGAAAGCAGTAGAGCTTGATAGCATCCTTAGTGACTAAACCCCCTTTTCCTTTGGTGAAGGAGGAGCTTTGTAATGCAGTTTTTATGACTTGTTTCTAAAATTGTATTTCAGAAATATAATATGTTTCATAGGATTTAAGTATTGTGGAAACTGTTAGGGAGACATATGCCTGTTCACTTCCCTATATGGTGGTGAGGCACTGGAATGGGTTGCCCAGGGAGGTTGTGAATGCTCCATTCCTGGCAGTGTTCAAGGCCAGGTTGGATGAGGCCTTGGGTGACATGGTTTAGTGTGGGGTGTCCCTGCCCATGGCAGTGGGGGTTGGAACTAGATGATCTTAAGGTCCTTTCCAACCCTAACTATTCTATGATTCTATGTATTCAGTATGAGCAAAGGAAGTAAGCCTCTACCTGCCAAAGAACCTTAGTGATGAAGCAGACATCTTTCTTTTCAATCAGTAACATATTTCAGACCAACCAGTTACTGTTGTGGCAATAATTACTTGAATTTGCAAATGATGCTTACTGTGGTCTTCAAATATGACAGATGCAGAAAACAGCCTTACAGAATTAATCTAGGCATAGATGTGAGATTACTCAAGTAGCTATGCCTCCAAATCAATCACCAAAACTATGGAAAGGCTGATCCATGACAGTTTAAAGGCAGTCAGTGTATATGTAGCAGAAAAAGTGTTGGGTAATTAATTTTTGATTTATTCCAATATGAGGAAGGATGGAGTAGCAATGCCCAGTCATTGCTGCTTTTTAAGGAGGCAGACAGAAGTTAGAAGCTGGAGTACTGGGGACAGCTCCACTTCTAAAGAGCCATAAAAGGCAGGGAAATAGAGTTCTCAATTCTTTTCTGCAACATCTGGAGCAAAATTCTCATATCAAGAGAATATGAAGGATTAATAGAGGGTTTGCTAACTTTGAGAATAAAACTGAAATGGACAAGGACTTTGAAATATGGGTTGTTTTGTTTGTTTGTTTTTCCTGGATTTTATGATTTTTGTGGAAAATTATGTCTTTGTAATAACATGATTGCCATGGATGAAGCCTACAAAAACTAAAACAACCCTTTTAAAGATGGATGACCAAATTGGAAGAGCTTGTAGCCCTGGACAGTGGAGGGCCAAGAGCGGTCTGGCCAATAAACTATTGGAGAAACCAAGGGCAAGAAATTTGTGTGATTGAGAGATCAACTGCAGTAGAAGACAAAAAGCACACTTGTTTGGATTTGTTCTTATCTTACAGTACCCTGAGAAGTTTTCCAAGCCTTCCGAGAGTGAATATACTGTGATATATTTTACCTTTATTAACAGAACATGACATCCCTCTATTTTTGAGTTATTATAGTCAGTGTTCAGTAACACACTTTCCTTTAAAGACCAGGATGGTGTTTTGTTTTGTTTCCATCTGTCTTATTAAAAAAAAAAAAAAATCTGGATGGAATTTGTAACATTTTAGCACAAATATGATTAAGTGACTTGTACATCTCTGAAGGATTCTGTGATATTTAGTTTGACAGGTGTGTTTAAAATCTGATGTCTTAAACTGTGACTAAGACTTTTAAAGAGTCTAAATCTGCAATTAGTCAACAAAAAGCAAAGGGATAGATAAACTCTAAATTCAGTTTAAATGTGCTTAGCATGCTAGTAAATGTATAGTATTAGGTGCCTGGTAGGACTTTTGTCCTTAATTTGATTTTTGATTACAATTAAAACCAGAAACAAAAGGCCTCAAAATCCAACCCCCAAAATAGCCATCTCTACTAAACCACATTAATAAAGGCTGGTCTTCAGTCTTCAGTCTATTATATAATATAGATTTTATAATGAAAAATTAAATAATAATTTTGCAAAAGACAGAATAGCATAATGGATAGATTTTTAATCTGTAAAGGTTTGCTAGTTTAATTTGTAATTGAGTCTTACATATGGGTTCATATACCACTGTTGGTTTTGTATTCTTTGATTAAATCTTTGACCATATTTCTGTTTATTGTTAATGAAGATGTCTTGCATTCTTAGGATGGCTGAAGAATCTCTATTAATAGCTGTTTGCTTTTCTGGAAGCGGAGCCATAGTTATCATCAAGTGTTTGTGCCTATGTTTTGAAGTGGCTGTGTCAGAATGTGAAATATCCTGTGGTTATACTGTGGAGTATACCAGTGGTAGGAACTCTTGAGGAGTTTGCATGCTTGGCAAACAGAATGTTAGAGAGCCCAACAATAAGACTGTGCTCACGCTTTCATGAAGACAATGCGGAGTTTATAGCATGGCTGATCTGAATGGATTTTTCTGAGTACAGAATGTAAGGGCCCACTGACCCTTCAGGTATTTTTCTTTAATATTTTAAAAATACTATTGCATATCATTCATATAGGGAGGATATGCCAGAATCTTTTTGAGAAGTGAAATGGGATGTTCTAGCTAATATTCATCTTACCGCTTCTTTTTCTTCCTTTTTCCATGTGGGTGCTCAGTATTTTTCAAAGGTTACCAAAATGTATGCACACTGTTGTATGAGGCAGCAAAGACAAGCGTCACAGAGTACCCTGCAAAAATAACTTTGTAAAAGGATCCAGACACCATAGAAAAAAGGTGGTCTTATCCCTAATAGTTACTTCAGTAAACATGCAAAATAGAACTTCTGAGTTTGCTTCAGTAGACCTTTGTCCTTTATCAGCTGCACTGATCTGTCATTAGTGATGAAGACCTGAGCTGACCCTGCCAATTTATGAACCCGTAATTCTAGACCTTCTTTGGCTTTCTAGCTTAAATCACCATCTTACTCATTTTTTTACTAAGCAGTGCCACGTATTCTGCAAATAATACGAAGTAACACTGTTAACATGGTTTAAGCATTTTGCTAAAAGTTTATTTAATTGGTGAGAAATGCCCCCTGGGTTTAAGCCTTTGTTTAGTGTGTCAACTTTGACGCCAAGATGAAAAAAAAACCCCGCAAAACCATCAAGCAATTCTCAAATAGAAAACAGAAATGCAAAGGCATGCTCCCCCACTAGGGAGCTGGCCAACTGAAATTGTCTTCATTCTAGCATTCCCTTTTAAGGACAGTGTATTGACACTTCAGTCTCATTGAAACAGTAATATAAAACCGCTTAAACAACCTTCTGGATTTGCTCTTGTTCCACATTTCTGTAAGTTTCTTTTTGTTCAGACTGTGATGTGTATGACAGACTTCTTGGAAATACTTTGCTTGCTGCAACAATAACTTTTGTATTTGCCACACATTGGACATAAAGACCTGTAGCAAAATTCAGCAGCCATTTGTATCACACATCACCATGATATTTTGCTAGACCTGTAGCAGTTAGGCAGTTGTATTTTTCACACTATAGACAGCCAGAATGACAAACTTTAGAGCTGGTTCCTTAGAGGTAGAGTTGAAATTCAGTGGCTCTGGAAAATGTAATGCTTTGAGCACAAGACCTTTAATTGACAAGTTTTGATGTTCGGAGCAAATACTTTTAGATTTTGCTTTTAGGATGTATTCTCAGAAACAGCATTTCAAGAGAAATCTCAAGTAAGAAATTTGGCTAGCATTTTTCAAAGTACTTACCAAAATTAGGGTTCCTTGTATATATTTGATTTTTAAAATAGAATATTTAATAATATTCACTACTTTGAAAAATCAGACTCAATTTTCAAGAAGCTCTTAAGCTAATTTATCCACTCTATAAATATAATTTATTTCATTTAATTGCTAGTTACATTGCTGATTTTAAAACCCTGGGAGGAAGGCTATTAAGCCCAGCGCCTAACTCCCAGTTGTAACCTTAAGTCTCCCTCTTCTTCTCCCAAGGAAGGCAGTAATTTTTTATTAACTTCAACACTTCCCCATCGGTATCCCGTGTCTAGGGAGAAGTCTGCTATCCTGATTCTTCTGTGGAAATGTTATTCTATTTGGACATTTTTGGAGATTGTCATGTTCTGCTTCCAGGTACTTGGGATTATTGCTCCATGGGACTTCTTTCAGTGTGGTGTGTTAAGCCTGCTGGGGTGCTTTGGCTGTGGCACCTCCAGGTGCCCAACAGAACAGCAGAGCTTACTGAGTTAAGGCATTTCCAAGAAAATACAGCTGATCAAGGCCATTTTAGATCAGTTTTGGTTATTGTTAAGTCTGCTCTTGTATGAGCCTCTTGATTAGAATTCTTTTTTTGTTCATTTTATCTTCCAGATACATGTTAGATTGTTAGATACCTATTTGATATACCTGTTAGAAAGACTGGATCATTACAAGACCATGGGAACATGGCTGTGTCTACTATTTTACATGTCAAAGACCATTATAATAGCCATGTCAACTGTGATGGTGGAAGAAGGTTTTGACAGAAGATCTTTCAGCATTTCAGTATCTCTTTTCCCATAGCTCATCTCTATATTTCATCATTATACTTCAATATGTCTGTATTCTGAGTAAGCTGGAAACATACAGTTATTTTTGTAATGTACAGAAGTGTCTCACTGATCAAAGCATCAATTTTTTTCCTCCCAATTGTTTATTTCTGAAAAAACTTTACCTCTTAAATCGACATAATTACACCAGAGGCTACAGTATATGCTTTTCACTTTGTAAACCACAGTTATTTCAAGTGATGTAGAAAATTGCTGACTAATGTGATGATGTTGAAGAAATCATGTAAATAGAAATAGACAAACATTTTTAAGAATGACTTGTGACTGCCATTTTATATTATTCAGTTTGAGGCATTTTGAAATCATCTCATAGTGATTTATTGGATTTTAGCATTTTTAAGACATTAAGGCTCTTTATAGCTTTTTGATTTGAGCACCTAATAACTGGGGAGCCAAAAGCATTAATTACTTCAGCATCAGCATTCTGAGCCTGCTGTGAATTTTTTTAGCCAAATAGCTGCTGTGGCCAATAGCTGCTGTGAAGATCTTTGCTGTTGAGAATTTAGAATTGTTTTATTTGATCAGTTGGAAATACCAATATTGTTCAGTTCTGCTGTTCTCACCCAAGTGAGATGTTTCTCAATTTAATCTTCTGTTCTTTCTTGTATGTCTTCAGACAGCTCTTCATGATACAACTGAAACCTTGGTTTGGAGAGTAAGATCCACTGTGCTGACCATTCTTGTAAAAATCTAGAGGACTTATTTATTGTAGAGATTTGTAATAAATGTCACAGCACTTCAATTACACTTTAAAAATTGAAGAATCTAATAGAATTTTATACTTCCTCATACTATGGTATCCCTGGCGGTGATCAATGCCAGGTTGGACAGAGCCTTGAGTGGCATGGTTTAGTGGGAGGTGTCCCTGCCCATGACAGGGGAGTTGGAGCTAGATGATCCAACTAGTCCTTTCCAACTAGTCCTAGAACTAGTCCTTTCCAACCCTAACTATTTCATGATTCTATGATTCTTTTATCTCAGTTAATTTGGAAATATTTTTCTATATACTTTTTAAATATGGAGCTAGAACAAGTGAAAGTCTGACAGGTTTCAAGTTTTCCTGATTTTGACAGTGTCTTTATTTAAAGACTCATGGTTGAAAGACATTCAAATATATGGATGAATGGACTTCTAGGCATTTTAAAAATGCATTATCCTATATAGTATTAGATTTATTTATTAAGATGATATTTCAGGCACAGTAAAGATTTCTTTTCCCCATTCAAATGAAATAACTTAAAAATGTCATCATTCTCTCTGAGCTCAAACTCAAAGTATTTTGATGACTCTTACTTCCCTTTCATCTATTTTGCATTATGTTGAATCAGTGGTATTGCTATCAAATTGCTTTCTGCTTTGTAAAGTAATGATGCAGTAGAAGACAGTTTGTATTTCTAGCTTTTATACTGGTGACAGCAATTTAAAAAAGTAACAATTGAATGCTTGAAAAGCAAACACAATTATCTCTCTCTTACTGCTACTTTCCTAGCAATATCCACAACCCACATAGACAATATAGGCCAGGCTACTAAAAGGCCAAAGCAAAAAAATACAAAAGGCTTTATTTATAAACTCTGCACAATATGTGGCCAAAAAAGGTTGGGGAATGGTAGAGGTTTCAGGAACCCACTTGGTATCCACTGATAGGCTTATGACTTGACTTATCTGTTTCCCATTAATTTGTTTAACAATTCCACTAAGAATTGCCATCAGAACAACCTTGATTCCACATAGGATGGGGTGCCAGATCCTGTCAAAGTGTGGCACATTGTTTATGCTTTCTGCAGAAGCATGCTTTTCTTTCTTACGCCTCTACCTTGTCCCGGTATGCTTTCTCTTTAAGTATGACTTCTGCTTTGATAACCATCTACAAAATGGTATTTCCTTAAAATATAACAGCTCTGTGTACTATAAAGTAGATTATAATTTCAGAACAACCCTCAACAACCAATAAATCTGGAAAAATACTTAATTCTAATAATGCATGCTATTTTTGATTTGTAGCTTGTGGGTTGTTGCTCCATATTCATGGGATCATTTTAATTGAATTTAATTTAGTTTAATTTAATTTAATATAATTTTGACTTACAGCAAGAAAAAGAAACAGTCTATTTAAAAGATAATGTATTTCTAATTAAATTAAATTTCATTTGACTTAAAATTCTTTCACATTAATTACCAAACTTGGATTTCAGAGTGCAGTATTTATGGGCTGCCAAACTATTTGATAGGGATCCAATGTATTTTCATTTCTTTGTGACAGAGGAATGCCCAGAGCCATTTACAACCTTTGATATGCATTCAGAATATTTGTTGGCATCAGTCAGCTGGATTTATGTACATAAGCTGGGTTCTGAGTGTTGCTCTTAGTGTCTTTTGTTCTTCATCATTTTTTAACTCTCAAGACAAGATACAGTAATATCATCATTAAACTTTTTGACCTGTAGAAGCTATGAGAATTGATTAAACCAATGAGGATTTAAAGTAATTACTGAAAACCATTCTAAGACATTCAAATTTTATGCTTGAACCATTAGACTTCAATTTGTGTGTGCACTGCATAAAATATACAGCACAAGTGAGTTTTTTTACTTTTATTTTTGTGTCATACTATTCAAGGAAGCTGTAACATAACTATGTTTGACACCTGCCTTGCTGTCTTTTGTGTTGAGTGTATTAATGATTCTGGAAGTGCTCAAAACACCCACGGGTTCCCTGCAGTAAGTCTTCACTAAGAGTGCACAAATGTATACACTAGCGTGCAGTGATTATGCCTCTGGATGTAGAACACCATACTTGGTTGGTTGACTAAACTCATCAAATTAAATTAATTTGGTGGGTTTTATTCATTTCCTTTTTAGTTCATGATTTATATTACTTTTATTATTATTTCTGCATTTTCTCTCTCCCTCTCTTTTTGTTTTATGTATCGCTTTCATTTGTTTATAGAAGAAAAGAAAGCAGATCCAGAGAATGGGGATACAGGTAGGGTAACATTAAAAATATTTTTATGTTTTTGCCCTTAAGTTCTTTGATCTCTTACATTTAAGCAAATGTGTACTGTAGAGTTGGATCACAATTTTGATGTATTTGGGGGATTTCAAAAGAGACAATAGGAAATGGGAACTGAGAAAGGGCTTTCCCAAATGTATTTCCTTTGTTCTATCAAGGGAGTCAAATTAGGGTGGGAAATGGGAAGAGACCAGAAGCAGCTAAAGAAGGCTCTTGTGCAGCTTAAGACTGCTATTCTGTCCTCCCCACTCAAGGCAGCATGTGCTCACCTGCACTCTGCCTTTTTACTCTCTATTACAGATTCCTGACTTCCAAAATCTCTGTGTTCCTATAGTCCACTCATCACTAGTTTTCCCCCATGCCTGAGCTGCAGTGCCTCCCTAATTTTGTATCCCTCTTGTTCATGCCTATCCAAAACTAAATCTGCACAAATATTTTATTTACTCCACTCTACTTCCAAACCCCAGATTTTCCTTTTACTCTCTGTGTCCCAGAGGCCCCACTGTACAGCAAACGCCTTCTCCAAATACAACACTATCACCCACATCTATAAAAGCTAGAACAGTTCAATAATTCCCACTGGAGAAGGCAACAAAAGAAAGAATGAAAGTCCCTTAAAATTTTTAGCATGAAACATGTAGTTTGTAGCATCTGGAGTCTTGTCTTCTGATATGCTCCCACAGCTTCCAGGCTGCCTTTTTGTCTGTCTTGAGACATTTTCTTATCTTTTCTTACAAAATATTCTGTAGTTAAGGTCTTACTTACACTTTTTTATCAACTGGTTACATTTCTGTAGACAAAACCAAAGTCCAATTCTTGTGGCCTAAGGCTTAAGCTACTTCAGTCACTAGTGCTAAGCTTTGGCACAAATCAGTCCCTCACTGCCATCCTTGTGGATCAGAGGGCAGGTTACAGGGTTGCTGTGCACAGTACTTTGGGACCCTCCTCTTGCACTTGAGGACTGTAGTTGTGCTGCTTTCCTTCAGCACACTCTCTTCTGAAAATATGGTAAATGGCTCATATTGAATGAGCAGCTAGTTATTTGTCAGGAAAGAATTTCCCTGTGCTGATGAAAACCCCACTGAGCTAACCTCATGGCCATGGGTTTTTTAATGGTAAGGAGTTGTTCAAAATAAGTAAAACTCCCAAGATGTTGCCTACAGTGCAATGATCCCAGTTGTGTTTGGTGAGCAACACGAGAATTTGTTCTTCCGTCAGTCTTTCTTAATTTTTTGTGTTCCTGTGGCTGAAGTTTGAATAACTCACTTTTACCTGACCAAAATTTGGTTGCATACACGGTACATTGTGGCACTACATGGAAGTTTATCATAAGTAGCTTTATTTTTCCTAGTGTCTCTATAGTCCTGAAAATGTGTTGTGTTGTGCTCTAAGGACTTCAGTAATGCAAGGGCTGTGACAACCTTGAGCTACCAGTACAGAAGCTTATGCTCCTACAGTGTCAGCACTATTGATAACTAATAGCTAGTTCAAGTTAGTTCTGATTTGCCAACACACGTTTCCATAAGCACCTCCTGATTAGAGTCCTTAATATAGGACTGATGTTTAGCCTTGGTTACCAAAATCATGTTAGAAGCTGAAGCTTCCTAGTGCACCTGAACAGATACTGGACTGTCTGGAAATACCTTCTGCTCATGCCAAGCTCTCACATATAGGTTTCAGCTAAGTATAGATTTGCCAGCAGAAGTGGAGATGATGATAACCCTACATTTCCACCACTTCGTGCTATATGCACGCACACTGGACCATGTGAACAGGAAGTGCCGTGACACACTCTCAACCTTTCTTATTCCCATCCAGATCGTGGCTGCATCTGCCTTGTTACACCAAGATTAGCCTGCAGCAGCCTGTAACCCTGCACACTCTGCATGTCAGTTCCGTGCATAGTATAACCAAAGCTGATCTTCTGTATAATAAACTTTGCACTGCCCCATTTTTGCATATAACTGAATTCACTCACTTGTTGAAGGCAGTTTCAAAAATACATAGCAAGTTAGATCTTTAAACAGTTTAATAGGAATTGAATTTTTTTTTCCTAAATTTTGCTGTCTTGTTTTTCTCTTCAGGCTAAAATGAGCCACCAATCTTATTTTGCTACAGAGGACTCACACCAAGGGCTTACATGTTATACCCACATTTTCAATGGCATATTTCAGAGTGCTTGATTTTGCCAATCATAGGCAATTGGATTTGTTGAAACCTAACCTTCACTTCTCCAACTGATCATACATAAGAATGAGTACTTTCACAAGTAATTGTGAAATTTCTAGTTTATGCTCAGGAGGTCTTATTTTATCACTTCTTGTAATTTTCTGAAATTTGTCAGAATGTCTGGGGACAAAAAGCATATGTGATGATTTCATGAGAAAACTTCGTAAGAAAAATTGTCAAAATTTCCCTTTTAGTGAAAAATATCTCCTTTGTTACGCTACTGAAAAATGACAAGTAGATTTGCAGAATGTTATTATTTCAGCAAAAGATGGTTTCTTTCTTTGAACAAAAGTTACAGTATTTTACTTAAAAAAACCTTATATATTACTTCTGCCACTGGGGAAAAAAAAAAAGAAAAAAGAAAAAAATACATTTTTCCAATTTAAAGTCTTTGCTTTCCAGAGAAAAAGAAAAATCTTTAGAGCTTTTAAAACTCAATCCATAAAAAAAAAAAAAAGCCACACTGCACCTTAATGATTATCTGGGAAATACTGCTTTGAGGCCTATAATGATTGAGGAAAATTGTGATAGGAAAAACTAGCTGGTTTTATTTTAGGAATTTTCATCTGCTGCTGTCTTGTTTTTTCATTTTGCTTTTCGCTATAAAATACCATTTATTCTTTTTCATTCATTTTTCTTGATTTTCATTTCTTCTGAAAGTTTTGATGAAGTCTTTTCATTCATGTTGTTTGTAGGGAGTAAAGATGGAGAGTTTAAATATAAAAATCAGAAGGCAGAGGGTTTATAGATAAAAGTATACTTTAGCCTTATTGCATTCCCTCTTCCTTTCGCCCCTTCTTTCCAGGTTTCCTATGAAGTGCCACAAGATTTAGCTGGCAGGTCTCATAATACATACTACTACTATTACTGTTGTAAAGAAAGAAAACACAAAGCTCAGAGGCACTGTGCAAAGCCCTACTTTAATATTAGATTACAAATTAGAACTGAGGTTTAGAGTTTAAATCAGATTTATGTAGTAAACTGGAATCTAATATTCCAATCTCAGTTCCATAAATAAAGTCCAAATTGTTCAATACATATAATGTACATTTATGTGTAGTGGGATTCTGAAATTTTAATCCCAGACAACTTTTGTGTTAAAATTATGCTAAGTTTAAGACAAATATGAGTCAAAATTAATACTTTTTATCATTCACTGGATAGTGAATAACTCTTGATTTATACCGTGTTAAAGTGGAAGAGAATCGAGCCTGTGTGTGTAAAATAGATAACTATATTTTGTTTGAAAATATATTTTTATTTAAATTCTGGACTGTTGTCTTCCTTTTATCTTCCTGTTTCTCACTCTTCCACTTCAACTTTGGCATTTACTTTGTCATTATTTTACCTAGTTAATTGTGGTGTTACAGTAGCAGTTGGTTAAAAACAGCTGGTGCCTAAGTCATGTAGTGAGAACCCATGCCTAAGAGAGACCGATTGCGTTTTTGGTTCAAGAAGAGTGAATTCTGAAACTGTTCTTGAAGCTATGTGTCATTAAAATGTAGTACAGTGATGCCACTGGGTGGCTCTTTAACATTCCTTTACACATCTTTAAAATTTGAGCATACTAGGAATATGCTCAAACGGTAAATGGAAGGTCTGCTAACCTGTGGTTGTTAACCTGATTAGTAATCTGGTATATCACATTACAACAAACGTAGAACCAGGATCTCCACTCAAAGTACACTCAAAATAAGCAGGCTGCCTTTATATTCCTTTTTTTTTTTTTTTTTAATTGAAAACCCAGTTTCTCTTGAATACTTTTGAAATACTAAAATTCTATTTGTGAAAATAATGTGTTCCATTTACATTCATTTCTTTCACAAAGTTGGTTTCACTTGAATTGTGTAGATAATACAACACTTACTTAACTACTCTTTTCATCTTCCTACAACTTTCTGGTTTCCTGCAAAATTATCCTTCAGAAACAAATTATACATTGTAATTTAAGTAAATCAGATTTCATTTCTTTCTGTTAAAATTTCCATGAGTATAACCTGTAAACTTGGAATTGAGAACTGCTTGTGTATTTATTTTATTTTTTTTTCTTTTACTTAACAGGTGCAATGGATGTAGAAGAGAGGAATCGCCAAATGAAAATGAGCAAGTACAAACAGGTAGCAGGATCAGATTCCAGGCTGGAACAAGATTATCATTCTAAGGCAAGGGAGTTTTGTTTTGAAAAGAAACAAAATATGCTAAACTACCCTTTTAAAAAGTAATAGATGAAGGGGAGGTTGTTTCTTCATTGCATTTCATGTGTGTCTATAATAAAATTATCAGAAATGTGCAGAAACCCCTTAACACAGCGTTCTCTATTATTAAAATTTAAGAAGGATAAGCTAAAGCAAATAAGTGGTACTGTAATTATCCATTGAAATGAACATTAGGGCAGTGATTTAAAAACTCAAAACAGAAGGAAAAAAAAGGTTTCTTGAGTGACAGATGTTTATTGAGTGACAGATGGAATGAGAGCTATTGAAACATGCTCACAGCTTTCATGTAGTTGAACACAGGGTTATCTTGATCTATTGAAAGCTGGAAGATGTAGTGTTACTTAGTTTAATAGTAGCAGTTTAGCTCTTGGAAAGGTATTTTATACATCAACAAAAGCTTCCACCCCAGCTATGGCAGTTTGCCAAAAATTTGAATTGTTACATAGTAGTATAGCCTAAAATATCCAAAATTTCCTGCTATCTGGAACTGGGTCATGTCATATACAGTGTATTAATTAAAAAAATCAAGACATTTTCAATTTAAACTCCTATTATACAAAAATAATCTAGTGTCCTCTAAAAGGCTTCATTAATTGAGGTCAGATTGTAAGTGGAAAACACGAGATTTCTGACCTATAAAAGCTGGCTGAGGAAGAGGTCTGGTTTAGATTTTTATTTCCAGGATGTAGTTCTTTGCTCCAAGGACTGGCAAAGTTACTGTAAAATGAGCCATTTAATATTTGAAGAAAAATAATAACTTTTATTAAGTATTATTAGTTTTGCAGATAATGTAGAATAATACATTTGATATAATTACTTCCAGTATGTGTTTCAGTGTGGGAAAATAGAGGAAGTGCTTTAGCAAAGCCTGCAATAAAATGGAAAAATCTTATTAATAAAAATAGAATTGACAAACCAAAAAGAAAACTGTGAAAATGGCTTAAAATACTTAAAAACTCTGTAGATGTGCTGCATGATTATTTGGTTATTTTAAAAATGGAGTTTTTACTGCAGAAAGCATAGGATTTTTTATTAACATGTAGGAGGAATTTGTATACTGTCATGTATAGATGCTTCTTTATGTTGACAAATGGCAAAACTATTTGTGTCTATATTGTTGGCTTTGAGAGGTGTTACCTTTTAGAGGAGCAGGATACTGTGAGCAGGCCTTCTCCTAAGTGTTATGATTGTATGTACCACAAAAGTATAACTTTATGTATTGTATGTGTAACCAGACTTATTCTGCTAATTTTCCTGCTTCCTCAATGCTTGACTGAAATTTGAGTCAAAAGTAGGACTCGTATGGAGTAAAGAGAATAAATGGGCTCTCATGGGAATGAGCTGGGTAAGGAAACATTTCCTACCCTTGTTTTTCCATTTCATCTACAACATATTATTGGGCCTCACTCTACCTCTTATATTTTTTATTAAAATTTTACCTTCAGTATTATTGAAATGTATTAAAGAGGAAAATTATGAATGGAATTATTTTATGAATATGGTGATTTATTTATTGCACACATCAAACAAATTGTCTCCAGAAATAAACAGTTAATTTACTCTTCTGCCAAAGTGTAGTTTCAGTATTTGAAAATGAGTTATTTATTCTATCAATGAACTTGTGGAATTAGACACATATATATAGGTATTAATTTCAAATGCATTCTTAAAACTATGTGGTTTTTAAAGCCATATGAGAGTTTCCATCTTCACTTTTCTATTACCACTGCTTCAAGTCCCCTTAATTAAGTGCTTATATTATCAAGAGGCAGAAAATTAGTAAGTACAATTTGCCTACCTGGTTTCTACACAAATTTTTCTGGAATCATGAACTGAAACACATATGTCAAATGCTGACTAAAAACTTACGTTCTGTATAGTATTGCAGTGACTTCTATTTTTTAAATCTGTTAACTGGCACGAGCTGACAGTCAAGCATGCCATGCCTGAGAAAAATGTCGTTAAATAGGCATTAAGTGACATTCAGGAAAGCTAGCACATGGAATTTGCTTATACCTTTCTGTTCTATTTCTTTAAATGGAGGTCTACAGCAACCATATGTTTTAAGCTAAGAAAAAAAATCCTTCATTGCTGAGAAAGCAAAAGCGATAAAAGTAGGAGTTAACATTAAATGTT
Source organism: Psittacula echo (assembly GCF_963264785.1). NCBI lineage: Eukaryota > Metazoa > Chordata > Aves > Psittaciformes > Psittacidae > Psittacula > Psittacula echo. The sequence continues at coordinate 140,518,275 of NC_137737.1, forward strand.
AAAATACTAAAATAGGCATCCTGTATTATACCTCTCTAGTTTTGTTCTACCTTTGGAAGTCAGTACTAGAGGCTTTAGAGGAAGGTGCATTCATTTCTTGGTGCATAGTCATACACTAAGAAACTTGTGGGAAAAATTTACTTCTAGACATATATTCTTAGAAGCTGCTGAAATATGAAATTGATTTTCTCTTTCTTTTTTCCTCATGATTGATAAAATTGAAGATTGTATTTTTATTATTTATGTACATGCCTCATTACTTTTTTGAAACTAAGTATTCTGCATAATATTTTGTATACATGAGTTTGGCAGGTAATATATTGCACAAAAGATTTATTTCCTTGAATGTTGATGTTGATTAAGTATGGTTTCAGAACAGACATGAGGAAAGCAAGCAATATATTTGATTTTCATATAAACATATTGACAACTAAGGAGACATGAGAGGAAAATCAGTATGGGCATTAAGGATTAGGTAAAAGTATTTCTGGTATTGGAACAACTGTTTCTGAATATTGAGTACTAGCAGATATGTACTAAAGAAGATATAGGACAGAGGGTGCGAGTAATCATGCTATTCCTCTCTCCTTGTTCCCATGACTGGAATGTACCCAGTGGATTGACTAGGGAGATTTGAAAAGATTTGTTGCTACTGAGAAAAATGAGAGAAGATATTTCTTGTATGTGGAAGTCGAGAAGTGTTTGCAATCAATGTGAAATAAATGTAGAATCGAGAGAGAATTCCATCAACTTAGGCCATATTAGCCACTACAAAAGGGTATGAGTAACTAAAAGTGTTCAGTGCCAAACTAAAGAGGACTGGATTTATGTAGGAGTGAAAAATGGTTGTTACCTTTAAGAACAAAGGTAAAACAGAGACTGGTAAAGAGCTGACACACATTGAAACCTCAAAGTATCAGGAGGCTCATTTTATTTGTTTTACTAGGAGAAAAAAATGACCTACAAAAAAGGCAGAAAACCCCAGTTATATAATATAGCAATTAGTAATAGCCAGTAATGTATAATTAGGAATACAGTATATTAAAGCAACAAGGAACAAAGTTGGGGTAAAAGAGGTAGAAGACCAGAGGAAGCCTGAAAATTTTGTGGAACTGGTGACAAGATTATTTAGCCAAAGGTAGAAAAGAGTACACCAAATAGAGAGTAATACAGAACACTAGAGAGGACCTTCCAACTCCACTTTTATTGATTCATATTGATATGATGATAAGACTGAGACTTTCTACATCATCAGATGTATGTAATGCTGCAGTTCCTGGTAATCAATAAACAAAATTAAAGTTTTGGATATGAGCGTAATTCTCTGTGTTTGGTGTAGGAGACTAATAGTATTAGGCATGCTAGCACACTGTTCTGTGATCTTCTGATCTGTTAGCAAGACCCAGATAAATTAAGCTGTGAGTAGCATAGATGCAGCTGAAATGCTCTTAGAGCATGCTGACACTGAAAATCTGCACTTCTTCAGGCTGAGACACTTTGATTCAGCAATGAATCAAATAGCACCTTATGGGTTAGCTGTGTGAGGGAATATGCAAAAGTAAGAGCTGTCTGTAATACTCAAAGTGGAAGAGGCTGAGTTTGAATACGTCAGAAGCAGATCTCCTTTACTCGTCACAAAATGCAAAAGTGTCCAAGAACTGCGTTTTTCCTCTGAAACCTGCAGTAAGTAGTGTCATTGGTACTGCTACATGTGGTATCCTTCCACCTGTGTTGCTGATTGAAACTTGATTTAATGATGTTTTGGAAATGCTCTTGTCTCCTTGAACATCAAAACAGAGTAGTACACAGAGCAGCAAAGATTGCTAGCAGAAACACTTGTGACTTTGTTCTTGAAACCCTTGCAGAGGGGAAGTTAAACAAACATCCAAGCTAATAGGATGGCAAGACCTTTGATATTCTTACTGTATATAAGCTGTAGTTCATTTATATAGATTTCAAACTGGCAATTGGTTTTGAAAATTTAAGCTTAGAGTTTAGGAATTCTGGAAAGATTGTGATATGGCTGGTAATAATTTTATCATTTATAATAATTATGAATGTACCTCTTTGATCCTAGAATTGTTTCTTACAACTTCTGTTGTTAAGAATGTAATTAACAATATTTGAAATATTGAATAAAAAGTGGAGGTTAGGTTAGATAGCCATATTCCCTCAAAACAGTGCAGAAATTGGAGATCTATTTTTTTAAATACTGTAAAACTAAGGGCCAAACCAGTAGAATTCAACAGGCTTATAAATGGGAATTGCTGTGTGCACTTTAATGGGATCCCATCATTTTCCCCTTCCCACCTCCACACCAATAAGCTCTCTGCTTCAGGAAATGAACCAAACACCAATTAGGCTAACAAAGAATTTCCATTTGAGGAAATGATTTAGTTATTGCCTGTTCCATGGCTTTTGTGCTTTCCTATGGATAGTCAGTAATTGCCTTTTTGGACAACAAACTACATAGCTAAAGCAGCCGTCTGCTCTGGTCTGACAGGTCCTGTCACTCTCAACAGCCAGTGAGTGCTCTGGTTACATGGTTAACAGCCATGCTTATTTGTGATACGTAAGGAATTCTTCTACTCAATAGCAGAGAGAATCTCTCTAGCCTTTAGTGCTGGTAGCGTTTATATTTAAATCAAGTATTTTATTGTACTTTAAATATAAAAAGTTTGTGGAATAAATTGCTGATGTTACTGTTCTGGTTCTTAAAAATACAGGATTTAGAGTTTAATTATAAGACTTAAAAATGTAGCAGGATAAAATAAATTCAGAATTTTATATTTGAGCTCTATACAGATGGTAATGTAGAAAACATCTCTCCTTTCTGTGTTCATCAACTCTATTTTGCTGAGGGGTTAAAGTAATTTAGTGAGTCTGAATGCAGATCTGGAATTGTGTGATTTCTATTATTTTCTTCTTAAGTCAATGATACACAAACTCTCAGAAAGGATTTCTGTTGCTTGCATTTTTCTTTTTCATTTAATTCAAGGTCTCTTTTAAATTATTTTGGTTTGATGCTTTTCTAATTTCTTTTTAAATCCTGACTATCAGTGTCTGTTGGAGATTTAGGTTATTTTTAAATGTAACGCTGTGGTTAACACAAATACTGCATTCACATATCATGATTATGGCTGAAATGTAAAAGTCTGAAAGGTCCTGTTTGCTAGATCAATTTGCTAGGCTGTTGACTGTGAAAAATCAAACTATTCAAGTAGAAATGATAGACCTGAAGTCCCAGTGCAGTGCTTCATGGTGTCTGCTTAATTGTGTAAGATTCAGAATGAAGAAGCAGGACCTTTCTCTGCTTCAGCAGGGGTGGTTCAGAGGCCACTGAGCCCCACTGGACTTGGAGGCAGGAGAGCTGGCTGGGCCCATATGCCTCCTGCCATGCCCAGCAATCCTGCACTGAAGCAGCTGGAGAAGGTTCTCCCAGGATGGCCACTGGTGAGCAGCTCTTGATGGTTCAGCTTGGTATACCTTAGATGGAGGATTTGCAGTTTGCTGTTATCATTTGTATTTCTGATTATAATGATATGGCCTGTGAGATGCTTTTAGAAGTATGGCTATTTCCGTCAGTTCGGTCTCTGGGAGTGCTTCTCTCTATCAAATGGATTGATTTTCTTTGATAGCAGCCCCAAAGTTATCAGTGGTAATTTTGCCAGTTTATTAACCTTTTTGAAAACAACAGATTTGTGGGTTTGAGGATTTTTTTTTTCATCTGTCATGCAAGAAGGAAGCTCTGTATCTCTTATCAGGTTTCTGAAATTTTTCTTGATTTTTTTTTTTTTTTAAGTATCTTAACTACATAGTCTCTTGCAGTAAATTTTAGTGAATATAGCTGTGACTTCAAGGATCTGTATTTCAAGTAGCATATATGAAGGATTTGGATGGACATTGAACACACTGTTATTCTGTAAAAGCTGGCTCTACACAATGAAGCTAATCAAAGTAGGACAAGGACCTTGGAGTCTCTGTAGGGAAGTAGCTCTTCTGTAAAGCCTTAATGCCTTCAGCAGCACTTCTACTGACATGCTATTAAAAGATAAAATTACCTCTATGACTCTTCTAACCTATGGTGTTTCTGAATGTTTGTTGAAAGCAAAGTCTTCGTTTACAAGAATTAATATTGATTTAGCGTTAGGCAATATAATATTTTCTTTAGTGGTATATCAGAGAGAATATTATCCTCCTTCTGCAGATGGAAACCAATGTTTTACCAGAGATTTCACTGACAGTCTGGGATCAATGAATAATAGGAAAGAACAAGGAAAAAAAAATCAGTTCTGAAAATTTAACTGTTACTTCTGAACAGAGTAATGAGGTACCCAAAAAGTCTTCAGTTTTGTAATACAAAAAGTAGAATAGTTAAATGATTGCAGCAAACTTATTCTTCCAGTAGTATTCCAAGAGAGTAGAAAATGAAATTTTAGACAAAATTGTCAAATGAAGTTAAATTCTGCATAGTCAAAACTTCTTTTATTTTTTCCTAAAAGAGCATCTTGTCCTAAACCTTTGCCTTGAGAGTTCAGTTTTCCTATTCTTTGGGAGCACTTTGTGTGCTCAGGATCTCCCTGCAGTCTTTTTCAACCCTAGTTGTGATATAACAAGGGTAAAGCTGCTGAGGAAATACATTTTAGGGAAAAGTAATGTTTTCTAAGCAGTTTAACTTGCCTGTGGAGGGATAAGGAGGTGCTGATATCTATGTCTTGCAGATCTGTTTCACCACTAGCTAGACATGAATCAGCAAAAACTGTAGAACTGTAGACAAAGTATCAGCTGAGCTCATATATTTCTTACTGTACAGGGATTTTCTAAGATGTGTCCTAATAGTGAAAACAAAAGATTAGGGAAAAAGATAGGCCAGGTTGTTTGAGGCCTTGGGTGGCATGGTTTAGTGTGGGGTGTCCCTGCCCATGGCAGGGGGGTTGGAACTAGATGATCTTAAGGTCCTTTCCAACCCTAACTATTCTATGATTCTATGATTCTATAAGGGGGCCTTCCCTGAAATACTGCTTGATTTTGAAGGCTACCCTCTGATATCTATGGATTTGAGGACTTGCAAAGTGGAATCATGCAAAGATATAAATATATCCTATTCTTGAGCAATTCTGTTACTTATGGTCCTTAGGCACTTCTGTTTACAGAAATAAGTGCTCATCAGATGGCATGTGTGTCAATCCAGCTGTTCTCTTCAGCATGAATTCCTCTAAAGGTGCTGTGTCCCAGGACATATTTGGTGAAAGCAATATTTAAATGTTAATAGAAAAAGTAGGATTAAGGGGAAGTTCATAACTCTGTTCTAAAACCATCAGGTATGCTGAAATACTTAACAGGCTTTTGGGGTGAAATAAAGTGTAATGAAACAGAAATTCTGTGATAAGAATATTTTCTTATTTTTCTTTTTTTTTTTTTTGAGAGACTCAAGGACTGAAAACAAATTATGGAAATGTAGTTTAAGATCCAGGTTAAATGAGAACTCTTTAAAATGCATATTGTTTAACTTCCTAGCTTGCATTTGCAAAATAACATCTCAAAGAAGCCCAAATTAGGTAGAACAGTCAAAGACTAAAGAGGATTTCTTACAACAGAAATCCTGCCTTGTTATCCTCTTTGAAAATAAGCTCTTGCCTGGATGGCAGGCCTGTATGAAGTGCAAGAGATTTTGAGTGCAGTGGTGACAGAAATAGCATGTGAACCACTTGAGGAACAGAAACAAATACAGGAAGCACACTTTGATTCTGTTTATCTAACATAAGCAGGATTCACTAGAGTTGGAAGACCAAAAAGGACCAGAAACAGAATTAAGAGTTATCACTGAAACTGAACCCACTGAACAAGCGAGGTAACTGTAGTCAGGCTCACCAGTTTCTCCTAAAAAAAATGCTGAGGTTCACCTGCAAATAAAGCACTGGAGCTCCCGTTAAACGGTGTTGCACAGTAGATTGTGAAGCCCTGGACACCTATGTTGTTGTAATCACCCTGACTTGAGCAGCTCAGATTTTTTGCAGTGTCTGTAATGATTCAGGAGACTTGACACAGTGTTATATAATGCTAAAGGATTGCTGATTTCTATTTTAAATAGATTTTCTTCCTTCTGTAGAAGACACTTAAAATTTTAATGTGTAGCAGTTAAAAACATGCTGGAAAATTTAAGATCTACATCAAGAGTTTATCAAACACCATCACAAAGCCAAACTGTGGACCTCCTTCTCTAAAGTGAAATTGGGTGACTGACTCCTCCCTGTTTTAAATGACAGTTAAAAATCAGGTCAGCAGTATGAAAGGGAATTTGGATAGCAAATATTCCAAATAAATCCTAGAAAAATATTTGCTTTATTTTCTGTTTTGCTTGCTTTTCTAAATCACTTTCATGTCAGAAAATGGAACTGTTGGAGCAAGTCCAGAGGAGGGCCATGAGGACGATCAGGGGGCTGGAGCACCTCCTGTGTGAAGACAGGCTGAGAAAGTTGGGGCTGTTCAGGCTGGAGAAGAGAAGGCTGCGTGGAGACCTCATAGCAGCTTTCCAGTATTTGAGGGGAGCCTACAGGGATGCTGGAGAGAGACTCTTCATCGGGGAATATAGTGATATGACAAGGGGTAATGGGTTCAGACTTAAACAGGGGAAATTCAGGTTAGATATAAGGCAGAAGTTCTTTACTGTGAGGGTGGTGAGGCATTGTTAACAGGTTGCCCAAAGAATTAGTGAATGCTCCATCCATGGCAGTGTTCAAGGCCAGGCTGGACAGAACCTTGGGTGACATGGTCTAATGTGAGGTGTCCTTACCCCTGGCAGGGGGGTTAAACTAAGATGATCTTAAGGTCCTTTCCAACCCAAACCGTTCTATGACTGAGTGAAAGAGACACTGATTACTGGACATATTTCTACCCTTAATTCTTACTAAAGGATTCTTCTTTGAAGCTATTATGTATTTACCATTATATTACGTAGACTCATATTTCTTCAAGATCTTCACTTTTGTTCAAAAATTCTTGGGAATATTATGGCTACATCAGGGCATTCTATAGTTCCCCTGTAACTTGTTAAGGCATGTTGGAATCTTCAGACCTTGTAACAAGGTGAAGTCCATTCATAGGACACATGAGATTTTCTATATATAGTCAATCTATATAGTCAGTTACAGCTGTCTCACCCTAGCTGTATGCTATACTTGCATCTCTCTTCTACCTTATTAAATCTGTCAGAATTAACTAGAACCATGGAAAAAATCATCTTACTTTAATACTAAGGTGATGAAAACTCTTCTTAAAAATCTGTTACTTTCCTTGATAGATAATAGAAATTAGTTATCTTTGTTTTTAAAGTAGATGTCTGGTTATATAGTACATGAGGCATACTACTGCAGGACACAGGCCTCTTGTTATTATGAAATATCATGTCCTAGAGTCCTATTCCAATGACTCAATGATTTGGAGTAGAAGCTCTCTGTATGAGTAGTGACTTTAAGGTAGCTTTTTATGAGATATTGTAAGATACCTGCTTGGCCATTATAAACCTTGTAGTTTCACTCCAGTGTGTTAAACACCCTGGATTGCCTTTTAAGAACTTTCTTGAGGTGATGCTTAGAATTGTTCCTGGTTTTTTTACTTGTCTTTTACTGTATCTTCAGCAACAGATTTTTCTCCACTGTGTTTTTCATAGGAGAGACAGGATTTTAAAGTGTCTGAGATTTTAAAGAGTCTTTGGAATAAGGTGGTAACTTTATATATCCCAGCAGAAAGTTTCTAGTGCTCTCTCTCATCAAAATCTGTAAAATTTGGTCCTGACTTAAAGTAAGATTCAATAAGAACACTTCGTTTCCTAGACTGGATGGAGCTATCTTTGTGAATTAATTCTGCATCAGTAACAGCTTGATTTCAGAACAAATATCAGTGCAGCTGAAATTAGAGGTTGTCTTGATCTTTCAAAAGTCATATTGCATGAAAAAGAACATCAGAACAAGAGGCTACTTCTTGTTTTGAAACTGACTGCAGGAACAGATTTTTTTTGTAAGAAGAAACTTATTCACAAGCTAATTCTCAATCTCACTAAGAGACCCAAATGCTTCTTAAAAGGTGCCTTACCGCTCCTGCTTTACCAAATGCAGGCCCTGTAATTTCTCTTTGATGTAATCCCAGAATATTTTCTAGCACTAGTCTATTTTATATTTTGCAATGGGGGAATTCTTTTAAAAATGGCCCTGTATGCCAACATATGTGAAGCAGACAATTTTTGTCTTTTGATTTGGCTTGCCTATTCAGGCATATTTTTTAGAATTCTTTGCTTTTTTTTATTGTTGTAAATATTAGTAAGCATTTGGTTTTATTATTAATGGCAGACTTCATTAGGCAGCCATTAACAAAGATTTTAGAAAGAATCAATCCAATAACATTCATTCAAATTATGTGTGGTAACCCAAATTTGCAATGCCTTTAAAGCCTGTGAACTTGCACTGAAAGCTACAGTTGAAATTACAGAACAATTCATACAATTGCTGTGCTCTGGCTTCTCAGGAGCTTTCGTCAGCAAGACACAGAACTATTGAAACAGTCCAGAATGGTTCTTTAATCTTCTTGTAGTAGTACAATGGACAATTGTCTGAATCATCTTCCCAACATTTTGATCAGTAAAAGCGTTGACCAGATTTGCATGTTCATATGTAAATGCTAGCAAATAAAAACTGATTAATAGACTATAAACAAGGGGAAAAAAGGTAATCAAATAGGAAGATGGTTGGAAATCACTGACATTTTCATTTGTCTGGACAACTGCATGACTGTATAGTCCCAGATAGAAGACTGGTAACAATAGATTAGAGAAATATGAAACACTTTAAAATTCCCTTTGAAGTTCCAAATCACTTTCTTTCAAGAAATCAATATCAGAGCAGTTGTAGCTCTATGTGGCCTGTCAGTCATATAATGGTAGTTCACAAAGAAGTCAAATCATTTGCAGAGGTTGCTGTATTAGGAAGCAGAGCAGGTATTTGTTTTCAACTTTAGTAATCTTGAAGTCATCACTACAAGTAAGTAATCTGTTGCAGTTACAAGGTATTGGCGCAAACAGCTGTCACTTTGCTAGTCTCCAGCTGATTGTTTTACTAATGCAGAGGCAAGTTCTTTTAGAAACTTTAAAACTTGTTTGATAGAATCTGTACTAATGAAATCTACACTATTCTTCAGCACAGCAAAATAGGACAAAATCATCTTACTATTAAAAATACAAGAGTGACTTTTCACCAGCCTCTCTGCTTGTAGCAGACTCCCTGGTGTTGAAACAGCTTGAAGAGGCTGGGTACTGTTACTGCTTTGTGAGTCGTAATGTTGTCCTGGGTTTAGCAGTACCAGACATTTTCTCCTTCTTAGTAGCTGATGCAGTAGATAATGGGGGACAGTGTCCTGGCTGGGTTTAAATTATGACAAAAGTCCAGAACGTTGCCTATATTATATGAGTCTTGATTGGGTTGGAAATGGAGTTTAACCTTAATCTTATAAGAGAGACATATATTTCCAGCATGGGGAAAGTCAACAGATAATTTTCCTACTGTTATTTGGGAGGGGGGAGGGAAAGGAAGAAAAGACAATAAAAAAATAGAAAAAACCCAGTATTTAACCTGCATAGTAGGTGGATACACTTCACAGCCTGCACCTCTGATTGTCCAAACCAGGGGAGCTGTCAGTACAGAATGTCTTCCTTGTATGTGACCTAAATCTTCCGTGTTTTAAGTTTGAACCCACCAGAGCATACAGGGTAGTTGCTGGATCTGATGATGCAAACCTGTGGCCATGCCACAGCTGAGATCCAGTCATGGGGCCTGAAGTTCCCCAGCAGCGTCCATTCAGACAGTGCAGCCTCCATAGCAGTGGAGATGGATGGGAAATGGTAGCTGTCTTTCAGATATGATGGGTGGATAGCACTCGGTTACTAATGACCTTTTCAGTCTGATAGTGATCTTATCATACAGTTGGTGACATTTAGAAAAAAAGTGAAATTTGGAGGAAGAAGACAGAGAAATATGTGAACTATATGAAGATGGAGTGCCTTGGGCAACTTTTGCCACACAAAAACTGAAGAAAGAATAGTGCAACATTGTACAAAAGTGGTTGTGTTCTACAGTCAGAGTATATGACATGAAAGAACTGAATACTTTTAAAAAAATCAATATTTACAAAATGAAAGGGCCATTTTATTTTTGAGGCAGAGAGCAAAGGAACACTTCAGGGACAGCCTTCTATAAAATTGCAATTTAATACAGAAAAATTAAATGCCAACATGTTTCTGTCAGACGAGCAGTATGTTTCGTTTTGTCTTCTGTGCTGCAATTACTGAAACATTTCTTAAATCCATTTCTTAAACAAAAATTAAGTCAGATATAAGGTCAAAAGTAGACCTTAGCAGCAGAATAAACAGCAATTTAGAGCAGAGTTAATGGATGAATATGAGGTATCTGAGTTTTATCCAGTAAGTTTTCAGTTTTTAGATGGTACTTTGGTAGGCAGCTAGCAGATGCTGAGACTGCAACTCAGTGTGTTTAATGAAAGGATCAATTAACTAATTGACTTTCCCAATTTCAGATCTAAAACATCGTGAAATAGTAAGGGTCAAATAATATTTCTGTGCCATCTGACCCTGTTGAAGATACTTGGTGGGAAATACCTTTACAAACAGAGAAAAAAGAGACAAGGATCTGATGGGGTTTTTTACATTATATTTCAAAAATTATTCACTTTTAAGTTGTTTTATTTTGCCATAGCAATTCTCAATCTTCACCATATATCACTAGGTTATTACTATAGTATTAGTTTAAAAAAAAAAAAACAGTAAGGCTTTCTGTTTATGAAAATGTCTGATACGTTATATACAGCACATTGATATGAAAAATACATTGTAAGAACCCATGTTCTCCAGGTGTGGAAATGAAACAGAGAAAATCAAAACCCATAGGCTTTCAAAACTCAATATGCTGCAGAAGGACTCTTTGGAATAACTTTGTGCAATGCTGATCCTTCTTGCCACTTGATGTTGCTTGCATGTGTTTAATTTAGAAGGGCTTATTTTATGGACTTCTGAGTCCATAAAAAATGGGCAACTGAGCATGGGATCTGCAGGTTGAAGTCTGTTCTTCTGTGAATCACCACAAATAATTATCTGTCCCTTAACTGAAATGTGATTAACAATTCCATCAATAATTTACGTCTGACACTATGGTCTGTGTTATGTCTCCAAAGGACAGCCACATTAGGTCAGTCACCAGCCACTGTCAATATGACAGCTGTTCATACAGGCATACACAACTTGGCTGTAGTTTGTTGGGAGCCAGCAGCAACATAGCTTTGGCAGCACGAAGTTCAGCATGGCAAGTACATCTGCTTGGGAGCCTTGGCAAATGCTGAAGGCCTGAGGGCAGTCCTACACTGAATTTTCTATAGTGTGGTGGTAGCCCAGGACACCAGTCTGTACTTCCCAGTCTTGGTAGTTTTAGGCTACAACACAAACTACACTCATAACTGTCTTCAATGCAGAATTATTCTAGGGAGGGTTGGGTGGGTGAACTGCATAGATAGGGCTCAATATATACACATTTTTACCTTCTCCAAAGGGCTAAGTAGTTACTCTTTTAAAAGGAGTTGAAAAAGAACAATCCTTTTATTCTGGTATAATGTTCTATTATCTCTGATGACCAGAACAGCTGTTTAGTAATTGTTTTTATGTTTCCAAATGATTAATATGTACTGTCTTCTTTATCAAGCAAAAATATTAATGGCATTCAATAAATATTACAACATGTTAGAGTAATCACAGAGATACTCTGTGAGTTTATGGCTGCCTGAGTGCAGTCTAACACTTAAAGGCTTGGGAGGTCTTGGATGGCTTGTCAATGAACACAGATACTGTAAATTAGTCCAGATCAGGAAGCCAACTGCAGCATATGCGACCGTTTTATGTAAGTTTGCAGTTCAGGCTGTGCTTTGTCACTGTCTCCAACAGGTCTACAGTGTAACCTGCACGAGCATGTCTTCTTGTCTTAAAATGGGAAAAAAACCTATATCTAAGTGTGAAATTCCTTTATGGTAAATAGGCACTTCAAATGCTATTTGAAATGCTATTTAGATATTGCACAGTCTTTCAGAATATTTCCCAGTGTAACATTCTTTTCAAGAGACAGAAGCAAACGATCTGTGTACTTCATGAAAGACTGCTGTTCTAAAACTATAAAGAAGGGACAAATTCTTCTGTTCTAAATTTGGATCGCCAAACCTGGACAACCTTCTCTTCTGCAGAACTATATAGCTCTGCCACTTTACATTATGAATTATTTTCTCTAGGTGACTGAGTCCAATGTTGTTACTCCCAAGAGTTCAACAAGCCACTGATGTTTTATGCAGGTTATTTTCTGTCATTGTTTTCTTCCAGTCCTGTCTGTGCTGCTCTTTGCATCTTTCCATACCCTCTGCTTTCCATGTCAGCCAATTACCTGGTGATCACTGACATTTCATCTTGCAGTAATATTTTTCTGAAATATATTATGAATAGCAACCCATCAGATTTCTGCATACACAGAAATGTCTGTATATGAAGAGGAAGGGAAAAAGTATCTTTCTGCTATCTATTATATCTGCACATAGTGCAGTGCAGAGTGGCACAGACTTAGTGTTAATTTAGAGCTAACTTGTGTAACAAGAACAGCCACATTTTGTTCAGATCTAACTCGAATACCTCTGCACAACACTGCTTTATGTTGTATGGTCTTACTGTTGATCACCAGTCACCTGCCAGTTCTGTGTTTGGGATATATTGTTAACAAGCTCAAATATGACTGTAAATTTTTAGTTTCTGAGGCATTTTACATTGTCAGTACAAATTATCTCTAGCCCATCATTTCAGACTTCCCAGCTCAGCAGTTTAGCAAGATGCAGGGTTTGTCTGCAGTGCTACAACGTTCTTTTGTCATTTGATTTGATAATCTCACCTATTTACTTAAAGAAAAAAAGAAAAAACAGAAGTTAACATTTGTCAGCTAGAAGTTCTTGCAAAGAGTCTAGGCCCTGAAAGAGGCACATATTATAGATGACACAGAGCACATTCTGTTTCCTGTTCAATCTTTCATGAGCTCAGTAATCACGGGCAAGTCACTAAGTCTCTCTGCTTTCCTTTCATGCACTGGTGAAACAGTCATGGTAAGAATATGCTATGATGGTTTAGATAACCTTTCTGAAGTCGTTGAAACCTTTGGAAGAGCTGGAAGTTTTGTGCAAGTCATTCTACGGGTGAAGCTGTGGAGCTAGTAACTTGGATAGGATAGCAAAGCAGAGTAAAATTAATGGAAACCAAGATATAATTTATATTTATATTTATATATCAGTTAGAAAACATCATTGTAAAAATTCAGGCAGTCTGGTGACAAAGATAGTTTAGATAGCATCAGGGAGCGGTTCCATAGCTGATTTGTGGTAATACATCACTCACAACATTTGTATCTTTGTCCCTTTCCTCTTACAGTATCGGTCAGGACGGGATCCTCAGCGAGGCTCAGACAATGTTTCTAACAAGTCTTCGGACAGTGATGTCAGTGATGTCTCTGCTGTGTCACGGACAAGCAGTGCATCACGTTTCAGCAGCACAAGCTACATGTCTGTCCAGTCAGAGCGTCCAAGAGGAAACAAGAAAATAAGGTGAGCACAAGGAGCTGCAGTGCCAGCCATAGTCATGTGATTTAAGTAACTGAATATTTGTCAATGTTTGTATTTGAAATTAATCATTTGTCTAGGTTGAGATTTGTAGAGAATTTGCAAAATACTTGTTTAAATGTCTTTTTCATCTAATGTTTTTGAAGTCTTCATGGTATTTATTTTTAGCCAAGTTTTGTCATCTTGGGGTATACTAGCAGACACTAAAATAACAAGCATATGCTGTCAGCAAGCATTTGACACACTTAGATTTTCACTTTCTGAAAACCATTTTTAAAAATGCTTAATATGGCTGAAAAGAGAGTTTAACTTGAAAAATTGTGATGGTAAAGTCAGAGACATCTTAATTTCCTTTTAAACTGGAGCTGCTGAACTTTCATAGACTCTTGTTTAATACTTAACACTAGTCCAACTTAACTGTAGACATACAACCATTGAACTACCCTTCAATAAGATGTGTTCAATGTGTTCATCAAAATGTGCTGAACATAGTGTGTCTGTGAGCAACACATAGTCTCCTTTGCCTGAGCCCTGTGCACATGTAGAGTAGCTTTGGCTGTAGAAGGAATGAAAGATCATTTTTCTTGGAAGGTGTGATTCACCTGCATCTCTCATCAAAATTCAATGTCAGCCTATATTAATTTGCAGAAAATTGTCCTTCTGAGAGAAATAGTGCATTTGAAAAGATTGTTTAAACGTCTGCTTATGAGAGCATTGTTAGGACCCCATTGTTTCTGTCATAGAGTTATGTGGATATTTCTAAATGTGATGTATTGCCACGCAATTTTTGTTTGAAGAAGGACTTAGAGACTGTCCTAAGAAAACATACCATGGTTCTGTAGTATATGCTGGAATTTTAGACAGCATGGTTTAATTTATGACTGCTTCCATCTTTTAGTTTTTATTTGATTTCTTTTGCATTTCCTTTCTTTTGAGTTCATGCATGCTCTTCTCCATAATCTTATTTCTTTTCTTTTTTCCTTTTGCATGCTTTTTTCAATATTTGTTGACTTCAGAAACACAAGGGATATAGAGGGGAAAAAAGAGGGAGGGCTGGAAGGGGATGAACAAGATGGAGTATTTCCTGAGGAGGAAGAAAAAGAGGAGGAGGAGGAAAAAGCAAAGGAGCAAGAAATTAACGAAAAAGGGGAAGGGCAAGAGGTGACAGAGAACTGTGATCAGGAGGAAATCAAAGGATCAGGGCATGATGAAAAAGCTCAAGAAGACCAAGCTGAGGAAGGGAAGGAGGATGACAGGTAAAATGTACTTCTTTTTCTATAGACCTATTCTTCTTACTCATGTACCAGAACCCTATTTGTTCCCCCCCCCTTTTTTTTTCCCCTTTGCTTAGCTTATTGTCTATGTTCTCTGTGGCTTTTTTTTTGTTTTCAATTATGACACTTTCATATTTAAGCAAGTTGCACTCTCAACTTCAGTGAACTTTTTCTGCATACCAAATGGTGCACTAACTTGACTCATTATTATGCATGCAAATACAGCATGTATTTAAATTATTTAAATGTATTAAATTGGTTCAGACTAGAGTTTGGGTTTGACTGTAATAAACAACAGGAACTGTAAGATTCCTTGTTATATTCCCTGCTCGACTTACTATTCCAGGGAAAAACCTTTTATTGGATCATATCAATATCAAACTCATCTTTACTTTCATTTCTGGCATTACTAAAGAAGAGAATTTGGATATTTTTTTTTAAATCTTTTTTGTGTAGGCTGATAAATGTGCATATTGTTTGACAATAGACATGGATAAGCAAAGTCTTCCCTTTTTTTTGTTGTTCCAATAACTGCCATGGGTTGATGTACTGTGGAGGGGTCATGGGCCACTGCTGCTGTATTGTGTGCAGAAACATTTCATTGCTATTTGTTCTGGTTTTATTAGATAATATTCTAGATTTTTACATTTTACCACAATTCCTTTGAACCTTGACTTTTAATGTAAATAAGTGACATTTTGTATTGCAAAATCCATGTAATTTGCATGAAGAGAAACACAGTATTTCTTCCTTCTTTATTAGCAAAAAATGAGCTTGAGGATTGCTGAATACTCTTGAACCCCTTCTCACCTACACAAGAATGGCAGAAAATCTCAGAAAACAATATTTTCTTTAAACCTGCTAGTTCTGCACTACCTATAGATAACATGCCTGCAAAGCTATGCTAGTGCATATTAGGGTAAGCACAGAGCACCCTATGTCAATCCACTTTCTTCCTTTGCTACAACTTACATGTGTATGTGCCTGCAAATTCACACACACGTGAACATGCACAAAGCAAAGGTGACACCAAAAGAGAATCAAAATGCGTAGTGTTCATTCTGGGCTAGTATGGGCCAATATAGCCATACTGCTGCTTTTATACATTGAGTGTCATCATTTCTTCACTTGTGAGTGCATTTTAGAGTTCAGCAAAGTCAGTTGTTTAGAAGCAGCTGCCTTTAACACTGCCTTGGCATACATCTTCCAGGAGCTACTGGAAGTCTGGGAAAGGATGTTTTAATGACCTTTTTCTTTCCTGGCTCCTACTAGTCATTCATTAAGAATGACAAGTTTAATGGATCTGGAAGTCCTGCTTCTCAAAAAGCATAACCTTATTTCTGGTTTCCAGCTATCACTCAGGTTATTCTTCAGCAAAAATGCTGTCCCTCACAGAAAGTAAAGTTCTCTTTTAGTAACAACTTCTTGTTCCCCGTGCCAGCTGGTTCCTGTACTTGTTAGCTGCTCTCTGCCTTCAGGAAGAAGCAGCACAAGTTCAGGAGTCCCTGCTTGATAGAACAAGTATTATAAAATGACTGCTGTGCAGTGACTTTTGTTTGTGTTAGATTTTGGCTCCCAACAAATCAGCCTCTAGTTTTGTTTCCCGCTTATGCCCATTTTGCCCACTTTTAGTCTGTAAGTTATTAACAAAAAGAAAAATTTCTCTTTATCTACCTTCCTTTCCTATTCAGTTGACTAACCTGGCAGCACGATCAATCCTAAGTGGTGTTGTCAGTTTGGTGCCTTCTGCTTACTTGTTTGGCAATTTATAAGATACTTAGAGTTAAGGACTTCAGCTTTCTAAAAAATGTTTTCAGACACAATCACCAAAGCATCACTTAATAATTAAACATCGTAGGTATTTGAGAGACTCACAGAACCAAAGCAGACAGTTCATGCATTACAGAATAGTAGTTAATTATCATCTGGTTTTTGAGATCTTGGCCATCAGGAAAGTCTGCATTACAGACAGAAATTGTCAATATGTATTTTTACTTCAGAGGTACATCTTCAGTTGAACAGCAGTCACCTTTCCTCTGGGCAATCTGGAACATAGGGGCTGCTCTCAATCAACTCACCATCAAAAATTAGCTCGTTAAGGATACATCCTGCCTCTTGATGTCACTGTGCTTATATACTTTATGAGTTACAGTAATAGTCGCACTAAAGACTTTAATCTGCTGAGATCATAGGTGGATTCAATGTAACTTAAATGGCTGTGAAGACAGATATCCATCATGGATTCATCCCATGGCTGTTTTAAAGTGCCCTTCAGTGCAATAAACTGCATTAGCTTTTGGAGCACTGGAGCACAATAAATCAATGAATGTTTTTTGGCAGAAATAACTGCAGCATCAGATTTTGCCTTCATTAGACCTTGTAGAGCTAAACCTTAGCATATGGTTGACCTATAGGGAAAACATAATTACGTTCTTTCTTGGCAGTACATGTTAGTAAACAGAAAGCATGGATCAAGCTTTCCTGTTGTGATTTTTAAGGATTTCTTATGTACAGTTCCCTGATGTTATTTCTTGTTCCAGCTCCCTGATAATGTCAGGGACAAAAAAAAGCCCTCTTAGAGCTAGTGTGTGGGAATTCATCACTTTTATTGCAGGAAATCTGTTTAAGACTGCTCTAAGTCTTAACTTTCCTTAGCATTTTTTAAAATATCAATCCTAAGGTATCCTAATTCTGATTGTCATGACAATTTTGTTTTATCATATGAATGCACAGCAACTGTAATGACAGAGCAGGATTTCACTGTTCTACACACACTGTTGAAATACAGAAGAAAAATTCAACCTCTGTTCCAAGCACATAGTCTGTCATGAAATGACATAGGAGTCCAGAGATGGAAAAACAGGAGAATTAAGAACTGTTCCACATGACAGGAGCTGGTTACCATACTGGGCTGGGGACAGCTTGACATAAGGGTTGATTTAAAGAAAAAACATAAGATAGCTTTATGAGTGTTTCCAGAGAGCTCTTTTCAAGCATTAGAGGCAATGTCGAAAAACATGAGGTGCTTACTAAAAATATGTCAAATGGATGATAGGGCACATCTGATGAGCAGCAGGAGTTGATCTTTCAGTCTTGAATATGAGAAGATAAATGTGATAGGGTACAACTGCTAAAATAGTGGAAAATAAAGATGAATTATGTACACCTGGATTAAAAACTCTTCAGTGGTATCAGCCAATAGGGTGAGAGGCAACAGGCATAAACTAAAACACAAGAAGTTCCACCTGAATATAATAACTTCCTTACTGTGAGGGTGACTGAGCACTGGCATAGGTTGCCCAGAGATATGACTGTAGTTGCAGAAGTGATGAAAGCAAGACAAGTTTCTGCATTACTTTCTAAAGGGATATGCTAAAGCATGTTTCTGTGATTTGAGGAAAAAGCCAGTGATGACCAGGTGGCTAGATGTAAGAATAAGGAAGGAGGTGTGGGAGAAAAGGAAATCAGAAGATAGCATCAAATCAAATAGTTGAGGAAGAGATCCAGTGAGAAATTCCTGCATTCATGACAGGAGCAAGGGAAGAGAAATGTATAAAGAGGAGAATGCAGGGACAACACAGAAGAACTGGTCATGTGTTTTGCTATGTATTGGAAGAAATCAATGACATCACATGTGAAGAAAAGTGAATGCTAAAGGACAGCTGAAGAAATGGAGCTGGTTAAGTAGAAAGATGACACAACTGAGGAAAGAGAACTTGTGGTAGAAAATGTCAGCTAGGATGTAAGTTTGCAGAGGCACTTGAGGACACGTGAAATAGAGTGCAGGATGTAGTTTTAAGTAATAGATTTCTTCACATACAAACCTTTTTATCTTCCTAATGCTTCTTCATGCTGTCTATGCCCCTTCCCTTCTTGGGTTTAAAGATTCATTTCAAATTCACTTTAGTTCTTTTTTGTGTCATTCAGTAAAAAAAAATCTTTAAAAGAATTTAATTTCTAGGTTTTAAAACTGATTCCTGATGAGTGTTTTTTCCTTAGCTTTTCATTATATTGTAATCTAGTATTTCAGTTTTTATGAGCCTTCCACTGTGATTGGAGCTACTGCGAGTTAAATGTAGCGTTTTGCAAAGCTGGAAGAAAAAGCATGTTGATGCAGTCTGTGCAAGCTCCTTGGAGTGGAAACCAATAACTGGTTTTGAAAATCTGTGTTCTGGTAAAAATATCAAAAACTGTGGCTCGGACTGAGAATCCATTTTCAGTGTGCATGTGCTGTTTGGTTTCTTAAAGCTATTTCAGAATTATTATAATGGTTGCTCCAACTGCTCTACTAGATGAGAGAAGTTAATTGTGCCTAACTTTTCTAGCCAAATAGGCCATACGGTTTTAAGGGAAAGCTGTAGCATGAGACTTTTCCCACTGCATGATCAGTCCTTTAGCACAGCTGCAGTACAGGCAGTCTTTGCTCCCAGTAATGATTGATAGATAGGTGATAGATAGATAGATAGATAGATAGATAGATAGAGACAGACAGACAGACAGGCAGACACACAGACACACAGATAGGTTTGCCCACTGTAATTTAGAATCATAGAATCATAGAATAATTAGGGTTGGAAAGGACCTTAAGATCATCTAGTTCCAACTCCCCTGCCCAGCCTGTAGCTGTGCCTGGGATTGCTCCTAACCAGGTGTAGAACCTTGCACTTGGCATGGTGTCGTAGTTTAAGCCCAGCCAGCAACCCAGAACCATGCAGCCACTCGCTCACTCCCCCCTCTTTCTCCCCCTGCTCCCAGAGGGATGGGGAGAAGAATCAAAAGAATGTAACTCCTACGGGTTGAAATAAGAACAGTCCAGTAACTAAGGTATAACACAAACCACTACTGCTACCACCAATAATAATAGTGATAAGGGAAATAACAAGGGAAGAGAACACAACTGCTCACCACCCGCCAACCGATACCCAGGCCGACCTGAGCAGTGATCTAACCCTTCTGGGTAACTGCCCCCAGTTTCTATACTGGCCATGATGTGCTGTGGTATGGAATACCTCTTTGGCTAGTTTGGGTCAGGTGTCCTGTCTCTGCTTCCTCCCAGCTTCCCCTCCTCCCTGGCAGAGCATGAGACTCAGAAAGTCCTTGGTTAGAGTAAACATGACTTAGCACCAACTAAAAACATCGGTGTTATCAGCACTGTTCCCAGGCTGAAAGTCAAAAACACAGCACTGCACCAGCTACTAAGAAGGAGAAAAATGACTGCTGCTGCTGAACCCAGGACACATGGTTAAACTTCATGAGGTTGGCATCAGCCCATCTCACAAGCGTGTCAAGGTCCCTCTGGATGGCATCCCTTCCCTCCGGCGTATCAACGGAACCACACAGCTTGGTGTCATTGGCAAACTTGCTGAGGGCGCACTCAATCCCACTGTCCATGTCACCGACAAAGATGTTGAACAAGACCAGTCCCAACACCAATCCCTGAATATATATAATATATAAAGGACAGAGTTCTTGTACAAAAAGCAGCAACTTCATTTTGTGTTCCTCTAACATAACCTTCTGCTTACTTCTGACTAAATAAGCAGAGAGCTGTTTCCCTGTTGCAAATCTCTGAAATCAAAGGACCTAAAATAAACTTTTTTTCAGTATGATGGCATTAGTACTATTGGGCTGAGTAGAGTCTGTTAGCAAATTCTTGCCCCATTTGAAGACCAGATTCAAAGCCACCCCTTTTGGATGTAAACTTCTCAACTTTAATATTCCAAAGTGAGGCAAGTCTTCAAAAGTCATAAATTCATATAGCTGCCAAGTCTGTAGCAACACACAGCATGAACAATTTGACCATTTGGATTTCTACACTTTTGTAGATGACATACAGAACAAAATTACCTGTAACTTCTGGAAATATATTACTGAAAAGGTTCCAAAATATCAGTGGTTCAGAGAAGAATTGTATGAATTCGTACACTTGTTCTGAAATCTGTACTGAAAGTAGAATACAAATCATTTAATAAATCTAGCAAATTCACCTGTTTCTAAGTTATTTGTCACCGTTTATCAAACCTTAGAGACTCATTTTTTCCTGCTATTTTGAAGTAAATGCAAAAGATGTATAGACTCCTTTACAACTAATAAACTTATTTTGATCCACTGGGAAATAATAAAGTAATGAATTTGGAAGTGCACATTATTAACAGGTGAACAGTGAAAATACCTCATTTGAAAAGCCTGCAGCTTTGATATATGGTGCCCAGAAGGAAACTTGAATATTTTTTCTTTGACAGCAACACGGTATCGTTGAGACTGATCCTTTTCCACAAAATGCAGCCTGCATTTTAACCTCTATTGAGTCAGATCTGGCCTGTGATGCAGAAAGCACTGATGTACTCCTGTTACTGAAGGTTATTTAAAAACTGTGCATCAGTAGTTTAAAGAAAAAAAAAAAAAAATCCAAGAGATGCAGATGGAAAATCCTGTAGACATGCAGGAAAATGGAAATGAAGGGAAAAATCAAAATGAGGATTTGAAACAAATACAAATGTTGAAGTTAGGTTTTTCACTTCAAAATTAAAAAGTGTTTAAAAAAGACTCATTTTCTGAAGATACTTAAAACCAGGTGAAATCATAAATTCTTCAATAGACAGACTTTTATCATTGTTTACATGTCATTGAACACGACAGGTCTGCAATAGCAGCAACTGGTGGGGTAGAAACTGATCAAAACCCAAGGAATTGAATATTGAAGCTCATCAGGCTTTTTTTTTATATATATATATATGTTATGATTATGTGCTTCTGTCTTAGTGCTATATGTTTTCATTATTTTTACCTGAGCGTTATTTTAATAGAAAAATTAAAAGATTCTGTAAAATTAATATAGTTCATGTTTTGATTCTTCTAAATGTACTTCATTAAAAATAATTAATAAGCTTATCACTTAGCCTTCTAAAACCAAACATAAACTCCTTCCTGTTACTTCATAAAAGTATTTCTAAAACATAGTTATTGAGTTTGTGCCACTGCATTTGAAACACATTGCCAGACTCATCTCACGAGTATTTTATTTTAACTAAGGGTCAGGGACCCAGTGCTGTTCTGACTGTTGTGTACTTAATACTAACATGATGCTCCAGTGGTTTGCCATTGCCCATCTAACTGATTCTAATGTTATTTGACCAAGCATCTGAACAGTTTATTTTAGTACTGTCACTGTACCCACATGGTGTTCATACTTATCTTAGCCTGAGAAGTCCATAACGTGCTACCTAAACAAGCTGGGAGATGTGTCATTAGGTGGCCCCTAGTAGGAAAGAGCCAATATATTTCCCTACAAATACCTCTGGGATCCCAGCACTTCCCAGATCACAGCCGTAACATGAACATGATTACTATGGACGCCTATGGTAAACAAAAGGAGCTTTTGCTCCAACAAGCATGATGTGCAAGGTGCACCTTGCCTCATCAGGGAGTTCTGATCATAGACCAGTCCTTCCCAGGTCAGAAAAACAAAGTTCACAGACTTATGTTCAGAAAGGTGTAAGCCATGTTTCCTCACATTTTCTTTTTATGATGGTTTTAATTTTTCTGTGTGCTTTTCTAATTTCCCCCAGAGGCCCAAAGTGACTCAAAGTCATTTTGTCAAAGTGACAGAAGTCAGACAGGCAAGATCATGATGTCCCAGATAATGTTTCTTTGGTTGAGGTAATTATGGCTTCAGATCTCTTGCTCGTGTCCATTTATCTCTCAGTCCCAGAAGATCAATTCTGAGAGATGCTATACGTTTGAGAGTTGTTAGCAGTGCCTATTCTGACCCTGATTTTTTGGAGTCCTCAAGCAACCTGAATTTACAAGGAATGAAGGAAATGTCAGAGTCACTTTGTTCCTTAGTTGCCCGCTGACATACACATACACATAAGCAGTACATCAAGCATGAGCATACACATTCCGTACTAATCAAAGCAATCCAGTCTTTCGTGAGTGAAGTGTAGATGAAGCTATAGTGAAATCCATTTTGACTACAGGTATTTTTTTAAAATAAAGGCCATTCAGGACATCTGGCTCTTCCCTGTGTATTATGTGATTTTCCCTTTAATGTAATGTCACAGTAGCCCATCCGGTTCCTGCATGTCTATCTTCCAGCATTTTCTAGCTGTGTGTTCCTTAAGAAAGTCTTCCATATAACTAATAGCAGTTTTGCAAGTAAAGTTAAATCGTGGTTCCTCTTACCCTGAGTCAATGCATGATGTCTTTTACCTCTATATATTTTTGAGCATTTCTGCCTTCAAGTCTGAAATTTTTCTTACTTTTCCAACTTGATTTTACATTATTTCTCTAATGTTTTAGGTCTTGGAGATATAGTGGATTTAAAGTTTGGTTCATCAAATCACTGATAGCTTTCTATTTCATAGAGTTCTTTTCTGCCTTTCAGTGAACAAATCTGGGCAGCACTAAGCAAGTTTGCAGTATAGCTTGTGAGTTAGTCAGCAGTGTTAATACAGAAAACAGAATGACCCTTCTCTTCCATTTCTGTAGGAAGACTGTAATTCAACAGTATGTCTGAATAAGCACATAACATTTAACTTTCAGGCTAAGTACATACAATGTGCATTTCTGTAAGGACCCTCTCAGTTAAATCTGGTTGCTCACTGTGCATTTTAATTTGGCAAGCTAGTTGTTAACCTATTTTTACAAATGCAACTGCTTCTTTGCCAGGCTGGGTTAAAGAAGATGCTTTCTAATCTCAAAGATTTTGTATGTTGTTCAAAACGACCTCTGCCTTTGTTTGGAATGTACTTAATTTATTGCCAGGCCTTCAGAGCTCATATTTACTGCTGGTATTTACATATGAATAGGAAAGCTGACTAATGCAAGACTTTTAGACCTCAGCTAGTCTTCTTGGTAACTTTCTTTTGTTTTCACACATAGTAAATGGCTGGTTTAGTCCACTGTCTCAAAAGAAGTTATTTCTGCAAAGATATTCACTACTGTTAGCTGAGTATTAAATCTTCTCTGCAACTTTGTAAAGGAAAACTTGAAAGTTTATCGTCAGTTGATTAGCAACTGGTAGTATTCAGAAACAGTTATCTGGTGTTTTTTTCTGCATCACTCATTTATATGATTATGTTTGGTAAGTAGTGCAATGGCCTGACCCCAAACAATTTTGAAATTTAGTCCTATTAAAAAAAACCAAAACAACACTAGGTATGATACAGAAAAAGGTATACACCTATTAATATATAATTGTAAAGCAGTGTGCAGAGCTTGCTATCTATCAGAGTGGGGAAGATCCAGTTCAAGTCAACCTATGTACTGTAACAGGTGAGGTAATTCTGATTCGTAATGAGAGCTTTGAATCAGACACTTCATATAAAAGTATCGTTACTTTTATTTTGAAATGTGCACACAAGTTTTCCTTGAATAGTAATATACATAACAAGACACATTATAATCACCGCTTCATTGTTTCCTGCCAACTTGATTGTTACAATTTCAATGAAATAAACCTAATAATTAAGTCAATCCAGTAGGTATTAGAGATTTGTATCACAAATGAGTTAACTTGATAGTTTTTGACCAAGTGAATCTCAGGAGACTAAGTCATTATAATTTCAAACCTGCAATGTCTTTCTTTGATGTGAATTGGCAGATGAGTGTGTGCATTGGCTGGAAGCATTGTTCCTATGGAAATGTTATTTCTTACACCACAGCTGTCCCTATAATGCTTTTTTTGTTAAACTTGTTGAGCAAATTAATGAAATGAGAGCCTCTCCAATTGAGTTAAGAGACCTATTAAAAATGGCATTAAAGTTCCTTTCCTGCTTGTAAAAAGCTGTAAACAAAGTCTTCAGTGGGTCTTCCAGTCTCACAAGAGACATGTATTTGAAAATATCTATCACAATGATTGAAAAATTGTTAAAATTCTTTCCCTAGGACATCACTGCACACAGCTGCACTCCACACTTGGCAAAGTGCATTTTTACTACTGCAGGTGTTTCATTTTCTTTAGGGATTGTTACGAGAGAACTCAGCTAAATGACAGGGAAGTAGTGATTTTGACTATGCATTGGGAAAAAAAACAAACCTTCAAGATCCACTAAATGACGTAAGAGTAAATCTGATACTCCAACACATACACTTTTGACAGAACAACAAGATTTCATATTTTCATTTCCAATTCTGCTGTAAAGATGACAAAATCCTCAAAATCCCCATGAACAATATACAGTACAATGGAAAGTATTGATATCTTCTCCTTTGCATGTAAAAATGCTAATAATATTGTAGATTGGAAAAATGCCTGTGCTTCATAATACTGGTTTTATTAAAGTGCTATTGTTGGTAAGTGGGAAAAAAAAAATCAAGATTTTCATAATTTTAGTCTCACTTAGAAATGGATAGAATAGCATTTTCATTTATTCTTTGTAGAATAAGTGGTGCTCTTTGTAATTTACTAGTGATTACATAGTCGTTGGGTATAAGGATTCTGCATGGCTCCCTGTGCTGCTTTCTGCCATGGACTGTTATGTTTAAGGGCCAGGGACTGATTTAAAAGTCAGTTTAATAGAACTTTAGCAGTACTTTACTCCTGCAGAACTCCTCCTGATGTGATGTCAACTTACCAGGCTAGTGCAGATGGAAAAGAAAGCTTTTCTACATCTACCAACACAAAATACTTGTCTTTTCAATATGTTAGTGAGGAAGATGATGGAAGGAAAAGCAGGAAGAGGAAGGGACAAGAGGAAATGCTGAGTAGCAGTTATGGGTTATGAGAAATGACTGTTCACTTGCAAGTTACTAGCTAAGCTACACAGCTGGTGTTCCTGGGACTTATGTTGAGCTGGCTGATGTGAAATCTTCCCTTTCCTTATCCTGGACCTTACAAACAGTTGTTTACCTTCTTGGTCAGATATCAAGGAAATGGTCTGTATAAAGCAGGAGATACCAAGACCAAAGCAAAGCTCTCGTTATGAGATCTACTCCTCTGCCTCCCTTCTATGAGGACTTCCTTAGGTACTTTATGGCATTCCCCTCTGTCTATGCGTTAGCTCCAGAAGGGATCATTTTCCAAGGAGCCAGTCCTAGGAATTATATTCTGGAAAAAGCTATGTATGAATAGCAGATTTGTACTTGCTTGCTGTTTTTCTCTAAAAGCATTCAGAAAAAGCTTATGAGCTAGAATCGGCCTATTAGAGATCAGAATTTGAAAACTGAGATTTGTAGTATTATCAATTAATTTAAGGCTATGTCTATACCAGTAAGCTAGAGAGGGCCAAGACATAGTCCATAGTCCATCCATATTGTTTAAAAAATTTCTGTCCTTGACATAGTTTTGTGCTGGACACACCAACAAGGTGCCCCTGATTCAGCCCAGGTACAATTCAGGAGGTAGGATGGGTCAGGTTCTGTTTCCTCTGGGCAACATGCCTGAGAAAACCCTGTTTTGGGAAAGATGTAAGCTAGCTGTGTGTATGCAGGCTGTCATGGTCAGAGGACAGACCTAAGCAATTTTATTAACGACTATAGGTATGGAACAGGGGTCTTCAATGATGATAAGGACCATATTAAATTTCCTGCCATAGATGTCTCTCAGTCTGACTGCCCTCAGTTGGCTAGCATGGTATAACTTTAAGAAAAATATATGTTTCTTAGGGTTGTTGTATTCCACCATTGGCTTTAAATTACAAATATTTATGGGTATCTTACTCTAATTTAATTTCTAATGCCTTATTTGTTTTGAAGAACAAATCTTGTTTGTTGTCTCATGTTTGTTTTGAAGAACTTCTGCTTTAGGTTTGAAAACCTATTCCTCTCAAATTTATCCACAATGCGGGTGGCCACAGTTAAAGTTAAGAAAATGCACTGTAAAATACGTAGGAAGCTGAGATGCCCAACTTGACCCTGACTATCTGGAATAGTTATCACTTGATAAAGTACAAAAATACTTAACATCTCTCTTGAGTTTGCTTTAAGTAAACTGTTTTCATTGATGGTCAGAGTTCAGGGTGTATTTTACACTTAACTGTTAAGCTGTTGCTAGTCATTTAACTTCCATTTGAGTACCCCTTTGCTTGTTTGTGAAGTGATTACAAAGAAATGCTGCATTTTAGGAATGGTGTGCAAAGTTAGTTCTCACAACTGAGAAAAACTAGAACAGCAAGTGATTGAAGTGGAGGACTGAGTAGAGAATTCTCCTTTTCCTCTGTTCACTGGAAAATTGAAGTATCTGACTAGATACTTACACAGACAGAGATCTGTCTGCAGTTCTTGGTGTCCTCAGATGGTTTCCTGGATTTAGGAGTAATGAAGTTTCACTCCCATGTAAGCTTTGCCCATCACTGTGGCTTGCCCCTTTAGCAAAAGTCAGTAGCCTGGCTGCCACCTTTCATCTGATATTGCTGTATGCTGTGGGCTACCACACTGCTGGGATTCTGTGATTGTTTGTTCTTTTCTTGATTCTAGTAAGAGTGGTTATTATGACATTATGTACATGTTATTGGGGCTAGCATAGTTGATTCTTTTATTTATTTTTCCCCCATCTGGCTACATATTGTCTTTGCAGAGGATATTTTTCAGTTTAATATCTCATAAGGCACCTTGAGAACACTGTTTTTAGTGCATTAGTCATTGACTCATATCCTTTCATAAATTACTTTTATTTAATGTCACTTTTAGAATATTGTTGTACATACTTAACTGGATGTGTGTGCTTATGTTTGTGTACATGTAAAGGAAACTTCCAGTAATTTCTGATTCCTGTTAAGATAAAAAGGTTGTAGGATTTACTCTGTTTTACTCTGAAGTCCATCTTTCTGTTACCTCAGAAAAGAAGTAAACTTGACGTACAACATCCAGTTATGCTGAGAAAAATGAATTTTTCATACTGTCAAAAAGCCAACTGGGTATAAGAGTAGCGTCACTGGTGATGATACCAAGCATATACCAAAAATAATTAGTGAGTTAGGGTTTGGCCAGAAAAGGTTCAGAGTGCTGATGAAGGAGGCTCATGACCTCTGCAGATTTACTATGAGGCACTATAAGCCACTCAGAACTCTCTTATGCTTTTATTACACTTATTATACTTTTATGATACTAATTAATAGTACTTATTCCTCAAAGGGTTTTTTTTTGAGAGATGAATTGAGAAAAAATAAAGCCGCTGCTATGGGATGACTTTCTCCAGGAGCTGGTTGCTAGTTGGGAGCATAGCAAAGGTATATTTTATGCTGCTTTTAAAGGGAGAGAGTAAAAAACCCCAAACCTTTAATTAAAGCAAATATTTTTAGAAATCTACAGGAAAAAAAAATACAGTTTTGTGAATGAACTTTCATTAGCCATTTGTACTAGTATTTGGTATATGCATACAAATCTAAATGTAAATCCCCTGTTCCTTATTTGAATTCTCTCTCCTACTTTTCTCAGTTGGTCAAAAGAATGTGGCAGAATGAAATCTACCTCACTGTTTGCAGGTGTACACAGCAAAACTGCATTTTGTTATACAGAGCCTTTAGACAGCAGCCAAGGAGCAAATTTTTGTAGTGCATAATACTTTCATAGTTAATTTCATAGTGAAATTATAGCAACTTTGTTTGAATGCCAACCTTTTTAAGCACATTGAATTCTTTAATAAAGGTAATTGTTGTAATCCATTGCTCTTAAATAGAATTATACTTCTTGGAAAATGACACACTAAGCAGCTCAAAAGCACATTAGACTCAGGAAATGGGCACTTTCTCCTCAGTTTTTTTTTTTGTTTTATGTGAAAACAGAATATTTCTGTTTCACCACTATGACATAAGACTTTTCTTAAATGTTAATATTGCTTATAAAGCAATGCCATAATTACTATTTTCTATATGACAGGAACCCACTGATTTCCTGGAATAATTCTTGAAAAATAGATCATTGGAATAGGTTGTTCTGCAAGCAGTAAAACTGTTACTTATCAGTCCACGTGTGCAAATGAGCTCCTACATGAAGTAACAGAGATTCTGTAATTACTTACACTACAGGCTTTCCCAAAGGGGCATTCACAAGATCTCTCTCCAGGGTTCTGTTTTCAAAACAGTTTTGAAAAGCAAATAGCTCTAGTTCTCTGCTCCTGTGTCAAATTTGAACTAATTTTCTCAAATATTCAAAAGAGACCTGACAGAAAACAAAGTCACATTAATCATATTTCCTTAGGGAACTTGGGTTCAAAATAGTACTGCTGGTTAAGGGGCTCTAATTTCCTGATTTTGCATAAGATCAGGTTGAAGATACTAGCGCTTCCCATCACTGTTCCTTCTAGATCTCTAGTATTTCTTATATGCAAGGTAGTCTTGTTACTGAGAACTAGCTTCTGTGGCATATTGTTTCTGGGAAGCAATCCCTAACAGTGGGGATTTTCTTTCGAAAGAAAATACAGCAGGTGATGTTATCATGGTAAGTAAGTTACCATAGTGCTAAAAGGACACCGAAATACAGATCCTCATTTTTTGTCTTCCTGCCTTCGTCTACCCACATCCTATCCCACTCCTTCCTTACTAATAAGTGTACCAACATGAGTTAGTATGCACTAACGTATAACACCGAAGAGAGTTAAAAAGGAACAAGAAAAAAAGCTTTCAAGTTATCACTGTGTTCCGGTCTTTTGGTATCCAGGCAAGGCTAGCATGGTTCTTTTTCAGCCTCGTTTTGTGCCTCTCCATCTGTTGATCCAAACTCTCATTCTCCTTCGTATTTGTAACTTCCTTGAGAAGGACACTCAATGTTTTTTGTCTTGATGGTTTATTTTTCTATAAACTAGCTCTTACGTTTTCCTCTGGG
The DNA here is from genome assembly GCF_963264785.1 of Psittacula echo. Classification (NCBI taxonomy): domain Eukaryota; kingdom Metazoa; phylum Chordata; class Aves; order Psittaciformes; family Psittacidae; genus Psittacula; species Psittacula echo. The sequence goes on from NC_137737.1 coordinate 140,548,007, forward strand.
TTGTGGCTTAGATCCAAACATTTTGTGCCTTCATGTACAGGCAGCTGTCAACTAAGAGCAGAGCACTTTACAGGTACCTCTCAGATACCTTAAATATCTGCACTGTTGTTCAAAATCTGATGCCTATCCCAAATCCCCTTGAATCAGTGAGAAGAGATTCAGTTATCCCTCTGCTTTTGAGGACACTGCATTAATTCCATATATAAGTTTTTACCAACAGAATATACACTGTAAAACTTTATGAAGAAGCAATAAAACCTTAATTTTTTGAAATAAATTCAGGCCATTGTAGGTAAGGGGAAAGGAGTATGGCTGTACCCACTAAAATTTACACTGGAGCTCCAGGAATAGCCTTCGCAAGTTTTTGAAAATCAGTTTAAAAAAATAAACATTGACTAAAAATTGTTAAACTTTACATACGGGTGATTTAGCACAAAATAATTTCCCTTGGTTTCCAGAAATTTTCCACTGTTTTGTGGATTGTCTGAGACTGTATCTCATGGGACTTTTTAGTGAGGTGCACTGTATTGTACAAAATAATAAAGATCTAAGTTCTCTGCAAGAATTTCACTGAAATAGAAGTATTCTGTATGTATTCGCAGGCCCACATGTGCTCCAGAGTTTCCAGGTCTGGATGTTTGTCTGGACTCCTGCCAGTTACATGTCAGGGCAAAATTTGTATAGGTACTGCCGTCATCATTGTAGATTGTCATTTCTGTGCAAAGGAAAGGACCCTTAGCCTGGACCCCTGGGGCATGCTGTGAAATGCTGTGGCAGATCACTTAATTGCAGCCACGTATAGCATGTAGAAACAGTCTATAAATGCATACAAAATGTATATTAAAATTAAATTCCACTTTATCAGTAATGTTTATCTATCTGTGTTACATAGCAGCCAAATACCTATAAAATACAGGTATTTGTTGCTGAAGCAAGGGAGCAAAAAACATATGGCTGTTCATTACTGTAGGATGGCTGAGCTAAACCTGATTACTGAAAACACCATTGAAATGTCTGAATTATAGAATCATAGAACCATAGAATAGTCAGGGTTGGAAAGGACCTTAAGCTCATCTAGTTCCAGCCCCCCTGCCACGGCCAGGGACACCTCACACTAAAACATGTCACCCAAGGCTCTGTCCAGCCTGGCCTTGATCACCACCAGGGATGGAGCATTCACAGCTTCCTTGGGCAACCCATTCCAGTGCCTCACCACCCTTACAGTAAAGAACTTCCTCCTTATATCCAATCTAAACTTCCCATGTTTAAGTTTTAACCCGTTACCCCTTGTCCTATGTTTAGTACCAAAGCTAAGCTGCTATATAGAGGAATATAAATTATTGTATGTATGTGAGAAGAAGAGGGGCAGAGCACTGACTGCAGAACTTAAATTTCCCAAGCAAAGAATATACATATGATATATGGATGTCTTAATTCTTTGATACACTTTCCATCGTAATGTGTTTTGAACAATCAGTACGAGCTTGTTATTTAAAAAAAAAATTTGATGAGTCAAGTATTTTACAGAAGACCCAACAGGAACACAGAATTAAAGTTTCTCCTTTTTGCTTCCCAAAAACCAAACCCTACCTGTGTGAATTAGCTGCTTTTACCCTCCAGTCTCCCAAAACCTTCCATCTGAAACCTGTCCTTTTCTGTCTTCCCCTTTTTACTCTTCTTTGTCTGCCCTATTTATCCATCTACTGGCTGACAGTGTCTTTACATCCAAAATGCAAAGCAGACAGATGGGCGTCTCAGGAAAGAACATGACCAAGAGCACCAGCATCGGCGGGGATATGTACACACTGGAGAAGAATGATGGCAGCCAGTCAGATACTGCAGTGGGCACTGTTGGCGGTGGTGGCAAAAAGAGACGCTCCAGCATTGGTGCAAAGATGGTCGCCATCGTGGGTCTCTCACGGAAAAGCCGTAGCACGTCACAACTCAGCCAAACTGGTAGGAACTGGATTTTTTTCCCCTCTCAAATTATCATTTAAATGTACATTATGTGTGTGTATTGTGGCTTAATCATTTAGATATCCTGTTGGAGCTGCCTAATCAACAACATTCTACAAATGAAGAAAATGGTCAAGCATCTTTTTTTTTTCTTTCCTCTGGACACTTACTAAACATTTTTGTTTTGTTTTGCAAAGATCCTTTTCAGGTTGGACTGAGGCTTTTATTTTTCTGCTTGCTGGAACCTGCTTAAATCACTAACTCCTTGTTTCTCAGGAGCCAACATGAGCTGCTCAGCTTCTGATTTGGGGGATCCTTACAGCAAGTTTCTGAAGGGTCACTGACATGTTGCAAAATTCCTTTCTTCTGTCACAAATAGTGTTTGTGTCTTTCAATATGGTTTTGTTTGTTTTCACATTGGAACATGCAATCTTATTTTGAAATTAAACAATTTTCCTGAACAAATTATATATTTTATTGCTTTAGGACAAATGGTTTATTCCTTTAAAATTAATTTCTTTTCAGCCTATAAGCATATTCACCATGAGTATAAATTTTCTTCATTTCAGTTTACCTCAATTAAAATTTGATACTGAAATATTCTACCTAGGAAAAACTGAGTTTTTCTGCTTTGATGGCCAAAGTGTTTATAAACGTACACATTTTTTTCTGTTCCTCCTATTTCAGGGAAAATCCATATAATGCACTCTGAAAAGCTCTCATTGTCAATTGAGAAAGCTGTGTAGGGCAAGTGTATTTTACATAGAAAAATATAATTTGTATTTTAATGACACATATATAGATAAAGTGTTTAAGCAATTTACGTAGTTATGCATTTATATTTTTATCTATTTTAAGGTACATACATAAGATATACTGTATGTTCAGTATTTAAGCAAAACTGTTGTAACCTTGTCATAGGGTTCAACGTAAGTTTATAGTGTTCAGCTGTGTATGATCCCATCTGAAGATCTCCATTGTGCTAACCAGCATTCAAACACTGATAAGAGATTATTCAGTTCTCTGGAAAGCTTGCAGTTCATATTGTGAAACCAAAGTGACAAGAGTTTTAATCTACAAGTAAATTGAGCAAAACTATTATTTTCAATGTCAGAAATTGTGGTAAACTTTGTAAGAGGGGAAAGAAAGGGTAAGCAAGAGGGGTAAGAGTGCAGAGGGAGGAGGAGTACAAAAAGAGAGGAGGGATCTTGAGTACGTGGCTTACTGAATGCAATAAGAGACAGGAGTGAATGAAGAAGAGGGAAAAGAACATATATAGTAAAAGCTCTGAATATCATGCAGACTCCATCAGCAGGCAAGTCTTGCAGCACTCTCATGTTTACCAATTCACTTGTGAGTTATGGAAATGGCAGTTTCATATACATTTCTATTTTCCCTGAGTTCAAATGAATGCAAGGCAGAAGATTACTCATCTTTATGCAGATCTGGGAAGTGTCTGGTTGGGCAATAAAAAAAGAAAAAGCTAATTAACTCACCTACAAATTTAAATTTTACTCATGTGATAGTATGCAGGTATGTAACTTGTTTGATGTATTTGAATATTGAGTCTAATACAATACACTACAGTACTAGTTCTGATCTAATCTTGTTTCTCTTACTGTACGAGACATTAAATTAAGGTTGCCATCTCTTTTTATTTTGTTCAAGTATGCCTTAGCACTAGCGAGAATCCATATTGTGTGGTTTGCCTAGATTTGATTTAAATACCATGCTGTCTTAGTTATTTGGGACTTTTGATCTGAAGTTTTTCTCTCTGTTATATCTAATCAGTTGCCGAACAACTGACTCAAGTCAGGGAGATATGAGAAATGTAATTCTTTCAAAAGTACTCAAGATCTCTTGGCCTGTTGACTGTGAATGGGTTGTTCTGTAAAGCTCTTGAATAACAAGCTATATTTCAGTGCTGATAGAGCAGCATCAGGAACAAGGAGTGCCCACACAGCTCTGGCTGGCAGCCCTTCTCCCTTGGCTGCTCCCTGGGAGAGATCTGTGCCTGGTCTGGCCTGTGCCTGGCCCCAGCAAGAGCAGATAGTGAACCTCCTGCTGCTTTCTGGAAAGGCCTCTCATATATTGGTTGGATATGGGTTGTTTTGTAAAGATGTTACCACACACCAGCTCCTTCTGTCCTATTTGACAGTGCTCCTCAGGGGCCTTGCCTGGTGGCCACACGTGTCTGCACCTAACAGGACAAGCATGCAACATCATTTAAATACTTGGGTCATGTGAACACACTGATCATACCACATACGTATGGTTCTATGTCTCCAGTGACACAAGACAATGACCTTTTGGGTACATGAGGGTGAGGTCACATCACAAAGTGTCTTGCATGTTTTAAGCATCTTTCAATATGAGGGCAGTCAGACACTGGAACAGGTTGGTCAGAGAAACTGTGGATGCCCCATCCCTGGAAGTGTTCAAGGCCAGGTTGGACAGGGGTTTGAGCAACCTGGTCTGGTGGAAGGTGTCCCTGCCTGTGGCAGGGAGATTGGAACTGGATGATCTTTAAGGTCCATTCCAACCCAAAGCATTCTATGATTCTAGCCATTCAGCGCATCTTGAAGAAAATAATGTACAACAGTGTTATACATGAAAGCTAGAGGTTTAAAACCTGCAGTTAATATAGTTAATGAATGTATATACTTCCCTGGTTTATCCTATTGTGTTCCTGTTTTCAGATGGTAAGTGCCCATACAAAAAATCATGTACAAGCATTGATACGAGATCTGGGATCAAAACACTAATGTGCTGTAGACATCCTGTAAGTACAGTGTTCTGGAGCTGAGAGGCAGGGGATACTCAGGTGGCACCACGGAGAAACTGGTTGAAGTATAAAGGGTTCTTAGTTAATTTCTTAAGAAATTATGTTATTCAGTTGGTCAGCTAAGTATCTTCTTACATATCAGGCTTGAAAAGCATACAGATATCATGAGATAACAATACTATTCTATAGAAAGTTGTGATCATATTTATAGCAACTAGGCTTTTATAAACTGTGTGCTCATACTGAAGACAGTGAAGAAATGCCTATCAGTAACTGAAACTTTTTTCAAGTGTTTTGTAAAGCATAATTGTATTTCAGTGATTTTCTTAATTCGCATTTTATAACTAAATCTATGCCATAAGTTTTTCTGAAAGTAGGTCATCATAACTGTTTTCAGAACTGTGAATCAGACATAGAATAAAGGTCTTATAAGGTCCATTTTTACTTCTTTTCAAATTAGTATTATGCTATTTCTTGTTATTTGGCATAAATATTTGTGCAGTTCTGGTGTCGTCATCATAAAAAGGACATGGAACTGTTGGAACAAGTCCAGAGGAGGGCCACGAGGATGATCAGGGGACTGGAGCACCTTCCGTATGGAGACAGGCTGAGAAAATTGGGGCTGTTCAGCCTGGAGAAGAGAAGGCTGCGTGGAGACCTCATAGCAGCCTTCCAGTATCCGAAGGGGGCCTACAAGGATGCTGGGGAGGGGCTATTCATCAGGGACTGTAGTGACAGGACAAGGGGTAACGGGTTCAAACTTAAACAGGGGAAGTTTAGATTGGATATAAGGAAGAAATTCTTTACTGTTAGGGTGGTGAGGCACTGGAATGGGTTGCCCAGGGAGGTTGTGAATGCTCCATCCTTGGCGGTGTTCAAGGCCAGGTTGGATGAGGCCTTGGGTGACATAGTTTAGTGTGGGGTGTCCCTGCCCATGGCAGGGGGTTTGGAACTAGATGATCTCAAGGTCCTTTCCAACCCTAACTATTCTATGATTCTATGATTCTATGATAATATTAAGAAATTGACATGCAAAATACCACAAAGTTTTTTTTGTTCTGGTCTATAGTTCTTTTAGTATATTCAGGTAGGAACAGCTGTTTGGGTTTTTACAGGTAAAGAGTATGTTCTTTTGTTGTTATAGGTGGGAGTAAAAAGATTAACTATTGTTGTGTTCATTGTTATTCTTGTTGTTATTGTTATTATTACAATTACTATTATTATTATTTTACCTAACATCAGTATTTGGACTTCATTCAGCTATGGCTAGTTTATATTCTTCAGAATATATATAGTGCATAGTCTCTCCAGAGATAGAACTGAATACATCTGAAATATGAAAAAAAAGTAAGCATTTATTTTTCTTCTGACATACACAGGAGATGTATTTCTAAATTTCTAATTTCTAAATGCTTAGAAAATTGCTAATCCAGTAACTCTGCTGACCAAGACCATCAAGGTAATTTATGAGATTAAAATAATAGTTCAAGAAGTTGAAAAGGTCTGACCTCATTAACATAGGCAGTAGGAACTGATCTTTTCAGATTATTGTAGCAAGAGAATCCAAGTGTGTTCTCATATCCGTGACATGAAAAGATCTTCAGTGTTGCTCTATGGATCCCTGTTACAGGAAAGGAAAGAGCAAAAAAGATGCAAGTGTCAAGACCATGGGAATACAGAAAACATGAATAAAAATAGATGAGAGTCATTCTCTGGTTTCCATTTCATCTTAAAGGAGAGCTGTAATTTATTTCTTAGAAGTTCATACTCCTTTTAACAATGTGTATCACTGCTGTGATATTTCTTTCCTATTATTTGTTTTAATGAAAATTTTAGTTGTGAGGATATACAAGATCAGTATTTTGTGAACTTATTTGACACATTTCAAAGCAACTTATGGGGAAAAAATTCGGAAATTCCTACAATTTCTTTAACCTTGGAATCAAGCTAATGGGTGGATGACACAAAACTGCTTTTATTTAATGTATGTTTTACGTAAGGTAAGATAAGACTTAAGTAAAAGACAAAATGCTATAGTGTAGAATGGCAAGGTAAATCAGAATTTATTTTAGTTCTGGCTCCTGTACCTTTTTAGTGCTACAAAAAGTAGATAAAGGAATAGTCCCTACAACTAAGTCAAGCAAACATTCTTAGAAGCTAATATTTGGTGGGGTGGGAAGAGTTTATGTTGTAACCTTCAGGTCCTGATTCCACAGGCATTCTTCCTTGTGGAAAAGATGGTTTTCTTTACAGAGGAAAATGAAATATAAAGTGCAAATCCCAAGCAGTGTCTTAACAGTGTTTACTTAGCTATTCATACCTGGAATGCAATCCTTTCCCTGCAGGACAGCCCTGAGGAAACCAATGATTAAGTTTCCATACACGTGCAGACCTGTAACACTCTGTGTGTTAAAAGCCAAATTTTATATTCTGTATGGGTAGTAGGGTGAAACTATGGTCTAAAGTGCTGTACTCATAAGTAGAATAGTCTCAGTTATGTCTGTCATTAACCAACCATGTAGTCTGTAGATCAATTTCTTCAATTACTGGAATAATTGAGGAGACTGTGTTGGGAACATCAGTCTTGATCTTGTATGGAATTTCACATTCCTCAATTCAAAGTTCAGATTTATATAAAAAACAGTCTTGTACCACACATACAGTACCTATGTTTCCTACTAAAAAGATGATTAATCATTTCCAACAGTGGTAACTAATGAAGGAACAACATGAATGCCTTTCATTGTCTAAAATGAGATAGAATATAAGCAAATAACTTACTGAACTAGAAGTGTATGTGTTCTCATAATATACATTGTTATTTTCTATCCCTGAAATTAATTTATATGGCCAAAACTGATATCATCATTCACTACTCTTAATCTGGATATGTATTTCAATTTTTTTTAATCCTATATATAATTCAAGTGATTTGAAGCAAGCCATTTATTTGGGATTTTATTTCCTCTCCTATTTGAGACACAGATTGCTAATGTTAATAAATTGCTTTAATGTGTAGAATAATACTTGTATCAGTATTCCTGATGTGTGATCTGATTTAGTTTCAAAATAAACCCATATTACATTGATAGAAATATAGGATTAGCAGTTGACAAGCAATTAAGGCCAGTTTGTCCTACTGATCAGTTGGGAATTGTGACCTGAATCCTTTACCAAAGAGAAAATACCATTGTAATAAATACATTAGCAGGAGCATTAATCAGCTTTTAGTAAATAAACTCTGGAGAGTATGCAAATAAATAAATAGACTCTAATTGCACACTGAAAAGGCTGACTATGAAGGCTTTTAACTATATTTTACTAAAGTGATAGATTTCTTTATTTTAAATGGTTTTCTTCCACATGTAGAAAAAGACTAGGAAAGAAGGTAAAGCAGTACAAAATTTTTGCACCTCTCCTCAAGGGATTTTCTGTGGAGGAAGTAGGTATGTATTTGAGTCCTCATATTCATAAAGCTTATGTGAGAGAAGGATACAGTGAAAAGAAATACATAGCTGAGGTGTGGACTAGGTGATGACTTTGGACTAGATGACCTGCAGTGGTCCCTTACAACCTCAACTATTCTGTAATTCTGTGTTAGAACTGAACTCCAGGCAGTGCTAGCTATGATCTTGCAGAAGTCCTCTGGAAGACACTTCTCACACACAATGTGTGAGAAATACCTTATGCCATATATAAACAGAAATCCCAGGCACATGAGAAAGAAGTCCTGTGGTAAGAGTAGAAAGTAAGAGTAAAAGGTTTGATCTGGGGACAAAATCTACAGACAGTACACCAACTGAGAAATACTGCCCCAGTCACAAATTACTCCTTGAGCTTCCTCTCTGTAATAAGTACTTACCAACTCAGTGAGATACTCACCTGTGAAATGTCCAGCTGACTGTGGTAGAAATAAAACTAAATCCCCTGGTTGTAGGCATTTACATGAGTAAAAACCTCTACTTATATTTCCAAAATAATTTTCTGTGTTGCCAACCCTTTCCCTAAAAAGCAGCTTACTTACATACCTCTTGATCTCATTATTAATGGGAAAAAAGGAGAAAGCTATAAGTGAGATCAGAACGTTTAATTCGACCTTCCACACAATTTTCTTCTTTTCATAATTAGAGGTAAAAATAGAGAGAGAAATGTAGGGTGATCTTTCTTGGCAAGAATACTGCTAAGCTGTCTTTTCTTATTGGGAACAGAAAAATTCTTGTAAGATCCCTGCCAAAAAAATATACATATCATCAAAAAAACCTTAAAGCTGTTTTATTTGTTTTCACAGTAAACAAGTTTGTTCTTTGTGTTGTTAGATAAGGAGAACCCATCACAGGCCTTCCGGAATTAATACAATCTAGAGAGCATTTCTTTTTTAGGCTATGTGAGATCTATTCAACATAATAATTTAGGCATTCCTTAAGGAAACTTCAATTTGAATTGCGATGGATGGCCACATGCAAAGAGTGGTCGTCAACAGCTTAATGTCCAGTCCGAAAAGAGTAACGAGTGGTGTCCCTCAGGGATCGGTGTTGGGACCGGTCTTGTTCAACATCTTTGTCGGTGACATGGACAATGGGATTGAGTGCGCCCTCAGCAAGTTTACCGATGACACCAAGCTGTGTGGTTCGGTTGATATGCTGGAGGGAAGGGATGGGATCCAGAGGGACCTCAATACGCTTGTAAGGTGGGCTGATGCCAACCCTAAGAAAACTCTTACAGGAGAAATTATATTAACAACAGAGTAATTTACAATTAGCTAAGTGTATCAGTGATAATTCACAGAATATACACAAGCAACCAATGCATCAGGAAGCTGAACCCTCTACACACAAATTACTCTAAGCATTAGCATAGAATCATGTCTCTTATAAATCTTTATTTGCTTTACCGTGTCTTCTTTATTTTTTTTTTTTGGGTGCTAGCAAAAACTTCAGTTTGCAAAATCATGGATATATCCTCTTGGTTTCAATATATGAGAGATTCGGTTTCTGTTTCTCTAGAAATGTAATAAAAGAGAGCGGTAGCCAAAACTACATTTGTTGAGCAGAGTCTTGCAGCTGCAGTTTGTAAAGCTTACCAGACTTGCCCCTAAGGAAAAATGTGCAGGACCTGTGTTTTCTGAATGCTGATGTGCGTCAGTAGCTTCACATGCACAGAATTGCATGGAAATGCTCAAAATTAGATGGAAAATTAGGATAATAAGGCTGATTTGGGGGAATTTAGGCACACTTAGGGCTATAAGCTGGATTTTTCAGGTTTCTTTGGAACAAGATGCCAGATTCCTGTGCATTGAGGCACTTGTATCCTTTTTTAAACTTCTTTTTTTTTTTTTTTACTCATATCTGACTTTTGCAGTCTGTACAGAGAAGTGAGACGAACACAGGGGAGGATAAGAGAAGGACAGAAAAGAGAAGTTACCTGAGACCAGCAGAAGTCAATGGAGAGCCAGAATATAAACCTAAAACTTGTCAAGTCCCTGTTCCATGATTTAGCAACACAACAAAAGCAGAATTTGTGAAATCAGTTTTATGTCCTTCTGGGTATAAATTGTGCTTTTTAACTATGAACTAACCCAGGTTAATTTTTTATTTTTTTTTTTTAATTTGATGAAGTAAACCACATCCTTATACCATGTATAAAATTACAAACAATTACCAAATGCTTTGGCAATGTATAGTGAGGGTTTTGAAGGCAAGTACATCTAAATTCAGTGGAAACTTGAGAATCTAGCTCAAGGAGTGCACTGGTGAACTCTATATTTTTGCTACAGTTTTTTATGGTTTAGTAGTTTACAAGCGAGGAATTCCTCCAAGATTTTTTTTTTTTGTTTTTTTAATATCAGTACAAGTTGTATTATTGCATTTTGATTACTGCTTGAACAAATTGATAGGATTTTCTCTAATACTGTTAGGTATATGTGAGTTCAATTAAACTCTCCCTGCTCAAGGGAATATTTTAAAAGGAGCCAAAACCTGTCATTGAGAGCATGTCACAAAAGGAAGAATACATGCAAGTTGTTCCTAAACCATTCCTAATGGAGCATATTTAGGAAAAGGTGAATGATTCCTTAAGAAAGGCAAAGATTTATTTTTTTCCTCATCAGCTAAATAATTTGTGTAATGGTTCCTTGTGTAGCTGCATAAGATGATGCACAGATCCTTTGGGAGATATTTTTATTTGGACTCCTACATTTTATTGTGAAACAACCAAAACATAAGTCTCAGCACTGGGAAGGGGTTTGTCTTTTTATATCCGTTTCTTGTTTTCCCTATGCTTGCAAGTGCTTGTGTGAATGACACTGATTTTTTTTTTACTGACATGATCTTTTAATTACAGTATGAAATGTTAAACTGCATATGTTATCCTGTGTGAATTAAAACTCTGCTCCAAAAGTTGCATTCAGATTTTATCCCATTTTGGAACTACAGTACTCTAATACTTAGGTTTTGCCTTTGTCCAGGTACAACTTAGTGCCAGCAAAAATTATTTTTAGCTCAGTCTATGAAATCACATTGAGACTTAACTGAAAATATTCACAGTAATAAGTGCTCTTTTTGTTAATATTTGTGCAGTAAGACCTGTGAAGAACAGATTTGTACTGTGAAGGAAAAATTACTTCCCTCTGATTAACTAAATTAATTAATAGTTGCCAACATTACTTAGGTCTTTTTATGAGATGGATATGTTAACTATTTTTGAAAATGCTAAATTAATGCAATATTTTGTGTTAAACCTGCAGTTGTAAGGTAGTGCCGTATTTAACTAATATATGACAAGAAAAGGTAATATAGTAACATCTTACAAGATAAAACTGATTTTTATAGAAACTCTGTATGGTAGATGTTCTAAAATCTGTAAGTTACATATTCTAGTAAGGCAATTTTCTCCTTTCTTTTAATATAGCGTAAAATTATGCTATGATATATGAACAACAAAATAATTCTTTACAGATCTGTTTAACAACTAAATTTATTTACTCAGTGATTTCTGAATTTTATCAGTAACAGGATTTTTTTTTCAATAAGCATTCATAGAAATACTGACTTCATTAAATGCCAACATTTTATAATTTTGACATCAGTTTTTAATATTTGTTTTATTATTTTCAGTAAGAGTATGCAAGATTGGGAAATTTGAAACTTTAAACTCATGGTTTGGAATCCTTATATTGTGAAAATTCATGAATCCTACCTGAAAGGGTCTTCAAAACTAAAACAGCATCACTGTTGAATTCGAAGGTCTAGTTAGTAGCATTGTCTGTGTTTCACTAAAATGTGCTTTTTCTTGAATAGGGCAAAAAAAATCTTCCCCCTGCTACCAGCTGTATTTCCTTGTTGTGTCACTCTGTCTCAGTTAAATATGTCCTATTTGTTTCTGCAGTTTTCATTTCAGTTGGTTCCTCGGTGGAGTTTGTAGGCAACTGAAAGGTTTTAGTTCTTCATCTCTGTATATCATGAATTGCGTTACTTGACTGAAAATCGAGCTGCAGAGAATTAAAAAAAAAAAAAAAAAATCATTTATATGAACATTTGTAACTTAGAGGAAGAGAAAGGTTTAGGCAGACTTTTTTATTATTTGCCTGTTGTAAACACATTCTGATTTTATTTTTGAGGCTAAATATTATTTACAAATGTTGGAAATTAGCTGTGTACATGTGCTTTCTGTTAAACATATGAGTAGTTCCACTGAAGGTTGTGGTACATTTGAGGGATGCCGACCCTCACAAAAGGAGGAAAGACATATGAATCCACTTTTCACACTACAGCAATCCTGCTTTCTGCTTCAGCTATCTTTATTTGCTAAGACCACTGAAGGATGAGAACTGGAGAAATCCTTAAGCTGTCTTGCTGCTTCCTTTACTATACTTTGTGCTTAACTTCACCATCTTATCAATAGCCAAAGTCATGACTTCATCAGTAAAAGAACAGAAATGCCAGGAAGCATAGAAAATCACTTGCAGTTAAATAGGTGAAATACATAAAAGTCTGGAGAGAACTGCTCACTGTCCTGTTCCATCAGCTACCCATTGGCTGAAGACCATCCTGCTGTAAGAGTTACCTTTAAAAGTACCACTTTTCATCTAGCATGCAAGCTAAGAGACTTATATTCCATTCAGGTACCGACAGAAGCCAAGTGCTTGAACAGCCTAGAGGTCAGGCTGCATGCAAACTAAGAGATCAGTCACTTCATCAGCTTCCTTACAGAGAAGTCTGTGAGTGCTCAGTGCACAGTAGAAGTCATTAACTTGCATGCCTTTTGCTGTTCCATTTAAACAAGTGCTTTCATGCAGTGTGTTGGCAGATTAGACGAACTGTTGAACAGAACCCCACTGGGAAAAGGATTCTTTGCAATTTTGAAATGAATTTTCTCAGATGGTCCAAGCTGGATCTTGGCTTTTTGCCACCATGCTTGTCTCTTCTCAGTGGGCAGATGAATCTAATCAAGTGCCAGTTTTGTCCATGTTGCATGGTCTCAGCTTTCTTGGATTGACAAAGAAATTTTCTGTCGTTTGATTTTACCTTGGTTTGATCTGGCATTTGAAGCTATGAGGTATATATAGAGAGGAATCTGAAGGTCTCCTTCTGGAAGATCTCTAAAGCTCTCAACCAGTTAAGGTTATCACTTAAGGTTACATCTGTACAGATAAATAAAAAGAACAGGGTCTGTCTCTGGTTCTGAGAGCAAGAGCTGGCTGATGTCTTTATGGCTAACCTATCTAAAGATTTCCTCAGAACGGTATTGCCTCATCCCTAAGACCTACTGGAATCCTCCCATGATTGTGCTCTCTCCTCAACTGCTTTTTGGAAATGCTCTGCTGGCTTGGGTCAAAATAGTGGCAGGGAGTGGGCTAAGAAATCAAGAGGATGGATATAAGTCAGTGTCCTGCCCATGTAGACTTTGGTGCTATAAATATAGCCAGAGAAAATCAGTTTCATGCCATCACCACTCCAATGATGAAGGATTTATTTGCCTCTATGCACTTCCCATACATACTACCTTGGCTAATTACATAGAATCATAGAACACCACATTGGAAGGGAACTCATGATCATCTGGTCCAACCTTTCCTGGCAAAAGTAGTCTACAGGTCCAGTACCCTGTCCAGCTGACTCTTGAAAGTATTCCTCACTGTGGAAGAATTTAATCTACATTTGAATGAGTAGACCACTCAGATAACTAAATTTAGGAAAATAAGTGTGGACAGGACAGAAGTGGCTGAAATTACAGTTGGTGATTACACAAGGAAACACATTAAAAACATTGAACTTATTTTCCATTAATTTTTTTAGCATATCATCAAGAATTCTTTTCTCATCTGAAAATACTTTGTAGGTATCTAATTAGCCTCTTTTTTTTTTTCTTTTTTTTTTTTTTTTTTTTTTTTAGCTAATTTGCGTTGCTTCCCTTTAGCAGTGTTAACTGTGTTTTCCGGTTCCACCTTCAGCCCATCAGTTCCTGCTTTTTCTCCACCTCTCATCCTGAGTTATGGTAGGTCTGTCCACTGTTGAAATACCAGAGAAAGGAACACATTTTGCTGCTTTTTAGTCTCTGGTGCAGAGTGTTTGGATCTCACTGAAAGTAAGTAGCCTTGATATGAAAGCAGACATAAAAAGAGTGACCTCCTAGGAATTTTCTAATTCTAGAAAAGGACTTGGTAATTAAAAATATTAAGAAGAAACTGTTCTATCAGTTCTTATGAAAACAGAGGCCCATATGATACTGGTCTTAAATCAGTATGAAAGGAACTACATTTGAAAGTGAAGGATCCTTTTCTAAAAATACCCTGCTTTTATGCCTTTTCTGTTTGATAAATTAGGTACAGCCCATACTCACTAGCAGAACAATTACAAAAGGAAGAAGTAGTTCTTGAGGTAGCCATGACACAAAATGTGTAAGCCTTCATAATTTAAGAAGTGTCTGCTTAGGTGGCTTTTGGGTGCTAATTTGTGTGCTTGAGTTAAAACTGTGAATCAAAGATATAACATCCTCTTAGAAGATGTAAAACAGCCTCCTGGCAGTAACCTTGCATGCGATTCCAAGATACAGGACCATAGTGAGAAAGCACAAGCAAACAAAAAAAATATAAGTCTGATTAACAGAAAATTATAGAATCATAGAATGGTTTGGGTTGGAAGAGACCTTAAAGATCACCTAGTTCTACCCACATTGTCATGGGCAGTGATACCTACAAAAGCACTTTTGATAATTGTTGGTATCAGACCTGCTAAATCTTAGGTGCTGAACAAAGACACCCTCTTTTGTGCCCTTTTACTCCCTCACAGCAACTGGAGGTCATGCTTTGCAGTGAGTTTGTTTGATCTCAGTCCTGTGAGCATACCTCAGCGGGCAGACAGAGCTGGTCAGAAAGTCCCAGCTGGAAGGACCTGTTTCCCTGCACCTTGCTGAACATGTGGTAGGGACTCAAGACAGTGGAAAAGGGAATGACCACATTACTTGATGCTTTAGTCAGCTGAAAACCAAGTACAATTTCTTATAATGTCAGTTATGTGTGTTATCTGGGCATTTGGTAGGAGCTCAGAATATAACCAAAGCCTCTGTGGTCTCTGTAGTGGAATCACAGTAATAAAAATAGATGCATTTCTCTGTTAGTTTCACCCAATCCAAAGGAAAAAAAAATCATCAGTCTGACTTGAACTCAACAGTGACTCCTCAAATCTCAAGAGACAACACTCCCAGCACAGTCTTCTGCAGCTGCCCAGTCTGTATTCTCTCTCCACTTTCCCCTCTCTGTATATATTGCAAATTTACCCATGTTCACAATTTCCATATGATTACTGAAGTTCCCTTTCACAACTAACTTCTTCTGTTTCAAATCTTTTCTCCTTGATAACAAAGCCCATCCTTGGTCATACTGAATTCAAAAGGATAACTACTGCACCCATTATTTGTCTTTCACTGGCCTGTTCATGTAGCTGTCTGTGTCAAAAAAACCTTTTCCTAGGGTGTGGATCTTGCAAATGGCAGTCCAGGAGCCTTTATGTCCCTGCAGATTTTCATGAGTATCACCAGAACTCTGGAGGCATCAGGGTTTGTGTCTGCAGACTCCTTTATGTGGCTTGGGCCAAAGATTTTACTGGGTACTTGGCTACAGTCATCGTTCTAGTTCAGTCTCATCTGGCTAGCCTGAACTGCTTGAGAGAGGTTTCTTCCCTTCCAGTTGAAATTTGGCAGTTATGATCAGTGATTTCTCCTAGTCGAATCTAAAATTTAATTGCATGATTTGCATCAAATCCCAGATAAAGGTGTTTTCTCATTAAACATATCTTTGACTGTCGTTTTTTTGTTGTGCACCTGAGAAGCAATTGCTCTTATTTTGTCATTCATTTACATATCTTCACGTAACATTTCAGTTCTCTCAAGGCCTGTTTACTAGCTTTCTCCAACAGGTTTCTGGCTTTCTCTGTTTTTCTTTTTTGCCTGTTTGCCAACAACTTAGCCACTAATTTTACTTAACCCTGGTGCAAAATTTTACTTATCTTCAAAGACCTTCCTAGTTAGGAACACACCATATGTTTCTTCAGCACTGGTACTAGCCATGCTGATAAGAGAGGATATTGAATAATTGGACCTTTGTTTTTCCTGATATGGTCATTTTTATTTTCTTATGTTCAGTCCATATCTGTTTCTGGTTTGGGACATTAAAAATGCAGTCTGATTATTAGACTACATGGGTATTGGAAATCAGATGTTTGTGGGATTTATCCAGCATGGCAGATTCAGCTCTTTAAAGAAACATCTCTTGTTTCCTCACTGAAGAATTTGTCTATTACAAGTTTCATCTGGCTTTCTGCAAAAGTCTGAGTAGCTCATATCAAAGCTGGTTTTCATTATCTCAGTTAAACAGTTTAATATTGTGTTAAACTATCTGTCTTTAATCTTGTTTAAGAATACTTGACTTTCCCCTAAGAACAGTATTCTAACCATCATCTTAGCTTAATTATAAAAGATTTTAAAGCACAGGGGTGTATAACTAACTCAGCTGATTTCTATGCTTACCTGATATACTTCTATGAAACCTCAAATTCAATGCTAATCTAGAGAGGTTCTTGGAGTAACTCCATATTTGCACAGGTGCAAAGCAAAGCCACAGTTTAACAGTGCAGTCTGTGCCTTTCTGTTACATATCACTTTTTGCAGAGTAAAATAAGGTTTAAATTAAAATTTTAAACATTCTCTAAATATTTACAGGAAAAAAATATTCTCGTATAGTCATTTGTCACAATTGTGCTTAGAGAATTTTTTTCCTTTTTTCAGGTGTACAGAGCTGACTCATCTATTTATTAAATGACCTAAATGGATCTAAAGATATTCCCAAACTAAACACAAAGATATTAAGATTATTAAATATGGTGGGACTGAATGAGGGTAGCATACAGAGAAAATTAGAAGTTTATTAACTATATTAAAACATTAACTAAAGGCCCAAGTTGTAAAATGAAGAAAAGAGTCAACTGTCTGGTGCACTGCATAACAGGCAGATGTAAAAAACTGTATTCGAATAACTTATTTGCATTTGAGGGTTGCTTCTATTCTAACTGAATTTGGTAGAGCTCTCTAAACAAGAATGCTGGTGTAGAATCCTGATGAAAGCCTGACATTTGTTAAAATCCACAAAAGATTATTTTAGAAAGTAACAATGGCCACTATTCATACAAAAAAAAAAAAGAAAAGAAAAAAGAAAAAAAGGAATTTTAATTAACAAAATGTGCATCTATTTTATTTTGCTTCTGAGACAAAAGGAGTGGGGTAGGGGAGGAAGAAATAAGCAATGAATTATTGCTTGACTTTTAGGGTTCTGAGAACCCAGAGTTCCTGACAGATCCCTCCAGAAGTGGGAGAGTTTCTAAGGTCCTCTGCAGAACAGCTTCTGTACTATTCAGCTGAAATTTATGGAGAAAGACTGATCAGTCATATATTTTTAATAAAAACTTAGTTATGTTGAATATTAGAGGGTTATTTTAACATATCATTTCTATAGAACAATATTTTAAGTTAAATAGATGTTTTCTGTTAGATATGGCAAACAGATGGGCTGTCATCCTGATTGCTTTTTTCAGTCTGTCATCAACTCCTACACTTTCTGCAGTATAAAACCATTGAAATATGATCTAGACACAAGCGTGTGTCAATATACACAAGATAGAATTTGTTATATATATGTCTGTGTGTATTTTTATATATGAATATGAATAGGCATGTGCATATAGACAGACACACAAGTGTGTACTACAAAAAGAGCAGTCAGAGAATGGCCAGGCATCTCCATCTGGGCTGGGAGGTCGGAGGCAACCTGCCTATTTAATCTCTCTCTAAACTGGCCCATGGGCTTCTTGGTGGGTAAGTCAGAAGAAGTTGTGAGTTGCACCACTGTACACTCTTTTGAGTTCAAAACTTGATATGCCTTTACTGTATTAGTACAGAAAGGTTTGAGAACCTCTTTTACATAGCTGACAGTCACCAGCAGTATCAGTCATTTGGGATTACGTTACCTGCTAGGTTTGGTTCTATTATTTTTGTGGCTGTATGTACTTTCTAATTGAGTCCATAGGTTTTCTATTTTCAGTTAACATTGGTTGTTAACTGCTGCAGGACTAGAAATCCATTCATTTGCCATAGTTGATACTCTGGTTTTGCAATCTGCTACAATCAGATTATTTCAAATTTTTATATATTGACTAAAGAGGGAGGTTAGGCAGCTGGCTTAAACTAGGCTCCTACTTTAAATACGCAAAAGTGAAATGAGATGAATCTTGGTGCATGCCAGTGCCATGCAGCATAGCAGGGTCACAACTATCTTAGCTGACTTCAGACAAACAAGTGACATATAAACTATGTAGCCTGGCCAAACCCAGCACTGATGTAGTTTCCAATACCCAAGCTGGAACTGAAGTACCAGCTCCATTGTGCTGCATAAGTAAACACATTATGTCACACAGCATGAATTGTTCAGATACTCTTTTTTTATCTTTACTTTCTTTTTAGTTAGAGGCTGTTTCCTTCTCTAGCCTGGAGAAACACCTTTGCACTCATCACTACCAGTGGGGACTGCCATGAACCTTGAAAAAGCAAACAATTACTGGATTTCTGTGCTGTTAAATGGACCTCTTTTTCTTAAAATTGTAGCAGTGATGGAATTTATTTAAAATAGGTAATACAAGGATGTAAAGGCACACATTTCACTTGCTCTTCCACTTAGCCCTCACTTCAGTAAGCCACTAGTGCAATGGAAATGGATACAATCTCTTATTATATATAGGTAGGCAAAGATTAGTGGGACGTTACTTGCTAATAATTTGAAATATTGTATGCTGATGGAGATTATCCAGATAGCAGAAAATTTTTGCTGCTGACTTTCTGGGGATGGTGTAAATTTGGTGCTATTTCTTTCTATTCTGAAGGTTGTGGTTTTCATCTGCTGTGCCTTTCAGACTGTAAGCTCTTTTGAGCAAAATCTCAAAAGTATTTTTCTATATTCACGTCCAAGCTTTCTTGGTCTTCTAGCATTTAGTTGACTAAATATGACAACACAAATTAGCTAGCTGATTTTGACATGCAGAAAAATAGCAAATATAGCATAATCCACAGAAAATTGATCACCATTGTGAACATTATTCATGAACTATGCTTATGGGTGCTTTTGCAGATGAACAAAAGTGGCTTGAGGTTGACATCAATGATCTTCCCCTCACCTCTTCTATTTTCAGTCATTTACACTTCAGGTGACAGCCTAAATTATTCCTGAAAGATATTGAACCACATATATGAGGAAACTTTGGAAAATATATTTTTAGATCATCTCGGATGAGACACCTTACTAGCTGGAGAAGTAAATTTTATTCCTTAAAGGCCAATATAGGCAAAGAAGCTAAAGTTGTCCAGCGTTTTTCAGAATCCAACACAGGCCATGCTTGGGGACAAACTTACATCAGCACATCTGGTCTTCAGTCAGTATTAGTTAATACTACTACTTAGACATCCAGAGGGACCTCAACACGCTTGTGAAGTGGGCTGATGCCAACCTTATGAAGTTTAACCATGACAAGTGCAAGGTCCTACACATGGGTCAGAGCAATCCCAGGCACAGCTACAGGTTGGGCAGAGAAGAGATTCAGAGCAGCCCTGCAGAGAAGGACTTGGGGGTGTTGGTCGATGAAAAAATGAACATGAGCCGGCTTCAGTGTGCGCTCGCAGCCCTGAAAGCCAACCGTATCCTGGGCTGCATCAAGAGGAGCATGACCAGCAGGTCGAAGGAGGTGATCCTGCCCCTCTCCTCTGCTCTCGTGAGACCTCACTTGGAGTATTGTGTGCAGTTCTGGTGTCCTCAACATAAAAAGGACATGGAACTGTTGGAACAAGTCCAGAGGAGGGCCACGAGGATGATCAGGGGACTGGAGCACCTCCCGTATGGAGACAGGCTGAGAAAGTTGGGGCTGTTCAGCCTGGAGAAGAGAAGGCTGCGTGGAGACCTCATAGCAGCCTTCCGGTATCTGAAGGGGGCCTACAAGGATGCTGGGGAGGGACTCTTCATTAGGGACTGTAGTGACAGGACAAGGGGTAACGGGTTCAAACTTAAACAGGGGAAGTTTAGATTGGATATAAGGAAGAAATTCTTTATTGAGAGGGTGGTGAGGCACTGGAATGGGTTGCCCAGGGAGGTTGTGAATGCTCCATCCTTGGCAGTGTTCAAGGCCGGATTGGACAGAGCCTTGGGTGACATGGTTTAGTGTGAGGTGTCCCTGCCCATAGCAGGGGATTTGGAGCTAGATGATCTTAAGGTCCTTTCCAACCCTAACTATTCTATGATTCTATAATTCTACTTCTAATAACAAGAGTAATAGTAGTAACAGCATACTAGTCTATGGAATTTTAGTGTTTTCTGCCTGTTATTCTCAGTCCTTAAATATGAAATTATGAAAAGATGTCCAGTGAGGCCTTGCTTGCAATCCTATATGAATGAAAAGTTTCTAAGAGTTTCAAGTTGTACATACCAATTAAAACTTAACATATGGTGTTTGGAATCACATTTGAACTCATTAACATAGCAATAGTGTGCTTTACTGGCTTTCAACAGCTAGCATGAAATAGTGACTCTGAAGCCAGATTAGTTGTTTGGCAAGATAACTTCATATTTTGTACCTGCAATCCAGTTTCTGCCTGGCAGTTGTAAATATGTAATTGTGCCATATCTGAGAGAAATAGGTTTCCTCTGTATTACAGCATTAAAACACACAGGGTTGTTCTCTGGCACCAAGTTCATTTGGCACAGAGTTACCTACATCCATACTGTGATACTCTGCCACCCTCCAAAACAGCCCTTTGTAAGTGATTTCTGGCCCATTTTAACTCCTGAACCACAGCTTTATTGGAGGTGTTCTAGATTTTCAAGCCGATACTGTGCTATAGACTCTTCTAAAAATGTAACAGTAAAATAATCTAGTTCCCGTGCATCGGAATGTGACTTGATATTGTATCTACTCATGTAGACATAACTGTGGATTACCAGAATAAAAACAAATGAAAGAGGAAAAATAAAATTGTTTTTCAGCAGCAGTGGTATTTTGGGATACACTGATTGCTTTATGGTGGCTGAAGAGACACTGCTGTGACTCAAATACCATGGAAATGAGAGCAGTGTAATGACAACAGCACACATTCCTCTACCAGAAATACAAACAGTGTGAAAACTTACAAAATGAAACTAAAATTTGTGATTTTGTCAGTTAAACAAGACACCTAACAAGGTAGCTAAAAATATGTTTTTCTTCTTGATCACTTAGACTTTGCTTGGGCAGTATTTTTTTACTGTTATTTCTGGGTGGATCCCAGTGCCCATCAACTGACTCTGATTCTCGTCAATGAGTTTAGAGTTGACCATTAAAATTAAGGTGTTTCATTAGTGAACTAAGTTCTTTAAACACGGTCCCCTTGTAAAATCTGCATTAAGACTTAGAGTATTCACACCATGTGGATGACTTTCTGGCAAAGAACAGCCATGTGCCCAGATCAGCAAGTGCCTACGTGGAGTTCAACATGAACCAAGGAACAACAAAAGGTGAAGGAGGATAGGAGTGAGGCACTGGGAGTAAGAATCCCAGCAAGATAAGAAGGAGCTGAAATTTACTGAGTTGCTAATTGAGGACTGTTGGAAAACTTTGAAGGTCAGGTTCTCACACCTGTGCTTAACCAATTATATGTTAGTTGTTAAGGGCCTTAAAGATATGTATCCAATCACAATGGGCCAAGTTAGTGTAAACAACTTTAAAAAACAGTATATAAAGAGTTAGTTTTCTATAATAAATGGCTTTGTCTGATCACATTGATCTCTGACTGAGTCCATTCCATGACAATACCACATATATTTGGCCTTGTAAGAAGTGAAATTTTTTTGTCCTCATTAAAATGTTGAGGCTTCCATGGGTGTTCTAACACTTTCAGACTTTAGAGATTCCCATCTACCACACAGTACTAACCGTAAGGATGTAAGTGGAAGTTAGGATGGCTGACCAGTGGAGCTGGTTACCTGTGGAGTATACAGTGCAGGCAATATGAAAGAGCATGATTTACAAAATAGATATAGCAAGTCTCTGCAGGGCTTTGCACAGCAGAAGGAGCCTCAGAAAACCTCTTGTTCTGCACTGAAATAATGCATAGGACTGTTTCCAGTAAATACAGTCTGTGATCTCAAGAAAAACAGATAATGGGCACAAAACTTTGCAAAATCATCCCTGCTTACTATACATTAACCTTCTGCAGGTTCTATCAAAATTACATTACAGACTTGCAAGACAAATGTCTCTTTACAATGCTGACATTTGGACTCACCAAAGATTTCACCACTTGATGATAATGTAATATTCTTATACGGCAAACAAATCGAATCAGACCTGCATGGCAGCAGTGATGTCCTCAGCAAACTGCGTGCTCTCTAGACACTGCAGTCCTTCAGTGCAGCGAACAGTGCATGACAGGTACAGACTTTACTTTTCATCCTGTTGTTTTCATTTGACATTTTCACATGCTGTTTGCAGTGTTCATCTCAGTAGGGGCTTTTCTTTTTTCTGGAAAAATTCAAGCATAAAGATCATTGTGTGCTTTTCCACAGTATATCTTCTTAAGTAACATTGGCAGACTGCTGCATCAACACAGGTGCATTGACCAGCTGCATTCGTTGTGCACTACAGCGTGTGCCACAGGCTACTCCATTGCCAATAGTTCCGAGCTGGTTTTGTCCCTTCTATGCAGAAGACTCAATTATAGAGAGAAACAGATCATGTTTCATGAAGTTACAGTTTCAGAAACTAATTACACTGTCCTCATCTAAGATGTTTTGAAAACCTTCAGTGAAGTACACAGGCAGCTGATTTGAGAGTATACATGAATAACTGCAGCTCGTTTCTACATGGGTCTGATGAATTATAAAGAAGGTTACTCTCAGAGTCAAAACAGCAGATTGGGATCTAAGTAGAGAGAACAGATAGCCTCCATGTATGCATTTAATACACCCACACCCCAAAAAAACCCAAAACCAAATAACACTTGGTTTGAGTTTGTTTGGTTTTATTTTTTTTTTTTTTAACAGCTTTATATGTTTCCTGTGAGTTTCTTTCTCTAAAATACCTTTTCCTTAGAAGAGCATGTACATTTTTTTTCTGTGCTCTTTGCTTCTTACCCTGATGAAGCATTATGAAGTAATATGTTTTGCTAAACTCTATGACACCTTGTGGTTTGCAGATTACCTTGTGATCATGAAGGTGTGAAATTATTTTAATCAAAACAGAAATACTCAGCTGTGTAAGGTTTTTCTGCTCCAATTCTGACCTCTTGGTTACTTGTGAGCTACCTATACTGCATTGCTGCATGCTAGCCCATTAAAAGCTCCCTTTGTTATTTAAGAAAATTATGACTTTATTTTGATTTTGTGGTTTTATCATAAACTTTGGAGGGGAAAGTTAAATATATTTAAATAAGAAAAGACAGCTTTCACATGTGACTAATATTAGCATTAAACCAAGAGATACAGATTGCCTTCATGTTCATTACAGAAGGCAATGCCAACTGCGGGACAAGCAATGCTACTATGTTGTTCAAGAAACTAAACCTGTATCTCTATGGGTGTGAAAGCAGCCTATGTTTCCAGGAAGAAAAATCCTACTACTTTTCCATTTCTACATTTTAAAACATAATTTATGTTTAAATTCCCAATTTCATTTTCAGAAACTGAAATCTGTGGTTTTGGAAGAGACATAATGGAAGCAATTTCCTTCATCTTCAAATCTGTATTCTCTGAAAATGTGCAAGACTTTGAAATGATCCCTTACAGGGCTAAATTACTTAAAAGTAGAGTTCTGAGGGCACAGACTGTTAAGGCAATGGGAGCAGTTTTCCAGTGTAGGAATACTGGAATTGGGTACCAGCGAATAAGTCCTAATGTGGGCATGCAAACCAAGCAGTTCTACGAGAATCCTGTTTTGCTGATATA
Organism: Psittacula echo; assembly: GCF_963264785.1. Classification (NCBI taxonomy): domain Eukaryota; kingdom Metazoa; phylum Chordata; class Aves; order Psittaciformes; family Psittacidae; genus Psittacula; species Psittacula echo. Next base: position 140,572,252 of record NC_137737.1, read on the forward strand.
GCGCTCTTGCACTAACAACTAGGGAATTATCCTGGAACATTTGTCGGTCAGCAGAGCTATTTTGGTAGAAATCTGTACTGTGTACCTAGTTTGATATTTGGGGTGGAGTTGACCTTATAGTAGAATGTGCCAAAAGAATTAAGAGAATGGCAAAATTTACTGTTACCACATAAGCAGATGGAAAAGTGTGGCTGCATTCTCTAAGACTGCTTAGTAGGGAATGCTCAGAAAATCTAAAATTTATTGATTAAAAAAAAAACAACCAACCCCAGAATCTAGAAAACCTATATCTGATTGCTGGACATAGAAGCAATGTAGGAATGGTCATTGTGTCAGTCCCATTCCCAAATATAAAGATGTGTTTATTAAATTCAGAATCCCATTATTGGCTGGCTGTATTTAGAGCAGGTCGGCACTGAAGATCTGTGCCACAAATTCATGTTGCATGACATTTTTCAGTAATTGCTTAATAGTAAGCATTTGGTTTTCTAGTTCGGTAGATAAGCCACCAAAATATTTTATAATATATCCAACTCTACAAATAGACTTGCCTCAGGACAGTACATACATTTATAGCAGATGTTTGACCTTGTTCTCTTTGACCTGGATTCTTACATTGTACCGTTCTTTCAGCAAGCTATCAGAAAATGTTAAAGCAATATGATACCTGGAAGTCTTGATACTGCACATTGAGATGGGAGTTTGGATGCAGTTCCTTTAACAACAATTTGATTCATTTGCAACTGGTAACACAAAACAATTAGTAGCAGTTAAAAGTTAAAAACTCAGGGTAGTAAACTTGTTTTTTGCGGTCAAGGCATGTGTCCAGATTGCTAGCAATTAGAATATTTGTATAATGCAACCATTAGCAACTGTTTGAGGACAGCCTCCCCAAATCCCAGAATCCTGACAATTTATGGCTTTCTTATCTCAGTTCTTTGTCTCTGTTTTCATTATTCCTTTTAAACCTTTACTTTAAAGAAAAAAAAAAACAAGAGAGAGAAGAATATTGAGGGACCTTGGATGGGATTGTGATCCAGTTCTTTGCCACAGATCTGCTGAATAGGTGTCTTGTATTGCAACCTCTAATTGGGATAATTCGGAATCAGCTATGGACTGGGGAATATTTGAAGTGATTTTCTTGGTAGAGGCCAATTTTATCAATGACATGACAGTAACAGGTTTTTTTATGTATTGTGTTACAGTACATAAAGTAGTTCAACTGTTTATAACCGCTGTGGCTGCTAGGTCTTGCTCAGTGCTGTGAGGCTGAGCAATGTGGGGCCCTGGCACTGTGGCACAGCCTCCAGGGCACAGCCAAATTCCCACCAGGCCACACATCACCAGCAAAGTGCTCCATTAGCACCTTTTTTGATGCAGTGTGTCAACCACCCCTGCGATGGCCATGTCACAATGGGACATCAGGCCTCTGTGTCAGAGGGGAGCTCCCAGCTTCTGGTGAAGTTGGAGCTTAGGGGGAAGTGGCAGAGGTGCTTACCCTCCTGTCTGGGGAGAAAAACAAGAACAAACTGCTTGAAAGCTTGCTGGCTCCTAAGCAGGTGTTATTTCTTCTACAAAAGATACTTCTAAAGGGATTACTTACAAAAGGAATGTTTATAAATGGGAGTGAAAGTAGGTTAAACAGATGTTGCAAATCAGTTGCACTTCTTTGAATATGTATTCTGCAGTTTGCCTGTATTTTTGTAAATATCTCCCAGTCGACCAAATGTTGTTTTCCCTTTCTTTGCATCCTCAACACCTTTTTTATTCAGCTGTTTTTATGTAAGTCAGCAGTAGCTTAGCTGAAATATAATGAACATTAACTTTTTTTTTTGCATCCAACTTCTCAAAAGCAGTCATGAATTATTACTTAATCAAGACACAGACATTTACTTTTCTGCCATATCTTACACTGATAAACATGCTGAAGGAAGTTATTTTGTCTGCTTTTGTCTTTATAGATAGAAAATTATAAAGTCACCAATTCTCTTAAAGCAATTGCTTCAGCATGTTTTATTGGGTTTTGCCAATTACATGATAATTGTATATTAGAGTTTTATTATTATTACTATCATTATAATTTATTTTAGAGCTGTTTGCTTTATAGCCTTTTTAGAGTAAACTGTAAACAAAAGTAGTTCAGTCTGCAACTGGAATATGCTGTAATGTGGTGTAGTGCTACTGCAAATGCAAAGGGTAATTTTAAAGGAAATGCTTGAGGCATTGCAGGCTAACCAGGCATCCACTTCATGCTGGAGTGGCTCAGCAGGTCTCTGTAATCGATGCCTGCCCATGGGCGTGCCCGTGGCATATAAGGAAGGTGTCTGCTGTGGCAGCTCACCCTTTTCATAACCAGCAAAGAGTCACAGATATGTTGGAAGGTGACAACCAGAGAAACGTGAACTTATGTAGAATGACCACCTAAATACACATTTTGGAGTATGACGTGAATAAGACATCTAAAAGATGTTAAAGCCTCTACAAGTTCTCATGAACATCATTTATGGCTACTTCTGAGGAAAAGAGAATTTATGTTGTTCTAAAATAAGTGCCTATGCTGTCATATGAAACGTGTTATTAGGAATAATAGATTATAGGTATCTAGTAATGAAAAATTGTGCATACTGTACAAATAGCTGTCAAAACTCACTGTTTCCCTGTAGATCAAGTGATGATGGGTTCCATCTCGAAGTGCTGAAGTTCTGATTAGTTTTCATTCCTTAGGAAAGCATGAACGTAATAGTGTTGGCTGTTTACAATCTCTTGTTATTGTCCAGGAACAAATATTTCTTTCCAAATATCAACTCAAAGAAATATGCTCTGGGGCGTGACATGTTCTTCATGAAGCCTTTCAGTTGGCTTCAAGCTGCCATTCTGTCTGCAAAGTTTGTAAGATCAAACCCTAAGTATAGTTTATCATTATTTTAGGGGATTTAAAGACTTCTGAAAGCAAGCTAAAAGAAATACCACATTTACTATCATTATTGCCTAAAAGGCCAGGAAGTGAACAACAGCCATGTGCAAGGCTTAATACCGCTTTTGCACTGTCATGAACTATATTACAAAAAGACTGTTACAGTAACTAGTACCTCTTTTTAATGATGTCCAGTGCTGTAGTTTCTGATCATTTTGTGGGGAAGGTTGCCAAATACTATAGACTTGAGTAATATAATGTACTGGATAAACAGAAAAGAAAGATAATGTTAAATAGTAGTGAGGAAAATATGGAAGTAAAATTGAATCAAAAATTATGTATCCAGCTATGCGCAAATCATAGAATCATAGTCATAGAACCATAGAATGGTTTGGGTTGGAAGGGACCTTAAAGATCATCCAGTTCCAACACCCCTGCCATGGGCAAGGACACCTTCCACTAGACCAGGTTGCTCAAAGCCTTGTACAACCTGGCCTTGAACACTGCCAGGGAATGGGGCATCCACAACTTCTCTGGGAAACTTGTTCCAGCATCTCACCACCCTCACAGTAAGATTTTCTTCTTAATAGCTAACCCAAATCTACCCTCTTTCAGCTTAAAGGCATTCCCCCTTGTCCTATCATCCTATTATCCTGTGAATGCAGAAAAGATAAACCCACGTTTGCTAAAGGAGGCAGGTGTGCTTTACAGAAAAACAGCATGGCTTAAAAGTAGACGAGCAGGATTTGCCTGTTACTTGTGGGGCTGATTGATCACCAGATGCTGGCCGATGGACAGAAGCAGAAGCAGTGGTCTCAGACTGAAACACAGGAGGCCCATATAAACAACAGGAAATACTTTTTCACTGTGAGGGTGGCCGAGCACAGGCTGCCCAGAGAGGCTGTGGAGTCCCCATCCTTGGAGATAGTTAGAGCTGGCTGGACATGGTCCTGGGCAACTGGCTGTAGGTGACCCTGCTTGAAAAGGGCCGTTGGACCAGATAACCTCCAAAGGTCCCTTCCAACTTCAACCCTTCTATGGTTCAGTGATAATTCCCTACGAGTACCGCCAGAGCGCAGGCCGTTGGATGCAGATGACCCGTGCCGGCAAGGCGCAGTGCCAGCGATCACCAGCCTGGTCTGCCCATTGTGCCACTGAGGCGCTCTCCACGCCTTGGCAAGCCACCGGGACCGCCCCTTCTCCCGCCGCTTTCTCCCCTCCCGCCTCCAGCCGTGCTGGGGACAACCGTCGGCCCAGCGGGCACCGAGAGGGGAGGAACAAAGTTTGCGGGCGGTGCCTGCGGGACGGCCCGCCACCACCGGCCCGCGCCTCTTCCCGGTCCTCCCTCCGCCGCGGTCGGTATTTACAGCCGGCCCCGCCGGCGAGGCTTGCACGACAGGCACCGTCCACTGCACCCACCCGCCCCGGTGACTTATCACCCGCCGGCTGGTAGGCGGCCCCGTACTGGCTGCGGCGGCTCGACCCGCCGTGGGCAGCGGCGCCGGCGGCGGCAGCGGGACAGAACGCGGCACAGCGGAGCGCCGCGGCACGCAGCCCTTCAAGCGCTCCCCGCCACCCTCAGCTTTAGAGGGACGGAGCGCCCGCGGAGGGTCTCGCTCCCGGCCGCGCCGCTCCGGCGCTGCCCCAGCTCCGCTCCGCGCCTCTCCGCTCAGCGCCGCCCGCCGCCAAGACGCCGCGCTTCTTGTACCGCGCCAAAGGCGGGTGCCGCTCGGCCAAGATGGGCCGGCAGACGGCGGCCGGCGGGCGCACCATGCAGCGGTCGCAGAGCCGGAGCAGCCTCTCCGCCTCCTTCGAGGCGCTGGCGGTCTACTTCCCCTGCATGAACTCCCTGGAGGAGGACGGAGGTGAGGGACCGGGGCCGGGGCCGGGGCCGGGGGGAGGGCAGCGGGTAGGCGCGGGGGAGTCCCGCCCGCTCCCGAGGCTGTAGCCCCTTCCGAGACGTCCGGCGTAGGACGCCTGTCCCAGTCCTGGCCGGTGGGCAGCACTGCTGAGCGCCGAGCTCGGTGCGGGAACCGACCCTCGGATCGTTAACTCGTGTCGGGAGAGGGGTTGGTGACACGGTGCTTGTAACTGGAGAACGCGGTGTGGTTGATTGGAAGGTGATTCTTATCGTCACATTATAAATGAAGTTAATTGCTGAACTTTAGCTATGTTGAAGAAAAATGTGGTGGAGGGTCCCTCCATTTTCTGCTCATTCATAAGGATAAACACATTTCCTCCCGGATGGTTTTCTGATGCTTCATGGGCTTGTGCAAATATCCCTGGTCCATTACTAGAACAAAATTTACAGAGAACACTAGGTTTGAACAATGAAGTACTGGCCCCACGTAACTTTTCCTTAGGAACAGCAGTGTAGGCAGAAGGCTGTGTGTGCAAGTTTCACTTGCAGGTTTCACTCACCGTTAATCTCCACTCATAGAAGTAAGTCCAACTCTGAAAAAGGCCCAGTTACTTTTTGGAACGTGCATAACAAAGGCACATGTACAGTTAAGCATGGCACCAAACCCTACCTAGGACAGAACTTGTATCTCATGAATTTGTTTTGAAAACATTGGTTTCGTAAGAAAATAGTATAGTGTGTTTAAATATGTTTACATGTAGAATGAACTGACAGACTTCCTAGTGTTTATCAGAACTAATTCAGGATTTTTAATTTCATCAAGATTAATGAAGCATATTGCACATTCAATAGATTTGAACAATATCAAGATATCATAATACTTCTGTTTGGCCAGTGCGCTAGATAAACGTATCAGCTATGTACGTGCATGACCCATAATCTGTATTTAAAATAGCTGCATATGCATATATTGCCTTCTGCACCTCAGGCCGAGAGCTCCGCGGCAAATGTTTGTCTCCAGTCTTCACACATCTTGATTAATCTTTTCACGGGCAACACTCCCTGGAGTCTCTTTTCTAAAGAATCTTTTCTGCTGCAAATGCCGACGTGTGGTCCCTGCCATTCCTCTGGAACCCCAGTATGGGCTGGCCAGGCTGCCACTTTCCACAGAAAAGAGGGAGCAGCTCCCTGGGGCACAGTGTGCTGTCCTTCAGTACTGTCATCTGCTCCCTGCCTTGAACAATGAAGTGAACTGCAAAATATTGCCAGTAGACTGCGGGGTAGGCTTCAGAGGGCATTCTTAATCTTTTCACGTGCTAATAAACACTGTGGCTGAAAACACACCTTTAAAATACTGAAAATATAATAGATTATGCTAAACTTGCTTAGGTATTCTTTAGAGATTTTTTTTCTCTGTCATTCCAAAATAGTTGTCTTTTCAGTCCTGATTATCAGTTACAATAATTCCATTAATCCTGTGTGAAGTTGGAGTATTGATCTTTTTTGTTCTGATCTGTGTTCTTTACTTCTCTAGGAAACAATTCCCCATTTGAATCTGTGTGTTTAGAAGTATGTTACGTATGGAAGTCAGTGGAGGAATATCTGTAAACGTAAAGGAAATTGTAATTATTTATTTAGTTTGTGCTGGCAAGTTATTTAAACAGAGGTGTTAAAAGAATGTATACTGATTTTTTCACATGTTGTGCTGATTTACATTATCTGGTCTTATTTAGACTTAGGCTACACTTGAAAATGCATTTCCTTTGATTTAAATGAAAATATATGGAGATAATTGCTATGTAATTTTTACAGAGCTGAGTTTCTGCTACCTGAAATTCAGACATACCAGGTTACAGAGGGAGTGACAGGCATGACAGCTAAACTCTGGTTCTCAGGTGCTGTCCCTGAGGTTAGGAAGAAAAAAAATGCGATCTTTTTTTTGATGGTAAGTCACCTCTGCACTCAATTGGAATTAGTTGTCTTCTGCGTGCTTCTGTGCAATTATATGTATATTCCACCAGTGTCCTTAAGTGGGTGTGTGGTACACGCACTCACATGTTAAGATGTTTAAGGCTCTTTTTCAGGTTAACCTGAGAAAGATGTTAAACCCACTTTGTAAGTTCTTCATCCTCAAGATGTAGTTATTTCTGTGTATGATGGATATGTTTAAAAAAAAAAAAAGAATACGATAGCCTGATACAGGGCTGGTTTTACATTTTACATACATTACATTTTCCCCTCAATCACATTATTAATACAAATAGAAAATCTGACCTGTTGAGGCATTTATTTGTGATATTCGCATGAACACCTTTGCTCATTAACTACTGGAGTGAATACACTGGTCCATAGGCACATCTTTGGGTATGAAGGAATGAGTACTGTCAAGTTCAGAAGTAACTGAATAGTAAGTAAATCAATAAAATCTATTAATAAGAATTAATTTTAGAAGCAATTTTTGAACACGATGATTGAGAAGATCCATTTGTGTCAGTTGATTAAAGAAGAAGACTTCTTAAGGTCTGGCACCCAAGCTATAAGGTACTGAAAAAGCGGATTGTAGAATGTAGTTTTCCAGTTAGTAGAACTTGCCCTAGGTAGTCCTGAACTTGCCATGCTTGGCCAGGTTTGCAACACAGGGAACTGCTATTCTCTCTAACATGTCCTACTTGTAGATCAGTAGATGAGTCTATCAAGTTTATTCATATTTGTTATTTCTAAAGGACTTTATTATTCTTAGCTGTGTCTAGTAAAACATATTGAAAAATCAGGTTTTTCCTCATCAACTTATTTCTGGCATGTGTGCACATGCACGTGCAGAACTAATATATCATATGGTACCAGAGTAAATTACACACATTATCAAAATATCAAGGTTATTTAAGGGTGTCTTTTGCATATTTTGTTAGATGCATTGATGATGTACAGTCTACATAGTAAAGCAAGAATTGGCATCAAATAATGCTTGGAACATATTAAAATTATGTAGAAATTATTGCAGAGATGTGGGGGTCAGTACCTATCTGAATGCTCTGGAAGCATCCCAAGCCTCACATTTTGTCTGAAATCCTGTCTTTGTAGAAATTAAAGGAAATGGTGTCATTAAATTCAAAATACCAGGGAATTTCCAACGTAAATGTGTGTGGCATCCTTTTAGATGTCTGTGTAGTCATAGTGCGAAATTTCATGCACATAATACATTTAAAAGTAATGGATATGTGTTTACTAAACTTTCTTGTGAACAACTTTAAGATGTGGTAGAGCAAATGAATCTTTACGTACAAGAAGGCTACTGGGGAAGAACTACATGTACTGAGGAAACGAGAGGCTCAGACAGCATGTGGTCACTAGAAAGTTTACATCTGGTTTTATGAGTGGGACTGTTAACTTCGTGCTTCCTCAACTTGTACTGGGTGTATTGTTTGTTGTAATAAATTTGCCTTACAGTTTCCTTTTCATACTCTGCTTACATTCACTTCTGATTTGCATTTACTGAGGTGTTGATATAAACTTTTAAACAGCAGGTTGCCAGGAGTGCAGCTATGGAACTGCAAGTCATGACGAGATCTGCACACAGAACTGTGCCCCCAGAAAGGGAGTATATTTCAATTTAATGTTGTCTTTTGCCAAAGTTTTTGGGTGGTAGTGAAGCTATGAGATCCAAGGGGAAAGCCAAATGCTTTGCAGGTGCTGAAGACAATTCAAGAGATATTTTATGATAATTTAAGGCATAAGTTAATTCAGAACAAACCGGAAAGCATTTTGGTCTCCCAGTATGTTAGAAAAACAAAAGGCAATAGAAAAAAAAAAAGCCACAGAATGTTCTTCAGTCTAAGACAATCATGCCAAAATAGTGAGAATTTGTTGTGTTAGCTGAGGAGAAGATACTAATATATCTTAAGTTTTGCATATTGGTGTGTACTGAAAGAAATCCGAGTGTTGCTGCAGGAGTTCAGTGAGAATAAAAACACACTATACACTCCTATCACTTGGCTGATAACTATCTGGGCAACTTGCTCAGGGGGTCATTTGATCCCACATAGATATCAGCAGGAGTCTTGCCATTGATGCTAGTGAGTGAAGGATCAGGACTTTATCTAAATGTGCGCTGAACTGTGCAGTTGAGCACTGTTGTTGGCTGTTATTGCTACTGAGTGGCATTTCTTACCAATTAATCATTGCTCATTGGTAGAACTGGAATATAGCTCTACAGTTCCTGTATTCTGTTCCTGTGGTTAGGCTGCCAGATCACATTGTCCCTCTGGAGGTCTCAGTAGACAATAACAAGCAGACAACAATTTAACCAGAAATAGAAAATGGGGGAAGTAGTAACAATAAATTCATTAACATGGTAATTATTAAAGTGAAGAGAATCCTGTGCATGAAGTAGTTACACTTTAAAATTATCCTCTTAAAAAGAATAAAGTAATAGTAAAAGTATCAGGCAGTGAAGAAAATGAGAATAACTACATCTTCTTGTGGGAATTGCCCTACTTTCTGGCCTTGTGGTAAAGATGATCGTGTTTACATGGGATATTCATAGGCAGAGCTAAGATGGAATGTGAAAGAAGGGTGTACTGCCTTGTGGCAGGGTAACGGCTGTAAAATATGAAGCTTCAAAGGCCTCAGTTTGATTGATGCTAACATGCCAGAGATTGTTGCTTATCTCCTGCAACAGTGGGATGTCTCATTGCAGAGGATAAAAATCACTCTGAATATGGAATAATAATCATTCAGTACAGAATCTGTACAACATTTAAGTTCATGGTCTATATTTTGTTTGCAGCTAGGGCACTGCTTGGGGGATGAGCCAGCCTTTCTAGTAGCGTGATGGGGCTGGGTCTTTCCCATCTCTGCAGCTCCTTGGGCTGACTCCAGGGTGGAGGCAGTATTTCCAGCAATTTGCATCTCTCTTTCTTGTCCCATGTGTCTTTACCAATTACGCTTAGGTACTATAGTGATGAAGTAGATGCCAAGATGTATAAGACATTTTAAAAAAGAAGCATAGAAGAAACTATACTGTTGCTGGTGAATTAAGGAGTGTGATAAACAAAACATATTCTGGGAAACATCTGGAAAATCAACAGAAAAATAGAAGAGACTGCAGAAGGATTTAAATTCAAAGTAATACATCAACCTGACTATATGATAGAAACGCCCGACAGAATTGTAAAGCTGTCTTTCTCTTATATTTGTTGTATTTATCTTCTGAGCTGCTAGTTACACTGCAGCATGTACCTGAATACCTAGTGGAGAGCTCAGGTATGGCTATAACAGCAGCAGTGAAGCTACACTGGATGACAGGTTTCATCTCTGGTGTTACTTACATAAACCTTAAAAAAAGCAGCCTTGCTTATATCTACATGCTGTAATTGTCATTTTTCAATGGCAAGGTCATCAGTAGTAGTCAGAGCAGCAGCATGCTGTTTGGCCGTTGTGTCAACTGGAGAGGTAAATGTTTAATAGCAGTAGTTTGAAAATGGGTCATTATAGTGTGAAATTTGCTTAGAGTTTTGGGAACTATGGTTATTTAAATATTGATATTTGCACAGTATCATTATTCATCTTAGACAAAAGCTAGGAGGAAGAACTGTCTAATTTGTGTAATCTCAGTACCCATCCAGCTTCTTGGCACCATGTCTCATTAAGTCCTCGTAGAGGGTGTTGAATTGTTTCAACACACTTGATATATCATTCAAAAATGCTGCACAGATCTGTCTGATAGTGTATGTATTATGCAAAAAGTAATAAAGGTCGGGTTAAAGAGTAGTGTTACTGTCATTATTATGTATTTAGAAAGTACCTCTCCATTCATATAATACAAAAATAAATAACACCACCCCCCCCCCAATTCTAAGGTCTTCAATAGATGCACTTTCCAGTGTTTAAGAAGTTTTAATCTACTCTTGATACTGCATGGAATATATGTTATTAATAAGTGCATGAGAATGCTTTACATCCAGAAAACTGTATCATATATAAACATAAAAATCACTCAAAACTGCTGGTGGTTTCTATTTACTTAAGATAGTGATCCTTTGTCATTGACAAAATCAAAGACTGGATTTAAAGATTTCTTGTGGTGAAGATGTGCACCTATTTAGTAATTTCTTATGTAAATGGTATATAAAATTAGCATGTAATGCCACAGAGCTACTTGCTGTATTTTTTCAGGTTTTCAATAGCTTGAGGATGGGACTGATTTCCCACTGCTTTGGATTTTCTGTAGTCATGTAGATTGTTGTACAGAATGTGCAAAGTGGAAATGAAGTGCTACCATTCGGTTCTGACACATGCCCAAAATATGCACAAAACCAGACCTATGATATTTGAATGATTAGAACATCTACCTGTCTGGAGATCATAACTGCTCTAAATAAGGGTTCCTGAAAAACTGTTCAATCAGGTCACTTGGTACCTGGGACATAGAGCTGTGGGCTGCAAAGCCACGGGATTCTTCATTGTCGTATCTCTGTGTTCAGTTTTACAGCAGTCATATGAGGTTTTTGGCAGGTGCATCCTCTGACCACACTTAGAAAACCAATGGTCTTATCAGTAACAGAAGCAGACTTCTGCAGAAGTCCTGGGAAAGCCTGAGTGGCTGTATGCAGTTTTGTTCCTGATTCACATCACAGTGTCAGGAGTTGTGCATTTATAAATGAAAGTAATTAGGATAACATCTTCTGTGTTTGAGGTCTGCTATTTTCATATTGCATCAGAACTAAACTTTTTTTATATCCAGAGCTGAACACAGGACTGCAAGTGGGGTCTCACCAGAGCAGAGGGGCAGAATCACCTTCATTGACCTGCTGATCACACCTCTTTTCTTTTGATGCAGCCCAGGATATGGTTGGCTTTCTGGGCTGTGAGTGCACACTGCCAGGTTATGCTTCTCATCAACCAACACCCCCAAATCCTTCTCCTCAGGGCTGCTCTCAGTCCATTCTCCACCACCCTGTATTCGTGCTTGGAATTGCCCTGACCCAGGTGTAGGACTTTGCATTTGGCCATGTTAAACTTCATGAAGTTTGCATTGGCCCACCTCTTGAGCCTGTCAAGGTCCCTCTGGATGCAATCCCTGCTGTCCAGTGTATCAGCTGCACCACATGGCTTGGTGTCATCAGCAGACTTGCTGAGGGTACACTCAATCTCACTGTCCATGTCACTGACAAAGATGTTAAACAGCACTGATCTCAGTAGCAACCCCTGAGGAGCACCATTTGTTACTGGTCTCCACCTGGATATCAGACCACTGACTGGAACTCTCTGAGCACAACCATCCAGCCAGTTCCTAATCCAGCAAGTGATCCATCTGTCAAATCCAAAATCCGTGACTTTCCAGTTTAGAGACAAAGATGTTGTGCGAGACAGTGTCAAATGCCTTATACAAGTCCAGGTAGATGACATCAGTCCTCTTTCCTTACCCACCATTGCTGTAATAGGAGGCCACCAAATTTGTCAGGCACAATTTGCCCTTAGTGAAGCCATGTTGACTGTCACCAATCATCTCCTTATTTTCCATGTGACTTAGCATAGTTTCTGGGAAGATCTGTTCCATGATCTCACAGGGCACAAAGGTGAGTCTGACTGCCCTGTAGTTTCCCAGGTTTTCCTGTTTTTCCCTTTTTAAAAATGGGGGTTATGTTTCCCCTTTTCCAGCCAACAGGAACTTCACCAGTCTGCCACAACTTCTCAAACATGATAGATGGTGGCTTAGCCACTTCATCCGTCAGTTGCCTCAGGACCCATGGATGCATGTCATCAGGTCCATGGACCTGTGTACATTCAGGTTCCTTAGATATTCTCAGACCTGATCTTCTCCTACAGTGAGTAGTTCATTATCCCAGTCCCTACCTTTTCCTTCTGCCACTTGGGCGGTGTGGCTGGAGCACTTGTCAGGGAAGACTGAGATAAAAAAGTCATTGAGTATCTCAGCCTTCTCCATATCCCAGGTAACCACGTCTCCTGTTTCCTTCCAGAGAGGTCCCAGTCTTCCCTAGTCTTCCTTTTTCACTAACATACCTATACAAGCTTTTGTTATTGCCCTTGACATCTGTGGACAGATTTAATTCTGCCAGGGCTTTAGCCTTCCTAACCTGATCCCTGGCTGCTCAGTCAATTTCTGTGTATTCCTCCCAGGCTACCAGTCCTTGCTTCCACCCTCTGTAGGATTCCTTTTTGTGTCTGCATTTGTCCCGGAGCTCCTTATTCAACCACACAGGCCTTAGGGCATTTTTGCCCAACTTCCTCTTTGTCAGGAGGTGGTCCTTGAATATTAACCAGTTTTCTTGGCCTTCCTTTCCCTCCAGAACTTTATCCCGTGGTACTCTACCAAGCAGATCCCTGAAGAGGCCCAAGTCCGCTTTCCTGAAGTCCAGAGTGGCAGGCTTGCTGTGTGTCCTCCTCACTGCCAAAGAATCTCGAATTCTACCATTTCATGGTCACTGCAGCCAAGGCTGCCCTTGAGCTTCATATTCCCTACCAACTCCTCCTTGTTGGTGCTTTTCTCACTGTATATTTGCAATCAAGAATTGTAATCAACATCTGTAAAACAAAGGATCCAACCAGATCTGCATGGCCAGTTTGTTGTTTTACAGTGAGAGCTAAGTAACCAAAAGAGAAATGGAAATCCCATAAGTACTAACACCTCTCCTTAAAGGCACAGTTGTTTGGTTTTGATTCCCTGAGATAGCTCCCAGTCTGTTGGCTGTCTGTTACCAGGGATAAATTCTTTGTCAATGGAATGGTCAAGCAGCAAACCTCTGTGCCGTGGTTCTGTATATACTTAATTGGAATTCCAGGGAATGTTACATAGCGCAGATACTGAAAACAAGCTCTAAGCTGCCAGAGATGGCTATTTGTCTTTTTCATGTCTAGCATGTTTAGTGATTCTGAATAATAATACAGAGGATATGGGATTTTTAGGAACATTAATTCTCATGTATGCAGAAAATCAGCTCTTTGTTAACACTTCAGTCTTGTAAAAATGGTTTGAAAAGTTCTGGGACCACCAGTGATGAAGAGCTTATGCTGATGGATGCCTTACACAGACAAAAGCAGTTTCTATTGTCTGATGCTCTTAAGAATTTACTGAAGGGTCAGTAGGACTGAAAAATGGACATCAGCACAGCAGTGAAATTAAAGTGGTAGACTACAACTTTAAACCCATCAAAAAGAATAAGGAACAGGTGCCTGCCCTAAATCACAGCATTACTTGGGAGCAATGTGTGATAAACTGACTTCACAGCAACAACAAGCCACAGGGATCTTTTCCAGATTGGAAGTGTTACCAGCCTTGCCATAACAAGGAAATGAAATGTAGACAAAGGATGCTACAATCTGGCCAAAGCTTTGTATCTCTGTAACAACTGAGATTCATGATGGCTGCCTTTTGGGACTTCCACATGGTAATTCAAGAATGGGACCTGAAAGCTTTTGACCAGCCTTTGACCAGAAGCTGAAACAACAGTTTTGCAGTTATTTCATTCACTTCTCTCTTTCATTCACTTTTTCTTAGGTGTTGTCCTAATTAACCTGAATCTTAATTAACCATGCTTTCAGTATGGCCAGAGGAAAGAGAGAGCAGGAAACACAAAGGCACAGGGCAAGAGTGAAGAAGTATTTCTTGGCTGACAATGAGAAAGTAGTGAGACCCTCCCAAAAAAATTAAAAACCTGTGATGCAAACTGAGGCTGTCAGTTCAGACTCTCTCAGACTTTCCAAACCTGGGTGCTCCTGTAATGAAGAGCTTCCCTGCTGAAAGCAGCTCTGCTTTTGAGCTATCTGGGCAGGCCATTCGCATCCGAGTCAGAATTTCTCAGTGTTTTATGTTCCAGTATTCATGGGAGCAGAAACTGGAACACAGGTCTTCCCTTCCTACATTACAACTGCAAAGTAAGGGAAGGCCCCTGGTTACAGTTTCTCCCCAGCACTGCAAATGTTCTTTGGGCTTCGTAAATGCTGACAGCATGCACTGTAAAAAACTTTCATCAGAAGGACTGTAACAATGCTTCACAAGGTAGCTGTTAGCACTGGCCTCTGAGAATCAGTGCGATGGACTCAAACTGAGGTGACAGTGAAATCTGGGTTTCCCAAATCCTGCTTACATTAGTAGATCCTAATCCATGTCTGCTGCTTGGAGTCTGTGGGTGACACAAGTGAAAACCACCTCCCTGCAGTGCTTCAACAAGAGCTAAATGCTCATTCATTGTGGCCAAAACATGGGCTGTTCTGGACCCATAACTGTGCAACTGCAAGGGCATTTGATCCTACCATGTTCCCCCTTTTCTTAGGTAGGATCAAATGTTCTTAGAATGCCTCTGATGATTTTATCCAGCCTGTTTGTAACATGAAGAGCTTTACTTTTGAAAAATGGTCACTTAAAGGCAGCTTATTCTATTTGTGGCTCTAACACGTGAGTTCAAATGAAAATACTGAAGCAGTTTTTATGCAGCCTTTCTGGTGAGGTGGGGAGAGCAAAGAAGAAGCACCTCAAGCACTTGCATGTGTTTCTGAAGCCACAGCTGCTCTGTACTCAATACAGGTCCTACTAAGAGATCACATACCATCTGGGGACTGGCATAGCCAACCTGCCTCTGCCTGCACCAGCGATATCCTCTCTCAGGGCTCTGTGCCTGGGGCTAGCAGTTGTTGGAAGCTGTTGAGAGCAGGCTGAGAGCTTCTGCTCTCCCCACCGGAGTCAGATTTCAACTGGCTAGATCCCAGATCGCAGAAGGTAATCTGTTGCATTCACTGCAGTTTTCAACTTGTCCTCATCTGATACTGAAGACCATATCAGTAGTTTTGCACCCTTAATTTGCAAGTGATTTGCACTCCAAGTTGTGGGAACAAACAATCCCATGTGTAATTTAGAAAATGTGGCCTGTGGAGTCTATTTGTAGTAACCACAATAGTTAAATTACCAGTGTGATTAACTGTAAGAATGAATGTGCTTTCATAAATGCCAGAGCAATTGTTTCTGGTAATTTATTCCACTCCTTACAATATGGCTGCAAGAATCTGAACTAGTGTTTTTCAGATAGTATGTTCCGTATTTTATAATGGCGACTTGAGACAAATTCCTTCTTTCTAGAACAATTAGATTATACTAATTTGGAGAACATTTTCAGTGTTCCTTATTAGAGTTTAGTAAATTGAGAATAAAATTATTTTTGGTGTAGGAGGTCAGAGATGTATTTAGCAATAAAATACCCTATTAAACTCTCTTGTTTCCACATCCTTTCATTTGGTGGGATTAAAATTTGTGTGCATGAGGTGAGTGTGTATTTTGTTTTAATCAGTAAGTATATATTTTTGTAAACATAAAGTGTATATGTTATAAAATCAACTCCCACCTTTAGATTGGCACCAGTTGCATGTTTACTTCTGTGTTAGTGTCAGACGCATTCTCAAGTTATTCATCTAGCTAGAGATTAGCATCACCTCAGTTGGGTTCATTCAATGGTATGTTTGTTTTCACAAATGTTTTGGGAAATGATCTGTCTTAAAAGAAGAACAACTTTAAAACATGTTGTTGGTTTGTTCCTTTTGGGCTGGGTCCAGTACAGAATGCAGCCACACAAGTAGTTGAATTAATACAACAGAGAAGGTTTTAATTTCCAGGCATGAATGAGGGAAAACAGTTTGGATTTACTAGAGTGGTAAGAACTTCATCCAGATCTACCAGGCACAGCTTGGAAGTATGGCACCAAAGGCCATTTCTTCAACTACTTTGCATTTTCATTGCTTCTTTCAACTTTTAGAGTATTTTAATGCTGAATTTATGAAACACAAATTATGGATTATGTAAATACGTTCTTTGCTTTTAAATTGTTTGAGAAATTGTGGGATTATTTTTGGTTTATTACATTTTTCTAGGGACCAATGTATTTCTAGCATTGTGGGCAATCAATTGCAGGTACTTCTCATGTGTATTCAAGTTATGTTTTCCCAGTTATCCTTGTCTTCATGTGAACCAGCACACTTACTTCAGTTAAAATGAATGTGGGAAAGTAAAAGTGCTTAAAAATAAGATTCAGAGGGAAGCTAAGAGTGCACACACGTGCCTCTATGAAGACTTGAATGGCAATTGCACCAGTTCTGCCTTGATTTCACAGTAAATTTATGTGCAATGGATGTGTTGATTTTTTTTTCTGTGAATGTTCTGTCGCAGTGAAGGCATACAGACTTAGAATTCTAATTCAGGAAAAAAAATCTGCCTTATTAATTAGTTAAAGTTCCTGTATACTCCACATATCGTATATTCAAACACACAGTTATCCCAAACTTCCAAAACTTTGAATGGTCTGATAGGAAGAGATTGAAGAATAATGCAAGATGGAGATGTGCTGTTAGGTTTGCATGAGAGAATTCGTGTTTGTAACAATGAACAGAGAATGACCACCATCCAACAACTCTGCATGAAAATGAATGCTTACTAATCAAAAGAGCTTCTACAGTGGAAAAGTAGTATCCCTGAATGAGAAGAGCATGGGGCTTCAGGAGTTGTGTTCCTTTCGCATGCAACTATGGCACAGTGTACCTTTTCTACAAAACTATAGCACATTTTTCTCCTGGCAGTTGTGTGGAAATATTTGTTTGATACAAGTAATTGGATTTTAGAACAACTCTGGATCTTGTTGGAAGTCAGCTGCCAGCTTTCATTAATTTAATATAAATAATGAAACCAGCAGACACTTAGAACAGTACAACCCAATAGAAATGCAGTTGTTGACTTCAGCCTTCATTTTTTATATGTCATGATAGCCTTATGTCTTTTCCTTTTTATTTATTGCACCAGATATTGATGAGCATTTTCAGAAGCCGAAGCATTTTCAGATGTAGTAAAAAAAATATTTCACTCTGTTGGGTACTAAATTCATGTGTGTAGCTGATGTTCTAGCGGAAAATTATTACTTCACTAATTTTTGCATACTGATTAAAAGTTATGATCTTAAGGAATGCGTAGAAGGCTTGTAATAAGCAATATGATTTGAACCACTTATGATACTGCTGTAGAAATGTCTCACTACTGCTGAATATAGCAAAGTTATTAATCTTTCTTGACAAGGGGCCAGTGGGTTTCGAGTTGGTTTTGATGTCTATTTCCTACTGCACTAAAATTCCCATGTTCTTTATGTGACCTAACATCCCTTCTGACTGGAGGGCCTGGGATGCTTCAGTTCACACTGCAGCCTGCAGAACAGGGGGACAGTGGACATCAGTGATACTTTTCCTGTTCCCTGTCTGCTCTAAGCCAGCCCTTGTGCTCACATGTGCTCCTTGGGGTGTGGAAGTGCTTATCCCAGGACAATCTCCTCCCTTGCTTATTTGCTTGATCAAATCCCTAGAGCTTCACCAACCCCACAGAGCCAGCAGTTCTTCAGACCTCTGGTACATGACGAGCTAGAGAAAGTGGAAAGGGCAGCAGAGGCTACTAACAACTGCAGATAGCAGCGAGTCCCTAGGTATCCTAGGGTATTGGATACTACTCTACCCTCATTGCATCAATATTTAAGAATTTTGTTATTATTCGATGTCATGTACATTTAGAGTTATTGCTCTTTTATAATACTATCAGTATGTCACAAATCACTGTCAGGGGGGATATTGAACAGATAAAAGAAATTGGAATTCCTTGAGCCATTGCAAGGAACAGCATTTAAAATCAGAAATGATATGGAGTGACTGTCTTATTAATGAAAGAACAACTGAAGCTTTATTCCTACTCATTTATCTGCTTACTTTTTGGGGTGGTTTTTTTGGTGGTGCTTTCAATATATCTTCCAACTGATGTCTTCATCAAACACTGAAATGCTACTATATTGAGTATTTTTTTCCTTGCCTTATACCCAGGTATCTGTCACTTTGCTGTTTTTACAGCTAAAATTAAACTCTGCAAGCAGATACAAGATTTTTTACTCTTGGAGGTGCTAATAAAGTTTCATATTGTGCATAAAAGTCAATACTGTAATTTTTAGATAGACAGTTAAAGCAGTTAGTTAAATAAGAGTGTGAATAGAGAAGAAAGCATGAGAAGATTCTTGATTTGTTGTTTACTAATCTAACTAATGGATATCTGTAACTTGATTTAGCAGGTAATGACCAAGTGTTTTTAAATCAAATAATTCGTCTGAATTAGAACATTCCTCAGACGCTGCAGGTTTCGACATAATGGTGACACTTTAATTAAACTCCTAAGAAGGATGTGTTCATCCAGAGAAAACATTTTAAATACACTAGACTATGGATAGTGTAAATCTGGTTACCTCTGTGGGCAGACTTCTGTTGTGTGTATGCTGTCTGCCCTTGGGACGCAGGTGGTGACAGAACTAAGGTCCTGAAAAAGAGAGAGATTTGCAATGCTGCTTGCCTATTATTAAAAAAATTGTAATTTTAAAATTGAAGTTCTGGTACGGGTCATTAATTTCTGGCTTCAAGTGTTTCTGCCACATGGAGTGGTGATGTGCTGCCTTCAGTGGGGCTCCACAGGGCTGTGACAGCGTGGTGCAGTGGGAGCTTCTCTTTTGTCTCTGCAGAAGCAGGGGGCAAGAAGCTGCGGAGCACCGTCCAGAGGAGCACCGAGACAGGGCTGGCTGTGGAAATGAGGAACTGGATGACCCGTCAGGCCAGCCGGGAGTCGACGGATGGGAGCATGAACAGCTACAGCTCTGAGGGAAAGTAAGCAGCAGTTATAACTGTGGTTACCTGATGTTTCTGCATGAAACTGGTAGTTAGACAAAAGCGCAGTGAGACCTGTAGGTCCTGTTCAGTCAGAATTCCCTTCATAAGCTACTGTCATTGATGGACCAAGCCGAAGTCTTCCCCTGTGACCAAAAGAGTCTCCCCTTGTTGGTGACGGAAGGATGAGGATCATTTCTGCTGTGCCATGAGAAAGGCATGCGGTTGGTCAGAGCATCAGCATATGGTGGGCAGGAGGGGAAGCAGGTGCAGTGCACTGGATAAAAGAAAGAAAAGCACAGGTTCTTTTCTGAAAACTCCATCCATATGTCTGTGCTTTGCAGAGCAAAGCATTTCCAGACCATTTCCAGGCATCATTCACTGGGTTTAAGAGTTTTTCAAAGATTCTGCTGATTAATCCTGAAGAAATGATCTGGGAAGAAGTATGAGGCTGTCATGTATCATGCTTTTCATAAAAGCCCAAGTTAAAGACTTCTGAGTGGTATGTCCAAGACATTGCACAAAAAAATCTTATCGTGGATAGATTTATTAGTGATATTCACAGCACTGGATGATATAACTATACTGAATGATACACCACCTACCACCACCTAAACTAGATGATCTGTGTGTATCTTATACATTCAATTTGATGCTCTATATGCACTTGAGATGGTCATGTATTTATGGTTGGTCATTACAAATCTCATTAGTTCTCATTGCCTTGTAATGCATCACAGGTAATTTATGGCAAGAATGTGAATTTTAAGTTACTTCAGTAATTTGCCACAATGGATTTCAGTTTCATTGTTGAGTGGATGTCATTTCTAAAGACATTTTTAATAAAATGTTTGTAATGAATGATGATTTTAAAAGGTGATTTTAAAAAATAATGACCGGTATTCAGTCTAATATAATAATTTTGCTGGATGCATTTGACATTCAGCCTCTGAGTTCACGTTGACTGAGAAACATTAGCAATTTACCTTCATGTAACTAAATTACTGGCAAGGGTATGTGTTAGTATCTTACTGAACCAGTCTCATATGAATACTACAATAATTAATAATGGTCTTTAATATAT
Source organism: Psittacula echo (assembly GCF_963264785.1). Lineage (NCBI taxonomy): Eukaryota > Metazoa > Chordata > Aves > Psittaciformes > Psittacidae > Psittacula > Psittacula echo. Next base: position 140,592,790 of record NC_137737.1, read on the forward strand.
TGGGAAAAGAGACCATGAGGGAAAAATATTAATGTGGAAATTAGATACAGTGAGGATTAGCGCTTCCTTCACCTGATTGTCTATGCTGGAAGTTGTTAAACATTGTGAAGTTCTGAAAATTACAGTAATTGTTTGTAATCTTGTTAGTGTAAGTAGGTGCCTTGTGAGCAGTGGTACCAAAACCATAAACACTAAGTGCAAATCATCTAGAAAACAAAAAAGGACAAATACAAGTGTATTTTTTTGTTGCCTCTTTTTTAGTTTGATCTTCCCTGGTGTGAGGTTGGCTGCAGACAGCCAGTTCAGTGATTTTCTGGATGGACTTGGTCCTGCCCAGCTTGTAGGACGACAGACTTTGGCAACACCATCAATGGGTAAGCATTTATGTCCTATAGATAGGATATAACTTACTGGGTCTGGTAATTAGAACATAAAAGATTATCTAGGTTCTAAGTCATTATATACGGATTTCCCCTGTGATTTTGAACAACTCAGTTAAGACCAAAACTATAACCTCAGTCAAAGCTGAATGTAATTGTGGATGCTTACTTAGGCACTGAAAGGGGCTTTGAAAAGTTCAGTATTTTATCTCTTCAGTTTTCTGTCTTCAAAATGTGTCTAATGAGACCAATCCCTTCTCTGAATCACTTGATAGTATTGAATAAAAAGGGGAATCTAGGTGTACAGTATTTGTTGTTATTGTGCTCACAGACTTTTATATTCACAAGTGATCTTTTCATACCTTGTCTTAAACTAGAGGCATGGTGAAGAGATTTCAGACATTTTTACAGACCTGCTTTGTACTAATTCCTTTGCTACGTTTTTAATCTGAAATGGTTAAGACAAAAAAAAAAAATAATTTGAAGTGATAGGGGCATGGGAAATGGGAGACAAGATGTTATTGCAGGGTTTTTTAACTGTTTACTAATGTAAATAGCAGTGAAGAGGATAAGTATTAAATTATCTAGTATGTTAAAATCCAGATCATACTTACTGCTGGGTTGCAGATGATACGAGCCATTAAATATTCATCCTAGAAATTCCCAGTTTTTAATTTATTTAGGTATTTCTGAATTACAATGCCAGGATTTCTTTTTTGTTGTCTAGGAGATATCCAGGTGGGAATGATGGACAAGAAAGGACAACTGGAAGTAGAAATAATCCGAGCCCGTGGCCTTGTTGTAAAACCAGGTTCAAAGACACTGCCAGGTAAGGAAGAAAAATCGCAGCAGCATAATCCAGCAAAGCCCCAACTTCTGGGGCTTTACTGTTCAACTTAGGTAAACTCCTTGCAAATTCACTTAGCAGATTACAGTATTGTAAACTGAAATGCATAATGTATTGAAATGGCATACAAAAAACACTACTTCAAGGGGAAAGAAAATCAGATAGGTATCTGGGCTATGAGAAGACTCAGAAGTATTTCAGTAATAGCAAATGCATCCTTGGTTATGGCATAGAAAGTAAGGTACGTAATGAAGAGGTACATAAGATCTTAGGGATGAAGAGAGAATCAACAAGAGCTGTGGAATAGCTACCCACTAGAAAAGTAGACCAGTATTGGATACTTACTCCTTATTTTATAATCTGATGTCCTATTACAGTATGTGAAAAGGACAATATAATCATATTTTTAGCAAGCTCTTCTGCTAAAATAGAAATTGTGTCAGAGTCTTTTCTTCACTCATTTTCACCTTGTAGATAATTTTAAATTATTAACAATTTGGAGCATTGATCCAGATTTCACCAAAGTCAATGCAAGTCTTCATTTACTTAACAAATAGGCCTATTTTGCATACTATACAATATAGGGATACTATATATAGGAATACGTGATTTTTTTTCCAGGTCAGAATCTGAATTGTTTTATGATAAGAGAGGTACAAAAAGATGTAAAGAAAAAATTGTACCAGGGAGAAAAGTAAAGAAAATGCATGGATGCTTTGCATGTGGATAAGTGTTAACATTGCTTCTGAAGATTTGTTTGCATAAGTTACATATTCTGTAAAAGGCAGCTTTTATCATATGGCGATAAAACAGTGCATCTGTTATGAAAAAGATCTCCACTTCTTCTTCAATTATTGTTCTTTATTTTCTTTCTTCTAAGCACCATATGTAAAGGTGTATCTATTAGAAAATGGAGTCTGCATAGCCAAAAAGAAAACAAAGGTAGCAAGAAAAACGCTGGAACCACTTTATCAGCAACTTCTATCATTTGAAGAAAGTCCCCAAGGAAAAGTTTTACAGGTAATTTACATCAATATTCTTCTGAATCTGAAAACATCACCTGCACAGTTTTCACTGAATGAATTTCAAACTTCTTTTCATGATTCATTTGACAAGTTCTGCTATTTCAAATACTTGTTGAGCAGATAAATCCTACAGTAATAACTGCTGAGTAGAAAGTGCTGAGCAAAAGTTGTAGATTATTATGTTTCTACTATACGTATGGGCTCCATCTCTCACTGGACTTTCTTTAGTGTCATCTGTTACTGCCAGGTCATCTCTGCGGCCGCATCATGATTAGTGTACACAGAACTAAACTATGTCAGAAGTCAGATGTGTCGTTTGTTACTATAATTAAATAAGCAGAGACATTTAATGAATCAAACTGAAGTTCTCATAATTTTTGCTGATTTTTTTTTCTATTTTCTTGTGTTTCCTTTGCTAACAGATAATTGTTTGGGGAGACTATGGACGTATGGACCACAAATCCTTTATGGGAGTGGCACAGATACTTTTAGATGAACTGGACCTGTCCAACATGGTGATTGGGTGGTTCAAACTCTTCCCTCCTTCTTCCCTAGTAGACCCAACTTTAGCTCCTCTCACTAGAAGAGCTTCCCAATCATCTCTTGAAAGTTCAACAGGACCTTCGTATGCTCGCTCATAGCAGCTGTGAAACTGTTGTCATAGCAACCAGCGTTACAAAAAAATAAAATTACAGGTCGCAAACCCTGGTAACACTGCATGCTTAATGTTGTGTCTTCTGAGCCTATTTCTAGGGCTGCAACGCGATCCTGTGTTCTCAAGGAAGTTGCACACATTGTGCCCTATGGAAGGCCCTCAGGTGAAGGACTGAAGTCATGAGGAACTGATAGGTTTGGAGTTCAGGGACACTCAGTTTTGGTCCAATCTGAAGCCATGGACTAAACTAAAAGAATCAATCTGTTTCATGCAACAAAAGTCCTTTCAATGGCATATCTGTTTTGTTGCTCCCATTTCTTTATTTATCTGCCCTCCCCTCCTAAGGCTTGGTTATGCCACAGAAAATGGAGTTACCCTCTCATGAAGCCATGTTACAAGTGAGTGGATTAGCAGACATTGGAAGAAAAGAAGAATGTAAGGATGCTGGAGAAGTCGACTGTTCTTTGAAACAGTTGCTTGAGATCTGAAAACTCTTCATACTGAAAAGGTTTAACACTTAAAATTGGTGGGCTTCATACCTCCAGCTATAGATACAGTGAAACCCCAGATATGATGGACTCTAAAAATAAAGTTCTGTGGATATACTGTACTGTATGAAATTAAATTTTTTTGCATGGACACAGATTTAGCTGAACACTTAAATTATTTTCTTGGGGCTGCAACTTGCAAAAAAAAAAAAAAAAAGAAAAAATCAGCCATTTTCAACAATTTATATTATTTTTAAAAATAAATTTCACTAGTGCATGGTTTTAAAGGGGAGAGAATGCAACAGGGTGATACAAAGATACAAAGACACACCACGTTTATCATTCTTTAAACCAGTCATGGTCTGTATTTTTGCAGACGTATATTAAAAATGAAAAAAATAATTTCTAGCAAATATTTAAAATTCTGTTTATGTGACAAGAAATAAGTGTAATATATTAAATTTATTTAAATGTAAAAGGTACAAGCCTTGTAAAGTTCAACATAACGTGCAAATTGTATACTTCTTTTACCTCCTCCTTTCTCTATCTCTCCTCCCAGTCTCACTTCTTCCTTTGGCTTTTTTTCCCCTCTGCCTCCCAGGATGATCATCATATTCTAAAATGCCTACCTTTTGACTTACTTGTTAGTCTCTTATGCCCCATTTGGTTCAGGGTTGCAGATTGCTCTGCATTTCTGAATTATTTGAGAAAAATATTGTTTAAGAACTTATTTTTTTTTTCAAGCATGTTGAAAAGGATTTTGCAACATGGCTTGGGAGTACATTAATGTAATTCAGCATGTATTTGATAAAGAAGATATTTGAACTTTTTGCAATTTATTGTACAGTGCATGGTAACTTATTTTCATTTTTTCTCACCTTCAAATTGAATTCTGCAGCAAAATACTGGAATCATGTGGCCATTGTAAGATGTCTTCAATAAATTTGTTTTCAGCACCAGCATCTTTCATTCAAAGGTTGAACTATCATTTCTTGAAGGTTTTTGAAAAGATGAAAAATGAAGTACCTGGTTGATCTTTAGGAAATAAATTTAAACACTTTTATTTGCACTAAACCAAATTAATTGCTACATTTTTGCGAATGCGAAAGCAGCTAAGGTTACTACTTTGTACAGTTCTGCTGTAAAGTTCAGTTTTCACAAGCTACATTTGTGTTGCAAATGACATAATTAGGGAATATCAATCTGGAAAATATCAGTCTTTGGTTCATAAAATAGCCTTAAAGAAAGCTTATCAGTACCACTCTGACAGATGTTTAACATTACTACCAGAACCCTCACTACAGTCAATGGATCTTCAAAAACCTGGTTTTTGTAGCAGACAGTAACTACCATTGGGTGGTGCTGCAAGTTCAAGCTTCTCATTAAATTACATTATATAAAGGGAATATAACTGGCTAACATTTAATAACAAAATATCCTTTTTTTTTTTCTGGGTCTTTGTATGCCTTTAATACCTATTTAAAGTTAAACATTGAAACCTTGCAATAATTTTTTGAAATATACATTACATTTACCTGTAAGGCCACACAGAATTATTCCTATTTTATTTGAAAATCTATTGAATTTTTCCATTAAGAAATTGTGCATGGCTCATACAAGGGCAAAAGTAATAACAGTATCACTTAAAATGCCTTTTACTTTGTGCAATATCATATAAATCAAGATTGTGTCTTGTCTTCAGAATTTATATAATGGATTATTGTTAAGTTAATGGACAGACTGGTAAAATTATATTTATTGAAATAATTTAGACACCTTTCTACCAGCAGCAAATAAATACTACTAACATGCAGTCTACAGTATCCCCTAGGATATTAAACAAAAATACATACTGTGAGATGTGCTCACACATTCTTGTATGCATAGTCCTATATAAATTATTTCAAATTTCAAAATCAAGGACATGACGCATGGAAGGTTTGTACATACTTGTCATTATGCAGTATTTATTTTTAAAAAATTAATGTATTTTTTTTTTATTTTCACATGTCTGCAACTCTACTTATGGTTTAGTCATGTAAATAGCACTATTCCAGTGATCACTGCTGTCTTGTACATAGTACGTTTTGAAAAGTTAAAAGGAATTACAGTTGGGGGGACAAAAAAAAGGGCAGATTAGGCCTGTAATAAACACCAATGTAAATCAAACTCATTCTGGTGATGGTATTTAACACTTTAAATAAAACATTTTCTTTACAGACTTGTGTGCAGTGCTTTGTTGCTTCTCTCTCAGATGGTCAGTATCATCCTTCGGTGGAGTTCATAGCAGACAACAAATGGACAAGCAAGCTCTTCTCGTAACAGTTCTGCAAATGAAATGCCATTTTTAAGGCAATATGTTCACTGCTAGAGGTTTTCAGACCGTGTGTGTGAGGAGGCTGGGGAGCAGTGGGAGGCTGGGTCTACCTGTCCCCCAGCCAGGCATCAGGCTCTGCACTCTGGCCATGCTGAAACAGGCACGCAGTCTCCGTGCTGAAGCTGGCTGTAAGGACATGTTCGAATTCTGATATAACCAGCACACTAAATGTGCTGTGACTGTGAAGTGCTACCACCAGCTCTGCCATCCAGTTAGATGTCCAGGACATAAATTTGAAGCTTCCACCCCATCCCATGGATACCACCTAGTATTAACAACCTGTTTTTTAATGAGCCAGGCACAAACGAGAACAGAGTACCTAGCTGGAGGCGGTGGCTGCTGGGGCTTATGCATCCTATGCAGCAGAGAGTGGGCAATGGTCTGTGATAAAATGCTATGTCACTCTAATTGTGGGGCTTTTCTTTGTGCCTCTTCTGCAAGTCTTCAAGGCTTAACTAGTGAGATGCTCTTGCCGTGATGAGGGTGCGTGTGTGGGGCCAGCACGTGCTAACCAGCACACCACCGCTACTATCAGATAGTTGTTCACAACTGTGTAACTAATTAAAATGTGTTTTTATATAGAAAGCTAAATACCAATGCTTTCAAATGACATAAAAGTTAACAAAGCATTAGATTTCACAGCTTCCTAACAAAGTTAGGTAATGCTGTGGGGGAGTCTAGAGTGATTTGTATTTGTTTCTTTAGCTCATATGTCTATGCAGTTCTCATCTCCCTGTCACCCAAACAGCAAAGAGCAGACACCAAAGCTGTAGGTCTCATAATCTTCCAACTGTGACTACCCTTTCTGTCTCTTTCTTGGCAAATATTTGCAGTGAGCTTTTACCAGCTATGCAAGAAAGAAGATGCACATTTTTCATGGCAAGAACAGCCCACGTTTAGGACAGGTTAATAGAAGCTAGCTTTAGCTGGCACAAATAAAGCTCTAGGCTACTAATACCAAAGATAAACTAACTTCCATAATTAGTGTCTTCATACCTGCCTATTTTAGATATCTTTTTTGGATGAGATGAATGACTCTGTGTAGATCAGATTCTCTCTCCCTGCTGACCATAGAGGCAGAAAGCGATGACTGCCTTGGGTTGAATGTCTAACTTCACAGCAGCTAAGCTTAGAAGAAGCAGACCCATTCTCGACAGGAGAATAAGAACAAAAACTCCATGGCCCTTCATTAGCGAGTCCTATCTGAATTGCTTGTATAATTATCAGGTCTGAGGGCAGCAGTTACCTGATGACTGATGAGGGAGGAAATGGCTGGGAATTAATTTCCCAAATCCGACACTGCCATGTCAGGTCACTCCTCAGCCTAGCCCTGGGGAGAAAGAGTAGCAGCCATACTAATTAAACCATAGGGCATTAATGCCCCAAAATATATTTGACATGAACTCACACAGAAAGAAAAGAGCATCCTAGATCTGCAGAAAGAGCATGATACAGGACTAAGGAAAAGTTTGCCATAAAAGCCTGTCCTATGTGACTGTTCCTGCAACTAAGAAAAGTTTATTAAGCGCCATCCAAAATGTAGGTATTAATGAACTAGTGTTGGCATGAAGACAGAATGGATGAGTGACACTGGACCTGGATGACATTATATTTATGGGCATGGAGGTTTAGGATTCCTGGGTGAGGTGGGAGCAGGTTTGCACCTGTAGACTATTTTAAGGGTAAAACTCAAGAGGAGTAGCGGAGTTTGCTTGGCTTGTTCAGATTGGAGAAAAGAAGGCTGAGGGGTGACCTATTTGTAGTCTACAACTTCCTTAAGGGGGACTACAGGTGGGGAGGTGCTGATCTCCTATTGGGTGACCATTGACAGGACAGGAGGAAATGGAATGAAGCTGCATTGGGGGAAGTTCAAATTAGGCATTAGGTAAAGGTTCTTCACTGACAGGGTGGTTGGTCACTGGAATAAGCTTAAGTGGTTATGGCACCAAGCCAGAGTTCAAGAAGCATCTGGACGATGCTCTTAGTCATATGGCTTAGTTTTAGGTAGGAGCAGGGAGTTGAAGTCGATGCTTCATATGGGTCCCTTCCAACTCAATATACTCTATTATTCTAAGATTTCTCTGGAAAGCTGTTAGCAGATTTAGTGTAACAGTTGTTAGCTGAAGTGTTTCTGTCTAGATGCAGTTTTGGTAAGGTAAAGATCAGTGTTTTAAAGTTGATATTTGTATTAAGGTAACACCACTCACTGAAATGAAAACAAAATAAAATGCCAACACTTACTAGGCCAAAACTCAACCGGTAGGTCCTGCTATGCAAATAGTGCATCTGATGCATGAAGAAAAGACCAGTATTACACTTGCCTGTGCATATCAACCTAGTTTGAGCGCTAGTAGGGGCCAAAATTACTATCCCCTTGATGAGGATAAAAAGCGGATTTAGAGAAGACTGAGGGATGAAGTAGGAATGTGAAATTATTAAAGTAACAATGGGCAGATATTTTATTGATCCCTTGTTTTGTTTTGGTTAATTAGCACTTTAGCTGCAGCATTCTGGCAGACAGCTCCCTGAAGATGAGGAAGAGTCATTTACACTGAGAATGCTCCTTCATGGGAAGCAACTCAATTAAGATGCTTGGAGACATTTCAAGTACCTTCTTTCAGTCTACTACACACTGGAAATGACAAAAAAATTTCCTTATGTAAGTTTCTCAGTCCATATTCTGACTCCATACCAACTTCCAAGCTGTGATTTTCCATTTCAGAGTCTGAACTCAAGACCTGCTTATTCTCAGATCTGCTAACTTAGACTTTCAGAAGCCTTAGCTACCATCTGCCACGTGCCTAAGGCATCAGGACACATATTTAGACAGCCACATGCATGAATAAGTGAGTCCTGCCCTTCATTGTGTTTTGGTTTACTAAACCCAACTACCTGGATGGCAGCAGCTCTGGCTGCCTAGGAACGGCCCTGGTTAATATGGCACTTCGTCAATAGATAACTTTATTCTTCACTAGCAAACATACAAGTGTTGGACAAAAGACATTTTTACGTGTCCTGATGCACTTTGGCCATTGAAAAAAAAGTGAGAGCTAAGAAGAGTACATCTCAGGGTGAGCCAAGAAGTGTTTGGGTCATATGAAAAGAACCAGAATACCAAATCAGCTAAAAAGGAACTGCATCTTTAATCTGTCTTGTAAACATGAGCCAGGTGCTAGACAGGGAAATGTTGAATGTAGATACAGAGGTGGCGTGATCCTGATAGCACCTGAAAGAACCTCAATCCAAAAAAAAAAAAAAAAACCCTGTTGGCAAAGCTCTCAATTCTGAAAGTTTCAGTAAGATGAAAAAGATAGAAAGATGAACATTAAAATCCCAATTAACAACATTCCTTCCTAACCCAAGATTTCTTGGTTTTAGTTAGCATAGTGAAATATCAGTAAAGATCACAGTATCTGTACAGCTGTAGGGCTAGTATTCTTTAGTTGCACACTTAGGTAACTAAGAATATATTTTTATACTGTAATTGTTTTTGTTACCTGCTTAGGCATAGCTTTTACTTCCTTGTTTTCTTTCAGAATGATCTGTAAACTGAAAGCAGGACCAAGCTGCCTCCCTGTGACCTTTCCGCATCTGTGTCTGCTTTATACTTAAAATGTGAGCAGACGCCTTAGGCAACAGATTCAGAATAATGGCATATAGTTTTCTCTGTCCCTCACTCAGCAGCTTTGCTTTCCTTACCAGTGTTGATTAACAAACTCCATTGTGACAGCTGGGTGTCAATGCAGTTCAGCAAGCCGCACTTACAGCCAGAGATGGATACTCAGGCTGTATTTAAGACATCTAATTTAGGTGAAACTCAAAAGGCCAAAATTAAGAGCCTATTTAGTTGCACTCAATGGAAAGAGACAGGAGGCCCTCCAGGGTAATTCTAATTTAGGATCCTCTGGTAAGCTGTTTTGAGCACCTTTCACTATCAGCTGCATAGGAGGCATAAGGCAGTTCAGCTTCCAAGGTAGCCCATGCAAATAGCTCCCAAAACAACAATGCCACTCTCTGGATAAGGCATAAAGGAATAACCGGTGCTTATTTCCTTCAGTATTTTCTGCTCCCAGAAAATGTCTGGGGAAGTCTCTCTCCTGAGACCTGAATTACAGTGAATTTGAGTGCTGTGAAGGCAAAAATGGAAAAAGAAGGAGAAGAAGAAGAAGAAGAACAGCATCAACGACAATTAGAAGAAGAGAAATAACAAGGTGAGAGAAAAAACTAAAAGAGGATAGGGAACGGAAACCCCCACAATAAACACAAGTGATGCAAAACACAGTTGCTCACCACCTGCCAACTGATGCCCATACCATCCCCTAGCAGAGGTCAGTCCCTTCTTCCCCTCAAGTAATATACTAAACGTGATGTTCTGTGGTATGGAATGCCCCTGTGGCTATTTTGGGTCAGGTGTCCTGTCTCTGCTCCCTGCTGGCTTCTTTTCTCTCTCCTCACTGATAGGGCATCAGGGACTGAAAAGTCCTTGATCAGGGTAAGCATTACTTAGCAACAACTAAAACATTATGTTATTATGATATGCTGTGTTATCAGCATTACTCTCAGACTAAAGACAAAACACAGCACTGCCGCAGAAGAAAAATTAACTCTATCCCAGCTGAAACCAGGACGGTAATAGCACAGTATGCATCGTACAATCCAGGGCTTCAGGGTATCGCCTGTCCTTGCTTACAGATGCAGCCTGACCACCTTTGTGTGCAAGGATGTAGAGGCAGATGGGAACTTAAGTGGATGAGCAAAGGCTAGATCTGTCCTTTCCAAATTGGCAAGACAGCATCTTTCTTGCCAGATTTGAAGCCTGTTCCTTTACTCTATGTGGTCTTCAATAGATGCTTAAATAAATGCAGATCTGTTAAGGGAGAAATACTGAAGTCAAAAAATTCCAGGAATAAAAAGCTATTGTAAGACAGCCAGGCTCCTAGGCACTGTGAGTAAAACTGGAATTTTTTGCCCCAACCATTCAAGGACCAATTCTCCTCTGCCCCAGGAAGGCCAAGCTACATGGAGTTTAAAGAAACATCTGGGTGGTCTTGAAGAGCCACAATGTGCTGCTGCCACCACAGGAAAGATGGGAGGGGTGGGAGTTGAAACAGGGTACTAGGAAGGGCCACAGCACATACCCTGCCTTCCTTCAGCAGGAAAGATAAGAGCCAGCCAGCTTGCTGAGGAGCTGCTTCAGGAAAAATAAGCAGCAGTCTCCATTTTCCACTTTCCCAGAGGTTTGCTGTCCTGGCCCATTATTTACTTTGCTCAAGTTGGTCCTACTTGTACAAGTATGCAAAAAGAGAACTGCCTCACAGCCAATTAATCACAATTAATGAAGATAATATGAATGAACCAAAGAAGTAATTAAAGCCTGAGGAGAGGGGAAAATAAAAAACCTACTGAACAATTTAATTCATTCCTCTCCATCCCTCTAGCTGCAACCAGGCTGGTGTCAAGTTCAGCACCTGTGATAATGTTCCATAGTGGTTTCAACAGGTAAAAGAAACAAACATGAATATAGCTGTTTTTTTTCTATTAAAGAACCATCATTGACCTCAATATTCCAGCTGCTCCTAATTGATTTTTGGAAGGGATGTAGTTAGTTGGGTTTCAAGACTGAAGCTGATCTCCAAGAACCAGAGGCAATTATAAGCTCTCTTGGTGGGACAGGTTGTCCTACTCCCATCTACCAAGGAATTTGAAGCATTTATCAGGGATACTTGATAAACCAAGGTGAAATGAGAGGCTGGAATCCAGGACGGTGACTGCCATGGTTTTCAAGGCTAGCTCTAGCTGTTGGGTGCAGTCTTTAAGAGTGCCAAATAGCAGTGAAATGAGATGGCATAAAGATCATGCTTATGAGTCTCCAGCTGACATCCTCTTTCTTTCTCAAGTTACCTGGCACCCAAATGTGGTTTTGGTTTTTATTTTACAATCCTTAGGTTGGGCAGAGAAGAGATTCAGAGCAGCCCTGCAGAGAAGGACTTGGGGGTGTTGGTCGATGAAAAAATGAACATGAGCCGGCTTCAGTGTGCGCTCGCAGCCCTGAAAGCCAACTGTATCCTGGGCTGCATCAAGAGGAGCGTGACCAGCAGGTCAAAGGAGGTGATCCTGCCCCTCTGCTCTGCTCTCGTGAGACCTCACTTGGAGTATTGTGTGCAGTTCTGGTGTCCTCAACATAAAAAGGACATGGAACTGTTGGAACAAGTCCAGAGGAGGGCCACGAGGATGATCAGGGGACTGGAGCACCTCCCGTATGGAGACGGGCTGAGAAAGTTGGGGCTGTTCAGCCTGGAGAAGAGAAGGCTGCGTGGAGACCTCAGAGCAGCCTTCCAGTATCTGAAGGGGGCCTACAAGGATGCTGGGGAGGGACTCTTCATCAGGGACTGTAGTGACAGGACAAGGGGTAACGGGTTAAAACCTAAACAGGGGAAGTTTAGATTGGATCTAAGGAAGAAATTCTTTATTGAGAGGGTGGTGAGGCACTGGAATGGGTTGCCCAGGGAGGTTGTGGATGCTCCATCCTTGGCAGTGTTCAAGGCCGGATTGGACAGAGCCTTGGGTGACATGGTTTAGTGTGGGGTGTCCCTGCCCATGTCAGGGGGTTTGGAACTAGATGATCCTAAGGTTCTTTCCAACCTTAACTATTCTATGATTCTATGATTCTATCCTATTATTTACTGAGCACTTGTATCCAGGTCATAACTGCTATTACAGCTTGAGTTTTTCAAGAAAAGTTTTTCTCTGAGAAAAGAAAGAATGTGTTTTCTTGAGTAGAGGCCAAGAAGAAAATGGCAAATTGGAAGGAAACAGCTCACAGTTCATGCAGAAAAGGAAAGTTAAGGAATAAGTGCCTGCCTTGCAAGGCTCCACAATGGGCCATTGTTAAATGACGCCAAATCCCATACATCATCTCCCCTGGAAGTGAACAAAAAATGAATTTGTTTTAAGAACTATTACCCAAAACTCCACAGGGGCAGAAGAAGCTGGAAGAAGCTGCAATGCAGTCGTCCCCCACTGAGCCTTCGCTGGAACTTTCTTTTGTTGGGAGAGAAGCTGAAGTCAGCCTAGAGGAACCACTTACTGGGAATGTGAGACCACACAGACCCCTGGAGATCTTCAGCGATGATGGGTACAGCTGGGTTAGATGGTGATCGGCATGTGGCCAGGGCTGGGTTTTTAGAAGTGTTTAGATGTCTCACTAAAAATGAAAATGCAGGTACCAATAATGACTAGTGAAATGGTGGTGAGGAGAAGCTGGGAGGCATCCTAGATTCTCAAGTGATATGGAGGTGCCATGAACTGTGGGACAAAACCTGCCCTCTCATTATTGCTCCAGTCAGCACTGAGTTATGTTATACCCCACAGTCCCTTTCAGTGCAATGTTTGAGAAGTTCCCTCTGCCAAGTGCTCCACACCCCTGTCAGTCTGGGACTCCCCAGGGCAAGTAAATAAACTACCCATTGGTATCTGCATAGAAAAGGGCACATTATCTCTCCTTGATGGGTGTTCCTACGAGAAGGGACTGCCCCATCTTTTGCTTGTAACGATACTGGACAGATTTTGCAGCCATAGGTCCCCGTTAGAAGTTAAGCTCTCCTGCCCTGGTACTGGGCTTTATTCCCTGCTGCATAGTTTGCATAGGTTGCATGAATGCCTAATCTGGGGTTATGCATGCTTGTGTGTTTCAGCATTAACTTTACTACCACTTCCCCTAGCTCCTTATACTGTTTTACAGTGCCTTCATTTAGGTACTAAAGCTCTCATGGTACTAAAACTTGAGGGTGCTCTGCTCTCTGGCAAGTCTCTAGGAATGGGATTCATCTCACCTAATTTCAGAGGTCAGCCAGGTGGACGTTTGTATATGAGTGGTTCATTCTGTTCTCTCTGTACAGACAGTGGAAATGGTACTTTTAGAACTCAATTTATCTGACATTTTAGATGTCTTCTTTAAGATGGAAATGAATCATAGCTTAACTGTACCTATTCTTGTTACTAACTATAAAGAGAATAGCTCAAATGTACAGCTAGTCCACTGAATCCTAGTAATTGGCTCTTGCTATTGACTCAAATGGGCTTTTGACTGAAGCTACTTACATGGCTCAGACACAGAAGAGACACTGCTGCGGCATCCAGTCCAAGGCCACCGGATGCCTGTTGAGTGCTGCAGTGGTCACAGGGTAAGAGGTGCCTTGAGCTAACCCAACAGATATGTCTGAAACTGTAGGGGTTCAGGAGCTTTTTCTGGGGTGCAGAGTAAGAGTCCTCTCCCAAAGACAGAAGGCTGCAGCCTTTCTTTTCTCGTCTCTCTGCCTCAGCTGTATTGCTCAGTCTTGCACTTTCAGCATGAAACCCAGAGGCTGGAAAGTGAGACTGAATTTCCTCTTACCCCTGAAAATATTCCACTCTCAAATCTTGCTGAGCAGAGAAGGGCCCTCAAGAGCCAGCCCTGAGGCATGTGATGGTCAAGGGACTTTCCCAGTCTCTGTGAAATTGCGCAGCTGGGTACCCAAGGCAGAGGTAGAAGAACGTATGGGAGTGCTGGCTGAGCTGACGGGTTAGACATGCCTGGGTTCTGATCCAGGATCTGAGAAACTTTTCTGTTTTGGTTTTAAACAGCTGCTGAATAAATTACACATCAGCATCCCTGGGTAGACTGTCCACCTCTCACAGATCACCTCTTTCAACACACAGGAACAGGCTTCAACCCCTTTCTTTTTCTCTGCTGCAGACTAAACCCCATGTCTTCACCATGCTTTCTATAAGTGACATGGCCTTCACACATAAGCAGTCTATATCTCTTGTCTGAATGAATACCTCTTCTTTTAATCTCCCCAAACCTTCCAGTTTCTCCTTTCCTGTACTATCAACCATTATTTTAATCTTAAACTCATACAATGTTATCCCCCTGATGCATGTTCACTCCAGTTGGATAGAATGATATTCAGCAGGAAAACCTGAGTGACAGTTACTATTCACTCACCTATTCAGAAAGCCCCTTCCCTTTTCCAGAGTGTCAGGCTATATGCTTGAGAAGGAAAGCTATAAGAAGGAAACCAATTTGGAGAAGAAATGGAAGATAGAAGTAAAGCCATGATACTGTCTGACATTTCCAGAGTATATTAATGAAGTTTCTGACCTGGTCTTATTTTGAATCTACTGCCTGATGGGCTTCCACTTCTGAAAGAAGTACTCAAGCTCTGTATGCAATAGACATGGAGAACACTTGAAAATGAGTCAAAACACCTAAGTTGTCACCCCACATACATAAATAGTGAAGAGAAGGTGTCCTGGGTTCAGCAGTAGCAGTCAGTTTTTCTCCTTCTTAGTAGCTGTTGCAGCACTGTGTTTTTGACTTTTAGCCTGGGAACAAAGCTGATAACACCGATGTTTAGACTGACCAAGGACTTTGTGAGCCTCATGCTCAACCCATGGGAGTTGGGGGGGGCCGGGAGGAAGCGGGGACAGGACACCTGACCCAGGCTAGCCAAAGAGGTATTCCATACCACAGCACGTCATGCCCAGGATGTAGAACTGAGAGTTCCCGGAAGGGCTAGAACGCTGCGGGGTGGGGGCGAGGTACCGGTTGGTGAGCGGTTGTATTCTCTTCCCTTGTTATTTCCTTTATCATTATTACTATTAGTGGTAGCAGTAGTGATTTGTGTTATACCTTAGTTATTAAACTGTTCTTCTCTCAACCCGTGGGAGTTGCATTCTTTTGATTCTCCTCCCTATCCCTCCAGAAGCAGAGGGAAGAAAGGTGTGGGGGGGTAGTGGACTGCATGGTTCTGATTTACGGCCTGGGCTTAAACCACGACAGAAGGCTATCACTTCAGCCAAGGCCTCCTGATACTGTTGCCCACTTACCATTCCCAACAGCAGTGTGTGTCCTGAATCTGAAGAAAATGTCCTAACACTAGAGAAATGGGTCCAGAAGAGGCTCACAAGACACAAAGATGTGCAGCCTGATTACATACACAGCAGCTGGGCCAGGTTTCTCCTCTTGTTCCAGTAACATCAGTGAGATCTGTGGCTGGGGAAGGTGCTGATACGGCACAAACTGGCAGACCCAGTCTGGAAGGACATGGGATGTATTATGGTACTGTGCTAACAGGGATCTGGCTTGTGTAAGGACTGCAGAAATCACTTTTACATTTGCAGGTTGAGCCTGATTTTAGTGGACCAGTATTGTAACACAGACCCTAGCCTAAACCATCATGTATGACATTGGTTGAGAAAAAAGTGAACATGTAAAAAAGGTTTCTTTGTGAGTCCTATGGACACCAAGAGGACAGTCAAGTCCAAGGAGGTGACAGCACCATGCTAACACAGAGGAGGAGCTCCAGAGGCGTGCAACCAAATAGACACTTGAAGCAATCAAGCCAGAATACACTGAAGGAAACACACTATCTGGATTTCCTGAAGTTCTTTTTATACTCTGCCAACAACTCCTAGGATTCCATTCCAAATTTTCAGAGCTGGTCTACTCAGGAACAAAACTGCTAACAGGTAGGTCTCCACCCCATAGAGAAGGCTTAGCAAGACCAAAGGTATTTAACACTTTCCAATGATGAAATGTCATCTTTTTTTTTTTCTTAAACACAGGAACATTATCAGTTAATGATACAATTAATCCACAGACATGGTGCCTTCAGCAGCATTGTAAGTCTTTCAAGTCTGAATGTTGTACTAAAAAATATCCTCCAGCACGACAGGAGACTGGTGGCTTCATAAAAGAATTTCAGAGAGGGGTTCTGTGGCCTAAATATACCCATCCCTTCTCACATTCATGTCTTTTCCCTTGCGCTCAGAGGAAGAGGAAATTATCATAGTGCCAAAAACAGATTTGTGCAGGTATTGTGTTGGTATCTCTGTGTTTGTAAACAACAGAGATAATTGTTACCTCGGAGAGCAGATTTATTCAGGCTTATTTTTATCTTATCTCTAAAGCAGCTGAAATTAAGCCAAGTGCCATTATTTCTACTTATGCTTTTCTCTCTGGCCATCTCCTGGCTTTGCTGTCAATTGTCAGTTGAACTGGCACTGGTTATTTAACTTGCACCTTATTTTGAACCTTAGCTTGTAGAAAAGATGTTGCTTAAAGGATGGAACTGGAACTTGCCAGTTAGCTTCTGTGATTTCAGTACAAGCTGAGGACACAGAAAACCGGCCCAGGAATTGTACTTTCTTTTTTAAAACAACTTATTGTTTAAACTTGAGGAGCCCACCCTGGAGATGTCTGTCTCAGATCCTTATTTCATCAAAGTCAACAACAAAATTCCTGTTGACTGATGCATGTAAAACTGTACCCGGTGGATTTCTGTCCATTGACTTTTAAGGATTTGTCACTTGGGAATGGAAAAAAGTATGCAAAGTTGGGTTTTTTATTTGGTGACTATTAAGATGAGCAACACAAAAAGACACTTTCTTGAATGTTTTCCCTCTAGCAAAATGTCATTGCTGCTAAAACTTATCTTTAAGGTTTAGCAGAGAAAGGTGAGCAGGACTTGGTGCCAGTCAGGGTGAATAGAGGAGTGTCCAAATTCAGCAGTGGTGTAGTTTGCTGGCTCCACTCCAGAGTTCAAAGAGCGACCCATAAACATGCTTTTGGTTTAGGGCAGTGCACTGTAAAGCATTTCCATAAAAGTTTTATTATCTGCTAATAAACTGGTGTTGACAACAGCTGTTGAGTGTAATATATTACCTCTACTAAAACGCTGGATTTCTCCAGAATTTCACAAAGGTAACCAAAGTGTTAAGCTGAGAGGGTCAGACTTCCAGGCTGGCTGGGGACAGAGCCACCAAAAGAAGCAGTCAGCTGGGGGTGACTGATGGAAGGAAGATCCCCAGCCTCTGCTCTGAGTCACTAGAAAATGGATGGGAGATAACAGGCTTGCCTTGTGCACTGAAGAGTGGCAGGAAACCAAAACATAAAAGGTTTTATCTCCATTAAAACCTCCCATTTCTTATGCTAAAAGTTTGCTCCATGCAATAAATTCCAATTTTAATGGTGCTCTGAATCTTTTTGCTTTTCCTGGCCCAGGAAAAGGGAAGTGGAGAGCTATCAAGTACAGTTTGTTCTCTGTTAATTGTTCTGAGGGCTCTGCCTCACCTGTGGAGAAAGGCTTTAGGTTCTCCTTCTCATCCTTGCAGAAAATATTTCTACTGGAGGATTAATTTACTCCACTGCAGATCACAGCACACTCAAATGGAAGTTTGTGCTTAAAGGCGCTTGTGCTAAGTGTTACTGGTCCACAACAGCAGACCCACAGGCTGGCAGCAGCCTGTCCTGGCCACAGCACTCACAGCCCTTGCCTGCTTGGCTGCCTGTCTATGGCAGCCTCAGCAGTCACACTCCCAGGCACATGATGTGCAGGACTATTCTACCTTTCCCTGATGTTCAGAATTATGTTTATGCATATACTGTGTTTGACAGACAGCAGTCAGACATATGCATGCACAGATACAGAGAACACACCAGTGTACGAACAGATATGGAGTGAAATGAATTTGTTCAACACCCTGTCTTGACACCCTCTCTTCCATCCTCTGGCACTGATGGCACTTTTCCCTTCAGTAGATATAAGATGCATCACTGTCCCACTTAGCCTTGTTATGTTGCCACTAGACTACATGGTCTTAGATTTTGACCTTTTTCTTAGAAAAGAATCCCATATTAACATTATTAAAAGAATCAATATTTATAAATGATACTCATGAAATCATTAAAGTAAAAAAGAGGCAAGACAAACAATTGAAACTTCTGCAGTCTGCTCACACTGTATTACTTTCTGCTCAGTTATTCATCTCACACCCAGAGAAAGCTAAATCCAAAGATCTACAAACCACTGATATTAAGATGCTGCAGATGTTTTGCAAGCACTGGCCTCTGCTAATTGTAGCAACCAATTTCACTTATAAGCAATGTCTCCCTAGCCTATTAGGCAAGAGTGACTGCCTACAACACACATGCAGTAGTGGAATGGATTTCTGCTATGGTTTTATTTTCCAAGGGTTTGGGGATCAAAAACCTCAGAAATGCAGTCATAGTATGGACATTCGATATTTAACCTGTTTCAGACTGATATCTGTCCATCATTCAGCCAAGCAACATCGGTGACTGCTTGGCTGAATTTGCCTCAAATGCTCAGAAGGAAAATGGCAAATCACTACTTTCATCACTGAAAATTGTAAGAGTATTTCTACTGACTATGCAAGGCAGGGGTTGTTCCTTTGTCTGTCATCTTGTTTACATAACTGAAACTGATTTCACAAACTCTTGTCTCAGAAAACACTGATCTGAAGTTACTGGGACAAACTTAGGGCTGGCTTGGTAGCCCTGGACAGTAAAATCTTCCTTTTATCCACTAAGGCAGCATTAATGCAAGCATCCCCACACTGCCTCTGGATGCTGGTAGACTTTAAATGACTCACATTATTTACAGAAAATATCTCAGGAGCAGTGTTGAACTAAACCCCTGGGTCTAGACCTCCTGAATACAACAGAAATCAATTCAGACTGAGGTTATGGGGTGTTTTTTGGGAACTGCATGCATCAATAAATTGTTAAGCTTAAAACAAGAAATATGAGCTTTTTGGATGCTGTACAATAGCCATATAAAATATTGTCCACGTATCTCCTTAGTACCAAGAATATCTTTTATAATGTTAACAAAACTAATAGCAAGTCAGAAAGTATAAACTTTAACTGGAGGAACCAAAGCTCTTTGTCAAGAGTGAGGGATAACTGATTCAGTTTTCTGTTAATGGAGAAGTAATTCTGTGTGGATAGACCATGAGAGGATTCAGAGGTTTCAAACGTGTTTGATGTGGTGCCTGTAACTGGAAGGACTGTACTCAGTGACCCTTTCTGGATGCCTGCCTTTCACAGATTTCTTGCAAAATTACGCAATAGGCACTGAAGTCATATCTAAGTACACTAAACACATTCCTCTGCATCTCAGTTACCAGTTTAGAAAAAAATAAAACACAATACTGTGACATCTCAAAGCACAGAGCATTTCTCTGTACCTCGCTTTTGTGCTTACAGGGCGCTTTCCCAAAACAGAATCCAATTAAAAATTGCCATACACATGTTTATTTTACCCCTTTTCCCCTTTCATTCTTTCACTGATCCTAAGGTGGATGTTAGCAAACTGGTATTGGTGGGGGACTTTCCAGCACCTTGAGTGCCCCTCTAGAGGAATACGATGTTCATGTTGAGCAATATTCACCTGGGGTCATCCTTTGCTAACATGCGCTTGCACCTTTGTTCTTTCTTCACTGGTCTTGAAAGCACTGAAAGCTTGAAAGCTTGATGTTTTGTACAACTTTACAGTAAACGGTGCCTTAGATTTATGTTAGATGGTACTTCTTGTTCTCTTTGTTACCCCTAAACCCAGTGCTCTCCAGCTCCAACTCCAGCTCTGTATTTTCTTGACTGACCATTAGAGAACTGTTTATAGCTAGAGGGTCTCTGATGGTAGCCTCTTATCATCCCTTGACCCTGCTCCTCCACGCATCCTGTGTCCCTTCTTCTCAAGACCTCTGCCGTTGCATCAGGTCTGTATTTCTCTGCCCTACATCCTAGTGTTGGAGTGGCAGATATCTCATTCAGTGCAGAGCAACCACTTGTTACAGCCTGGTGTCCACCTAAAGCTAGGGCTCTGTCACACAAAGTGAAATATATTAGCCATAGACAACTGAATAACTAGAGAACTTACTGTCACAGCTAAACCAAGTAAACCAGAACTGCAGGCAGGTCAGGGAGAGCTCAGACAGGGCAAACCTGACCAGCCACAGTTCTGAGGTTTTGCAGACTCATATTAAAGCTTATGACCTGTTATTAATCCTAGCAGTACTGTAGTATAGGACTACACAGTTAAACAGTCCTCTGATGTTCCAGTGCTGTGGTCTAGAGACATTCTTCCTGCGTCAGTGAAAGCAAAGCAACAGCAGAAGCAGATGTGATTTTTTTTTTTTCTGTTAAAACAATGTGTGATCAACATTATGCTCAGAAACTGCCTCTGCTGTAAACATTGAAGACCGAAATAATGCCAGGGTACAAGGATCCTGTGAAAGCTCCGAACCCCATAAAATCCTTCCATAACCTATAGGGAGCAGATAACATGGGGAAAAAAACCTCAAGCATATAAAGTCCTGAGGCACCAAGCCTTCAGTTTGCAGGAGCTGGCTCTGTACCCTTTCCTCCCATGTTTATAAATCATGATCTCCAGCTTTGCTAAGTGAGCTGTGAAAACAAAAAATGCTATAAAACAAACTGGAGGAAAATAGTTCCTCCAAAACATAGCTCTGAGCAGCCTAAGGCCATGGTTTATCTTCTACGCCTAGATTTTATGTAAAATATGTCTGGCTTAAGGAATTACTTTTGCCAGTCTCCTCCAGGGCTGTGAGAGCATCCTGTGCTTGGCACTGAGGTGGTGGTAGACAGGCACTGGCATGCAGGAGGCTTTGTGGGGCAGCAGGAAGTGACTGGCGGGACTGGAAGCTCTTCTTCATGCTGGTGGAAAGGTTTCTGAGTAACACAGAGTTTTGTTGTGTAGGCTGGGGACAGCCTCTTGTAATACTGTGTATTATACATTTACATAACAAAAATGAAAGAATGTAATAGCTGAATACATGATATCCTGGTTTTAATAGGAAGGAAGACCACAGCTATGCCGTGCAGCCAAACATGTTCTGCAGCCAGACCAAAAATGTGAAGATTGCCTCTCTTTGCCAGCTATTGTGTTTTAAAGCAAGGGGACAACGATTTACAATCCCCACCCGGATCTGTTAAAGCTTGTCTTCCTACAGTGTCAGGGTCAGATGAAATGCAACACTTCCATAACTGGTGTTTCTCCATAGACCATGCAAAACATCTGAAACCAAGTACTTGTCACTGTAATGCTTGCCATACCCTACCTTTGACTCATCCGAGACAGATCTGTATCTCCCCCCACAGTAGTCATAGCTATCAGCAGAGACATTTCTTAAGTTCCTCTCATTGTGTTGTCAGGCTCAACCATTAAAGGATCATTAGCCAGATAAATGCTACCTGGATCATGTTCCACTGTGCCACTGGAAGGGCTTACTTCAACTTTAACCTATACTGTTGTATTTTCATGTTTACCTTAGGAACTGTGCCATACAGAAGTTACTTGGTTTCCTTTAAACTTAAAGCTATGTTTTTCTTATAAGTTAAAGGGAGAAAAATCAGTCCAGAAGAGGCCTTATAAAAACCTGAGCAGAAAGCTGAGAAAAGACTGACAGAGAGCGCTCCTATGAGCAACCTGCAAATCCCCTTCTGTAATTATTTTGGTATCAGGAAAAGATGAGTGCACTTCTCATTCACACAGTCAGCATGTGATCCTTTGGAGTAATAACACGTCATTTTACCCATTCTATGTTGGGTTTGATATTGGGTTTGAACAGCCCCTTGTTCCTCAAAGTGATTCATATGAATCTGTGTGGGATTCCAGGTCAAGCTAGGTTGACCTCTGCCATATTATCAATAAAAATAAGCTACAGTATGACCAGGACTAGCTCTAATTAGTTCTCTGCTCCAGTAACCATGAAACAGTTTGAACCTAGGCTGTAGACCTGCCCCCAAGGGGCCTTGTGATTTCAGTGCTGTGCCAGAGACCTGTCTGGCTTAATGCACCATCCTTAGGAGCTGCCCAGCTAGATCAGCTCACATGTATCTCCTTAGCAATAGAGCAGAGCCTTGGTGTAGAGCTCCTTAGTCTCTGTTAACATTCAACATGTTAAACATTCAATCCGCCATCAAGCAACTGCCAACAGTTATCTTCACTGGTCACAGTGTGTTAGTCAGGTTTTAAGCAATAAAGCTGCATTGGCATCTGCAGATTTAGTAAAGCTTACCCACTACTGCTGAAGTCCCACCTGGATCCATGAACTTGATGATCCTCTGCCTGCACTGGCAGAGGGTGATAAACTAAGAAGTGTTTTCAGAATATGCTACCCCTAGTGTTAAGTGTCCTCTCTCCTGTGTGCAACAATCAGATATTCACTGGCCAGAGAGATGCATCAGGCCAGGGCACTGGTCAACAGCTGTGAAAACCCTTGCTCTAGGCATCGCTCTACAAATCCTGGAGTTACTTCTGTCCCTACACTTAATTGCTCCCATTTGCAGCTTCATCCTTACAACACACACAATTGCTTGTTCTGTGCTTTGCAGCAACACCTGATTACACATCTGTAGGTCCTATTGCCTAGAGCTAAGTCCAAAGAACAGATGGTCTCCAGCTGTACCATTGTGTGCTATGGTTTCCTCTGTCTTTCTAGAGCTGAACCATGCCTATTCAAGTGGAGTATCTCAGGGTTGGCAGTGGGCTGACAGGAAAGATCTGAGCAACAGGACTTTTCCCACTGAGAACCACTAAACCAGTCCTAAGCATGGAGTTTTACGCAGCACTCTCCTAAAGGGGTGGATTTAGTTATGGTTTTGAATCATAGAATCATAGAATAGTTAGGGTTGGAAAGGACCTTAAGATCATCCAGTTCCCACCCCCCTGCCATGGGCAGGGACACCTCACACTAAACCATGCCACCCAAGGCCACATCCAACCTGGCCTTGAACATTGCCAAGGATGGAGCATTCACAACCTCCCTGGGCAACCCATTCCAGTGCCTCACCCTCATAACTGTAAAGAATTTCTTCCTTATATCTAATCTAAAGGTGAGCCACTCTGGCCATTGTGTAAGAAATGTGATGGGAACTCATTGTTTTTGTCCTCATGTGAAATTCATTGATTATAATAGACTTAAGGTCAGGTGCTGTGAAAGAGAAATCCACACTGAATTTAGAAGCCCATGGACAGGATCTGTTGATTTTGGTGTTACTTTCTGTGACAGAGTGCAGTGTGTTCTCTGCTTGTAGTTGAGGAAAGAAAAACTGCCATTACAGTGCTCAGGCAGCATGTCAAGAGCACCCTAGGCATTTCATCCACTCTCATATAAGACCTGAAAGAAACAAGCCAAGTCATCTCTGGCTTTGATGTGTCATTACAGTGGATACAGCCTGGTGGTCAGGAGATATTTTCAGATCACTCCTGACCAGCTGCTATTATAACCTGCAGTCACTGTGCACCCTGCAGCCTGAGTCGTTACAGCTTCTCTGTGGGAGGAACTTCCACTTTCTAAGGAGGTGCACCACTGTCAGAGCCTTAGCAGACCCTGAGGTTTTGCAATGCTCAGTGGCTCATGCATATTCCCTTTACAGCAGACAGAAGGACACACAGTTGAGCCATATGACCTATTTCATCCTAAAGCAGTCAGAACATATTGTACCTTACATGTGCACATTGTCATTAAAGATAATTGCGCGTGCCGAGTGCACGTGCAGAGATGTAAAAGCAGATGAGGCCAGTCACACTTCTATAGCCTTTCAAGACCTGAAGGCAGTACTGTAAGGGCTCTAGGGATCACAGGTAGTAAGGTCCACCTAATTGCTCTGAGCTGCCAAAGTAATTTCGAATGTTTCCCTGACAGAATATTTCTTGACAGTGTATTAAAGGATTTTCATGCACTGCCACAGGCTGGGGGCCAATCGGCTGGGATACAACTTTGCAGAGAAAGTCCTGGGAGTGTGGACAAGAGGCTGACCACAAGCCAGCAGTGCGCCCTTGCGGCAAGCAAACCAGTGCATCCTGGACTGTACTAGGCTTAGTGTTGCTGGCAGGTTGAGGGAGGCCATCCTTCCCCACTGCTCAACACTGGTGAGGCCCATATGGAGTGCTATACTTAGTGCTGGGCTTCCCAGTACAGGAGAGACAAGGACATACTGGAGCAACCCAGTATGTGAAGGGTCATAGAGATGACTAAGGCACTGTAGCATCTGTCATACAAGGAGAGGCTGAGAGAGCTGGGGCTGTTCAAGCTGGAGAAAAAAAAGCTCTGGAGGATCTCATCAGTAGGTGGGAATACCTGATGGGGTGTAAAGAAGAGGAGCCAGATTCTTCTCAATGGTGCCCAGTGCAGGGACAAGAGACAATGGGGGCACACTGAAATAAAGGAGATCCCATTTCAGTGCAAGAAAAAAATAATTTTGCTGTTGGTCAAACAGTGGAGCAGGTTGCCCAGAGAGGTTGTGGAGTCTCCGTCCTTGGAGATGCTCAAAGAGGATATGACCCTGAGCAACCTGCTGTGGCCAGCCCTGCTCTAAGCAAGGGGCTGGGCTAGATGGTCTCCTGAGGTATCTGCCAGCCTTAAGTACTCTTTGATTCTATGACATTTTGAACACCTGGCATTAAAATACTTTTCCTTCACATTTTCATTGCTGAGAAGCTTTAAGCTTTTCTGGATGTCTCAGTGATACATGAGTAACAGTCATCAAGGTTCACTTCAGTTAGCTCAACTTTGAATTTTCTGGGTTCAGAATAGATGATTTGGGGTTTATGTTTAATTCTTACCCTTATCTTGCCAATGAACAGCTTTATCTCCATGTTTTTCAGGAAATATCTTTGGGCTTTAGAAGTTAGCCAACAGTTCATAAATAAACACTGAACAACACTCCTTGCTATTTTTAATGTTTTGCTGTTATGGAGTCTGGTAGTAAAACCACTCAAATTTTTTTAACTTTTAAGGAGAGATTCAGAACAGACCAAAGCAGTCAGAGCACACTGGCCAGCAAAACCACATTTGCATTGCCAGAGCAGCACAAAACCAGCCAAGCTTTACTTGCATTTAGTTTCAAATGTCTCATTTCCTTAGCATACTCTGTTATAAAGACCAATATTTTGTGAGGGGCAGAATACTTCTGGTTCCTCTTGTTCACATGTCCCTGATTTATTACGGAAAATACAAGCATTACAGGTCAACAGTAACAGCCAGACAGGGGAAAAATTACAGCTGTGAACTACAATATCATATAAGATATTAAATTAAATAGTCATTGGTTAGGGTGTAATGTTTTGTAGTGTAATGTTATGGTTGTTTTTTTTTCCTAAACCTAGTTGACACATAAGATTACTTTATCTTTAAACTACAGCTAAAGTTTGGATAATCTGTGGTTTTGAACTACCAGACTTGTTTTGGGACACATTCAAGACTAGGACATGGGATGAAGCTCTTAAAGGCTCTAGAGTTGATACAAAAAATGGATGAACAGACCCACAGCTCTTAGAAAGCTCAAGAAGTAAAAGATGGTAGAACATGTGCTCCATTTCCCAGACATTAAGCCCTTTAAGTATCAAAGTTAGGATGTGACAGTCTGGATGAATAGGCATCTAGATGGGTAAACGGTGATTGCGTGGTCTGGCTCATAGAGCAGTGGTTAATGGGCCATAATCCAACTGGATACTGTGGAAATCAAGTGTAGGAGTCAGTCCTGGGACCTGTCCACTTAACCATGTTTACTGATGACCTGGAGGAGGTGGTGGAGTCTGCTGTCATGAAGTTTGCATACAACATCAAACAGGGGGCAGGAGCTACCCAATATGCTCAAGGGCTGTGCTGTCATTCAGAGACACCTAGCAAGGCTGGAAGAATGGGCCAAAATGACAAATTCAGCAAAGGCAAATGTAAAGTTCTGTATGTGGGGAGGAATAGTAGGATCATAACAGGATTATCCAGGTTGGATGGAACCTCAGTCTGTGTCCCTGTGAGCTGGTGAGGACCAAGAAACACAGCAAGGCTCTCCAGCAACTGTGGGCAGCTCTGCAGCAGACAGCTCCCCACCACAAGGCAGGTGTCATTGCCCTGAGTCCCATGGTACTGCTGGGATCCAGGTCTGTGCTGCAGTCTCCATGGACCCAAAGGGTGCAAATTCTCCGTACTGTAACTTTTATCTCCACAGGGACTCTGTAAATCGATTGACTTGCACTGACTTTTTGTCAGTTTTTTGCACTGAGTTTTTGTCTCAGATGAATCTGGCTTTTATCCACACCCTTTTTTCTGCAAAATTGTTGATTTGGTAGCTGATGAATGCCTGTGCCATGATGCCCTATCAGTTGCATTTGATCTGGTGAAGGATCACTGGATTATTTCCCCTCTGGTAGGTGGCACTCAATTCATGAGCTGCAGCCTCGCTGGCTCAGGGTAAAGCCTCAGCCACCTTTCCAGGCTGAGTTTGTAGTGGATCCTTCAAATCCAAAGCAGGCAGCAAGATACATGTTTGGATAAAACTTAAATCTCCCTGTTCATTTCAGTGCAAGTCCAAAGCAGCATCCATGTTGACTTCAAGGACATCAGGACAGATTGAAAAGTCCTCAAAATACAAATGTTTCCAGTGATAGCTGTCCATGATTTATAAACCATTCTTAATCCACACTGACAACTAGAGCATGAATAATAAGGAATACACTTAAGACAAACCATTTTGTACAATTACTGTTTCCTCAGATGGTCACATTATGTTACTCAGAAATGTAGTCTATTCTGTTGCTCAAGTCTGCTCTGTTTGTGTTAATACAAATGACTACTTTTGTCACCAGTTGGCTAAACTAAAGCAGAGCTTGGAAAACACATTTCCTGAGCTAATGGCAGGAACAAATAGCCACAAAAGAGTGAACTATTTACGCGTTTCTCCTTTGGGATACAAAGTTCAGAATAATTACTGCAAACACAAAAGATGCTGTACTAGAGTTTAAATTAAAAACAAAAACAATATAAAATACACACAATAGTTTTGAGTTTGAAAAACAGAAACATTCTTTTTTGCCACATAGGCTAATAACTGGTTTTAATGTGATGCATTTGTACACTAAAGCAATTTATCTCAAACATTTTTTTTTAGTAAGAACTTAAACTTTGAGGGAAAAATTCCACAAGCCATTTTATATGGTCTTTCAATTATTGGTTAGCAATTTAACCCTGATTTTGGTTAGGAAGTGCTGTGGACTCTTTTGCCATTTGATACCCTAGGAAGAATGTGTCTGCCTACCCAGACACACCTGAGGGCACTGTCTGCATGGAGCTCTATTGGTAATGTGTATCACATTGGCATCCACCATGTATGATCAATTGTAGAGATGTTTTGCTCTTCTTATTCCTCATATCACTCTGACAAGTGGACAGAAGACATTTCAGTCAGGCTGTAAAAGGGTCTTAACGCTTCTTCTGACACACACCCGCACACAGGTACACGCTGTCACTCTGCAGATGCAGAGACATTTGGGAAAGGGACAACAAAGAAAACTTATAAAGTGCAGGTAGGTATTCTCCTGACAAAACCTCAAGTAAACATCAAATGTGCATAGAGTTATTGCACAGCTTTACACATGGATGAAGCAAAATCATTTGAATGATCCCTTGGGAAGCCAGCTCCTCTCTCCCAGTACTAACCTCGCTGTTGATAGCCAAGGCAGCATACGAGTTTTCTTTATGTTATATGAAAAAGGGGAAATACAACCTTCCTTCCGTGGAGGTCTGGAGATATAGGAGAAGGTCCAAGGGTGTTGTTTTGTTTCTTTTTTTTTCCAAAAAGAGGACAAAACAATTGTCGCAAACCAATTGCCTCCTACTTAAATTCCACTGATGTAAAGAACTAGGCCTGTTTTCTTGGTAGGGACATCAGGGCTGTGACACTTTAAAAAGAATTAAAATCTCTCCATTAAAACCTGAAAGGAACTCATTGATTCTTAAGAGAATGAACATTCAGCAAGCTACAGGAAATGAAGAGTCAATACATAACAGACATCAATAGTTACTCATTATGCTGGAGCAAGATTAAAGTCTCCATGGCACTGGTATTCTGAATAAACAGTAGCAAATCAATTTGACTAAAGGTATGAAGATGCTTTTTCCTTTACTAGTCTGAGCTGTACTGTCTACCTAACAGTTAAGTAACTAAGGTATAAATCTCATGAAATTTCAGTGAAACAAGGAGGATATTCATTGACTTCTAGTGAGAAGACTTGGTTGCATTTTCTTTTACAGATATTTCACCTCATTAATATTTAAGCATTGCCATAGAAAGGATAAAGAAAATAAAATGAAAGGTTGCCATATAATTGTGATCCATTGAAAACAGGTAAATGAGGAAAAAGGAAAACTAATTACAGTATATTGAGCATCTTCCTTTACTCCCATGCATTTGACTTGAACATTTACAGCATGTCAGAAGCAAAGAAAATGCAATAACTCTGTCACAGCACTGATACTTTATTTGGGAATGTTGAAAAGTACATAATAGGGCATTTGTCAGCTAGGAGCAATACTTTCAGCAAGAATTATTGATGTTAACTATCATATGGTAGCTTTTTTAACACATGACCTAATCTGTGCTTCAGATTTTGAGCATATGCCAGGCTACTCTCTTTGCAAAGTACCATACTACCACAGTTCCTCACAGGGGAGGAACCAGCCTCAGGCTCTCTCCCCATTCTGCTTCCAGGAGGTCCGGCTGGTGCCTCCAAACAGTCCTTATTAGTGTCATGGCTATCATCAAGCTCCTTCAGCACAGTGTAATTCAGTCCATTAGTAACTACAGTTCAACACAAACGTGTCCTCAAAACAGCTACCTTTTTTACAAATCTCTCAGTTTAAATCAGTTTTAACCATATTTTCCTGGTGCTTGCACATGATCTGTACTGTTTGAGTACTTTGAATAAAACTCGGGGTCTGGCTCTCTGATTGGATAACTTCAGCTGGAAAGTTGTCTTCCCTAAAACCTCCCCCCTCACCCCAGTTTCTGTCAAATGCCCTATTACCTGTGACATCTTTCATGTGGTAACCTGATGGCTGATCATAAAATCTATATTTCCACAAATTTTCCCATATTTACAGAATGTTTTGTAGTTCCAAAGTGGCTTATCTCATCTTAAACACAATCTTATCTTGATTGCAGGAAAGAAAATGGCTGATTAGCTGTTTTCTTCCTAACAAAGTACAAATGATGATAAATGATAATTGAAGTTGTGATTACCAAAGAAAGGATAATATACTGGAAGCCTGAATGTTGCTTCCCGTAGAAATGCAAAAGGAAGTAAATCTCTTAGAATAGGAATTTGTTTTCTTGTAAATCACGTATTTTAACATTTTGTGTTAGTTTTTATATTTCTCTTTATTAGATGTATGGTAAGAATGCTTACCTGTAACAACTTAAATAATTAATTGCTGCAATCATTTTACCAGACTTATTTCAAAACTTATAATGAGTTGGTTTAAGATCCCAAGGAATATTAAACCACAGAACATTTCTTCCGTTATTCTCTCTTTGCAGACAACTAGCAGTATTGCTCTGTGTTCACTATTATCAATAAGAAAAAGTTTTTCTTCTACTTTTGCACTACATCAAATTTCTCTGAAAATGTCATACAGCTAATCCTTTGATTTTATTCAGTGAATTTGGGGTCAAAAATCTTTGGGTAGGTCAGACAAAAATCAGCATCCCACCTTTCAGGTTTTATCACTATGAGCTCGCTTTTTACTAGCACTGTAAAATGATTTATAAATAAACATCTAACTTCTCTATATCTGAGTATCTTCTTCCTTCTGACCAGAACTGTCATGAACTACAACTTCCAGTTGGTAGAATGCTGTCTCTCTTTCTTGTTTCCATAAAGAATAATATAATTAACTCCAGTCAGACAAACCAAATAAACTTAAAAAAAACCCCTAAATAATCCATTACAGAAGCTATAATGGCCTGATATGAATCCTTCCGCACCTCATTTTGTCATCATTCTTATAGCTTTCCCAGCATAGCTGTACTCATAATTGTCTTCTCTCTGTGCTTCTCTGTGCCCTTGGATGTCCTGCAACCTAAGGCTCTGCAGAGGCAGAAACAGGAGCACCGTTTTAATGGTGGTGCTGTTTGTGAGTCCCCCTCCTTGAAGAGGCTCCCAAGAGCTGCCTGCAGAGGAGGATTGTCAGAGGGAGGGAAGGTCAAGATTAAGTTTTAGGACCATATATACGCTGGTCGCTCACTTTCTTGTTCTATCTTTATCTTTTCTCTCTTTTTCTTACTAAGATGAAGGCATCACTACCGCTTCCCACAACCATGCAAAAGCATTAAACTGCAGCTTTTTGCCCTAATTAGCTGGAGGAACTGCTGGATAATGCATACTCTTAGTTCCTAGTAGTTCAGGATCAGGATCAAACCTTCATTGGTTTTATACTGTTGTGAAGATGAGCTAAGCTGTTAATTGTTTAATGGCTAAAGAGCTGTTAAAATTTTTGTAGCTGATACAGACTGTGGCTGTCTGGGAAGGTAGCATGTCCTGTAAAGTTACAGGACAGACAGGAACACATTACAGTACCTATTAATGCGTAATGAAATTCTAACTATTTCCATAACTTTATAAACTTGCATGTATTGAGGTTTGTTTTATAATGCTCTGTGGGTTTCATTCTGTGCCTTCCCCATTGTTTTACTAGTTCTTCTTCCTCAAAACACGATTTCTATACTGGTTTTAGTGCACAAGAACTAACTTTATTGCATCAACCACTTCCTCCCCTTCTTTCTTTTAATTTAAATAAGCCATTCTTTAGCTAAATCATGTGAGAGTAAGAAAACAGGAGGCAGAATTCAGTCTTTGGCCAGAAGCAGACAACACAAGGGAAGCCTTTGGAAAGACCTGTGTCAAGTATTGTCTTGTGAGCCTTAGGCTGCCTTACTTTTTAATTTTTTTAATTCTTTTTTTTTTTATGTATTTATTTTTTTTTCAGAAGGAACTTTCTTATTAGTCATGAACAAAACCCAAACATCCAAGACTGGAAAATAATACCTATTACAAGTTTCAATCAAGTTAGGAAAGTTATAAACGCCTTCAAAGTAACTGAGGCGTAAAGGTGGAAGTGTCAGACGTACTTTATAGCAACACTGCCAGATGATTTGATAGATCCATTACAAGTTCTGCTTACATTATTCTAAGCAAAGATTGTATCCAGGGGCTGTTCCTTGGCTACATTATTTCATTCCTTATCTCACTGATTCTTTTCATAGCATACAGTGAGGGATTTATTAGTAATTTATCAGATTTCCTGGTAAGATATGGTCCAGCAAATGCTGCACATTTTTCTCTTCTTTCCATATAACCTTCTTCCTTTATCACTTTGGCACTCTGCTGTCTGGGTGCCTTCACTGGAATATTTCTGATTTCAGTTACCTGGAATAGCATATATTATGGAAAAAATAGATTGGAAAGTTTGGTATTTTTTTACAGTGTAACTCTCTGATGTAAAACTTTTTGTGGTGTATCTTATTTGTTTTTCATTTCCTTAGGGTCATATAAAAGAGTCAGTTCCTATGTCTTGCTATCTTTGGCTTTGGTGAAAAAGATAATAGGGCATTGAGTGAACAATAGGATGAAAACACAAAGGAGAAAAAAAGGGGAATGAAAACTTTTGCTGTGAATAGCTTCAGGTTTACTTTAAGCTGATGAAAGTGATCTGGAACACACTTCTTGAAAATGTGAGTATACCCAGGTGTCTCCCAACTAAGCAGGAGCTTACACAGTATCTTCAGCCTGAGAACTTGCCTTGTTCTGAGCCCATCCCCACCATTATAGCCTAGTAGAGATTACTTCCTCTCTCAGATTTCCTGGAATAACCTCTTGTGCAATCTCTAGCTAGTCTAACAGTGTCAAAGTGATACCAATTATTTTAAAGTTTATTTAATACTGTACTTTTTCTGAGCAACATGATTTTGAAATGAGTTAAAGCAAAAATATATAAGCAGTTGGGTGAGTGACGCTAAGGAGAATAGGAATGTTCAGGCCAAGAACTCATGAGTCCAAAACAAGGTGCATGACTGCACCAGGGGAAGACCCAGCCCAGTAGCATGTGTCCGTGAATCTGCCCAACAGTTCAGGCTGTGGAGTGAAAGGCAGGAATCCTGCAGGCAGCCATGACCCAACAAGCATTTATTTCCAAATAAATTTATTACAAATAACAAATAATAAGATCCCTTGACCCATGGTCTCACAGACGCTGCATCCTCTTTTTTGGTAGAGCTAGTTAGGCAAGTGCAGCTCCTCATTATAACTGTGAAACTGCTACCAATGCTGTTTGAAATGTTGATTTTATGTTCCATTTGCAATGCCTATTCTCTCTGAAGTTGGAGGTAGCAGCTGTAGCTGGCTGCATAATTTTTGGAAGTGACATCTCCAACATAGAAGAGGTTATGAAACATAAACAAAGTAAAATAATTTAAAACAGTGTAAAGAGGCAATTCCAGCTTTCATTTACAGAAGAAGGATGTGACAAAACTGTGCCTTGGGCACTCACTTCATGATGTCTGTTGGGCACTCAATCAAGACTCCATGGAGAGGTATCAAGATCTCATTTTCATGGGATGAATTCAGGAATATTTTTGTGGCCATCAGTGATGATTTTTCAGCTGAAAACTCCCTGCTAAAAGTCTAAACTTGGAGACTGTTAGGAAGCTTCCCCAGCTCAACTTACAGGAAATAGTCCTTTCTAGCAAGCAGCAAGTTAGTGTTTTCATAGTGACTCAAACACTACCTTTATATCATATGGAGATTAGCTTCATCATATGAAGATTAGCTTCAGCTACCAGCACCAGATACAAGCTTTACCAAAGCCCAGCTGTATTTGGATTAGGTTTTAAACTGGGTTTTACCAGAAGTGAGTATCTGTAACCTTGATTCTCTGAGAACCATTTACTCGTAGATGTTGTGTCACTGGCTCCAGACATACTGCTCATCTGGTGGAGCTCTGCTTGCTGTGAGTAATGATCCACTGTCATTATTTCATTTCCTCAGATATTTAGAAGAAAATGTAATTGTCTTATTTTAATCTAAATTTCTGCTGTAGCAGTAAAACAGAAGCAGTAATTAAAACCATGACTCAAAAACAAGAGCACAAATATTTACATACGCTGATCTTTGTTTCTTTCCTGGCTCTGTGGAAGCCAGCCGCAAGGAGGGACTATTACTACTAGCTGATCTTCAATAGGCAGAAGCAGGCAGAGCAGAATATTGAGTGATTTCAATGTGACACGGTGTTCACAGCTCTGAACTTGCTTTGTTCTTACAGCACACAGGTATGTCACAAAAGGAAGGAAATTTCAGCATCTTAAAGACAAACCCAAAGAAATATACATCCAGCTTGCATGTTGATAGTTGAATATAATAAATAATAAATAATAAAAATAAAATAACAATAATATAATATATTATAAAATATATAATATAATATATAAAATATATAATAAATATATAATATTATAATATAAATATAATATAATATATTAATATATATAATATAAAAATAATATAATAATAAAATAAAAAATAAAAATGATAAAAAATAATAAAATAATAAATAGTTGAAGCACAGCATTATCAAAACTGTGTTAATCACAGCATCATTATCAGTTGAAATACATTAAAGATCTGCCAGAACAATAGGATCTTGAGCAGGGACATTTTAATACTTTTTATGTGCAAGCAAATTTTGCTAGTCATTCTGCAGGGATTGAGAAGAAAACTGGGAAAAGAGGTCAGAAATGCACTAATTCTGAAACCATCCTCTCTTTCAGTTCAGACAGAGGGATCTGTACTGCCCTGGCAGGCAGAGCAGAAGGAAAAAACCGACAGCAGTTACTGTGCTGTTTTTCAAATTAGTAAACTCTCAGTTTCTCCCATTTCACAGTGGCCGGTACTAGACAACATCAGCAGGAAAGTTTAGAAACCAGGCAGCCCCAGCAGCTCTTAGCTAGAGAATATATTCCCCCAACAGAACTCATGCTGCAGTTTGTGACCTGGTGGCTTCAGCCACCTCATCAGCAGGCCATGAGCAGCAAGATGGACCTTGGTGCCAGAAAATGTAGTTGAGAGTTGTACTGGCAGAGCAGTTTGTGAGGGTGTGTTGTGAGTGGGTCACTAAAATATTCTGTTTTAAAAGAACTGCCAAAGAATCCCAGTGATAGCAGCAGGCCTGAGAGGTGCCCTGGTTGCAGCATATGGGCTGAGAAAGACCAGCTAAGGCTCTTTATCAACATGCTGTATTACTGAAGGGCACTATGGCCTTAGGTAATTGAAATATCAGGACACTTTTCAGGCTGCAGGACTAATTTCTGCATTGTCTGTATGTACTTTACAGCTTTATTTTGTTCTATATAAGAGGCTAGAAGCACTGATAAGAGGCTAGAAGCACTGCCAGTCACTGCCATGTCTTGATTCAAATTGGTGAGTACAGGTAAAGCCTGCCCACAACTCCTTGCTCTTGAAAATGTAAAGGCTGGAAAAATTTACTCCATCCAGATGACCACAAACTACTTTCTTTCTCATATCTAGCCCAAGAAAATGCAAAAATTCCTTCCTCCTCCCTCCTTTTTGGGCCCAATTCTTTGTCTAAAAGCTGCTGACCTGGCCAGCATTTGTGTTATTATGGATGAACTTTCAGTGCCATAACTGGCTGGAAGAAAAGTCCTGTTGCACATTCCCACTGTTTGTAATGGTGCTGTATGAGCCTCTTTTCTTCCTGGAGCCCCAAAGGGATTATGAAGTTCTGCAAAATTCCTGTAGGCAAGAGATAAAACCTGTGTCTATAGACTGGTTTATTCCCCTGTATAAAAATGACTAGGAGACAGACAGAATACCACGTGAGGAAAATAGTGCCTTCTGTAGGCTGGATGCAGAGTTGAAGAAAGTGATTAGCAGTGAACGCTTAGTGGTTGTTGAGAAAGACTTAGGTCTCTTCAGAGATCTTCCACAGATCCCATGGGATACAGCACAGGATAAAAGGTCCACGGAGGTTGGCTGGTATTCGAAAATCCCTTGGTCCAAGCTCAAGAATTATTCATCCCAATCAAACCAAGCAAAGGCAGCAGGAGGCCAGCATTGATGAGCAAGGAGCTTCTTAAACGTAAAAAAAAAAAACGTAAAAAAGAAGCAGAGAGGAGGTGGAAGCCGGTACAGAGGACCAAGGAGGTATAAAGAGACACTGTCTGATTGTATACAGATGGGGGCAGGACTGCCAAAGCCCAGAGAGAGCAGAATCAGGTGAGTCAGCTGAAGGACAGCGTAAAGGGCTTCTACAGGTCTATAAGCATTAAAAGAAAGACATAGGGAAATGTGGGTCCACTGCTAAGTGCAGCAGGGGTCCTGTGACAAAGGGCATGGAAAAGCCCAAAGTATTCAATGTCACATTCAGCTCTTCCTTTACTAGGAAGACCAGCCTTCAGGAACTCCAAACCTTTGAGACTAGGGGAAGTCTGGAGGAAGGAAGTATTATCCTTGATGGAGGAGAATCAGATCAGGGTGTTGGCTTATGTAGCTGTCACTGGCCACTCTCGATTATTTTTGAAAGGTCATGATGCTTGGAAGAGGTACCAAAGGGCTGGAAAGAAGCAACTGTCATTTCCATCTTAAAGAAGGGCAAGGAGGAGGACACAGGGAACTACAGTCTGGTCAGCCTCACCTTGATCCCTTGTAAGGTGATGGAGCAACTAATCCAGGAAACAATTTGCAGTGAGTCTTCAACAGGGACTTACAAATGGAAACTCATCCTTACTAAATCTGACAGCCTACAATGACTGGCTTGGTGGATGAGAGCAGTGGATGCTGTTTAATTCAACTTCAGAAAGGTTTTCAAAACTGTTTCCCATAATATCCTCATAGACAAGCTGACAAAGCATGGATTAAATAAATAGACAGTGAAGTGGACTGAAAACTGCCTGAACTGCTGGGCTCAGGAGTTTTTGTTCAGCAACAGAAAGTCCAGCTGGACAAAGTTCACTAGTGGTGTGTCCCAAGGGTTGATACTGGGGCTAACACTGTATAACATATTCATTAACAACCTGGAAAGAGTGCACCTTCAACAAGTTTTTAGGTGATACAAAACTGGAAGGAGTGTCTGATGATTGTACTGCCATTCAGAGTGGACTCAAAGGCTGGAGAAATAAACCAACAGGAATCTCAATTGCCATAGAATCACAGAATGGTTAAGGTTGGAAAGGACCTCTGGACATCTCCACACACACACACTCAAGTAAGGTTACCTAGACCATGTTCAGATGGTCCAGAATCACCATTCTGTGTTTAGGTAAACATACGCTATATGCTGCTATCAAGGCTGAGACGTTTGGCTCAGTGGAAATTTGGTTTGACTTAATATACACTTGCCCACTCACCTGGGTCACTTCACGGAATTTTTCCCCTATATAATACTAAGAAGGATATGTTCTGCTGAAAGTTCATTTCATTCATTTGTCCTGTAATAGAGACTTTCTCCAGTTATAAATGGTCCACTCTAATTATACCCTTACATTATACATAATTTAGATGCTATGAACATTATGATGTTCATCTTGCCGCCTGACAGCTTTCTGAACTTGCTCAGTAGCTGCTTTTGAAACAGCAGGGATATGGCTGCTCTGTGGAGGTGAAACCTGGTCTAACAGTGAGACAGTGCTACATCAGTGTTATCAGTATATGTTGGAACGTCTGGAAAAATTACATGCAGGGACATTGCAAACAAGAGCAAATAAATAATGTACATGCCAGCACTTCAGTAGCTGCTGATTGGATGCTACAAAGATGACAAAGAACAGAACTGAGCTTGGAGTACAGCCCTGCATCTCTGAAATCAGAATCTAAGTGAGAGTTGGTCTCCAATTCAGAATTCCTTAGGTGTAGCAGTAGCATCCCTACAATGGACATAACCTATGGCATTTTTGAGAAAAGCAATAGATATATTTTATTAAAAAAAAAAAGTATCTGCAAGTTTAAACATAAGCAGTAAAAACATAATTGCAAGTTAGTTCTGGAAGTGGCTGTAAGAGTGTATGGAGATGCTATTGGAAAGTTATCATAGGTGCATAGAAGATTGTGTGCAGGACTCCTCTTACTCCTTCTGTTGCTGTTGTCCTTGTAAAGCAGTGTATCAGCCTTTGCCTTCCTCTAAAGTAAGTCTGTAGTCCTCTTTATCAGATGGCTTGGATGACAACTGAATAAAAAGATTTATTGGTTCAATGGATCAATCTAATAATTAGTGGAATCTGTATGACTCATCTCAAGTGTGTCCAGAATTATCTTCTTTCTCTCCCAAACACACAAATGTACATGCAAACTGTAGTGTCTGCAAAAACCAGTAGTTTAAGTGCCAAAGCTAAAGCAAAACAAGTTTCTTATGTCTTTTCCAGAAAGTTCTAAGAAATATGATCTTGTTTTGCTACTGAATCAGAAGTTATTAAAAGTCTGTGCTGTGTATTGTGTTCCCATATCACTGTGATAATGAAATCACTCCCAGATTTTCAACCCTTTTCATGTTTGAACACAAATTAGTACTTCTCATCTTTTTTTTTCTTAGTACCATGAGCAAGAAGCAAATCCATTTGGCACATCCAATAAATGAACTTCTAATTTCCTTGCAGGAAAATTACTGTCTTGCAAAAATAAGAGATCGTATGTCTGCTTATCCAAGTTACAAAAGCTGTAGGGTACTTAAGATGCCAACCTCAATCCCTAAGTTACTTTGCAGTCTCTTATGCAGATAAATGCCTGAAAGACAGAACTATTTCACCTTTTCTTTACAACCTCAAAGCTACTAAAGTAATAATATTTTGCTGTGGACACTTTTTATTACAGAGATATAATGCTTTACCTTTTATAGGTGTGTAATATTCATTAAACTTGCCTAGAGCAAATTCAGAATATGAACATGGCACATGGTACTGTGCCAGTAGAGATAAGAAACAAGTTTAAATGGATTTGATATCTCAGCCTTCACTGGTAAGGCACCTGGTGAAGAAGAAAATAATTTAGATTGCAAGAAAATCTTGGAAGCTGACTGTTCAATTCCCCACTCAAAGCATGTCCAGCTAGATCACATGGCTTTGTTGCACTGGGATTTCTTCAGTGGACACAGCATTCCACATGTGGCCTCACCAGTACTGAGTCAAGGAGAAGAATCACTTCTGCTGACTTGCAGGCAAAATTCTTGCTAATAATCTCAGTATGCTGTCGGCCTTCTTTGCTGTGAGGGCACATTGCTGGCTTGTGTTCAAACTGTTTTCCTCAAAGACACAAAGCTTCTTTGGCAAAGCCACTTCCCAGCCAGTCAGCTCCAGCCTGTACTGGTGCCTGGGGTTATTTCTCCTCATGGGCAGGACTTTGCATTCTCCTCTGGTGAACTTCATGAGATTCTTGTCAATCCATTTCTCCAGCCTATCAAAATTCCTCTGAATGGCAGCTCTACCTTCCTATATATGAATTATCTTTATTAACCAAGGACTTATACATAATTTGAATGTGTTTGTTGGACATTTAACTTGGGTACAATTCTAAGGACCATATTCTAACTGACTGTTACAGAAATATTTGCATAGATCTCAGTAGGAACATTTGTAGGGTAAAAAAGTTTCGAGGTTCAGACTTATTTAGGCACTGAATTGCTGCTTGTTTCAAGAGGAAGCACCCAAATAGCTTAGATGTTCTAGAGGTAAGGCATTACTCAATGTAAAATTAAGTCCTTGAAATTCCAGCCCAGAACTCATTTGCTGATATCTATTACTCTGACAGAAAAAAGGTGGAAAGTGGCATTTGCAAATTATATAGTATTTTTGTCTTGTGCATAAGTTACTTCCCCATGAATCTTCGTCAAAACCAGGATAATTTCAAAATTGTAGTGTGCCTGACTCATTGAGGGAGGGGATGGGAAACAAATTACTCATGAATTTTTTTACTAGTGCCCATCTTGGTTCCTCACCAAAATCAAGAAGCACACAGCACTGTGAAGATCCTTCTTGCACTTTACAGGAGGGTCTGTAAGTAATGCTTATGGTTAATATAGAGGAACTGTGGATAGTAGTCATGGACTGCATTAGCTGTTCTAAGGTAAAATGACTTGCTTTAAGTTAATTGTTAAGTTAATTGCACCTTACTGATTGGAAGGTCTGTGAAACAACTTAGTCCTAAGCTCTCCCAAAACTATGTCTGGTGATATCGTATGTTGGAGAAGGCTGACTATGTAACCTCTCATCTTTCCTTCCACCCCTCATACTGGAATTTTTCGTGTTTTGTAGAGTTGTCTTTGTCAATCAGAAAACTACCATTTGAGTTTCCCAAACTGTGCCTCCATTCCTGCCTGCACTTTAAAGGAAGAATCTGTCTGTAGGTTTGCTGTACCATAACTTCCAAATGTAACATGGCCCACAGTGTTATATGTCCATTTTCTATGGTTTCCCACAACACATTTTCTGTGTCCTGCTCAGAGTGTTCAGCTCTGTCAAATATCTGTGCTTGCAATGCAGAAATGTAGGGAGATGTTCATCTCACCTGGCTTTGGATAACTCTGTCTGAGTAATTCAGATTCTTTTCATAGTCAAGATAGAGAAAAAACTGTCATAAAATGCAATCCGTCTCATGTGAAGGTGGACTTCTAAACCAGGTCTGAAGTAGGGCTCTGGGTAATAGCCCTTTTCTCTTCCCTGACAGAAAGACAGATAGCTCAGATGTGGACACTACAGAATCATAGAACAACAGAATCAAGAATTATTTGAGTTCAAGGGACATTTAAAGATCATCTAGTCCAACACCCAATGCTATTGACATCTGATATTAGATGACATTTAAACAATTTGTGGCATTCTAAAGACTTGATAATATCTTGCAATGTTCAGAGTTTTCCTGGGCCATGTATTTTAAATACATGAAGAAAAAGAAATGTTGAGCAGTTGTTATTTTTGTTCGGTTTGCATGTGTATAAATTGTTGTTTTATTTGCATTGCTATGTTGTTTAACATTTCAAGTTTCTATGTGCACAAATTTGATTAGATATTTCAGTCCTCGCCTGTGTTTGTTGTGTTTAGTACCATTTACTCTCCTTCCCCCTGCAGTTACAAGCAAACAATGTGAACATAAGAAATGAGAGGAGTCTCAACGAAACCCTGGGGATAGTTCAAATAGCATTGCTGGTTTTTTGATTGGGCTTTTATTTCTTTGCTGAATGCCCTGCATTGACCAAAGGAAATTATGTGAGACTCCCTCCTGTATTTTTCTTCTTACAAAACCATAATTCAGTGTTGTTTTTTTCTTATGGTATCCAAAAAAGGGAAGTCATTCTCTTACATTTCAATGTAACTGATTCAGGCTAGGAGAGAAGGCCACTGAAATAGCCAAAAAAGGAAACACTTGTTTTTGTATTCTTATTGTGTGCTTTCTCTTCCTTAATTCCTGTGTAAAATCCAAACAGCATTTATGAGGCAAAGATCACTGTGTAGCTGAAGCTTGAACGTCAATAGGATATAAGTTTCCCATTTAACCTAATGCCTTTCTTAGTAAGACTTTATTTTTATGTCTGAGGATCCTGTACACTGTGTGGGGCCAAGGAACTACCAAACAGCCATACTGCTCCTAAGATCAGCTCAACCAACAGTGCTGCACAGAGAAAAGTTGTGTGTAAGACTTTGTGTGGGGACATAAAACCTGGTGGCACTAATCAGTCCTAACTCAATTGGATTTGTTATCCCAAGGCTTTGTTTGAGTTAGGTCTGTGTCAAAACACAAAGTAGAACTCAAGATCTGATTCTGTCACGCTTTGCCAAATCAGCAGTATCTCTGTTAAAAAGCTTATTATTTAGTAAATCCCATT
Source organism: Psittacula echo (assembly GCF_963264785.1). NCBI lineage: Eukaryota > Metazoa > Chordata > Aves > Psittaciformes > Psittacidae > Psittacula > Psittacula echo. The sequence continues at coordinate 140,634,088 of NC_137737.1, forward strand.
CTTTTTCTCACTATACATTTTTAGGAGACATTTGCTTCTTCCATTACATTAAAAACTGGCAAAGAGTTTGCATGAGTGGCTAATTCATACACTAGAAACTTAGGCCTGCTGATCATTTCTAAGCAAGCACTAGCTTGTAGAAGGTTGAGAATGCTTCAGAAATAGTCCCTGCAAATATGAGGAGTTTAAACCTACTACAGTTAAACTAGATGATCATTGTAGGTCACTTCCAACTGAACTATTCTAGTCTATTCTATTCTATTCTAGTCTAGTCTAGTCTAGTCTAGTCTAGTGTAGTCTATTGCATTGCAGCAAGCCATCATTACATATGGGGTGAGCAAGTGACTAGGATAGGACCAAATCAGTAGTGAAGGTGGCCACAACTTCTTGGACAATGAATAGGAAGGGTATCCATAGCAGGCAGGGAATAAATCATACATGATGTGAACTTGTAGTGTATAAAAATGACATAGCTCTAGCACAGGGCTCATGGCTGAGCTAGAAGGTGTCCTTGATGCTATGTACTTATCCTCTGCTTACATAAAACTGTAGCCAATATCAAATATTATAAGCTGGATCTTAAAAACTCTTTAAAATTTTCTTTTTTTTTTTTTTAAATAAGAGTAGAAAAATAACTCTTAATTATATTGCATTAATTTCCGTACATCACAAGCCTTAAGGAAGTATGGCCCAAACTCCTTGCTGGACAGCCTCCTTTTGAGAGTTTGTTCTTCTAATTACTTCTGCCAGCATGACATATGGTAGATGAATATCACATTTCCAGATATGAATAAGTATTTCCTAGAGAGGGAAAATAAGGCATAGAAAGGTTCCCCTTAGACTCTACAGAAAAATCAGGTTCAAAGGCAGAGCTGAAGCACAAGAGTTTCCAGCTCCCCTCTGTGGCGTACATCACAAGAAACTCTGGTGGAAAGAAATTGGCACTTAAGAGCAAGAAACTGCTTTCCAAGAATAATTCTTTCCTTATGCTACATAAATAACGGTAGCAGCCCCCACATTACTTAATGCTATAGGACAGAAGAAAAAATACTTTGCTTCAGACTGCAATAGAAATGAAGGTTTTATTCTTGTTCTTTATTCAGTCTCCTGTTAAAATTCATACCTGCACCTAACAGCTTCAGGAGAGCTTTTATGATTTATGTTTTCAAGAGGAGCCATTCCAGAAAGCGCTCAAGGTTTACTATTTCTGTAAGCATTGAATTAGCCTTTTTAGTCGAGCCAAAGATTTATTTCTACCTCTGAGTCAGAGTGTTATTTTCTCTTCCCAAGCATTCACAGCTGTTTAAGTGCCTGCTGATAGAAGAATTTTCAACCTCCACATATTTTAGGGTTACAGTTTTCATCCTTTAAATAGTTCTCCTGTGCTGAGTATCTATGACTGCTGCTGATGTCTTATGGGGGGAAATGGAGGTGTGAGACAAGCTACAGATATGCACGCTGTGAGCCTGACACTGACCCCAGCAGTGGCTGAGCTCTGAGATGGTCTCCCTAGGGGATGGGAACGCTCCTTTCCCATGCCACATGAGCACCCATGCCACAGCCTCCAAAATCCGGAGGACTTCTGTGATGCCTTTCCTGCCTTAGAACTCTAGGTTCATGTACGTTAGGGGCAAACCTGTCATATATGTGTTGAGTGTTGCAGTAATCAAATGTGACAGTATTGAATCTGCCCGGTAAAGAAGACTTTCTGATTATTTTCAAGTTCTGTCCTTATTTTGCAAGTCTCCAGCCTCCTGATCCAGAAGCATGGCTTTTGCTAATTCGAGGACTTTGTCCTTGACTGTCTTTCCAGTTCTTAAATGCAGTCATGCCAAACTCCTCATCACATATTGCAGCCGTTTACTGAATGCTCATAAACATTAACAGGAAGACACCATACCCACACATACAAACACACAAAACCATGTAGAAACTCTGCTTGAGAATAGGTGTAAAATCAGTGCTGTAAAAGAAAACTCAAAATGTGTTATTTTCTCAGACGAATGGGTTTGCATAATATTACATTAATGGTAGCTTTTTTGCATTTTTTTTTTTTTTATGGCTTCTTAAATCAAGAACAGGACTTCAGATCTATTTACTGTACAGGGCAATTTTTCTTAGATCTACAAATAAGATGGATGACATGTACTGTTTGATCTAGCAAGTTTAGGATTCACTGCCAGGGTTTGCTGGATGTTAGGTCTGGTTCTACTTGACTCCAGGATTATGAACATCTCCTTTTTAACTAAGTTTCCTAAAAATGCCTCATTAATATCTAACTCAGTAGGAAGAGGGCAAAGCACCATCCATGAAAGCAGAGGGCAAGTCTCATGGCAAAGCTGGAGCCTGGTGGCTTGTGTGCTACCTCTGCTTCCCATTTCACTTGCACTGCTTTGCCAAACACATGGCGATTTCTACATACTTCAGGGTCGTTAATTAACTAATTTTTCTCTGTGAAGGAGCTTCTAATTGATGTTATACTCAGTTTACAGCTGAATTCACTGAGGCCCTGAAGGGAAGCAATTTCTTCAGCCTTCCCAAGCAGAGTTATAGTGCTAAAGATGGAGCCTACCCTGAGAGCTGCTGACCTCCGTTAATCCCTACTGAAGCAGTTAAGCACCAAAAAACTCAGCATCTTTCAGGATAGTCCTCAGCACTAGAAAGGATCAGACTCAAGTGAGGCCAAGGAAAAACAGCACAGCAAGCACAGCAGTCCAAGAAGGTCCCAGCTGGGGTCAGATGCCTGCTTCAATTACCTTCATCTTCTGTTGCATGCAAAGCCAATAATGACATAACTATTAACTAATTACAGTGACAGGAAGGGCAAAGTGGTACAGTGAATGCTAGCAGAATTCGTAAAATCAAATGCCAGTATACAAAATAATAGTTTAGTTCCTGGCTACCTGCTGTGTTTAAGCTAAACAAAAGACAAAGTAATATCTTCAGGATGTATTTGTGAAGAAAACTGTTCCCTATTTAAGAAAAAAAATGCAACAGTTTATTTTATTTAATTAGTTTTTCATTTGCTCTGAGGCTAATATGCATATATATTGATCTTGCATCTTTGGACAAATTGCACTATAAAAATTATGTTGAAAAAAGAAGGAAAGATAGTGAGTGCTGGGTTGTCTCCCATCAAACCGAATTGAATCTCACAGAAATACCTTGTAACTTATAGAAATGGACATGCTGGTAGGCAAAAGAGATTGTGACAAGTACAAGCATTTAGGGTAGAAAGTGTATATGAACCAATTTGTAGCTGTGCTATCCCGGGATAGACCCAAAGAAGGACTGATGCCTTCGAAACATACTTCCTCCACTCTGTACTGACCCACCTCCAACTGAAAAAGATCTTCATTCCCCCATCCCTAGGCAGCGTGCACAGGCTGTCCGCCCATTCCTCCCTTCCTGGCAGCTACTCTGGCTGCTCCCTGTGGGTCAAGCTGTGTTCCCCTGCACCAGGGTACTAATGGAAGTCCCCATGCTTCCCTCTTCCCCTTCTCAGTGCCCCTGTAAGGCAAAGCTAGCACCTGCATGGAAGCACGGGATGCTACCAGAGGCCTGTGTCTCTCTCATGCGTATATACACAGATATATGTACGTAGGAACCACTGTGTCTATATAGCAAATGAGAAATCAAAGTTTATAGAAAGCAAAAAGGCAAAAATACTTGAAAAAAGAAAAGATAGAATACCTTTTATAATCATCTCTTCCATGTTTATGTATGTGATACTGGGGACAAAGATTTGAGTCTCACACAGGGGGTTCAGCCACCATGTGAGTCAGACCTTTTGCAATGTGAAGTACTGTTAGAAGCACATCACTGTCAGATGTGTGGCCCTGTAACTAACAGTGTTTTTGTTTTTCTTTCCTTTTAGTTTGAGCCATCGCAGTGTCAGCATCGGAAGAAAATGCAAACATTTGTCTCGATAGCCCAGAAAGCGTGGGGAATTTTTATATCTGAAAGGAAACCTGGCTGGAAGTACCTGATGCAGCTTTTTGCAGTTTGCTCTGCAGTTGGCTTTGTCTCAAGCTTTCTATTATTCCTTGGCATGCACTTTTCCCTGGCACACAGTCCTTTGGGTCCCTTACTGATAGCTGGATTCATCTGGATTTTGCTTTCTATCATGCTTTTGTGTTTCAAGCACCTGCGCTGTTTTAGTGTCCTGTTCCTTCTTTCTTGCGGACTGCAAAATGGTAGGAATGCGCTTATTACGGCTGGCACAGGTGTCATGGTGGCTGGCAACATCCAAAATATATTTCACAACCTAAAGGTTCTGGCAGACAGTATAACCTGCCATTTAGAGTATGAACAATTTACCTTGATAAAATATTATGTTGAGGCAGTAAAATGGATTTATGAGATGACCAAGCTTTCCTCTGATCTATCTAAACATATAGTGTTTCTAAGGCACGAATTCACACCATCTTATTCAATTTCAGATGATGCATTAAAACAAGAGCTAAACGACACAAAGCAAGAAATCCAGAGAGTTGCTAACCAGATATCTTTTATGCTGACTATATTGCCCTATATAGGCCAGAAAGTACTGCCTATAGTGGGGATTTTTCTAGCTTCTTTTGGAACCGGCCTCTTTATCAAAAAATTTGTGGGCTCTCACAGTGCCAAATATAAGAATACTTACATCACAAAAGAGTTTATTGTATTCGATGAGCACCAAAAGCAACAGCAAAGACCCTGTCTTCTGCCACTTAACAAAAAAGAAAGAAAAGATTATGTAATAATCCCATCTTTCTGCCTCACAAGGAAGGATAGAAAAAACATGCAGTACTTTTTCTTCCCTGTAATTATTCATCTTTGCATCTGGCTTCTGTTTGCTGCAGTAGATTATTTGTTTTATTGGTTAATTGTCTCTGTGAGTAAACACCTCCAAGAAATACCAGATATAGAGATTCAGCTCAGCGTTTTTCAGCAAGTAAGTACTTATCAGTACTTTCTTAGTTTATTATTTTTATTAGCAGCCTTCCAGTATCTGAAGGGGGGCTATAGGGATGCTGGGGAGGGACTCTTCATCAGGGACTGTAGTGACAGGACAAGGGGTAATGGGTTCAAACTTAAACAGAGGAAGTTTAGATTGGATCTAAGGAAGAAATTCTTTACTGAGAGGGTGGTGAGGCACTGGAATGGGTTGCCCAGGGAGGTTGTGAATGCTCCATCCCTGGCGGTGTTCAAGACCAGGTCGGACGAAGCCTTGGGTGGCATGGTTTAGTGTGAGGTGTCCCTGTTCATGGCAGGGGGGTTGGAACTAGATGATCTTAAGGTCCTTTCCAACCCTAACTATTCTATGATTCTATCATTATCTTACTTTATTTCTTAGTTTAATGTTGAAAAAGTTCTCTTCATCTTCAGCATCTGCAGGAGCAGACACACAACCATCAATTCTTTCCTAGCATTATCATCTGTTTGTTTCAAAAAGGACCACTGCCTTTACAGAGAGGTATGCTAGATGGAACCGGACAGTTCTCTGTACTTTCCAAAGTGTCATCATACTTCTAGAGAACAGTAAATATAGGAAGAAGGACTTCCATTACTCTATTTATACATGTGGGGAAGACCAGAAGCTTAAAACTGGAAACTAACAATGCTGATATGTGTGAATTGCCACTTGTATAGTCAAATGCCACTGTGACACTGATGTAAGAGATGTCTACCTTTTTATAGCTCAGTAGTGTGAGGAGCTCATCATTTAAATAAGCTTGGATGCATACACATGAAATAATAACAAATTGCTGAAATTACAAGGTTCTTCTAGCAGAAGCAGTAGCAGCATAGAGAACCATGGAGTAATTAGGTTGGAAGGGATGTCTGGAGGCCATCTACACCAAGCTCATGCTAAAAACAGGGCCAACTTCAGAGATGGATCAGATTGCTCAGGGTCTTGTCTGTGAACACTTCTAAAGCTGGAGATTTCACCACTGGAGTGTAGGACCCATGTGATGCCGTGAAACGCATCAGAAAGCTGCCCAGTTTGACAGCTTGGAAGATAAGGCTGAAAACAGTTCCCAAAAGCATATAACCAATTGATACTTTCAAGATAATAAGATTTCGAAGGGATGCATGATTTTTAGTACAATACGATATATATTCTTCCTTCTATCAATTTTTTCTTACTCCTCATTTTCTATTACTTCCTCTTTGAGCTCATAATAAAGAGAATTCATTTCCGCTTATTCTTATTCCTCAAACATTCATCTAGCCAAAAGCAATTACATAGAGTAAGATAATTAAAGTGAGCACTGCAGTAAGTGCATTGCTTGAAATTACAAGGAAACAAAAGAGGACATACAATCTTTGGCAGAGACATTCCCATTATCACTTTTCCATATGTGACATTGAAACTTTGAGATGGTTTCTTCAGCCATTTTCTGTGACACACTGCTGAGCCGCTGCAGGTTCATCTTAGTGTATGGCACACTGGTGGTCCCTGTGTGTCATAGGATGTTCATCTGGTTGGGACTGAACCATGAAGGGGAAGGGAGACATAGTACATAGTGTCCTTGCAGAATGGCAGCACTTCAGACAAAAGTGAACTACTAACAAAATTAGCTGAAAATAAGTCAAGCTGCTGATCAAATTCTGTCATACTTCAGATTATGATATTTTGCATTGCATATCAAAATATCAAACTCTTCCATGGGACAAAAATTAAATGATTGCCCAATTTTATTTTAATGAAGAGTACAAAACTTCAGGGTCTGTATGACAGATGTAAGTCAAAGGTTTCCAAATCGTGCCAATGGAAAACTTTTCCTAGAAGATGGAGGCTGCTAACTTCTAATTTTTGCCTTTCTAATTGTTACCTGAACTTTCTTTTAGGAAAATAGGTACAAAAGCCTCACTGTAAGTGTGCAATCAGCACACACATAGCAAGTCAGACGCAACCTGAAGAAGTCAGTTTTCTGTGCAAAAGCAGAGAGGCTTTAATCATCTGGTCAATCAGTCTGAGAAATGTTGAGGAGGCAGATTGGTAAGCATTCTAAGGGGGCTTCACACCTCATATAAACTCTGCTGCTGCACAGCAGCTGTGATTTAGCATCACCAAACCGGCATGTGAAATGATCCCAGTTCCCAGTTCTTGAGAGAAAAAAGGTTCAGGAGAGCTGTTTGATATTCAGAAACCCTCTAGTCTAAACTCAAGAGTTATTCATCTCAATCAAATCAAGCAAAGGCAGCAGGAGGCCAGCATGGATGAGCAACAAGCTCCTGACAAAACTCAAATGTAAAAGAGAAGTACAGAGAAGGTGGAAGCAGGGACAGGGTGTCCAGAAGCAGAAAGTTGCCTGCCAGCATGAAATACTGTTCCCATCAGTATGTCTAATGAAGTCCCCCTCATTCTTTCAGCATTTCAGTTCACAAGCAATGCAAGACATTCTAAACAAAGGCATTTATCATAGGAGGAGATGTGACTTTGCATAACTTTGTGGTCAGAGCACGTGCCTGGGTGGGTGTGGAAGCTCTGCTTATAATGTACTTAGCCACAGCCAAAGGGATGGACACACTCTGCTCTGCTGTTTTACTCTGAGGGAAGGACCCTCAAAAGAGGATCTGAGCAGATTATTGGGAATATATTACACCATGATAGCCAGATTAGTTAGATATTTATTTATCAGAGCCACTGAGAAGGTAAGTTCCAAACTGTGGGACAGTGTCCCAAGAGAAATGGTGTAAATGCAGTCTGAAATATTTACAAATAATCAATAAATGCACTGTTATGAGCATAGAAAATATATTGACACTGGATTGACTAGATGATTTATGGTCCTTTGTAAATCTGAATGTCCAATGAGAGAAATATTAAGAAAGGAAGGAATCAGTACTATACTAAACTCTCCCTTTTTCTTGTGCAGAGGAACGAGAACAGCTTTATCTTTGATATGAGGGAGCATATTGCAAAGACTGATCCTTTCAAGATCTCTTTGTTTAAGCACGACTGCCTTCCTCAGCCAGAGTTTGCACTCTCCACAACATGGATCCAGCTTGGAGTCATCATCTTCTTCTTAATCATTTTTGGGTTATTCTCTGGCCTCCTGACCCAACTTAAAATACTTGTGTTGACTTCATTTTATCCTGACACAGAGATGAAACGGATACATTACTTGCATGCAAAATTACTGAAGAAAAGAGCAAAGCTACAAGAGAAAACTGGGAAGAACATGTTTGCTAAAACGGTGAGCCATAAACTCTAGGGGAGAAAATAATTTCCCACTCTCAGGGTGGCAGCTATACTAACTATACAGGATGTTAGTGCTTGGGTGATCTCTAACTCAGTAACATTAAGATCATAGTGTCATATTTATGTCTTTTCAGGTCAACTTTTGGTTTCCAATACTGAAGGCAAGAGAGTCAGTGAGGAAGAAAGAAAGGAGTCTGTCAAATGACAGCAGGGTATAGAAGAGACCAAGAGAATCTTTGGCTAAGGCAGAGATGTTCTAGCTCCACAGGAACCTGTATTTTGCACACATAATGGCACAGCTTGTTTGTCATCTTCACATTTGCTAGACACTGAAGATACAAGATGCATCAGCGGTTGCCCATTGGCTTCTGGGCTGGCCAAGAACCTAATTAGAGGGTTTAGAATTTTCTAGACTTTTCTATTTATCAACCCTCAACTGCCCCAAACGCTTCAGCCTGGTTCTTTCCCATCCCTAGTTTCATATACCTGCTCCTGACTCTGTAGCAGTCTCTTCTGCAGGGTGAATGCTTTATTTGCCCTGTCAATCTTCTAGTCCAGCTGAACTCTCCCTCGCACTTTGGCTTCCCTACTTACTTTTGGTTATGCATCTCTCAGAAGTTTCTAATCCTAGTCTTCCACATGGAATTCTTCACTTGGTTTTAGTCTTCTCCTTTCGCATATCCATAGACTAGTTTCAGTTGCAATTTGTAGTGTAAATTGTCCTGTATCTTTGATGATCACAAGAGAGGCAATGAAGCATGTACAGAAGTGATACTGCTCACAAGAGCTGGAATACATAGAAATCAGGTACTGTGGGTACAAAAAAGCTGGTTTTGAGGTGTAGGCATATGCGAGCAGAAATTAACAATGCCTTGAATCTTGCAGTCCAAAGGAGCTTGCAGAAGTGGCAAAAATGGGCTTAATTATGTTGATAAAGCCACCACTGACTTCACTGAAACAAAACCGAGCCAATACTGAGCACTTCAGCTATTTAACTAATGTTGGTGCTGTGACTTTCATATGACACAAGAATAAACACTAAAAGCATAAAGACATAGCTTTTCTGATGGCTTGACTGATGTGGCTGATGTTGACTTATTTAAAGCTTTCCACTAGCAAGTGTCAGAAGTTATTTTCCACCTGAAACACAAAGTCTTTTTTTTCTTTGGACCTTCCAAATGAATCATAGAATCACAGAATAGTTAGGGTTGGAAAGGACCTTAAGGAAGCATCACTCTTCCATGGACATAGCTGGTTCAGGTTGCCAATGTGCCAACAATTTGTCTCTAGAAAATGAGGTGCTAGATTAAAGCCATGCATTATTGACAGTTGTGCTGAATGTTCTCTGAGTGGCCTGACTATATCCTCTCTGCTAAAGTGAGTCAGCCCTGGTTAGTAGCAGAATGTCATTTATATCCCAAGTACTACTGTCAAGGCCCAGTAGCAAGCAGCACCCTGTTGAAAAAGAAGAAAAATGAAGCTTGATTTGATTTGCTTTCACAGACCAGACTAGCTATCCAGGTACTATAGACAAATGAATATATTTCATTCACTCTTGTTATCATTGCAGATGAAAGGGGAAGAGTTAAGTGTCAGCAAGAGTTGAGCATTTTTGGCTGAGTTCTGACAAGTTCATTGCTGGTGGGAGCCGGCTGTGCTCCTTTCAGTCTCAAAGGACAGGCTGCTGAGAGGCCCTGATCTCCTACTGATTGCGACACCCAGAGGTGTGGGCAGGTCTGGCTGATGGCACTACCACAAAATACTGCTCACTTCACTTGGCGTCAGGAGGTGATATTTGCTTTGGAGTTTCTTGCCTTTCTTGTTTGATTGTGTGTTGCCACCTAGCATACTTTTTCTCTCAGTTGATCTGCAAGCAGCAAGTGAAAGCTTTGCAGCATATGGGAATGGTTCATCAAAATGCCTCAGACAGGGGTCAATGGCTGGGAGAGATACCTAAATCTGTTAAGATTTTGAGTTCTGGAGTACTTCCTTAGAACTATGCCATGTCTATACTTTGCATTTACATAAGAAAATTAAGCCTAGTGGGAACGACTGATTATGAAAAAGAGTAGCCTTTGGTAGGGTAGGTGAGACTTTGCAGGTTTTACAGAACAGTGTTGTACCTGAATGCTGGGGCTCCCACCACTAACTGAAAGGGCAGCTTACTGAGTATTGCTTCACTTGCACCCTCAAACTGGCAAAAGTCATGGCAGTGATAAAAGGCAATCCTTGAGAAACTAACTGCAATTCTGTACAAAATGTTCATCTCTGGTAAACGTTTTACCTAGATGCTTGGCCCTGCTATCAGTGACAAACGACATGGAAAAGCCCAAGGTAATTGTTTGTCCTGGTCTTTATAGGTAAGACCGATCTTTAGCCATACTACGCCCCTCAGACCAGAGAGAAAGTCTGGACCCAGAAAGACATTCTTCATGAAAGATGGCATGGTCAGGGAGCACTGGACATACTGAAGTTCATAGGACATGATGTGAGACACCCTGGGTGCTGAGGGTGCTGGCTGGTGTCATTGTGAGGAAATTTTTGATTATCTTTGAAAGGTCATGGTCATCAGAAGAGGTTACTGAGGACTAGAAGAGAAAGACTATCACTCCCATCTTCAGAAAGGGCAAGAAGAAGGATCTGTGAAACTACAGGTTTGTCAGGAAGTGATGGAGCAATTTCCTCTGGACTCCATTTCCAAAAAACAGAAAGGCCAGGACTTGACTGGGATATCACTCAAACATAACAACACCTTTTTTACTGTGAGGGTGGTCAAACACTGGAACAGGATGCCCAGAGAGGTTATGGAGTCTCCATCCTTGGAGATACTCAAAACCCAACTAGACATGGCTCTGAGCAACTCAGAGCAGTGGGCCTGGAGCAGATATCTGTAGAGGTGCCTGCCAGTCTCAGCCATTCCAATTTGGTGACTTTTACACACAGAAGTACAGAAAAAATATTAGACATGCACACAAAAAGCTTGTGTTAATTTGTGAATATGCTGTGCCAGCACCAGGGTCCCACCTGACAAATATTGGTGTCATTACACTTATACTGGAGTCACACACTTGAGTGGATTAATGCACTGTTTGTTTCTGTGACCATACCCATGCATACCCGTGTGCTGAAGGTGAGCTGAATGACATGCAAAGGGGTAAATTTGCTCTTCCCCATCTCCCTAAAGCTGGGTTACCAGGGAAAATGTCACATTCTGCACATTTTTAAATTCTAAAACAAATTCACTGTCAGCACCTCAATGACACTGAAGTTTACCTCAGTGGTAGAACAGTTCTTACCATGATTTACAGTACTAGGTCTATTCCTTCAGTTCTCTTCAGTCGTACAGGTCTGCCTCTCCCCTGGCATTACAAATATATACCACTCGTTCTCTGCAGAACTTACTTGGTTTCTGCTTTCTCCCATTTGTTTCTGTCCTGTGAGCTGGAGAAGTCTGGGGACTTGTTTATCTTCAGCTGTCTCCTCTGCAAGTTGTTCAGCTATTCCCTTGGCCTCTCTGTTTGCCGTAACCCTCAACCACATGATTACATTGTTCTTTTTCTTTAAAAAAAATCAAAACAAAGCCCAAAAAAACCCTCTACAAGTTACAATAAAACCCCAGTATTCCACCCACAATTATTTCTGTTCCTCTTCTTGTCTACCCTCTCCTCACATTTCCTACTTTTTATTTTGGCTCTTTTTCCCTGTCTTTGTCATTCAAAGTGTTTTCCTCTTTTGGTATGTTTTCTTCTTCTCTGAGATCATTCTTCCCCACATATAAAAGCATGTATTTTTTTTTCTGCTGAGCACAAATGAACTACAGGTACAGTTAGAATTAAGGATTTTATTTATTCATTTATTGAGTTAACTGAAAATTTTAATATTTTCACATTACTGGGCATTGTCTTTAACTGCTTCTTTACGGCTTGTCAGAAATGTACTCAGCACTCAGAACAAGAGTCTGAGGAGAAGTCTGGATTTGGCTTTTGACTCATTCATCCCTTTCCTTCCCCTAGCTCACAGTGGAGCTCAACTTCCTTTTTTAAATGCCCTTCACCAGTGCAGAAGCTGTTTGATTTATTACTGTGAAAAATCCCCCAAATGGATCAAATCTGGTTTGTAAAATTAATGGAAGGCTGACCTGATTGTCTTGTGAAGATAATTTAGAGAGACATGCCAGTGCTCCTGACCCTCCTGAAGCACAATACAAATAAGGATGCTTCCTTTCAACAACCATCTTCATAGAACTCTCCTTGTCACCAGCCCATACTCGTGAACTTGGCTTGCTTGATAGCTAAACTAAGACTCTATTTTTAATCTGTGTGTTTTGCTGCAGCATTCCATGTGGGCAGTTGGGTGTGCAAAGTCAGAGGATGCTGGGTTTACAACTGCTTTCACCCTGATCCCTGCTCTGTCAATATTGTCACGATGACTCACTGTGTTTTCATCACAGTTTAAACAGCCCAGAGATGCTGGCAATTCAAGAAGAAATGAACAGGCAAAGCCTTTCCTCTAGTTCTGTTTTACATTGCAAAAGTGCAAAGTAAGGATCAAAGGATCACTCTCTGCTGGTGCTGAAATAAGGGCTGAAAATGGGGGTGTTACTGCCTATTCTATGGGCACAGACTTCAAAATACACAAATGTGCTTCATGGGAGCTGTTGTGCATGAGAGTAAGTTCCTTCTAATTTTATTCCCGATACATAATACCAGCCCTGCCCTCCAGTGGCCCAGGAAAGCCACATGCCCTCTACTCTGCAGAGATCCCCTGGTACTTCAGGCTGAAGAGAGAAGCACTGCAGGTGTAGGTGCTTGCCCCACAGGCAGTGAAAGGATAGCAGACAGACAACCAGACGATAAACACATACTGGCTATATGAGGATTTCTCTGGCAGATGATGGTATTCTATGATTCTATGGGGATGAAAGCAATATTAGGTATGCCAGGATCAGATCTCCCAAATTCCTTCTCTGCTCCTGCACCTAGAATTCACGTCACCAGGGAGGATCAAGTTCTAAAGATCCCAGATTTCTGTCTTGCTGGGGAGAGCGGTAAAAATATGGTTAATGGAGTTTTTTCCTTTCTTTAACAATTTATTTGAGTCTTCAACCTTACCATAGAAGAGAGAGGGGAAACCAGCAGAATTGCAAAGAGAAGTGCTAAGCAAGAAAAGTCTGTTGTGTTTCAGCCTTGACAAAACAGATACTCAACTTCTTTGTACTGAGACATATTGCTTCAGAGAAAAAAGGGTTTAATGCAGTAATGCCACTTCTCAAAGCAATCAGATAGTCTACGCTACTTAAGTGACCAATGGACTTAAGGAAAAATCAAAGAAAGCAAATGTTTTTTGCAGTTGGTGCTGGAGAAGCCTCAGATTGCAGCTAAATAAGATAGGATTCAAACATCTGGGAAAGGCATTGCATTTCTATCCTGTGAATGGCTCAAGGAAACTGTGTGGGCTGCCAAAGTTATCTTCAAACCAGCTGCCCAACCTCATGTGGGGCATCCCTTGTCTTAGAACAATTATAGCACAGCTTAGCAACAACTTTGTGAGAATGTAATAAGCAAGTGATAGCTGGGACGAAGATGTAGGACAAATACAGAAGTCTTGTCAGGGTCTACAGACTCAGGCAGGACTGAGACACCTCTCAGTGCTCCTTCCAGTGCTCCAGTTCAGGACCTGTGCTGACATAAATGTGTTTTATAATCCCATTGCACGCCAAATTAACTAAATGCCTACTAGAAAAAACATCTTACTGAATTTGGCTCTGGTGTCACTCGTTACTGGTGTTATGGAACAGGGACCTGGACAGTTCCAAAATTATACCCCTATGAAGATCCCACCACTACAGGGTGCCCCACATAAGTGTAAAAGGAACAAGGATTGCAGGGATTTGGAGCATGACAGTCTCAACTTTAGTAGTAGTCCTTAATAGCACAGCTGAAATACTTCTGATGTCACACAGTTTCTCAAGGGCTATTAGTTGGCACCTTGTAAACAGAGGCAGGATTCAGGTACTAGGGCCAGCATGTGCCATGGCAAAACAAATATTACAAATCTGACAGGCTCAATAACTTGTTGCTTTCATGGACTTAAAACTACAACTGACACTTTGGTGTAAATCCCTGTTCACAATATGCAGGTAATTTTTCATCACAATAATTAAAACAGTCATTGAAATGAAAAAGTAGGTGTTAAGAACAAAATCCAAAGGATACCTCCTATGAGGAGAATAATCCATGCTACAGGGCAGTAAATACCAACATAAGGATTAGGAACTCTGCTAATTGTACAGGGAGAAGCTTCTTCATTTCTAATCAAATAAAAATCTATAGGAAACCCAAAAAGATTGTAATTTTTTCCATAGATAATACACTTTCATGATTTGGAGAACTCAGGTTACAAAATGGGTTTTTATGTAACTCATAAAACTACTTGCTGTTATCACACTGTGAAAACATCTGGTTTTAGACAAATCACTAACTTGGTTCCTTTGGGCTTTCATGATCTGCAGTGTTTTGTATGACTTTGATCTCAGTAGGTATCCCAAGAACCCAAAGGACATTTGAAAGTACTGGGCATGTCCACAGTATCCAAAGGACTAGCAGTCTTTATTCCTCGGTTTCATTTCTGTCATAAATGAATCATTCTGGCCCTGAGCAACTCATTTAAGTCAGCACTGGATGTTAAACATAAGGCAACTATACATATTTTCCACCACTTGAGTGATTTCAGAGGTTTGAGCATCCATAGTTTTCATAACTGTAAATTTATTCTAACTACCTTTACTTGTCTCACAGGTATATCATGCAATTGCAAGGCTCTAACAATTACTAAAACCTGAAGCCTCAGATGAAAGACTATACAAATATAAGATATTGTTGAAAGCAGAAATAGGTCTTCCCCCCCCCCCCCCCCCGCCTTTTCCCCTACTCTCCCAAATTTCTGCTTTTCTACCAAGCAAAACATTAATTAAAAAGAATGTATTCACGATTGGCACACTCCTGACGAGACAAAACATAAGACAGGCATTCTTCATACTAGAGAGTTCCAGGTCTGAGAAGCAAAGACAGGCTACATAGATGACTGCTGCAGAGTAGACATCTGCATCATAGTCACACTCTTTGTAGTTAATGGAGACAAACTGGCACTGAAAGAAAACTACTCATCTCATCCCAAAGAACAACAGTGGACAGGTTCATCTAGCTTGGTTTAGATCTTGATGCAGAGATGAATAATGTTCCAGAAGAACATTCTGCTGATTGCACAGAAGAACTCTCTGCTGATTGCAGAGGGACACTAGACAATGAACTCAGATGCATACCATTACAGAAGTCAACACTGAACTCTGCTCCCTTGTAATAGTCATTGTAATAGTGCTGGATGCCTGGTTCTGCTATTCTGCCACCCCAAAGACAACCTGAGAAATGGCAGCCTGTGCTAGCTCTTTCTGAACATCCTCATTGTTACCTTCCATCATCTTACAAAGAAAATTCTACTTTGCTATTTAGAGACACAACAATTACAGACTTAGTAGGAGTTTGTTTCTCGTATAAACTCATACATCACTGTATGCCTATGAATGTAGCAGGAACTATAAGTCTGCTTTCCATTACAAATGAAAAATAGCAGCAATTACTACATGCTTTCTGTATCTGTCTTATAATATGAAAGTCTTTCTGTACCTGTTTGGCCCAGGGGTTGCACAGAAAAGCAGGTTATACTGTTTCTACACATAGAACTATGAACTCACTGAATGGCTGTTTTTGTGTTGGCTTCATTTCTAAACAGTTGCTTAAAAAGAAGGGCTATCATATGTGAAAATGCAACTGTAAACAACATCATAGGTTTCCAAGGTAAAACCTGTCTAGACATGGTAACAGTAACAGAATCATACTTCTAAGAATACAATTACCTCTCAAACGGGAAATCAAATAAATTGAGCAATTGAGATTTTTTTAAATTAGGAATTCTATTCTACACAACCCAAAGTATTAGCTACATTGGGAAAAAAACTCACATTTTTCAGTAAAAAAAGTAAAATTTTTTTGAAATCAATACATTATGTTTGTGCTCTGATGTTCCCACTTCATAAGTCTTTAAGTTGTGGGTTATGTCATAGAATCATAGAATCATAGAATAGTTAGGGTTGGAAAGGACCTTGAGATCATCTAGTTCCAACCCCCCTGCCATGGGCAGGGACACCTCACACTAAACCATGCCACCCAAGGCCTCATCCAACCTGGCCTTGAACACCGCCAAGGATGGAGCATTCACAACCTCTCTGGGCAACCCATTCCAGTGCCTCACCACCCTCTCAGTAAAGAATTTCTTCCTTATATCCAATCTAAACTTCCCCTGTTTAAGTTTGAACCCGTTACCCCTTGTCCTGTCACTACAATGTCTCTCCATAACACCAGAACCCCAAACAGTATTGTAGGTGAATTCACCAGTATGGCTAGCATAGCTTTGCCTAGGGTGTAGCAAACAAAACGCTTCAGCACACTAAAAAATGCTTGGTTTTGCAGAGACAAAATGTATCAACTCCTTTAAAGACAAGGATATGGACATGTCGCAGCAGCTCTAAAATAGTGGCAACTCTTCTGAATCAGCATTTTTCTGTCCTAACCTGTTCCAGAAGGGAGAAACAAAAAATCAAATTCAGCATCTCTATCAGAATTCTCTGCATTGCTAAGCACAACAGAGATCTTTCTAACACATGAAATTAGAGAATTTGGATTCATCTCCTGTTACCTAACAGAGCAAGCATGTAGAAAATGTGCTTAAAGGCCATTGCATTGCTTTTACTTTATAGGTTAGCTGACCTTCTAAAGATAAATATTAAGCAATATCATCCCCAAACTTACCTACTTTTAAGAACCTACAAAACTGTTACCACATTATAATTGTAGTTATTACTCCATTTTCTAAAAGAGTTTTCCAATTCTTACAACAAATTTCCTTTTAAAGGGAAACTGCAATGACAACTTTCATGAAGGAAGCCCAGTATAATGTTTATTGGTTGCTGTTCTTTCATATTGGCTCTTGAGAAGTTGGTTGTAGATCGATTGTTGGAACCAAAATGCACTTCTTTGGTGGGGACAGCAGGGTCATTTTCATTTGCTTTTATCTACAGAGAAGAAGAAGACAATATGATAAAATCTTTCAAAAGAAATTCTCCGCTTTGCAGTTTGTCACTCAGAGAGGTAATGGAGAAAGAGTTCTAGGAGCCAGAGAGAATGTTATTGCTCCTTCATTCTACTGCAGCTTTAGCCTTTAGTCCCCTCTATTACAGAAGCTTTCTCACTTATGACAGAGGAAAACAAATAGGATGCTGCACCCTGTTGCTGCTACTGATGCCCTGGATGAGGTTCACTGTGAGGTAGTTTTAAGGAATGCTACGATGAAATGTGAAAAAGCTAACTTCATTCTCCTACCACTGCAGGTTTGTCCCTATCCTCAGATTAATTAGCACTGAGAACTGACCCATTTTATGTGAGGGGCTTTACATCCATCTATTGTGAAATCCTTTCTCAAACTAGCTGATTTCACCCAAACTCAGCCTGCATTTTGTCATGCTT
Organism: Psittacula echo; assembly: GCF_963264785.1. Taxonomy (NCBI): domain Eukaryota; kingdom Metazoa; phylum Chordata; class Aves; order Psittaciformes; family Psittacidae; genus Psittacula; species Psittacula echo. Next base: position 140,651,860 of record NC_137737.1, read on the forward strand.
ACTGCTACTCAGTGTCCCCCCAACCCATATTAATCAACTCCCTTGCTGCAGTAGACAACACTTCAGCTGCAGTTGGCATGCAGCAGCAGCATCATGTCTCAATTGGGATTGCTGAAGGTCTTACCTAGTTCTATTTTTCCCTGGGACATTTCTTTTGCTTGTTAAACAATTAAAGAGTGAGGTGTTGTTGCCTAGTTCTTCTCCCCAGCTGCCTTATCCTACCCATATGTTGCACTGCTAGGTTCCCTTGCTAGGTTCTTCTGAGAGACAGTTCAATTCACAAAGCCAACAGAAAAAAGGAGCTAATTGTTTTCTGCTGGCTTAGCAAGTAAATCAGCTCACAGAAAGATCCACCGAGCACCACGGCATATAAAGGTCAGGGAGTGTCAATATCAAGCTAGGCACTCTGGACACTGTAGATGGGGAAGGGGAGATGCCAGGTGTTATTCCCCTGTTAGCGGCACTGAGCTTTACAGTAGCTCAATCATCCATTATACCACTGCTGGCACTGACTGCAGCACCTCTACTGCATGAAGACAGCTGTGGTTCTTGCAAACCAGATCTATCAACTAAACCAAACTCCACAACTGGTGGAAAGTTATTGTCTGTAACACAGGGACACTAAAGAATATTTTTTTTACATCCAGCTGTTTTTGTTTGTTTCCCTGTAAATTTGAAAGCCAATTATGCTGTCTTTGTATTCTTGGTGCTAACTGAACTCAGGTTTCCTATGAACCTTCATATCCACCTCTTAGTCTAGCAGTTAAACTCCATTTGCATCTTTCAACTGAGCTTTTTAAATGAGGCTCCAATCAGAAAGAGCTCCTCCCCACCTGGGCTGCCACACATTTTCATCAAATTTAAAGATACCAAGACAACTCAGCTTCTGAGAAGGCTTATTTTAGACAAGCCTGTCACAATCTGGACGACCTGCTACACTTTCATTTTCTTGAAGTTTCAGAGAAAAATTTAGTAAAGAAGTTTTCATTAATCAAAAGAGACAGTTACCTGCAAGAGCCACAACTGGGGAATGAGCCTACTGGTTTTGTGTGACCCATGTTTCCGAGACCATGCCTGTATAAGGTGCTCTCTTAACAGGAATAGGATGACAGACCTGCAAGAAAAATGTTATAAATCTTTCACTATTATTTGTCTTCCCCTTGCAATTGCTAATTGGACAAAATGAAAATAGCAGTCCTTTGATGACCCAGCTTTTTATGTTATGCATCCCAACACTTTCATGAAACTTCTCTCTTGTAAAGATCCCTTACACGGGGATCAAACTGTTCAGTTCTCAGCTTTCATCAGGAGCTGGGTGGCTCAATCTCTTCAGCACTGTAACAAAGCAATTATAAACCATTTTTTTTTAAAAAAGCAACTGCCCATGTTACATCTCATTTTATTGATGCTTCTCCCTTCCCTCGGAGACTTAAATAACTGCAATGTTCTCTTACACAAAAAAGAATGGCCCAAGTTTTTGCTGCTGTAATGCCAGAACAAATCTGCCCTCAGTAGCTAGTTTTTATTACCATTACCTGGTATTTATTATGCATTAAAAGCCAAAGGGATCAACACTGCACAACAAAACTCATTAACAAAGTACCACATATCTTCAGTGTCCAGTGGATTAAATAGACTCACAGGCACATACAACTTTGCGCAGACAGATCCATAAAACTATGATTTCTAAGAGGAACACAGCAAAGAGAATCTATCTGGATTAAAAATGCAGAATGAGTCTACTGTAGGTAAACAGTGACCTTTGGAGTAATTGTTTCAATTCAGTTACATGTTCAGTGGAAAGGGAAGATCTTTTCTTCAGACAAATTCACAGTTAGGACTACTGGTTCACTTTTCTACTAGGCCTTGAAAGTCCTAGAGGCAGAGATTATTTTCTTTGCCCTTCCTTTCCTCTAGAAGCATTAATGTTCATTCACATTGAAAAGGTGAATAGAATATAAAAAATTTGTGGACAGACTTAAATGAGGGACACGGTTTCAAAATAAAAGTAAAGTAGAAACAGCACAGTTAGATGCTAACAGTAATGCAATTGAAAATAACTGTAGTTTATCTAATTTACCCTGACTTATACTAGTACCAAAAAAAAAAAAAAAAAAAAAGTGTTCCTTAATGCCTGGAAAACCCAAACTCCAAAATGCAATAATAAATTCAATAATTTGTTTCCTATTCTTTTAGTCCCCAGGGAAAAACTGTGTGTCAGGAGAGGACTTTCCTGCCTATCCACTGCATTATGTGCAGGCAGCCCACCAGCCCCTCTAAAAGGGTGATTTGGAGGGAAGCCTCACTCAGTCACTTTCACATGCCTTTCTCAGTCCACCAAGACAACAGGAAGAAATATACAGAATTATCTTGGAAGCATTTCAATGGGCTATATCTCACATGGATGCTCATATTCAACTTTTAGGTCTTGCAGTGAATCACACTGACTAAGGCTGTGATTTTAAGATATACTTTGGCTGCTTTTGAAAGTGCTGATCAAAACTGTGTTACACTAAGCATGCAAAAGCATTTTTCATGAATGCTTTCATGGCAAATGGGCACTGAAAATTCACTCTTCATGTATTTTGCAATATTTCTCTTAAAAAAACACCCGAAACCAAACCAACAAAAAACCTCAAGAAAACCCCCCAGAAAAACCAAGAACAAGACAGTTGTCTTGCTTGGTCCAGCAGTGCACTTTTTGCACATGTTCATCTTATAACACATTCTTGCTGGAACAGAGCTAAGTCTTCAATATTCTACAGAGTTTAGCTCCAAATATCTGATCCATGAAAGAGTTAGAAAATTACTGATTTCTTCCTCAGTCCAAGACTTCTTCCTGCAGATGATGTTATGCCTGTTTGTTTTCCAGTGAATTCAGTGATAAAACGTAGCAGTTAGTCAGATTACTCATGAGCAAAACTTTGTCCATTTTTATTGGAAATGAGATATGTCTATTTCAATAAGCACCCAGGCTAAGTCTATAAGTTGTACTGACTAACAGCAGGAACTAGTCTATGACATTTTTCTGTAAGATAAAGAGCAATAAAAATTGAGTCCTTAGTTTCATTTTCTCTCACCTTGGCAGATTTTTATTAGTAAGGGAAATTACTATTGAATCCCCAAACTTCTCTTCCCAAGAGCTAGTTATCCTCATGCTGTACAAAGCATTATAGAGATTTATTAGTTTAATTAACCTGATCCCGCTGCCTGATTCGTTCGTAGACATATGGAGGGAATGGTGGACGGAAGACATATTTTCCATCTCCTGCTGTGACACTGAAAGCTCCACCTTCATAAACTACTTTGCCTCTTGAAACTGTCGCAACTGGGACTCCATGGCAGACCATTCCTTCAAATATATTGAAGTTGTTGGCCTGATGATGTGTCTTTGCAGATATTGTCCTGTGTTTACAAAACAAAACAACACCCAAAATTGCTCTGATTCTTGCATTTCACTTCATTACAAAATTTTGAGAAACTGATACAGGAAGAAAAATTAGCAGCATTATTAAAATACAACATTGTACAGTACCTCATGGAACAGCTGTAAAAATAGGATAGAGCAATAGCATTTCACTGAACAGTAATTGCATTTCAAAAGAATGAAGATGGGAGTCAAAAGGACGGAACTTTGCAGCCTTGAAACGCAAAATTTTCCACTAGAAAGAGGTTGGTGGAAAAAAAAAAAAATCAGGCTGTAATATGTTATTTGGATAACATGATCTCATTCTGCCTTGTCAAGCAAATATCTATGCATGATAAGGTCAGAAAAAGCTCTGACCTTTTAACTAAAATGACTTGCAATTTCAAGTTTTAAAAGCATGGCTGCAATGTTTCAAAGATTGAGACTCACAAATAATACAAAGACTATTTCACTGAAAAGCCAGTAAATGGTAATGCATTTTGGTAACTCTTAATGTGAGTTGGATTGATCCAGTGACTGACAGCCCAAATATCTCGATGCTGCTAAATAGTAATGAGAACATCACACTTCTACACACCTTTCCTCCAACTGTTTAAAGCAAATTTTAGACCTCAGAAGTACTCATTTGAGCTACAGTATTATTGCTTTGTTTATGCATAGATCTTACTCTTTATGGTCACCATTTTGGAGCCAATTTCTCCAACCCTAACTGGCTACATTAGAAGCAGAGCCAATGCTACAGCTGACATTAGCATCTGGAAGTGCAGGCTGTGCATTCTTTTTTTATGATCTATTTTCCCTACTGAGCTACATACTAGTTACTCTATCTAAAATGTGTATCTTCTGTTAACATCCTTATGAAAATGTAGAAACCACAACAAAATCTGTATCTTTCTTGAAGTATATCCATTTTCAAAAGCACTCACATACCAAATATTCCAAATGGTTACTTATACAGAGAAGAAAAAAAGAATTTGTGAAAGAAATTTTGTTTTCCTTGTCTATCACTTTGCTGAACTGGTTCACTAAGAAACTGGTTCCACTAAGGGATACATTTAAATCTTGCTGGTGATTGATTTTTCAAAGGCTGTGGATATAGAAATATCTCTATCACCAATATGTCCATAGGAATAAAAACTTTACCTTATTCAGCACACACTGGACAGAAAACTTACGCATTTCTGCTCAACCAGTATCAGCATCATTTTGTGGATTCACAGTGGAAAGAGTGAGCAATAGAAGTCATACCTCTCTTGTATTCACCGGTCCTATGAACACTATCAAACAACTTTACCCGTGAGTGTTATGATAGCCTTACAAATAGTTTGTGAACATATTCCTCTAGCTCATTGCACTGGCCTTGTGGGTCCAATTGCTAGAGCAGTAAGTAACAACAGTAATATAATTATCTTTAGTATTCTCTGGGTATATATCCTATCTATTTGCACAATCACACTGGGACACAAAAGAAAAATGGAAAAGGTAATCTGAGCAAACAGAAAAATAAGATCCTTCAACTCGTGAGCTGTTTAATTGTGCTACTGCAGGACCAGTAGATGTAAACATGCCTCACAGATAAGTACATCCTTCATAAAAAGATACAAAATGAATGGAATTTAGCATATTGAAAAGTAACCTCCATTTGTACAGCTAAACCTTACAATATGACAAAACACATTTCCCAGAGCTTGTCTCAAAAACAAACTTGTATAGAACTCATTTATAACTGCTGTGTTGAAACAAGCCTTAGACCACATTGCCCTTTCTGAAGGGTGAAGAGCATTCTGCTTGATGGAGATCATCAAAATTAATTTGTGTTTTAACCCTTTGATATCATCAATGCAGTGAAAGTTTCAGGTGGCAAGCAAGCAACCAATTGAAACAGAATTAGACAGTCTGCTTGGGTCTGAAGCTCACAATTCAGCAACCTTATGCAACATACTTTTTACTGCTGTATCAGCCATTTCAGTAGCAGGCATCTTGCTGCGAATGTTAGGGAAATTCCACTGTTTGCTCCAAATGTCTGGACACTATTGACTGTTCAACTAATGGCGAGAACACCTGTAATCTACTTATACTCCATGAAATCCAAGATTTTGTGTGCTGCAAGGGTTATCACTCTAATTTCCAAGGTGATTATAAGAAAATGAAGAATGTAATTACTTTCAATGGAAACTGGATGTATACCTCACAGGGTTTTCTTGAAAATTTCCAGGTACAGGAATATGAAGGAATTCTGTAGTTGACAGCCCTTAGGCAAGAACAGCTGCTCAACATCTCAGTAAAGGGAAGACACCTATTTTAGAATTACTTCATTAATTTAAAACATAGTAATAAAGCAGCCATAATGAGCTATAATGAGTCCATTGTTGACAAGAAAACAACTGCTTTGTTGACAGCTGCCATAGAAACCCAACTTATGTAAGGGTATTTGAGCTGTAAGCAACTTCTCTCAGTGCTTACAGTGCAGTATGTCTAAGCTTTTTGGAGCTGGGGTAGGTGAGAAATGCCAGTTTGCTGAATAGCATCAGCCTTTGAGAGCTGCCTCTTCAGGTCACTTTCAGATGCCTTTGAACTCTAGATTGTTAAGCTGCTTTTCTAAAATCTAAAAAAAAATAGACTGTTCACCTTTCCATGCTGTCTTGAGCCATTATGCATTTATAATACTAATTATGTTGAACTTTGTTAATGTTGGAGTCATTTTTATTAAAAAGAAAAGAAGGGGAAAAAAGAGAGAGAGGAAAATGAAGAGAAAGTCTTTTAAACCTATTTGCAAAAATGCTAGCTATAAGCTTATAATGTGGATTAAAAACCTGATGGCCTTTTATATTTAGGAATTGCAATGACTGTACATGCAAATACATAGAGGCAACTTTTCATAAAGCTGTATTCCTAGGTTCTTAAAAATATCTTTAAACATGTGGTGCCTATGAGTAGCCGTATCAAGTGAGGAAATTTGTGGATAAAACAACAGATGCAAGAGGTAGGAAGTTAACGTTCGGGAGCTCCAAGTCCAAGTAACTTACCTGAGGGATGGGATCTTTATTTTATGCAATCATATCTCCTAAAATTCATCATTTTGAAGTGGGTAGCAAGTGACAACAGAATTATTTTTCTGATTATGGTAACTCATTTTTCAACAATACCATCAGTCTGGTCCTGTCAATCACTCCAAGCTGATATGAGATGGAAGTGAAAATTCTCAACAGTATAATGTGCTGGAGAGAAACACTACTGAAAAATTAAGCTTTCAGAAAAGCATAAAAAGAAAGGAAAATACAAATTAGTCTATGCAATGGCTAAAGAGGCTCTGGAAGTGATTACCAGAGAGAAAAAGGCAAGGTTATATAAGGAGAAAATAAGAAAGATTTAAATTTTTGGGGTGTAACATTTCTAAAATTCAGTTCTCTAAGGAGAGCACCTGACATTTGGTGAGACAGCAAGTTTCTAGGGAAACGTACATCATGCTCACTCAGAGAGGGTTATTTTGTTACAGTTCACAGAACCACCGAGTCATTGGGGTTCAAAGCATCTCTGGAGATCATTTATTTCAAGGCCTCTGCTCTGATCACGGTCAGCTAAACTAGGCTTCTCAGGGCCATGTCCAATCAGGTTTTAAGTGCCTCCAAAAATGGAGAGACCATAATCTCTTTGGGCAACCTATGATCATCCTCACAGGAAAAAAACCAAAACCAAACAAAAACCAACCCACAGTTATTTCTAATGTTTAAATGGAATTTCCTGTATTTTAATTTGTGCCTATTGTTTCTTTCTCCTTGTCTCCTTAATTTGAGATGACAGTCCTTTGACAGGAACTCTGATTCTAGTGAATTAGTGTAGATTCATGCATGCACATGCTTCCACTTGTGCAAAAGAACACGGGACTATTGAAAATGCCAGAATATACTTCTCCTATGCATACTTATTTGTATGCCACATTATTTCATTTTGCCTTATTGTGTCTAGATGAAGTTATCCATATACACAGTATTCAAAATTATCCTCATTCATCAAAAGAGTAAGACAGTTGCAGCATTATTTATTCTAATCATCTGCTAAAATCTTGGTTTCTTCCCCTTTCATTTTATGAAAAATTACAGGCAATGAGTGTTTAAGTGTTGTCACTTGTCCCCAGTTAAGACTCTAAGGATGAAGACTTCAACACAAATGAGACAGACATAGGCTGCAGATTTTGCTTCTAACAAATGAAAAAGATTTTCCCATGAACAAATCTACACACAAAAAAAGTCATTGAGGAAACATGCCAGCAGACCTGGACACTCTGACTCCTCCCTCATTCACATCCAGTGACTGTTTCCCCTAAAATGCATAAACGCTGGAAATAGGCTGTTAACCATATCTTCCCTAGTCATGTCAGAGCAGGTAGATTATACAGAAACACATTCCTTCCCCTCCCTCTCCTACTCATCTGAGAACTCTTGATTTCCCTGCTAATCATGGACCCTGTTCCATCAGCTGTGAATTTGGGGCTGCAGCCACCACTGACTGGCCTAGCTATCAGGGTTGATGCCAGCTCCATTGGCACAAGTGGGGCACACTAGGGGCCTGCCATAAAGGGACACTCCAGCAGAGCTCAAGTAGGATGGCATGAGAGACTGCTACGGCACAGCCAGCTCTGCTGCTGCATTTAAAAGATGTTTTAGGGTCTATTTAGTGAGTGGTAAAAACCTGATGGGTGAGGTTTCCCAGACTGCACTTTGTTCTAATGAAGTGGCTGGACTTAGAAAAACTCGATTTGAGACAAGTGTTTTTATCCCTATGGGTGTTTCATCTTGCCTTTGGGGCCTGATCCAAGGCTTATTTCCAAGGGTCCGACAGGCTACAGTGAATTTATTGAGCCCTAATATCTGCCAGGAGCTTAATCTGTTTTATGAGATCTTTAGCACCTTCTGCCCCTACTTTACAAGGGATGCTCAGCTCTTCCCACAGTCTGAATTGGGTACTGCAGTATTCAGATTCCTTGCTGGGCATTTCTGAAACAAGCCATAAAGATTCTGTATTCTTGCTTGCTTTCAAATAGCTGAAGGCATCAGCTATAGAGGACACTGACTTGCTGACAGGTGACATTCCCTTTTCCTTGCTTACTCTATCTTCTCCTTCGGGAGCAGTCTTTACAGTTGCTTTTGTTTCACAGACTTGGGGCTGTTATATTATTTGTGTGTAGCTGAAAGAAGTCCATGAACATTCCTGATGAAAGAACAGATTAAAATAAGACGGTACATATTTGCTGCCTACATGCATTTTCCAAGGAATACTCACAAAATTAGTAACGTGTGCACAAGCTGTACTTGGGATGTTGAGGGTGTTGAGGTCTGCAAGATGGTGATTGATAGCACATGGCTGCAATAAACCAACAGGTTCCTCTGGTATTTGTGTGTTCTTTAATGAATATGCAATAAGGAAGCTATGAAATAGACCTAATGTCAGAACTCACAACCCATCTTTTTACTAGACAAGTTTTCTAATTTATAAATTTAATATGTTTCTTTCCATTAATGCTTTCTTTCATGCAGACCTGCTAAACCCAGTATTTAGAAGCTTTTAAACAGTGTAGCAAATCTGATAACTGTTCATATAACATTTTCTGCAGAAATTACCATAAAACATTACAGAAACAGACCAGTCATTGAAGCTGACCCATAGAAGGCAAGCCTCAGGTAAAGCGGTAGAGTGCTGGAAGTGGAACCTTGAATTGCAATTGCTCCCAGCTTGCAGAGCCGTCATTTAATTCACTAGGTTTTTGCAACCTCCAAAGAAAATCCTGAATGCCCAGATAGCACCCAACATATTGGTATTATGCAATGATGTAGGAGGGAAAATGAAGCTGATTTTGTAGGAATATAAGTTTTTATTTTTTTAAGAGCTTCACTACCTTTCAGAAGGACTTAAGAATCATCATTATAGACTTTCTCTCACAGATTGTTATAATACCAATTCCTCACAGCAATACTCCAGCAATTGTCTAACTCTTTAGGCTAGTATCAGCCAGTATTTTAAGACTACAGGAACACAGATCAAATCAGAACTGGAAAACTGCATTTTCCTCTTGCAAGATTTAGATTTGCAAACAAGAAAAGCAGTCATGCTCGAAAGAGGAAGGACTTAGCAAGAAAGAGGAATAAGCCTCTTATCAAACTGAAAATTACTCCTTAGAGTCAACAAAGCACAAAACTGCACCTTGTGTAATACTTTAAAAGGCTGAGATCCATTAGCTGGATCCTTTTTTTCTGCTGGACTGTTAATGCCCTCTTCAGGATTTGTAGTGAAATGAATAGACAAGCATTAGTAAGATTTGTTTATACTTATTCACGTAGTTCACACAATTGTAGCTGTAGAGAGGCTTGTTTCCAGAAAAGCCAAAGGGATAAACAGTGGCAACAGTACCAAATCAGGAAAAAAATATCGGCTGAACTTATATTCAGGTTGCTCAGTAACAAAATGTGGTTTGATGTTTGAAAAAATATTTGAAGAAATGCACCTTCACAGCTGCAGTAGGCAAAATGCAATTTGAGCACTCAGGAGAGTGAAAGGAGGTGGAAGGAATGTTTGAGAGGCAAAAGGATAAATAATTACAGGAGCTGATGAAGCATCTTGAGAACAATGTCAGAATTCTGCTATTCTTCTAGATTCAGTTGTCCCCAGGCAGAGAAGAAGTTGAGCTCAGAAATTAATCCTTTAGGATTTTATAATCAGAGTTCATAGCTCCACTGTCCTGAAATACTCATTGCTAGCATCTCAAAATATGCTTGCTCAACATGCAGGAAGGCATAATGCACCCAGCTGTAGGCAGGCCTCTATGTTTACTGGGGTTGCTGACACTCCTGAAGTTTATTTTGCTGGTGCTGCCAGGTTTTTTGTGGGACTTCTGAATAACAACCTGCATGCCTTCAAGCTTTGCAATTTAAAATACAGTGTTTTTCCTCTAACTCTCACATGGTTTTGGTACTCATTAATGAGCTGAAATGTGTGAGTATTGCATTGTCAAAACTTAAAAAACCAGAAGATTAGTCAAGAAAATTTTGTTTGTGTAAGGTAAATCTAGGATTAGGCTTTCTGTGCCTCCATTTGGCCTCAAAAAAAAAACAACCCAAAGGCTGAAAATCTAATGCCATCTGGGTTACAACAGTTCAGGAAAACCAAGCACTGTGATAATCTTCAATAAAGCTGGCCATACTGTCATCATGCCCAACAGCCCACAAAACTCATCTAGGGTTTCTGATAACTATGTGATGTGGATTTACTATTTGGATGACACTGATGAGACTTCAAGGAGGGTCAATGTGGGCCTTCAGCACAGTTGTATGCTCACAACGCTCACTAGAGCTGAGCCCAAGACAAGAGAACCAAACAGCTGCTGCTGTGTGCAGGGCTGGATGTGGTCAGATATAAGACTCAGCTGTTACAGTGCCTGCAGATTTAAACCAACCTGCTCAGCATTTGAAGACAGGAGATGCACTTTCACAGCCCACAGGCCAATTCCCAAGTGTTCTAGCTCTGTGACAGTCAGCTGCCAGACCATTTCCAGGCAGTTTAAAAAAGACCAGTAGGGCCATAAGAGCCAGCACAAGACTCAGGACATATAATTCCTGACAAATACATAGTGGCCTGAGTTTCGAGCTATCTGATGGTGTGAAGGCAGGAATCAGCTATAATGCACAGTATGCTGAGTTGAGGCTTCTAGAAAGACACTTGTAGGAAAAATGCACCATGTCATCAAGTCTTGCAGCGTGAGACAGCACACCTTTCGTGCATCTGTTGTTGATGTGACAAGGTCTGTTCTAACAGACTTACTGTGCACAGAAGCAGAAAACTCCATAAATAATAGCATAAGTATGCGCAGCTTGAGCTTCAGAACTAAGCTCACTCCTGGCCTTGCCACTGTATTTGCTCTATCAACTAGGGAAAAGACATTAGGAGGGCAAGACCCCACACTCCCACCACCCATCCTGACCACTTTTGAATATGTCTGAATTAGCTGTAAGTTCAAAACACAAGCTTGTAATGGGTCATCCTTCAGGAGCACAGGGTCCTTTCCCTGCTCTTTGCAGTGGGAGGAAGCACTTAGCAGAGTTACTGTAAGATCCAGCATGGTTATTTTTACGCTCAAGATACTAAGTCCTGGTAGCATAATGTACAGACCTCGTTATTTTTGCAGTTGGTCTGAAATCTAGGATATATGTAAATAATTCATGTTAAGTGCTATCAAAAACCACCATAACCTCAACCCAAGTGCTTGTTGCTGCACAGAGGCTTTGAGATATTTTTTCCTGCAGAGGAGCTGGATGGTAGGAAATAACTACCCTTACCTACCTCGAAGCTTTGGGATCCCAAATGACAATGTCAGCATCAGAACCGACAGCAATTCTCCCCTTCTTTGGGTAAAGGTTAAAAATTTTTGCTGCATTTGTGCTGGTAACAGCTACAAATCTGTTTTCATCCATTTTTCCACTGTGCTGCACAAGAGTACAAAAAAGCAAACTCATTACTTTTTAATACAAGGAATGAAACAAATGTTCCTGTTATTGAAAAGGGTAGGACGAGTGACAGATCTTTGCCAGCGTCACATCAATATATTTTTTTAATGTCATACTGAAGAGTTTAAAAGAAACAAAAATAACTATTTGAGATGCACAAGCTGCAATGCACATTCACTGAATACTGTAACCTTATTTTACTTTATCCCACAGCAAAAGGAAAAAAGACAACTTTAAATCCAAACTTTTGTGGATCCAGTCCCAAGTCACATGAAATAAATTTTTTATCTGGCTTTGCATCTGTAGTCCTGCTCAGCAGTCTCCTCAGGACACATAACATCTCTCATAACAAGTATCTAGGTTTTACAAAATGGTGAGACAGTATAAGGAGAGCCTAGAAGATGATAAAGGAGAGGTAAGGCACAATGTGTAACATAGGAAAGGTGATTTGCAAATGTCTTCAGCAATAACACGGAGGATAGAACTCTTCAGTAAATGTTTGAGAACAAGCAGCATAAAAATCAGATTTGCTGATGTGACACATCAGCAAAATGGCAAATAATAATGGATATAAACGTGTCTTGGGACTGTTCACTGCTACATAACTAGTTTTAATCCAACCTCTGTGACTGTTCTTTGCTTGGAAAGCCAGATACACTGGCAGACATACTGCACAGGTCAGTCTAGGAATCAGAATGTCATAAAAATGTGTTTGTATGGTAGCCTTTGAGCATCTAAGAAGAAAAGCATGAGTGGTGAACACTGCTTTTCTAACTAATGGTGTATCGGAAGGGAGGAAAGCTTTCCACACAAATTCTCACAGCTGTGTAATATTTTACAAGTAAGAAAAGAGAGACTATTCCTGATTGAAGAACCTTCTGAAAAATTAACTTGCCCAACAAGATGGACTGTTCCAAAGTAGCACTGGTGTACATATTCATGTCTTACTTTCATACGAACCACAAGCTAGATTACATTCCAGTTTACACAATAAATAATCACACTAGAGCTATGCCACAGGTGAATATAGGCAGAAGTCTGCTTTGTACATGCCAACTTCAGTGGAATCCCAAATCAGATAAAAAGAGAGATTCTGAACCACATCCTTACCAAGTTAGATAATTTTACAGTGACAAATAAACATGCCTTGCAGTGCGTTATCAATAAGACTTCACTATTGCAAGAGAACTTACTAGTAATTAGAAAGTTGAACAAGAGCCTCCAGAACTTAACAGTATTGTATTAGCCAGCACAATCATAACATCCAGCAAGCAGCAGATCCCTCACCAGATTGCCTCCCGTCACCTCCCTGTTCCCCATCAGACTACCCCATATGCAAAAAACCTGGCCATTAGCTTTTGTATTTATATTTGTTTAGGGCCTGAAGGGCATTGTCCTGAAAAGCACTGAACATTCTTGTGTTGGCACTGACAATATGAAGTCAATGGGACTTGAAGGTGCTGATCTCACCATATCACAGGACTGAGCCATATGTTAAGAGAAGCATTTCTTATCCGTAGCTTGTTTCCTCTGATTGAAAACACAAATTAGAAGTTGACAGGCACACACCCAGTGCAGAAGCTTCTCCAACAGCTAAGTTTAAGAGAGATCAAAGAGGAAAAAAATATAGAACTGACCAAGTTGAAACTGTGGATAACTCTTTCCTTCTACTTTCCTTTCACTTGTTAAAAAAAAATGCTGCAAGTAAATCTACTGTGCACTACTGCTGAAACAATAGCAGTCCTTTGCTTCTAAACTACAGAAATGATTCTATTGTCCTGTATTTTAAACACTAAGGATCTTCTACCTCCCAGGACCATAAAGTGAGAGATAGACAGTAATATAGTAAGGACTCTATTATGGTATTTTACCAAAGGATTTATCCTATGATATATACACCTGATAAAACTGGAGGGTTGATAACTGCTGAGAGATTATATTTTGTTGGAGAAATCAGCTACTTCCATGTTCATATATATTGATGCCATGGTTTAAGCCCAGCCGGTAACTCAGAACCACGCAGACACTCTCTCACCCCCTCCCCTTCTTCCTTCCTCGCTCCCGAAGGGATGGCAAGGAGATTTGAAAGAATGTAACTCCCATGGTTTGAGATAAGAACAGTCCAGTGACTAAGGTATAATACAAAATTACTACTACTACTTCTCCTAATAATAATAATGATAAGGCAAATAACAAGGGGAGAGAATATGAAACTAAAAGGGGAAAGGGAAAAACCCAATAAACACAAGTGATGCACAATACAACTGCTCACCACCTGCCAACTGATACCCAGCCCGACCTGAGCAGTGATAGATCCCTTCTGGGTAACTCCTCCCAGTTTATATACCAGGCATGATGTGCTGTGGTATGGAATACCCCTTTGGCTAGTTTGGGTCAGGTGTCCTGTCTCTGCTCTCTCCTGGCTTCTTGTGCCCCTCCTCACACGCAGAGCATGAGAGAGGTAAAAGTCCCTCATCAGGGTAAGCATTACTTAGCAACAACTAAAACATGGGTGTGTTATCAATCAGCATTGTTCTCAGACTAAAGCCAAAACACAGCACTGCACCAGCTACTAGGAAGGTGCCCTGGGTTTAGCAGTAGCAGTCATTTTTCTCCTTAGTAGCTGGTGCAGCGCTGTGTTTTTGACTTTCAGCCTGATAACGCCGATGTTTTTAGTTGTTGCTCAGTCATGTTTACTCTGACCAAGGACTTTGTGAGTCTCATGCTCTGCCAGGGAGGAGGAGAAGCTGGGAGGAAGCAGAGACAGGACACCTGACCCAAACTAGCCAAAGAGGTATTCCATACCACAGCACGTCATGCCCAGGATGTAAAACTGAGGGCAGTTACCTGGAAGGATTAGATCACTGCTCAGTCGGGCTAGGTATCGGTCAGTGGGTGGTGAGCAGTTGTATTCTCTTCCCTTGTTATTTCTCTTATTATTATTGGTAGTAGCAGTAGTGGTTTTGGGTTATACCTTAGTTACTGAACTGCTCTTATCTCAACCCATGGGAGTTACATTCTTTTGATTCTCCTCCCCATCCCTCCGGGAGCGAGGGGGAGGAAGGGTGAGAAGTGAGAGAGCAGCTGCATTGTTCTGAGTCACAGCTGGGCTTAAACCATGACAGAAGGAGAAAACTAACTGTTACAGCTGAACCAAGGAAAATTTATATACTTACAACGCCTTTTTCCCACACGACTGACATCCTATCTTCCACACCATTCACTCCATTAGGGATTTTTGTGAAGTCATCCTTCCCCTGAGCTTTCTGGCATGTGTCAAAGGTGCAATTGTCAGTCCCTGTCACAGATAGGTCATCACTGTGGAGAGATAAAGTTCTTTATGAAACAGAGCATGTACCAGACAGTGCCACATGGGAAAAACCATTGCAAAGCTTGGTAGATCCAGCCATCCATGCTGCAAGCTAAAACTGGTATGTCCTGCCTTCCTGTCTTCAGTCCCATCCTCCAAAAGTAGCTCCACAGTACAGTCAGTTCCCCTGTAAAGTACTTTCCTCTTCAGAAACCCCTCAGAAGAAACCAAGCAGCAAAAATAACACTTTTACTTTGGATATAACAAAGGTGTCCCACAAATGGAGGACTAACACACTTTGCCCAGAGTAAGCGGCTTGGTTCTATCCTCACTTAGGGCAATTTTAGACTGAGTCACTCTATATACCCTTCAAAATTGCCACAGATCTGCACAACCATCAGCCAGTGTTCAGGCATACCTTCACACACTGGTCAAATTCAACCCTTTCATGGAGTTAAGCTTTATTGGTAATGAAATACCAGCAAACCACACATGCTGTTAACTGCAGGTATCTGAAGGATACTTCTATTCCTACTTCCTTCTGAAAGGAGAAGTGTATAACTTTCGTCTACCTTCAGAAGTCAGCAGGCTTAGTTTTTACATAGCATCCAAATTTCAAGTGAAAAAGGCAGCTATCAGCTATCAGAACCCCTAGCTGTGACCCCACTTTTTACACATTTCCCACTGACTTACAACCTTACTGTCTCCTTGGTCATGTTTCAATTTTTGATGCAGTATTAGCAAGGCAAGACTTATTGATTGAAATCATTGGGGCCAGAGGCCACAAGAGTCCAGAGAAACAAAATCTGAACACTTTCTAATTTCTGCAACAAAAAAATGTTTTTCATCTATGGTTTCACCTTGCATTTCTCCTTCCTCATAGTGTTAACATTCTGTACATAGAAAATCTCCAGGGCATCAACCTGTTATTATATACTACAGACAGAATTTGCTGTGCATTTGGGCATCAGCTGTCACTGTTTGTTCATCTGCTTACTTGGCCAGTAAGTTCATGAGGAAACCAGGAGTAGATGGATCTGGTCTCAGTGGAGGTCCCATGACATATGCTGCAGCATGAGCCCAGTCTTCATTCCAGTAGTTGGTGCCATCGGTGCCAAGACTAGCAGCAATAGGCTCCCCATAAACCACCTTTCCTAAAAAATATAAAGCAATAGTATCATCATCAAACAACATAAAAATGCATATCTTGTGTTTTCTCTGTTGCGGATCTTTTTGATGGCAACGGATCTAAATTTGAATAAGTGTTTCAAATTAAACACTAACATATGGAAGGACATAATAAAATAACCTATAACACAGCATCCCTGTTCTGAATATTCTGCTGATGATCTCCCAGTATACTTCCTCATAAGAACATTGCTTAGCCAAGTTTTTTAATGAAATTGGTGACAGATATATTATAATGGGGTTTACACATTGTTTACTAGGCCTGTGATTGAGATTTCAAAAGGAACAGAGTCCTCAGTTGCATTAATTATTTTCAAGATCCTTAAATTTCTTGGTAGGACCTGTTTGGTGCTCTGAAATTATTGACTATGTAAGTTAACACATACAGCATACAGACTTTGCAAGGTGATACTTTTAATCATCAGGCTATAGTTATTCCAGGAAGCACAACATGGCACAAGACATAAACTAAAGAATGTAAAAACATTTCCCAAATGAAAAATTATCAATAACTTTAAATGTTATCTCCCAAATTTTAATCTTGAGCTCTTGCTGCATGATATTCTATGTCCTCAGAAGACGACACCAACCCACACCCACTGTTAGCCTTTGGACAGAGCTAACATTTTCACTATTTTTCCCTCCTAGGAAACATGGGTTTGAAACCCATCAGAACAAGATGGGAAATGAAACAAGATGTTTCACTCCCTGAGGAGGTGATCCAGCCACTTTGCAGTTCTGTAGGTGACTGGTAATAATGCCCCGACTGTGATGGTCTCCAAAGAACCAAAGCAAGTACTTCACGCATCCCCTCATAGGCTGCTTGGTGCTGGTTACAGGCAGCCTCTGCTGGATTTCAGCAAGGATCCCTGCAGACAGTAGGTATCTTGCTGTGGATCCCAGATTCCACTTGAGGCACAATTTTTACTAGAACTATCACTGTATTACCCCAGCAGATTTCTCTCTGTATATTAGATTATGGTGTTTCTGTGAATTACTGAATTATAACTGCTACACTGGCACAGCTTACTACCATGGGACTCAGTTCTTTTCAAAATATGTTTCCCACTGCAGTAGTGCCATTCCTTAAATCTTCTCTGTTAAACTTGCAAAAAGTCCTCATATAATTTAAACCTCATAGTTCTACCATCATTTCTACAAGGTTTAAAGACCTGCTCTGACATTACTGTACTGTACATTTACCCCAAGTACTACATAGTATAACTTCTTCCATGACCTAAAGACTCCCTCTTAGCATCATTAATTTGCTGTAACCATCTCAGCATGCTTTGACAAGTCTCATATTTATGGTTTCATGTGGAGCATTCTAAGCTCCCAGTCCCACTTATCTACATATATTATAGATTTACACTTGGACTCAAGGGTGAGATCACCACTATTGTTTGGACTTGAATTCATGACTTAAGCAGTTATTTACTGGTTTTTGCATCTTTTTTACAGAACTTAAAGCAATGAATATGAGGCCATCTATAGATGTGACATGACTACTCTGAAAGAGGAGGTTTGAGTCAGATTAGTATTTTCCCAACTCAGAGCTGCTGCAGGAGTCAGGGGAATCTTGGCCTTTCCAGGGGAATTCCAAACACAGTCTTGGAGAGCAGACTGAAACAAACCCTGGTACACACAGAAACATCCTGCATATATAAACAATCTCCTACATTAATCTATTAGGCTTTTGACAGATTTTTCATAAGCAAAGTCAGTAGGAAGGGGAGGGAGGGAAGTGTGTTGTGGTGCTATTTCCTACTATATCTAAACAAGCTAAAGAAACTTCCATCCAAAGTAAACCTGAACTATGAATCATTAGGACATAGCTATAAATGATAAAAGTCAAAATGATAGGAAAAGAGTAAATGTTTAGTTTCCATAAATAATTTTCTTATCTCAGTTTTATAACATAAAATGAAAAGTCTCCAAGCTCACTTATATGATGAGTCAATTTTAACTCATGATTTTAACAGCTGATGACAGTATTTCTGCAGTCAGAATCCGACCTGAGCAGCTCCCTTTATTCCCACAACTGGAAAGAAGTACAAGTCATTTCCTTGAGCGATTTTGAGTTTGAACACTGCAGTTTTAAAAGACTACATCTGGACCCTTCTGCTGACTGTGCAATTTCTCACATTTCACTTGGACCGTGACTAGCCAGCCTGAAGGGTACAATAATATCAAGATTCTACTTTAATCCAAATAACAAGGAAATTCTGAATTAAGGCTCTTTTAGCTCCATTGGCAGCAAGAAAATTCTGCATTTAAATTCTTCTAGCTCAATTGGCTTCTGCCTACAGGCATAAAAGTGGAGTAATGCGGTAATAAATCAAGTCTTTCCATTTATTATGTTTTCCTTCATTCAATAAAAACAGCAAGCAGAAAGTGTTCTGAGCTGCTGGAAGATAGCTTTGGATTTGGTGACTTCTTCATCAGATGTCCAAACTGTCTGGCAAAACTATTTTCACATGAGTTACTTTATAAGAAGGAAGAACATGCAATTGTGTTTTATTTTACCACTTATCAGAACTCAGAGTTATAATCTTGAGAAACACCAACTAACATTCATGGGCTTGAAAAACTGGTCCTTGTGTGCTTATTCTAGAAAAAGTTTCAGAAGTACTTAAGATCATACAGGACATAAATATTGGCCGCTATGATCTGAAAGAAACAGAATGATCTGAAAGAAACAGAACTGCAAGAAAACGTTTATTGAATCAGGCATAGCATTGCATCAATTATACTATCTACAGTCTGGACCTGAGCTGCCCTGCATGAGCTGGCTGAACAGCCCACATTTTTCAGCTGCGCTCCTGTGCTCAGAATCAGCTTGACAGTCTGTATACCCCCGCTATGGACACGCCCTTCCTCTCACTAAGAGGAGACCTAAGCTGCGACTGATGGTAGGAGGTACTAACTTTTAAGTCTAAGCAAGCTTCTTGTAATCTGACCAAGTACATATTTTTCTATGCACTCCTTTAAAAGGGGAACCTTGTTTTAAAAAATTACTTTTTAGTAAGATACTGCTTTCTGTTGTGGTTTAAGCCCAGGCCGTAAATCAGAACCACGAAGTCCACTTCCCCCCCCCCACCTTTCTTCCCTCCGCTCCTGCAGGGACGGGGAGGAGAATCAAAAGAATGCAACTCCCACGGGTTGAGAGAAGAACAGTTTAATAACTAAGGTATAACACAAATCACTACTGCTACCACTAATAGTAATAATGATAAAGGAAATAACAAGCAAGAGAATACAACCGCTCACCAACTGGTACCTCACCCCCACCCCGCAGTGATCCAGCCCTTCCGGGAACTCTCCGTTCTACATCCTGGGCATGACGTGCTGTGGTATGGAATACCTCTTTGGCTAGTTTGGGTCAGGTGTCCTGTCCCTGCTTCCTCCCAGCTTCTCCTCCTCCCTGGCAGAGCATGAGACTCACGAAGTCCTTGGTCAGTCTAAACATCGCTGTTATCAGCTCCATTCCCAAGCCGAAAGTCAAAAACACAGTGCTGCAAAAGCTACTAAGAAGGAGAAAAACTGACTACTGCTACTGAACCCAGGACACTTTCCTTTATATTTACTTCAAGATACCGATCTGCATTAGAAAATCTTATTTCCTTAGCTGTAACAGCACAGTTACAGCTATAGTTACAGCACATGATCTCTAGTCTTTAGTACACTTAGAATGAAAGCATTTTTAAGTGGCAATATAAATTGTATATCCCCAAATCACATTTTTTAGTCTTGCTTCCCTATTGGCATTACTGGCCAAAGGAATGGGCCACATTAGTTTTCCCTGGTAAGTTCACATCAAGTAGTCCTAACAAGGACAGGGAGCTGCACTGACTGACACCAGCACTCTGCAGCCTTGTCTTCTCATTTTAGGAAAGACTTTACACAACAGAAGGCAGAGGATCCTTTTTGTGTTCCCACTCAAGGGAACAAGACTGTCATGCACACAGAGATATCAGAAGGCCCTTCTGTGGAATCAGATAGTTCCTCTATCTATTTGAGCAAGATTCAAGATCATGTTTTGCACAGGGATGAAGAAACAACCCATTGAGATAAGCAAGAACAGTTGTCACAGAGAAGTGCTCATTTTGGCCCTCTCAACTGGTGAACTATAGACCCATTGCTTTCGGCAAACAGACTGGTAGGGCCCCAGAAAAATAACAGGATGGGGACTTCTGTTAACCTGTACCTCTCACAGTCACAACATGGAAATCTTGGATTTCCTGTTGGATTCAGCAGCACTGTAGCTGTACTGATGTACATGAAAAGCATGCTGCTACAATCTGGAGATTTCCTTCTGTAAGTGCTGTTGCTAAAGATCAGAGCAGACATAGATGGGACTTTGGCATGGAGGAGAGAAGGCAGTTACTTAAGTTATTTCCCTAAAGTTTGCTTATTGTAGTATAAGAGCCAGTATCCCTTTACAGTCTATATGACTGATTTTAGCTTTTAAGGTCTGACCCATACCTCACTGAAGACAACACAATTATGCCTACTGTCTTCAGCAAACTGTATCAGCCCTTCGGTCTCCAGCTAAATGAGGGACAAAAAAGAACTGCGCTCTGACTTATATTTTTGACTAGGAAAACTATCAACTCACAGAATTTGAGAAGTAATGCTTCAATTCTGGTATCACACTGTCACCCAGAAAATAGATTACGCTCACTGAAGAGCCATCTCTCCCCTTCTGAGGTCAGTGATGGAATAGGAAGGGATATCAGTCTTCCTCTGACATAGGCAGAGATGAATATGCACCCACACACTGTACTTCATGCTTGAAACTAACATGAAAAGTTCCACAATTGTAAATAGTAGGAAGCTAGCAACAAGAGATGGAGAAGTAATCTTGAAAACATGAAAAAACATGAATAAAGCATTATAGTGAATATTTCAAACACTTGAGAGCCTTCTGATATTTAAGAGTTT
The DNA here is from genome assembly GCF_963264785.1 of Psittacula echo. Classification (NCBI taxonomy): domain Eukaryota; kingdom Metazoa; phylum Chordata; class Aves; order Psittaciformes; family Psittacidae; genus Psittacula; species Psittacula echo. Next base: position 140,673,224 of record NC_137737.1, read on the forward strand.
ACACAGCTTTTACATTAAGGTGGTTTTAACCTGTCCAAGCTGAATATCTTTCAGCAAATCATGTGGGCTTTGTTTATGTCATTCATACAACACTTTGAGAATTTATTTTTTTTTTTGCCTGGAACTCCTTGTTTTGTATTACTATTTTTAACTGAAGAATGGAAAATAACTTTTACTGAAACTAACAGCAATGAATTTTTAATTGCCAGAAATTATACAGATTGGTCTCATCAGAAACTATAATTGTTGTAACTATCTTTGTGGTACACTAGCTATCTTTCAAAATGTCTTACTCAATCCTAGATTTTTGTTTCCTAAACAGTATACATCCATGAAAACAGAAATTAATTATGGAGAGATGCTATGCATTCCTGTGCACAAAGGCAAGCATTGATGACTCTGACCACATCAACCCAGGAAAATATAAAATTTAATTTGCACCACAATAAGAGTTAAGTTGTACTAAATTCTTCATTTTGCACATTGAAGAAGCATACATATACCACGTTAGTTATCAAACTGGCACTGAAGACTATTCTTACAACAAAGCCTAACAATATTTTACAGTATTTACGATCAGCATAGAATTTTTTACTCAAACAGTGTGTTATAAAACACCATCTCACATCTTAGCTCTTTTATGTTCACAGCCAGTGTTTTATCTTTAATCCTCTTGTAGTTAATGTTGACATCACACACGTGAATGTATAAATAATCGTACACTGATGAATAAAATCCACATCACCAGCAGCACTGTCATCTAGTGGAGGAATCTAATACAGCACAGTACTGAAAGGTGTGCTAGTAAAAAATATTCTGGCAGTTTCCTTTATAAACTTTAATTACTGATAAGTCCTACTAGAAGTCATAATAAATGCATATTCTACATACATATATCCATCTATATTATAGAATCATAGAATCATAGAATAGTTAGGGTTGGAAAGCACCTTAAGATCATCTAGTTCCAAACCCCCTGCCATGGGCAGGGACATCTCACACTAAACCATGCCACCCAAGGCTCTGTCCAATCCGGCCTTGAGCACTGCCAGGGATGAAGCATTCACGATTTCCTTGGGCAACCCATTCCAGTGCCTCACCACCCTCTCAGTAAAGAATTTCTTCCTTATATCCAATCTAAACTCCCCCTGTTTAAGTTTTAACCCGTTACCCCTTGTCCTATCACTATAGTCCCTAATGAAGAGTCCCTCCTCAGCATCCTTATAGGCCCCCTTCAGATACTGGAAGGCTGCTATGAGGTCTCCACGCAGCCTTCTCTCCTCCAGGCTGAACAGCCCCAACTTTCTCAGCCTGTCTTCGTATGGGAGGTGCCCCAGTCCCCTGGTCATCCTTGTGGCCCTCCTCTGGACTTGTTCCAACAGTTCCATGTCCTTTTTATGATGAGGACACCAGAACTGCACACAATACTCCAAGTGAGGTCTCATGAGAGCAGAGTAGAGGGGCAAGATCACCTCCTTCGACCTGCTGGTCACACTCTTCTTGATGCAGCCCAGGATAGGGTTGGCTTTCTGGGCTGCGAGCGCACACTGAAGCCGGCTCATGTTCATTTTCTCATCGACCAACACCCCCAAGTCCTTCTCTGCAGGGCTGCTCTGAATCTCTTCTCTGCCCAACCTGTAGCCGAGCCTGGGATTGCTCCGACCCAGGTGTAGGACCTTGCACTTGGCTTGGTTAAACTTCATAAGGTTGGCATCAGCCCACCTCACAAGCATGTCAAGGACCCTCTGGATGCATTCCTTCCCTCAGCGTATCAACTGAACCACACAATGGTTCACACAATTAGCACAATGGTTTCATGCACTTTGGTCAAGCTCTCATACTCCACATTTTGCCATTAATAATCTTCACCTGCTGTGTAAGAATTATCTAAAGTCAAGAAATAAGGAAACTGAGGTCTGTATGCAATTCATGTAAGGTCAGATGAGGACATACATTCCATAAAGTTTTAGGCCCTCCAAATCATGGGCTTCTGACCTGCTTCTTCCACCCATACAATGTCTCCTCACAGTGCTGTGGTTCCACAGGCTGCCCTGGTTAGATGAACCCACAGATAAGGAAGTAAAAACATCCTGAATCCCTACATCTTTCAGGCTGCTTCTAGCCTGCCCAATAGATAGTTGAGAGGGTCAGGTTTCCCTTGGCTGACCAGAACTATTTATAAACCTTGCAGTGCATGACCTAAGAAACCCTTCCCTGACAGAATCAATGCTTTCAGATGTTGCCATCATCACCATGATTTCTAAGTGCCCAGTAAATAGGAATCCTTGTCATGTCTGCAAAAACACAACGTGGTCTCTGTTGTAGAATTTCTCATCTAAATAGCTGGTAAAGGCTTGCAGATTATAACTCAAGGAAGAGGAATAAAAGAGCACATTTTGTCTTAGACTGGTCACATAATTTTGAAAGCATCTTGGAGGTACAACACAAAGGAAAAAAAAGTTTGCTCTGAGGAGAATGGGAAGTCTCAATCCCATTTGGTGTTCTGCCACATTGCTTAACAGTCTTTGGGCCCCACAAAACACCCACAGTTTAGACATCCCACTCCAAGAAATTCACTCATGTTCTGAGGGTTATGGCACCCATGACAAGTAGAACACTGATGCTATGTTGGGTTTTCCATGACCCTTTCTTCAATGCCATAGCCCAAACACAAAAGAATTAGGACTTTTACCTTCTCTTCGTGCATTACTTATCAATTTTCCTGCAGATTTACTCATTACGTGGACTACAAAAAGGGGGCAGTTTACAGCATTTGCTATGGAAATTGCTCTTTGTGTAGCTTCAGCTTCTACTTCTTCAGGACGAGACAGTGCATGCCCCTCAGGGCCAGTTATTCCCATTGCCAGCATCTTCTTTGCACCCTGAACACACACAAAAACATGTAAGAGTCAGATACAGCGCAACCATGGTGTCATGAACATGCTGCTGGCGAAATGGATGCTAAATGAGCCACTACAGCTAGTTTGAGAAAAAAAAAACCAAAACAAACAAACAAAACCCAACAAACAGTTATGATTTTTTTTTCAAAAGAACTTATCAGTTTGTTATCTGAAATCCAAAATGTCTCTTAATAATCACAGGTCTCAGAATACCTAAGTGACTTTAGAGAACACACTACAAGCTTGCAGGGATAAATCACCCCTTTTGAAAGCCCTACCCCTCTCTCAATATGTACTCTTAAATGATCACAGCCAGTAACTGAGATGACAGTACTAACCCCTCACTGGAAAGAAAACAGAATGATCTTTACTAAGGATAGATACACATCCAGAGCCTTCAAATGAGGCACCAAAGTTTTAAGAGGCATAAGATTTTGAGCCTACTATATTCCAGGAATTTATGCTTTGCTGATTTGAGATTACGTAGCAATAAATTAATTTCTGTTATGGGACCTGGAGCAGAGTCACAGAATCACAGAATCCCGAGGGTTGGAAGGGACCTCAAAAGATCATCTAGTCCAACCCCCCTGCAAGAACAGGGTAACCTAGAGTACATCACACAGGAACTTGTCCAGCCGGGCCTTGAATATCTCCAACGTAGGAGACTCCACAACCCCCCTGGGCAACCTGTTCCCGTGCTCTGTCACTCTCACAGTAAAGAAGTTTTTCCTGATGTTCACATGGAACCTCTTATGCTCCAGTTTACACCCATTACCCCTTGTCCTATCACTGGACATCACTGAGAAAAGCCTAGCTCCATCATCCTGAAACTCACCCTTTACATATTTGTAAACATTGATGAGGTCACCCCTCAGTCTCCTCCAAATTATAGAGACCCAGCTCCCTCAGCCTCTCCTCATAAGGGAGATGTTCCACTCCCTTAATCATCTTTGTGGCTCTGCGCTGGACTCTTTCAAGCAATTCCCTGTCCTTCTTGAACTGAGAGGCCCAGAACTGGACACAATATTCCAGATGCGGCCTCACCAAGGCAGAGTAGAGGGGGAGGAGAACCTCTCTTGACCTAATGACCACACCCTTTCTAATGCACCCTAGGATGCCATTGGCCTTCTTGGCCACAAGGGCACAGTGTTGGCTCATGGTCATCCTCCTATCCACGAGGACCCCCAGGTCCCTTTCCCCTTCACTACTTTCCAGCAGGTCAACCCCCAACCTGTACTGGTACATGGGGTTGTTCCTCCCAGATGCAAGACTCTACACTTGCCCTCGTTGAATTTCATCAAGTTTCTCCCCGCCCAGCTCTCCAGCCTGTCCAGGTCTCGCTGAATGGCAGCACAGCCTTCTGGTGTGTCAGCCACTCCTCCCAGTTTAGTGTCATCAGCGAACTTGCTGAGGGTACATTCAGTTCCCTCATCCAGGTTGTTGATGAAAATATTAAACAGCACTGGTCCCAGCACCAACCCCTGAGGGACTCCACTAGTCACAGACCTCCAGCTAGATTCTGCCCCATTGACCACAACTCTCTGCCTTCTTCCTTTCAACCAGTTCTTGATCCACCTCACTACCTGATCATCAAGCCCACACTTCCTTAGCTTATTTATGAGAGTCACAGAATCACAGAATCCCAAGGGTTGGAAGTCGAAACACTATTGACTAGAATATTTGAAGAAACTCAAAGACATTGGTGTAGTTATACTCCCAGAGCCTTCACACAGCACTAAGATGGAAAGTGTGAAGAGAGTCTAGCTAGGCACAGAGGGACTTGTTAATAATTTTGTATAATGAAATTATAAGTATGAAGGGTGGGACTTTTGTGCCTAGTTAGTGAAGCTTTCTCCATACTCATGGATTTGTTCCTGTTAGATGACTATGTTTGGAGAGACCTAGGGTTAGGCATTACATACCTGATGTCTAAATACTTGGCTGAGTGTTCCCCCTTTGACTTGCTCTATGATCAGGCTCTGACTGTTGTTCTCTTTGTCAGTCAAGTATACATATATTGAAAGTATACATATATTGAAAGTATACATATTGTATTGCAAGTATAACTCTCATTATAACAGGATCATTTGCCTCCTGTCTATCCTGAATCCAAGACTCAAGATTACAATTTCTTAGCCCACCACAAGCATCCTTTACAATCTTGGACATGAATGTTTGTCCTCAGTTCCCTGGAATTCAAACAGGGTAGAAAAGCCTTTCCCTGAGACACAGTGACAGTACTAATACAGCTATTGAAAGGCTTATAAATGGCAACATGACCATTTATATTCTTGACTTAGATGGACAAAATGTCAAATGCCTACCTGTGCAATTAGCTCTCCATTCTCTGCATGGACTTGAGCAACTGCTCCAAGTTCCTTACAGCAGCAAAAAGCTTCATATAACTCCTCATCATTGAGCATATATATATCTTTATAGGCCATAAACATCTTAAAGGAGTTGACGCCTTTGTTTTGAACAAGAGTTTTCATTTCTTCCTTTACCTGAAAGACAGCAGTTTTAAAACCAGCAATATTATATTTAACCTGTTAATAATTTTATATAATGAAATTGTAATTATGAAGGGTGATCCTTTACTCACCCATCAAACATATGTTTAGTCCAAACAGCCCAAGTCACATATTTAAAGACTGACTTATATTATTCTTCTTGTATAAAATTCATCCTTCAAGTACATAAGCCAGTACCACTGCAGTGCAGATATTGAAGGTACAAGCTAATTGCAGGAAGGGAATGATTTTTACAAAAGAAAGCAAAGCAGCATTTCACTCCAAATAAACCTCTTGATGTTGAAAACACCTAATCCAATATTACAATCAATGTATTCAATGTATACAGTATGGAGTTTTGAGCAAAAAAATTTATTTTCAAAATTGGATCATAATAGGTTTCATCTTCTGGCAAATAACAGTAACAGAAAGCATCTCATGTCCTGAAGCTTTGTCCTGACTCTAAACAACACCACACAGCCTTTTGGAATGTTTTGTCATCAAGCAAAATGGCTCTAAACTCTAGAAGGAAGTGTGCTTTTCTGGTTGGTTTTGTTGTTTGGTTTTGAGGTTTTTTCGTATGAACTCCTTGATAGGATTCCCTGCTTCTGCTGGGGTCTGTGAAGCCCAGCAAAACTTTATGTCCCAAAGAAAGAAAGATGAAAATTTTAGCCCAGAGGTCTCTTGTATAACCAGTTCCAGCTGGTTAGCTAGACCTAACCTAAACTATCCATTACCTAACTTTGGCTCTTCCTTCCCAGTAAAATGATGGTGATACTAATTGATGTGTATCTGTGATACTATTACAATTTCCACAGGGTGAATTCCTTTCAGAAAGTAAAATATTGTTTTGCATCTTGTCTGTAATTATCTGGTTGGATCTGCCTAAGAAAGCTTTGATATAAAATTCAAGAAAATTTTCTGGACTTATCCAGAGGACGGATGGGAGCATATCTTGAGTGGGAATAAATACCTGACACAAGATCCTGCTCTGGCACAAATATAGAGGCATGGCATTTATTTTCTTCTTTACTATTTACTATGACTAAGGAAAAGCATTATAAAGAATGTATGTTTTTAATCAATCTTGAGGAGATGACAGCTAATTAAAACGGCATGAAATATCAGTTGTCTTTACCCAGATCTTTTACAGCTACAAAACATCAGATCTTTCTATTTGTTTCAATCTTGGCCTTTAAAAAAAGTTAACTTCTTAACATAAACCAGAACATTTCATTGATTTACACCTCACTAGTTTTATTGGATTTTTCAGTACAATGCCACTGTTCTCTGCTGAGGCGGTTTCAAACACACATTCCTCAGACTTCACTGGAGAATTTATTTTATGTCTTTGCTTTGAGCTTGAAGTTGCAGTCAGTCTATTTAGTGCTTAGTGCTCAGAATACCAAAGATGGAGTGTTCACAGAGTGAAGGCTTTGGTTCATATATGTTAAAAGTTAAAAATTAGAGAAAGTACTCATATTTTAAAATGTAATTTACTTAATATATGTATGTACTGATGCACATCCTCTGAGGACTCAAAGCGGTCTTGTAAAACATGGGTCAGGTTCAGACAGATGTCAAGCACCTGGAAAGTTAATTTATTCAGTAAAGCTTTCAGGCTATCAGCAAACATTCACACAACAAGGATGATTTTCCAATATGTAAATTCCAAAATGTTTTTTCAGATAATCTAACAGTTGGCTGGAGTCCTGCTTTACTTTATGGAGATATTACTGCCGTCAGTAAAAACAAAAAAACACCAACACCACCAAAAAAACCCCCAAACAAACAAACAAACATCACAACCAAGACTCAATAGGAGCAAAAGTTATCAAGTGTTCAAGAAATAAAAGGCAAAATTTATGCAAACACCTCTTACTCCCTCTAACTTGCCTTGTCTTGGTCTTGCACAACTGCTTCCTTTAACCTTGAGCAGTATTATCCAAAGACACAGGCTATCTGCAGAGTTCCTTTCTTTCTTTTTATTTTTCTGGTATTTTTTTCCAAACACATGTACTTTTAGAAGGGTTTGGAATATTTCAAATGTAGTTTTTATACACAAAAATACTATTACACTGACAGCAAGCTATATTTAGCATATAAGGACTAATTCAAAGCAGGTGTGGTACCAATTCATGGAACTGAAAATCAGCTATTGTGTTTACCTTACTGCTCCACCACGTAACTGCCACATGCAGGGAATAATCACAGCAGACTTTGGGGTCTGCCCAGCTTTTCCATGTGTCAAAGGCTTCAATCAGAGAACAGCCTTTGTGAGGGATGGCAAAGTCGATGATCATAGTGGTTCCTCCTGCTACAGCAGCCTGAAAGGGAGAAAGTTAATATTTAGTAGTGGAGAGAATGCAGATTTCTTCCCACCCTCTCCGACTATCTTGATACACTGAAAAGCCAAAACTCACTGAAGAGTTCCACTGAGTAAAGTCTGAACTTGCAAAATGATTGTGGAGATTAATTTTGCCTCCTTTGAGAAGGCTGTTCTCAAACAGGCATTCAGGAGAATTGTGAGGAAATTCTCAGACTGAAGGAGAAGTTTTCACACATGTACAAAATCTTATGAAAAGCTTGGAGATGAGTGTGACATTGATGCATCATTGAGTTTCCCGCAACATGTGGGATCACTGAGAAAGAAGAGCATCAGAAGACCATGGCCAGCTTGAGAAATGCTTCCTTGGAGTCTACGTAGCTGAAGAAAAAAAGCCTGTGTGACAGGAAAGTATTGGGGGGCAGATACAAAATGAAAAAGAACAGATTCGGTCTGAAAACCCACTTTGAAAATCCCTAAACTCTTGTCTAATGCCAAATTTTATTTTTTTTTTCCTTTAAAGGATCTTTGTTAGTCATTTCCAGAAACTAGATCCTCAACTAACAGAAACTGACCCAATATAGAAATTCCTTTGTTGTAACTGTTGCAGTCTTCCAGATTGCCATAATGGTTGCAATTAGTCAGAGAAATCCTCTCTATTGCTCTGAACAACACCCCTTTGCACCCCAGAGACAACCAATTCAGATCAGATTCATATTACTCTTCCTGTTTCTAGATCAGTTAACTCTTTCCTCTCTTTTACTTATCAATCAGAAATGTAATTGTAAATATGTCAGTACATTTTGCAAAGACGTTTAGAGAGTGACAAACCTTTGTGAAGCAGGGATGCTTCCTCCAAGCAAAGTTGTTCAAACTGTAATTTTTTTTTCCAACAAGACAGATTGCTTTCTTATTTTTTAAACAGGATTTAGAATTAAAGAATATTTATAGACTTGACGAAAAAAAAGTCATGGGTTGCAAACTCCACTCAAATTCTCTTTTTTCCTTAACATCCTTTTTTTCCTCTCTCTTGTCAGGAGAGGTATTCTGTGCCTTTATTTATTCGGCTGAATGGGTTCATCCTGGCTAATCATTGTAGCGTATTTTGCAATAGTTGGAACACAGCTCTGTCTCTTGCCAGAATATCTGCAAGATGATGACCTTCAGTAAATAGCTCTGAACACATTCCACACTTAGACTTGGGTTAAAAGGGTCCACAATGTCTAACTTTCTGACATCTGATCACTTGGCTGGATCTCGAGTCTTCTCTTAGGCACTATCCGCTCATCCTGTTTTGTGTATGCAGTCTCTGTTTTGCAGCTTCCCTTATCAGTGACTCAAAAAAGTTATTCAAAAAACTTCAAACCTAAAAAATAAAAATACTACTTTCTCTTTTGAAAGCACACAATTCGTCTTCCCTGCTTTGGGACATGACAGTGCAGGCACCTATATCCGAGTTAGTCTTCATCTTTGGTTCTTTTTAAACAATGAAAACATTTTAAGAATGCAATCACTAATACCTTACAAAGGCATCTTAAAAGAAAGCCACAGTCACTGCTGTTTCTTTTACATATTTCCTCCTCTCAAACAAAATCATCTTCTGGCTTCAAGTCACATTTGTTTGATTTCTCTTGCAATGTCAAATTTCTAGATACACTGTTGATAATCAGTTTACAAAAGTGGTCTTCACAGAGAAATAAAGGATTGTTGCAGAAAATGAAAAAATATTAATATATATATGTGTACTATCAGATAAAGGAAGTATTCCAGAGATCAAATCCTGCATGTCATTCAGCCAGGAAACATACCCTGTGATGTCTGTAGACAAGCAGAACAGACATTGTGGGCTTTATTTTTTTCTCTCCACTTATCACAAAAAGCAGCATGAAGGCCAAAATCTGCTGTGGAAGCCATTATGGTAACTAATTTTTTTCAACAAATATTTCCTGTCTATGGACATCTTAAAAAGACAGCACTGTTAGGCCCATATAATACTAGATTCCTTAATTTCTACCAGATAGCTACAGAGTCTAGGGGGAAAAAAAATCCATTATCGTATTTATAATACCTTTCCAGCAATCAGTTCTGGAGGTAGAAAAGCTGTAGCTTTCCTTTTGCATCTTACATTTGACTTAGACATGTTATTTTTGGTATAGCAGCCATTTTTGTATGTCAGGAAAGATCTGCTGCTAGGGACAAATTAATTTTTTTGTCAAAGTTTTGCAGAATAATTACAATCTATTATATAATTATACTACAATTTTATTATTAATAATAAAAATTATTATACTACAACTTCCGTGCTCATTGAAAAGAACAATTCTAGTGCTTAAAACTACCCAGTGTAAAATATTTCCATTCAAATAACAGCAGCAACACCAGCAAATCTATCTTGAGCTGGAATAAAATTGTTATTGAAAGAAAATATGCCACTAATTTAAGGATAGCATACAGGTCATTTGTAGTCCTCCCTTCAGTACTCTGGAGTCAGCACTGGAAGAAGTCAGCTCCTTGTTAAGAGTATGAAAATGTACAATAAGGGGGAAGCAAGACAAGGCCAGGTTAGACACAGCTTGAAGGACCTGGTCTAGTAGAAGGTGTCCCTGCCCATAGCAGCAAGTCGTAACTACATAAGCTTTAAGGTCTCTTCCAACCTAAACCGTTCTATGACTATGATTAGACTACTCAGACAATTTAAAGTGCACTCTCATGACATGATGGGGCAAGCAAGAAATTAAATTTCCTGCTAAAGAACAGGGTCAATCTTAGCAAGACTGCAAACTTTATAGGTTCTTAATAGTTGTGTGATTACTGCATCACACTATTTATTAAAATGAGTTGAGTTTAATTTTTTCAACTATTTCAAAGAGGAAAACTGGTATTTTGCACACCACAAAAAATGCACACTGGTGAAACCCATTTATTTTGAAGGCATGCACTACACTTCCTGCTTTTTAGCAAACCCCACTTCTGATATAATAAGCTGCCTGAGGATGCTGTCTAGCAGACAAGCAAAGTAGGGCAATGTGATCCCTTCTGTAGGCAAAGGATCTCAGCATGCACAGCAAAGCTTAGAGAAGTACCTTGCAAATTTGAGGGAGCTCTGTGTATTTTTACTATATGGATATAATGCATAATACTGTTAATAGTAGTAATTCACATACTGCTAATGCAAGGAATGCAATTAGATCAGCTCAAAAGCTGGGGAAAACCCCAACCCCACTCCAAGTATAAAACTGGGAGAAATAAGACACTTTTAGAAAGTGTATTTGAACTGGACTATCACTGAGAGACACAGTGAGGTCTGCAGTGAATGAATGACAGAGGAAAAGCTTGCATTGACCCTTGCTAGAAGTTCAGATTACCACATAGGTGCTTCCAGGGCACTGAGGAATTACACTGTTGCTTTAGATAACCTTTGCTCAAAAAAGTATAAGGCTTGTTGCATGCACCAATGCAAGCCGTAGTCTGCATGAGGACAACCAGGGCAAATGACTGTACTTGACTTGTCACCTGCAGCCAGAAATGTCTGAAGGAACCAAAATAACACACTGGTTGAAGGTGGACCTCCGAGTACCCCAACTGCTTATGACAATGTCCCAGCCAAGGGACAGTAACAATTGCCTGTGCTTGATTTACATCCATTGTTTTATAAGTACTAATGAATAACCAGCAGGCATCCCTTTCTACAAAAGCCCAAATGCACACCAGACACGTATATATGCACCCACCTTGGTTCCTGAATAGAAGTCATCTTTTGATCTGCTGCCCATAAAAGGGAACTGCATGTGTGTATGGGTATCGATGCCCCCAGGGATCACCAGCCTGTTGGTTGCATCCAGCACAATGAGTCCAGTCAGTGGCTCAGGATTTAGGTTTGGTCCCACTTGCTGCACCACTCCATCTTCCACGTACACATCAGCCTCCACAGAGAGGTCATCGTTCACAACTTTCCCCCCCTTGATCAGAAGCCTCTGCTGCGCCAGCTTTTGCGGTGGCATGGGAGCCTAGAAGGCAAAAGTGAGGCTCAGAAAGCTGCTCTTGCCTGGAAGCATTTCACTGACCACCCTCCTCCCAGAGCAGGGGTTATCTCCAAATGGTTCTAAACATATACCCCACAGTGCTCTTTAAACAGAATTGCCCCTCTGCCCTTGGCAGCTCCTCCTACGGCCTTCAATGGAGGACCAATGCCCTGCAAATGTAGAGAAACGCCCACAGGGTGGCAGAGTTTTGGCTTCGGGCCCTTTCTGCTCCAGAATCTTTGCCTTGAGAAAACAAGGCTAGGTTTTCAGAAGTGCCTGACTTATGGCACTGGCTCCATCCAGCCTGCTCTGTATACCCCAGGATTTGAAACACGCTGGGCTGTTTTGAGAGTGTGGCCATTCATCAGCTTGTGATGCCCGAAGGTGACCCAAGCTCTTTGCATCGGGGTTTGAGGAAACCGAGGGTGACCTGAGCTCTCCACAGGAGTGGCCAGGGAGCCCAGGCGTGACCTGAGCTCACTGCAGCTTGTGCAGTGGGGCTGGGAGAGGACTGGGCTGCAGTGCTCCAGGCACTGTGCCCATCTCAGGCGAGCCCCACAGAGCACTGTGGTGAGGTCCACCGTGCAGCCACGGGACTCAGCCACCGCCGGAGCACATCAGAACTACTCCCGAGCTGATTCTCAGATGATCACTTGGAACACACAACCTTCGGGACCCGAACACACACACCCCGCAGTGCCACTGCACGGACACTACACGGGCAGGCGGGGGCAGCGCCCGGAGGCTGCCGCGGCCCCTGCTCACCCTGGCAGAAGGAGGGGGCTCAAGCGGCACAGTCGTATGGCCGCTGTCGAAGGACCACGTGAAAACCATCTTGCGGTAGCCGCCCCCTTGCGCCATCTGCGTCACCACCCCCTTGCCCCCGGCCTCCGTGCGCAGCCCGGCGCCTCGCTGCCCCACGGTGCCTCCCGGTGCCTCCCGCACAACCGCCACCGGCCCCACCCTGCCCGGCCCGGGCGGCGCAGACAGCAACGGCCGCGCCAGCCGCCTCTTCACCGCCCCTCAGCCCTCGCGGCGCCCTGCCCGAGGGCCGCGGCGGCGGGACCTCGGGAAGGAAGGGCCGGGCTGCTGCGATGAGCCTCGTACGAGGCTGGGTGGCCCCGCTGGGAGAGGCGGTCTGTGGGTTTCAGAACACAGGCCCGGAAAACAGGGGGGAAAGTGGAATTATGAGTGGAAAATGAGCCCAGAGCTTGGAGCAGAATAAGAGGGAAAACGTGCTCTACATCATGCCAGAGGAATGCGCTTATGTGGAATTTTCCTGCTTCCTCCAGTAACCTGGGTTTGCACACTCAGCAACGACACTGCTCAAGCGTGTCCCCGAAACTGCTGAGCACCAGCATCTTCATCCCCTCTACCTCTTCCAGGTCAGCGATGAATGTTTCAGAAGACAGAGTGTTGTCCCTGAGGGCTGTGAGAGGGTGCACACATATACTGCCAGAAAGATACTTAGATGACACTGGATTTGGAAAACACCTTCCCATCAGCAAGGTGATGTTCCTTCTCTCCCAGCGGGTAGGAGAGCTGTACCACATATTTGTATCTGATCATCCCAAATTTTGTCTTGTGCCTCACGTGTGTGGTGAGACAGAGACCCAGCGGGCTTCATCATTCCACACAGCAACAGAAAAGGTCACAACTCATTTGGAAAAGCAGAGCAGAGAATGAGAGCAAGAAAGTGAAATGCTCAAGGTTTGTGGGGCAGCTATGCCTGGCTGAATGGACAGGAAAGGACAACCTCCACCTACCATGTCTGCCACATTTAAAGCCAGTAGAAAGAAAGGGACCGACATACTGTGATGGGAATTCAGGCAGGAACTCTGGCTTGCTAATTGCAGTGGTATCGATGAGCCAGGAACAGCTGAGTTCCAGCAATATGATTATTCAGATGAAGAGCTGAGGATTATAAAGACGCAGGAAGGAAGTTAAGTGAGTTAAGTGAGGAGAGGGGGTGGAAAAGACAGAGGTTCCTTCTGTCACATGTAGTTATGTGGGGTGCAGCAGACAGGTTCATATGCCTTCCCAGATGGTTACAGAATCCACAACTTATTCAGTGTTTATTGGCAAAAAGGATTCACCCTGAATCCCCCAGCCTGTTGCCAAAACTGCCAACTTAAACCAGTGACTTTCTTACTATTTCTCCCTGGTCAATGAATATTTAGTTATTTCTACAGAATGAGTTTCTACACGACAGACCTAGATAACCGCTTCCAAGCATGCTTTTGTGCTAGGGGCAGCAGTAAACCATTCCTGCTTAAATCGTTCTCCCAAATTGGGCAGAGGGAGATTTGGAGTCAGGCCTGCCACAACACAGCAGACTATGGTAAACACCAGGGTACTCAGTTCCCTTTTTTTGTGAGTTGCACAGGGAAGAGCTGACACTGATCGAAATCCTGTTTACCTCTGTTTCTGGATGCTGTTGGGCTTGAGCTCTATTTCCCCGCTTCTGATTTCCTCCTGGCTAATTTAGACTTTGTGGATCGTACTCTTAAGTGTCTAAACCTTCCTAGCTGTAACTTCATGTCCAGGTCAGAGCTGCAGGCCCCCAAACTAGTAAGGTAATTAAGTGTCAGGTCTTATAATGCTGTGCTTAGAAAAACTGAATTTATCCCACAAGTGGTTTTGAACACATTAAATAGGTTATTGGTAGATAATGACATTCTGTCTAAGCAGCCTTTTTATTTAGTCTCTTTGGAGGAACAAGATAATCTCACATCAGCTGCATTTATGTACATTTGGTAAATATTTGATATTTCACAGCTCAGCTGTCCCTGGAAGTAATGGCCTGAAATACCACCTGTGGGACAGAAATAATCCTTATAATACTGTGAGAAGACAACTGATCCCATATTCTTAGTCACCACTGAATACGTGTTGCTGCTGCAGTGAGGCTTCTGGTTCCAAATTGGCTTTGTAACTAACCTTCTTTCATCCACAAAACATTTTACTCTTTTTGTCCTTTCCTTTGCACAGTTTAAAACAAACCTTTCCTCTGTAATCACTGGCTGACTCTGCACTGTTGTGCTGGATTTGGCTGGGAGAGACTTAAATTTATTCACAGTAGCTGATGTGGGGCATGTTTTGGATTTGTGCTGAAAACTGTTGATAACACAGGGATGTTTTGGTCACTAGTGAGCAGTGCTTACAGAGTCAAGACGTTTTCTGCTTCTTGCCATGCCCCACCAGTGAGCCGGCACAAGAAGCTGGGAAGGGACACAGGTGGGAGAGCTGACCCCAAATGACCCAAGGGATATTCCACACCATATGGTGGTGTCCTCAGCATGTAAATGTAGGGGAATAAGAAGGAAGGGGGGATATTTGGAGTGATAGTGTTTGTCTTCCCAAGTAACAATTAGGCGTGATGGAACCTTGCATTCCTGGAGATGGCTGAACCATAGAAGTGGTGAACTAATTCCTTTTTTTGCTTTGTTTCTGAGTGCAGCTTTTACTTGTCTATTAATCTGTCTTTTTCTCAAATCTGTGAGTTTTTGCACTTTTGCAGTTTAACCTTCTAATTCTGTCCCCCATCCTGCCGGGGTTGGGGTGAGCAAGCAATTGTGCTTAGCTCCCAGTAGTTCAGTGATTTGAAAGGTATTGCAGAAAGCTGTCAGTTGCAATCCTGAAGTTGAATCTTATGCTAATGCTTTTGTGGTATGCAGAAAAGCAGATAGTTCTGGAAATCTAAATGTTGGAATGTCTTGTTTAGCGTAGCTATCACACAAATACGATCAGAGATTTCTCAGTAGCTTAATGATTAATGTAACTGATTTAATCTTAAGAACCCTGAAGAAAATCCAATCCACATCTATTATTTACCAAAAGAAAATAATTCAGCAAATTAAGGAATACGTTTGCATAAAATGGATGACTGAAGTTTGGAACATTCAAAAGACCTTGAGGATGTCTTCTAAAAGTCATTATAATGAAGACACAGTAAGTTTAATACCCCTGAGACACACCCACCTCTCCCTGAAACCTTTAGCTGCTGCCTCTCAGGATAAAATGTTACTAATTTCTATCTTCTGCTGTAATTATCCCATCTTACTCTTATTCTACCTTTGCTTCTATTTTCACATTCTTCTTACCATTTCCTATTTCTGAAAAGCCCTTCAGAAATAGGAAGGGCCATTAAGAAATCTAATAACCCAAAGATTTTTAATGCATTAAGCTTCAAATAAAAGTTGGTGAGGCAAAGATGTATTGAATCATAGAATTATAGAATAGTTAGGGTTGGAAAGGACCTTAAGATCATCTAGTTCCAACCCCCCTGCCATCGACAGGGACACCTCACACTAAACCATGTCACCCAAGGCTCTGTCCAACCTGGTCTTGAACACCACCAGGGATGGAGGATTCACAACTTCCCTGGGCAACCCATTCCAGTGCCTCACCACCCTCACAGTAAAGAATTTCTTCCTTATTTCCAATCCAAACTTCCCCTGTTTAGGTTTTAACCCATTACCCCTTGTCCCATCACTAAAGTCCCTAACAAAGAGTCCCTCCCCACCATATCCTCTTCATATGGGAGGTGCTCCAGTCCCCTGATCATCCTCGTGGCCCTCCTCTGGACTTGTTCCAACAGTTCCATGTCCTTTTTATGTTGAGGACACCAGAACTGCACACAATACTCCAAGTGAGGTCTCACGAGAGCAGAGTAGAGGGGCAGGATCACCTCCTTCAACCTGCTGGTCACGCTCCTTTTGATGCAGCCCAGGAGAGGGTTGGCTTTCTGGGCTGCAAGCGCACACTGAAGCCGGCTCATGTTCATTTTCTCATCGACCAACACCCCCAAGTCCTTCTCTGCAGGGCTGCTCTGAATCTCTTCTCTGCCCAACCTGTAGCCAAGCCTGGGATTGCTCTGACCCAGGTGTAGGACCTTGCACTTGTCATGGTTAAACTTCATAAGGTTGGCATCAGCCTACCTCATAAGCGTGTCAAGGTCCCTCTGGATGGCATCCCTTCCCTCCAGTGTATCAACCGAACCACACAGCTTGGTGTCATTGGCAAACTTGCTGAGGGCGCACTCAATCCCACTGTCCATGTCACCGACAAAGATGTTGAACAAGACCGGTCCCAGCACTGATCCCTGAGGATCAGACACCACACGTTACTGGTCTCCAGCTGGATCATCAGCCATTGACCACAACTCTTTGCGTGCGGCCATCCAGCCAGTTCTTTATCCACCAAGTGATCCATCTATCAAACTGATGTGTCTCCAATTTAGAGACCAGGATGTCATGTGGGACAGTGCCGAACGCTTTGCACAAGTCCAGGTAGATGACATCAACTGCTCTGCCCCTGTCCATCAGTTCCGTAGCCCCATCATAGAAGGCCACCAAATTGGTCGGGCAGGATTTCCCCTTAGTGAAGCCATGCTGGCTGTCACCAAGCACCTTGTTTTTTCATGTGCCTTAGCATGTCTTCCAGGAGAATCTGCTCCAAGATTTTGCCAGGCAAAATCAAAATTCAGGAGATGCAAAAAATCTTGTATCTCAAAATGCAGGAGATGCAAGCAAATAGGCTTTTGGGCAAATAATAAAGATGTTTTGTGAAGGAAACTAGAGACTGATGATGAGCAGTGGGGAGACAGCTAAGCTAATAAATATGCATTGTTAATCGTATTCTCCATTACTGACAACTTTCCTCCAAGGAAGAAAGACTGCATCATGAACCAGATTTTCAGCACAAGAAAATCAACAGAAAGGATACCACTGACTCTCAGTAATGCTGGAAAAGCCCTTGTTGAAGAATCTGTCTAAAGATGTATTAGTTTGAGCTGAACTCTGGATTTGCAAAAGGGAATGAATGGTTATCTTTTCCCATATTTGGAAAGTTAGGAGAATTTTGAATACACAGTAGGCCCATAACACCTCATCATCATCATCATGGCTTGACTTCGCGAAAGAAGATTTGGGAAAGGGCTTTACCCATGCCAAGCTCACTGATGACTAAAAAGGCCAATGTGGGATAGGCAAATCTGGTTGCAAAAAGCACAGTGAAAGCTCTCCTTGGGTGATATAGGCGGGGGACGATTCTTTCTACGTTGTCTTTTCTCCTCAAGACTAATTCTGCATGTGTTCTCAAAGGAGACAACTGCGTTATGTATGGTGGGTCTCCAAGTCTCCCGACTGGAGGCCAAGGTGGACCACTGGTGGTAGTCAATATGGCCAAGGCTGAGGTATTGTTTCAGGGAGTCCTTATATCTCTTCTTTGGGGCATTTCTCTTGCCGTAACCAGTGATGAGTTCACCATAAAACACAATCTCAGGGAGGCGGTGATCCTTCATCCTAAAGATGTGCGCTGCCCAGCACAGCTGCGATTTCAGCAATAAGGCCTCGATACTGGTGACCCCTGCCTGTTCAAGGGCAGTAACATTTGACACATAGTCAGTCCAATGGATGTTTAGAATTGTACGGAGGCAGTGCTGATGGAAGCGTTCGAGGAGTTGCAGGTGATGGCGGTAGATAACCCATGATTCAGACTCATATAAAAGAGTAGACAGTACAATGGCTCTATAGACACTAATCTTTGTACTCTTTTTCAGGTGTTAATTGCACCAGACTCTTTTATGGAGTTTTCCGAAGGCTCTATATGCCTTTGCTATTCTGTTGTCTACCTCTTTGTCAATCGTGGCATCCGAGGAGATAATGCTTCCCAGATAGCTGAACTGCTGAACTGACTTAAGCTCTGACTCGCCGATGGTAATGTGAGGATGATGATAATTTTCTTGTGGTGTGGGTTGGTAGAGAACTTCTGTCTTTTTCAAGCTGACTTCCAGCCCAAAAAGCTCAGCCGCCTCCGCAAAGCAAGATGTTAAGCGCTGCAGAGCTGCTTCTATGTGGGCAACAAGGGCAGCATCATCAGCAAAAAGCAGTTCACGGACAAGATGATTTAGGGTCTTAGTGTGGGCCTTCAGTCGCCTTAGATTGAATAGGCTCCCATCGGTACGATATTGAATATAAATGCCGTTTTGTTCATCGAGGTCTACCATAGCCCTTTGGAGCATCATGCTGAAGAAGATTGTGAATAAAGTTGGTGCGAGAACGCAACCTTGTTTCACACCATTGGTTATTGGGAAGGGCTCAGAGAGTGCATCGCCATATCTGACTTGGCCTTGCTGATCCTCATGTAACAGAATAATCATTTTGAGGAACTTGGGGGGACAACCTAATCGTTCCAAGATCAGCCACAGGCCTTTTCTGCTCACAGTGTCAAAAGCTTTGGTGAAGTCAACAAAAGTTACATAGAGCCCCCTATTCTGTTCTCTACACTTGCAGTTGTCTGAGAACAAATACCATGTCTGTGTTATTTCTATTAGCTCTAAAACCACACTGACTTTCAGGTAGAAGTTCTTCTGTGATAGTGGGTACTAATCTGTTCAGAAGTATTCTTGCAAGAATTTTTCCAGCAATGGAGAGCAGAGTTATACCTCGGTAGCTTGAGCAGTCTGACTTTACACCTTTTTTCTTATACAGAGTGGTGAAGATTGCGTCACGAAAATCTGATGGTAGTTTACCTTGTTCCCAACAGCGCACAACTAGCTTGTGAAATCTAGCATGAAGTGCTTGGCCTCCGTGCTTCCAGATTTCGGATGGGATTCCGTCGACCCCAGCTGCCTTGCCTGTTTTCACCTGCTGTATAGCCTTAAGAGTCTCTCCCATGATAGGGGCTATATCCAATTCATTTTTCACCGGATGTTGTAAAATGTATTGGATTCCTTCGCCTTGGACTACACGGTTAGCACTAAAGAGTGTTTGAAAATGTTCAGACCAACGATTCAGGATGGAGATTTTATCTGTAAGAAGCGTTCGGCCATCTGCACTAAGTAAGGGGCTTTGAACCTGAAATGTGGGTCCATACACTGCTTTCAGGGCCTCATAGAATCCTCTGTGGTCACCCAAATCTCCACATAATTGAGTCTTTTCTGCTAGGTTGAGCCACCACTTGCTCTGGATGTCTCGAAGTTTCTGTTGGAGTTTACTACTTGCAAGACGAAAGGCTGCTTTTCTTACATGGCAAAATGGCTGAGCGAGGTGTGCTTGATTGGCAGATCTATTCTTTGTCAGCAATTCGTGGACCTCCTGATTGTTATCGTCAAACCAGTCTTTGTTTTTCTTTAAGGAAAACCCAAAGGATTCTACAGAGGACTGCAGGATGCTATTTTTAATATGTTGCCAAAGTGCTTCAGGAGAAGAATCTATAAGCTGGTCTTCAAGCCTAGTTTGAAGGTTAGCCTGAAAGCTGTCCCTCACTGCAGCTATTTGAAGACTATTAACATTGAGCCTCCTCCTCGGAATGCCGCGCCTCTTAGGTTTGGGCTTGAAGTGGAGGTTAAGTTTGCAATGCATAAGGTGGTGGTCTGCTTGACATTCTGCACTAGGCATCACTCGGGTGTGACAGACATTGCAAACATTTCTCTGGCGCACTAAGACATAATCAATAAGGTGCCAATGTTTAGCTCGAGGATGCATCCAGGTTATCTTCAGGCTGTCTTTCTGCTGGAAAATAGTGTTGGTGATGGTAGGCTGCTGCTCTGCACAAAACTCTCGCAAGAGGCGACCATTATTACGCATATCATTGCAGCTACCGTGTTTGCCTAGTACTCCTTTCCAGGCTTCAAAGTTCTTACCTACTCGGGCATTGAAGTCACCAAGAATTACGATCTTATCATCTACAGGAACCTTTTGAGTGAGGCGATGCAGGTCGGAGTAGAATTTGTCTTTTTCTGCAGGGTCAGCTTGCAGAGTTGGAGGATATATGCTGAAAAGAGCAACATGTTGCTTATTGTGTAGTGGAAGACGTAAGGAGATAATATGATCGGAATGACCTATCGGCAGATTTTCAAGTTTAGAGATGATGGAGTTTTTAATTATGAAGCCAACTCCAGAAGGATGACTTTCAGTTTTGGATTTGCCTGACCAGTAAAGTGTATAGCCTAATCACATGAGATTTCACACCCCTCTTTTCTTCAGTTGGAATTTAATGCTCATTCAATAGAATTAGATGGTCCACATGTAATTACACCTGGAAAGTCCTCCTAACTGTGAGGTCAGGTGCACCCTGTCAAAACTTCACAAGTATTTTTCTGAACAGTCTGGTGCTGACTACTTTCATGAGATGGATTTACAGACACAAGTGGTGATGTTTTAAAAGCTAATAGCTAAAGGCTTCTTCAGTTGTGAATGCTTTCCAAAACTAGCAATAACATCCTATTAGATTTCCTATAATAAAACTAGGCTAAAAGAAGATTATGAAGGGTGTTGAATCCTATAGTTCCACGTAATCTGTACAATTTTAAATATACTTTCCATAATCTGAAGTACTGGGCCACATCCAAGCTATTAATGCCAGTCTTTCCCTAAATACATTGGAAGTGACGCTGCAGCCTATTAGCACCCAGCCTTGGGCCCCACACTTGTGACACCAAAAAAGGCAGCCAAAGCTGTTGTGTGCTGAAAACTGTCCTACTTTTTAAAGCAACAAAGGTAGTGACTGTTCTCTTTCATAGTCATAAGGCTAAGTGCCTTTTGCTCCTTGAACTTGTTCAACACAAATGATGGTTCACACACAGCACAACCAAGGAAGAATAAAGACCAGGAACCCAGCAGAGGAGCATCTGAGAAACCCAAATACTATGCTTTTTCTACTATTCATTTCCCAGAGTGGCTTAGTAAGGGTCTAATAAAATGGCCACCTTCTGAAAATCTGTGAGACCACAAAGGCAGTTTTACTTAGGAATCAAAGTTCTAGGGTTTCTGGATGTTCTGGGATAAAAAGACTCATCAGATCTGTCAGTTGCTTCCTGGAGGATAACCTCAGCCAAAGAAACCCAGTTCATAGGTGTGATTTTTCCAAACTCCAGTAAACATAACCACAAAAGCAGAGATCAGCCGCCTTTGGAAACTGTTATGTTTACTAACAAATTGCCTAGAAAAATACTGCAAAATATTATTTCTATTATTTTGGCCAATCTTGAAACTCAACATCTCTCTTTAAAGGAAGAAGAATTATAACCGCTGCTCAACATACCAGGCAAGAGAAAGCAGAACTGAACACTTCTGTTCCTTGCCATGCCACTGCAGGAATCAGATGTCTGTTTTATGATCTTCTTCATTATCCTGTTCATTGCTCCTGCCTTTGTTTCTCATCTGGTGCACCAGAACCACTTCCTCTAATTGTATCTGTCAAAGGTCCTTCTTAAGTGACTATAGGAAAGACAAGTTTAAAACAGTAATTTTTACCAATTGTTCTTGCTTCAGTTTTCTGCACCTGGAGAAGCAGTGAAAATGTATTTCATTGAAATTCAAAATATAGTGATTTTTTTTTTTTTTTTCCTCCTGGTGCCTGCAATGTAGAATAATCTTTCAAATTGAGAAACTAATCATAGGTTTCAGTTGGAAGGAATCTTACATATCATCTAGTTACAACCTCCTGCCATGGGCAGGAACACCTTCCAATAGACCAGGTTGCTCAAAGCCCCGTCCAACCTGGCCTTGAACACTTCCAGGGATGGGGAATCCACTTCTCTGCGCCACTTGTTTCAGTGCCTCACCACTGTCACAGCGAAGGATTTCTCCCTAAAATCTGATCTACATCCCTCTTTCAGTTTAAAGCCATTACCCCTTGGTCCTGTCACTACATGCCCTTGTAAAACGTCCCTCTCATTTCTTTAGCCCTTCTTTAGGTAACTGGAAGGCGTTCAATCCCACTGTCCATGTTGTAGAGAAAGATGTTGGAACAGCACCGGTCCCAAAAACAACCCCTGAGGAGTGTGACTCATCACTCATCTCCATTTGGACATCAAGCTGTTGACCACAATCTTTTGAGTGTTATCATCCAGCCAGTTCCTTATCCAGCAAGTGATCCGTCTGTCAAAACCATGGCTTTTCAGTTTAGAGACATTTTGTTAATGCTGGCTTTCCCCAAATGCCCTTTATCAAACTGACTGCTTATAGTTACTTCTCTAATTTACCAGCGACAGAGGAAGTCTTGTCTACCTGAATTATTAGATAATACTTCAATTTAGCAAGTACTACATTCTCTTCCCCAAAGTTACTATTTGCCAAATAAATTTATAGTGTGGTAGTGGATGTGAATGGAAGCCTCAACTAGACAAATACATTGACTTGAAAAGAATATTTTGCTATAAAATTTCTATGTATGAAATCCAGTAATGATAGTCTTTACTTTGATGAGGGAAAGCTAACTACAGTAGTCAAATCCTAAAAGAGGAGAGAAAGGAAAGAGTTTTAGCTATCCATCTGCTTATTTCTCCATACTTCCAGTGACGTGGCAAAAGGACAAGACAGACTTCTCTCCCTTGTCATTTCAGTACTTCCCATATTCTGGGCAGCTGAATTGTAGCTCATGTCCTGGGGTTGTGCAGTTACCAACTGGTTATTTTCAGAAACCCACAGGTAGAGGATAAAAGAGATACAATCAAAAAACCTCACAAACCAACAGAACACACCCCACAAAGGGCCTCATCACAGCTACAGGAAGATTAAAGCTGTTGATAATTTGACAATAGCTGCAGGAGAGTGAAACAGGCCAGTAAACATTCACTTTTCAGAAAGGAAGCAAAACCTCATCCTAACAGGAAAAGCTGTGATTAACTCTGATCTGCAGCATTTAATGTAAAGAGTCACTTGAAAGGTATTTGTGTCCCAAACTTCTCTGTGACTCCCTTAGACTGAATCCAAGCTTTGCCACAAGTTCTTGCTTTGGCATTTAGATAGGGAGTAGAACACAAGATACTGTAACTAATTCCAGCATCCTCTCCAGGAACCTGTTTTGAAAGATGATTTACCAGCAATAGTTGCTGAACTTGTCCAGAAAATGGACTTGACTTTAGAAACAAAACAAGCCTTTGCAGCATCTGAAGCTCAGTCAGCCCCCTGAGTTTCAATGCAAATCAAATGACAAGTGTGATATGTGAAAAGGAACAATGACAAACTCTTTCCATACTTAGAAAGCTTTACATGAGGAAAAAAGCTGCCTCACAATAACCTACATTCTTCAAAGCCTTCAGATGAAAGTGATTTATTACAGAAAAGAAGATAATTCCAGAGAGTCATTCGGACGTTTGTTCAAAATGCCCCAGCATTGTAGCAAAGCTAAATCAAGAATGATTTAAACAAGGTACTAATTCAAGCTCTCCAGAATAAAAAGAAATGAAGTAATATGCTTTAATGGAACTCTCAGTAAAAACAAACCAACCCCTTCCCCTCCCCCCAGTCACCAATACATTAATCAAAAGAAAAACTGAACACTTATTTAAAATCACTGAGAAAAAAAAAAATCACTGCAACAAATTAGCCTCATACAAATATGAATTTTATTTACAATTTTCCAAATTCTCAATCAAATCCAACTTCTCAGTTAAATGTGTAGCATTTCTCCATAAAACAAATTAAACGTGTTCTTTTTACATCTGCAGGATGGAGTCTATAGGTACATGCTATTTGGGGCATCTAATGGGAGACATTTAGGTCATTACGTGTGTGTTTAACACCGAAAGTATTCTGGGAAGTATCTGCCTCAGGGACAAACATTTCCATAACCACTTTCTAATGACAATTAGTTAGGAAGGTTTAAAAACCCAGTATTTTATACCAGGACATACTGTTCACATATATTTCAGGGTGTGTTACCATGTTCATATTACAAAGTTGCCTGCTCTATAAGCAATGCCACTGAAATCAGACTAAAGGTTACCCACAGATTTAGATATTATTCAATGTGAATAAAAATGGCCATTGATGACTTTTACTCGAGTATGTGTACTTATGGGCCAGTCTGTACCTGATCTGGTACCAGTGCGATGTGATTTGTTCTGAAACTTGAAAACCACATGGGTTATTGTAATAGAATCTTTTACTGTATTGCACATAAGGTTCCTCAAAAGCACAAATCTACATAATGTGTCCTGAACTCAGAAT
This sequence comes from Psittacula echo, assembly GCF_963264785.1. Classification (NCBI taxonomy): domain Eukaryota; kingdom Metazoa; phylum Chordata; class Aves; order Psittaciformes; family Psittacidae; genus Psittacula; species Psittacula echo. The sequence continues at coordinate 140,697,941 of NC_137737.1, forward strand.
TTACCTGCTAACTCTCATCAATAAAATCAACCAGGTGGTAAAATCGTTTATTTTTCTCATCCCAGTGTCTGTGAATGAAGAGGGAGAAGATATATACACTTTGGAATCCATTCAGTTGTTTGTTTCTTCTGCATGTGATTTGTACTTCAGAGATGAGGATTTAAAAAGAAAGAAAAAAAAATAAAGCAAAAATAAAAAGCCAGACAGACCTTGGATTTATCTTTAAAAGTACCTCAAAAACATAACAAAAATGCAATTTGATTTTGATACATATTAAAACATTTTAGTCAGTTCTGCCCGACAGCATAACACGACAGAAATGCACAAGACTTTAAACATGCTTTAAAATGACATTCAACAAAGTATTTAAAATTTAATAAATAGCATACAATCACACACAAATACATTTCATACTGGATCTTTAAGCCTACTAAAAACAGACTGGCAAAGAATAAATAAAACAGTAGTTGATATTTTTGTTTTTAAAAGGTATAGATTCTTGTTGTCACGCTAGTAGCCACATATTAACTTGCTTATCACAAAATTGGAAGTTAGGAGCTTTTTTCCCACTGATCTGTTTTGCTCCAACAGGTAATAGTATAAAAAACCCACACTAACGGGATTTCCTTTTCTTTTTTTAAACAACCAGTCTGTAACCAAGTAAACCAGTTTTTAAATACAACGAATAAATAGGGAATTAGTAAAGCAAATTCAATTGCAACAAAAATGCAACACCCCAAGAAAAGAGCCATGGAAATATATAGCCATTGCAATATTAGACAATAATAGTACTTAAAGTGATAGTGCTTGTGCACTAAGCTCATTAGAGACCTTAATATTATTTTAGTGCAAATCCCTTGAGTCCAAACAAGCTTTATACCCTACAGTATTAGGGAAAGATCCATTACCAGTTGGAACTTGTTCTGTAGTGTATTTGTACATAGCAGACATTTAAAGAACTAATACGTATTGTAATATCTTCGGCCCTTTTTTACTTCAAATTGAAAAGACTAATGACTGGGGATTTTACATACTATTTGGCTTTACAATATTAGATTGCAGTTTAGGAAAGTCAGTGCTATAAAAGCTTTTGCCATCAGTTTATCTATTATATCTAAATTTCACAAATCATTGCATTTTGTACTTCTGGAAGAAAAAGAATGCTGCTGAAGAAAGTTTCTCCTCCCTTTAAATAAGTTCACATTATGATGAAATTCAAGAATATTTAAATGAAGTTGTATAAACTCAAAGAAAAATATGTATTTTACATTAACAATCCTTACCAGTATTTAGTATATTAAGTTACAAGTATGTTTGCAACAATACAACAGAGTCAATTCCTAAAGGAAAATAATTCTGTACAAATTCACCTGTTAATATGGGGTTAAACAGGCAGCCAAATAAGTCTTGAGCAGCTGTGTTTCTGGTTTGAACTACAGTACCAGGATAAACTAAATTTGAAACTAACTGGGATAACTTCAGTTTAAAGAGTAATCAGATTATACTGGATACACACATCGTGTATTCAGAGCCATTAAAATGTTCACTCAAATAGTTCCATAACATCATCCAAGATAAGAAAAGTTTAATCAACCACACAGGCTAAAATAGCTTTAACATAATGTTGTCCTGGATTTTTTAAAACTAAAAACTAGTTTTAACTGTGAAGTACAAAACAATGACAGATATTGCTCCAACTTGTACACAATCTTTCCTAAACAATCCGTACCTAGCAGAGTAATAATGCCTCATCGTCACTAGTTTCATTTTTCACTGTTGCTTCTAAGCAAGTGTCGGGTATCTGGGCAGTGTGTACGATGCCACAGCTCTCACAGGGGCCATCTCGACTGCATGACCTTACACCGTGATGTGTTGCACTGTAAGGCTGTCTAAGCCCTGGTCCTTGATCTGAGCCAAGATCAAGTAGAGGTCGTGAACAGTCATTCATGTCAAAGTCTGATGCTACATCAGAGACTGGAATTAACATTTCAACATCATCATCCTCTTCTCTTCCACTTACCCCATTATCAAGCTGTCTCAAAGGACTTTGGTTCTGATTCACTGAGCTTGATCTCCCTAAAGTAAAGCGTACCCAGCGTAAGCCTTGAGTCATACGACTTAGTGCGCTAGTGAGCTGGTGACGTGCGGGACTTGTGCTTGGGGGCTCTACGCTTGTCGCTTCTCTTCCACCATCTGTGTTACCGCTACTGCCGCTCTGAGCAGAGGAACTCCCACATGCTCCGACTGTTGCTTCTATTGCTGTTGCAGGAGGGACTTTCTGAGGCAAGGTGGCAGCAACACCACCAACAGCTCCTGCTGTGTCTCTTCTTTCATTTTCTGTATCTGTATCATCAGATTCCACTGAAAACAGACTTCTGTGAGTATTGTTTCTTTCAGCTTCTCTGCTAGTACTTTGGCTGGCAACATCATCTCCATCTGCTGAGACCAATGCCAGCGATCCAGAATGACGTGATCTTGCAAAATTAAAAATTCGATTCCAAATGTTACTTGATCTGCCAGCAATAGGAAGTCTGATTGAGGTAAATCCAAGCTGAGATCGTACTGCCAGTCTCAGGTTTTCCAGAACTGAAGCCTATATGAAAAGACAAGCAACAATCAAGTGCTGACAGTGTGCTGTCATTGTTCTAACTAAAGTATGATAACTACAGTGCAAAACCACAAAGCTAAATGTAGAAAGTTACATATTAAAAAGATGTCACATATTTAGTATTAAGGATCTGATGTACGTAGCAATTGGCTATATTAAAAACAAAGCAGGAATGAAAAAAGTCTAGATTCTCTTGAGGAAAAAACAGTATGAACAGGGAAATTAAGCAAAAATACATGCTGCAGAAAAAGGAGAATAAAAGAGCAATGAAGATAAAAGGCATTTTTCTGCCAAAATCAAGGGCCTCTAAATAAAGGCAAAGTGAAACCAAGGCACTGTAACCTGGATATGTCTCGTAGTTTAAGCCCAGCCGGCAACCCAGAACCACACAGCTGCTCGCTCACTCCCTCCCCGTTCTCCCCCAGCTCCTGGAGGGATGGGGAGGAGAATTGAAAGAATGTAACTCCCACAGGTTAAGAACAGTCCAGTAACTAAGGCATAACACAAACTATGGCTGCTATCACCAATAATAATAATAATAAAGGAAATAACAAGGGAAGAGAATACAACCGCTCACCACCCACAGACCAATACCCAGCCTGACCCGAGCAGTGATCTAGCCCTTCTGGGTAACTGCCCCCAGTTTATATACTGGGCGTGACATGCTGTGGTATGGAATACCTCTTTTGCTCGCCAAAGACTTAAGTGGTTTCGATTTTCAGCGCTGTTTCCAGGCTGAAAGTCAAAAACACAGCACTGCACTAGCTACTAAGAAGGAGAAAAATGACTGCTGCTGCTGAACCCAGGACAGTATGGAACACTGCTTACAGAAAAGTACATTCACAGACCCACAGCAGACCCAGCACAACAGGTATGCAGGATCTGTTTCATACAATCTTACCAAGAAAATAAAGTAGTCACTGTGGATTTTACAGTACACAGAAACATGCCTCAAAAAGTTTAGGAGTTTAAAAATGTAATCTTCCAGAAAAATTTAACAGAGGTGACCTTTACTTATCCACTACCATGGGGCTGCCTAGAATAGAGACTAAATAAAATATCCTCTCTAGCAGGGGCTTGTAGTTTGATTTTTTCCCATTCTGGCATAATCAGTTAATTTGGTTCAAAATGCTTTAATGCTTCTGTTTAATTAAAATTATTTTACGTGTTCTAAACCATACATTCCCCAATTATTATGTATTTGCTAGCCTTTAAGCTATAGAACAATGTATGCCTGATATTTTCTTCTTAAAACTTTGCTTGAAACTTTGAAATTGTAAGGTAACACAAACATACTAAACCTTTGAATTGGGGATCCCTTACTTGTGCCTCAGCTAAGTGTCTCGATTCTCAAATACTAGGGTGGAAGATCTGCCAGATGCCCATGATTCTGAAAATATTCATGGATGTATTACTACGTGTCTGGGTTTTCCAGAACTGTCTTCTCTATCAGGAGATTTCACTGTAGTAAACCCCAAGATCTTTAGGCCACCTTTGTGGCATTTCATGATGAAAACCTGGTCTGAGCAAGCAATGTTTGTTTGAAAATGTTAATGGTTTCTAAATGTCTTCACATTCACCAAACTTGAATTACTGTGTACATAGTAGGGATGTGCAGGAAACAGTCTGTTCCAAGTTAGCTCTGCTAGAGGAATTACATTTATTAATGAAGTTTAGTGGTAATTTAGCTAAAAAATAATAAAATAAATCTTCACAGTATTTTCTTTCTGATATATTTTCAAAGTCTCTCAAGTGAATTGTAATTTATTTTCCCCTTTTCATCTGCAGAATCCTTTGTGACAGATCACAGCTGCTACTTGTGAACATGTACATGTGAAAGAGTAAGTGAAATTGTCATGGTTTAAAGCTCAGTCATAAAATCAGCCAAGCAGTCCTCGCTCACTCCCCACCCTCTCCTCCCACCGCTCACTGAGCGATGGGGAGGAGAATTGAAAGAACGTAACTCCCACAGGTTGAGATAAGAACAGTTTAATAACTAAGGTATAACACAAACCACTGCTGCTACCACCAATAAATGATAAGGGAAATAACAAGGGAAGAGAATACGATACCACCCGCTGACCGATACCTGGCCCAACCGAGCAATGAACTAGACTTTCAAGGTAACTCTCAGTTTACATCCTGGGCATGACGTGCTGTGGTATGGAACACCTCTTTGGCTAGTCTGGGTCAGGTGTCCTGTCTCTGCTTCCTCCCGGCTTCCCCTCCTCCCTGGCAGAGCATGAGACTCACAAAGTCCTTCGTCAGACTAAACATTTGAGCAGTAACTAAAATCATCGGTGTTATCAGCGCTGTTCCCAGGCCGAAAGTCAAAAACACAGCGCTGCACCAGCTACTAAGAAGGAGAAAAATGACTGCTGCTGCTGAACCCAGGACAGAAATAAAATCAGTTCTGTTCAAAATTAGGAAAAAAAAAAGCCAACCAAAAACCCACCAACAAAACAACAAGCCTGTTCCCCTTTTCATGGTCTTGTATCTCTTATTCTTACATGCTTAGCAACATTAGGTAACAGTAAACCTTGCTGTATTAACTGCAACACATAAATGCAAGTTAACGCCAACTCTAATACAGCACCACAGCAGGATTCTTAGACTGAGGACTTGTCTTGTTTCTCCAAAGAGCATTATAACTGATTTTTTTTTTTTAACGAAAAAGTTGTTTTGATAGAAAATCATTCATCAACCAACTAAGAATTGTGCTAATGATCCATCTGAGAATCAGGGTGGCTAGACACTGTTAACTAGTATTTACTAGCTCTTACTTTGTTACTTCTGTTAATTTTATAAATTACAGCATTCCTTTTGCCATCATCTTTTCTATGAACAGTAGGCATGACAGTACCTAATTGTATATGCACAGTGGATATGAGCTACCATTTTGTATTAGAAGTCTCAATTCTTCTTTCTGAAATTCTGAAGCTCTATCTTGCAAACTTTACTTATACAACATCATCAATACAATACAACTAGATTTACTGATCTGTCCCTTTTCATGCAAGAGGGATTCTATTGCGCGCATTACTGGCATTCATTAACAACAAAAAATGCCTGCTAAGAAAACTGTGTACTATATCATAATTTTCTCCAATGGCTAATCCTTATAGTATTGGCCTGAAAGGAAGAAAAGGAAATGCTATAGAAAAATGCAGCTAAATGTTAAAATACCTTTATTTCAATCTCTTCAAAATTAAATGGTCTGCCTGCTATTTTGGAGTCTTACCTGATTTGGTGAACAAACCGGAAAATCTTCAACTGGTGGAATTAAACCCTGGGCAATTAATTGTCCATAGGATGGAGGAGCTTCTCTTCTTAACAGCTCAGCCTCAACCCTTGACAAATGAGTTTCAAATGATCTTTCAAAGAGAAAAGAGATTTCATAATATAAGACTAGGATGTGTGTGTATATATACATATATATAAAATTACATCAGACTATTATAATCTGAAATAGTAAATTTGAGCAGATTAATTAGTTTAACTGAAATTTAATTGACAAAGAATATACAATAAGTCCTTGTAGCCATTCCTATGGGTCTGTCCAGCTGAGACAAGAACAAAACCAACCCGATAATGAATTCTTGAAAACACAACCCATGGGCTACATATAAAAGGCAGCATGAGAGATGCTTATTTTATAAAAATTGAAGAACGTGTAATCCTGGTATGCATAGTCTACAATGAAAGAAACATGCTGTTAAATACACAACTGAGATATTTAGTTGCAGAAATGCAGCTTTCCCACACTTTCTTTTTGGTAAGAAAAATCTGAAAGCTTAATTCCCAATAGTTAAGTGATCAGAATACTTCTGTCCCCTTTTCTTCACTGAGAGGATGGGTCAGTCACTGGAACAGGCTCCCCAGGGAAGTGGTCAGAGCACCAAGCCTGTCAAGAGTTCAGGGAACATCTGGATGAAACTCTTAGCCATATGGTTTAGTTTTAGGTAGTCCTGGGTCCCTTCCCACTTGATATATTCTACGATTAACTAATCTATTTTTACTGTCAAAGAAGAAGAAAGAACAATGCCTTTAGAAAGCACATGCAATAACTTTATAGGATAAAAATGTTTCAAGTGTAGAAATAAAAGATGAAAATACTTTTTAAGTTCTCAAGGCCATCTCTTCTACTTACCTTCGCTCAAACATCCTGAGTGAGTACAATTTACAAGTACACCCCAGTGCAATGACAAGCAGCAATCCACAAATAAGACTTCCAATGACAGCTGCAGTTATTACTCTAGTGGGCACAATGACTGGGCAATTCTCTTCATCACTGCCATCACCACAGTCATCTTGAGAATCACAAACCCAGCTCTCAAACACACAGCGGTTATTTTTACAATGAAAATTTCCTGGCTGACAGAAGAAACAGTTTTTTTCATCTGAACCATTAGGGCAATGATTCTGGTAGTTGCAGCGATCTGAGCGAGGGTAGCACACACCATTCCGAGAGCAGGGAAACTCATCTCTTTGGCACATAGTGCAGTTGGTTTCATCCCTTCCGTTTGGACAGTGCCAGTAGCCATCGCAGCGTTGCTGCTCTGTGTAGCAACCCCAATTGCCACCACATGGGATTTCCCAGGGCAAACAGAAGCCATCTACTTGATAGGTGGCATTGAATCCTCTTGCAGCATTTACTTTGTCAGCACAAAAATGCACTCGTATCTGTCCTGAGGATGAAACAACTGTGAGGGGTGCATGAGAGTCAAATGCTGTTAGCACACGCAACAGCTTCCGTGGATTCTCCTCTAGTCCATCATATATTTTGACATAGTCTCCGTAACCTGTACCATCAAGTTTAAAATCAGTGAATCGCAGTATGACTTTGCGATGATCACCAGTGTCTATCAGCCAGGTGCAGTTGCTTCCAGGTGGATAGAAGTCAGGATAGTTGGGAGAACTGAAAGTACCATAAAAGTATTTTAACCACTGCCCACATGTTGGCACATCACAGTCTATTTCATCTCCTAGGTCAAGACAATCAATGTTACCATCACATTTTAAAGATTCTGGAAGGCAAGTGTAAAGCTTGGTGAAGCGAGAAAGACACTGAAACTGGTTGTGAGCACAAGGTTGAAAGGAAGAAGCGGTTGGAGGTTTAGCTTTGGCACAGATTTCTTCATCCGAGTTGTCTCCACATTCATCCATGTTATTGCATTTCCAGCTTTCTGGAATACACTTCCCATTAGCACAATGAAACTGGTCACAGTCGCAATTTGGTTCATCAGATTTCCCTGAAAGAAAAAAAAAACAAACAAAAAAAAGATAAAATCTCTTTTAGATTTAGCACTTTATGGTTTGTCACATATTTATCTGCTGCACCAGGTAGTTCAGAATGGCAAAACAACTATTTAATGTCCCTGTAAATCACAGCTTTCAGTAAGTTCCAAGATAAAACAGCTTTTTCAAGTTGATGGTCTGACAGCACATCAGCATGAGCCTCATCCTTAGTGTCTTTCAGTCAAATAACTTCAACCTAAGCAGGAAAACAATGATCCTATATAGTGATTGAAAAATCTGACTTCTAACATGCTAGAACTAAGTCACGAAATACCGTTTCCTCCCTCTCATCTGAAATACAGAAACATTTTGTCCTGCAGCATCAGTCACATAATTCTTTCTTGTAAAAGCAGTCAGACCTGTCTCTCTCCTGTTTTCATAGGTTCCTACTTTGTACGGAAAAATCTATGGCAAGAGAGAAGCTAACAGCTGAACATTACCCATTACCACCAACCAAAACGAAACCTTTGTCCTCACCTCTTCCCACTGCTTGCTCCTGTCTCTCCTCCAATAAATAAGAGGAGAGTGCAGCAAATGCAGAAACACATGCTTGCCTGAATACAAAATTACACTTTAAAAGTTAATGATCCAAGTAGTGGTCCAGAAAACATGGAAGTGTGGGGTTTTTTGGTAATTTTTTTTTATTAATTCTGAAGGAAAATAAATAAATAATCAAGAAACACCTTTATTTAAGAAAATAAAGTGGTCTACTGGCTACCACCACACTTGTAAGATAAGAATATTTTTTTCAGGCCTTCATTTATTAAAGTTCAAGCTACATTAAACACAGAAGCACAGCTGGGAAGCAAGGTATTTGAGCTCTGCACCAACTTAGCTGAGTCAAATACTGTTGTATCATTTAAAATCACTGCAATTCCTAAAAAAACATGGTACAGACTGCAAAATTTGCTACAAAACAAACTGCCAAGGTCAGTCCTCAAAAAACACCTCAAAAAAATCTGCAATGCAGATGGCCCTACAGGAGAAGCAGGTTCTCTCTTGTTTTACAAAAGAACAATTCAGATTGGGATGGATCTCTGGAGGTCACCTAATCAAAATATCTGCTCAAAGCAAGGATAACTGCAGTTCTTCAGAGCCTTGTCCAATCAAGTATTTTCAAAGTTCCAGTGCTTAACCATATGAAATGATAAAGAATTTCCCTTGCTGCAGCTAATCTGCTGTGATAGGTCAAGTGATATTGAACCTCAGTTCTCCTTTTTGCTATTTTAGTATCTTATAAAGCATTAAAAAGAAATATTCTAACTTGAAATATTTTTTTAAGGGTGCAACATAAACACTTTAAAAAATTCACAAATGCTAAGGTTTTTAAAAATGAATGCAGGAAAAACTCAAGAGGAGCGACAGCAGTTAAAAGCACTGCTGAAGAGCTTTTAAGTCAACAGATTTGCTGACAAGAGTGAAAGGAGAGCAAAATGATTTAAGTGATTAAAGTATCACTTTAGTATAAACAATATGATCTTCCTGTTCTGTTACGTAAGTATCTATATTTGTATTCTTTATATATATTATACACACATACATATCATTCATATTAGGATGGAAAATACTTAGAACCTCGGCCTTGAATTTGAAACTTTTAAAACTGAACTCTTAGACTTGTCCTGCCTAAATTGTATGACTGTGCTCCACAGGCAGAGGGCAATACAGTAGAATATGCATGAGAAGAGTCATTGAACTTGCTCAAGTACTGATGATACTCTAGTTCAATGCTTCTTACCCTGCAGAACCTGGAAAAACTTGAGCAGAAAGCTATAATATGGAGCTGTAAATATTAATGGCAGTATTGTAACAAAAAACCATGCAATTTCAACGTAAGCTACACTCCTTCTGCAGGCTTTTAATCATCCTATAAAAGAGCTCCTTACTTGATCCTGTACACAAGACTGTATTTGAAAGCTGTACCACAAAAGACTTCAGGATAGTACAAGATATTTTGCAGAACCCAAGCACAGTTGTAGCCAAAGGATTAACACAATCCTTCCACACCCCTACAGTGAACACAGACCTCTGTACTTTTATTAATTGTTTTCTACTCCACTATCAGTGAACTCCAACGCATTTCCAATAATCACAATTAAATAAGCTGATAGTTTAAAAGTGATGGGAGTAAGAGAGAGGGAAGAAAGGCAAGTGATACAAAATTTACCTTATAGTTAACCAACGTTCCTAAACTGTAATGCTTTTTTTGTTCTTATTGTTTTGTTTGTTTGAAGATATTAAACAAGAATTTAAAGAATTCACATGGTCTGTCTTCCATATCAGATTTTAAACATGGGGCTCCATGATGATCTCTTTTGCACATATAGGTTAATTATTTTTATCATTCCAGCACAAGTCGGCCTAACTTGCATCCATGTAAGTACTACTATTTTTCCCCTTTTTCTAAGACCACACGTCACCTTTGAGAGTAGCCTTAACAACAATGAATTAAGTAGTCCATTGAGGTATTCAAGTGAGCCCTACTGCATGATGCTAAAGAGCAGAAATAAAAAAAAACCATAATGGCACAGCTGAATGTGTAGCAAAAATGTTAGTATTTCAGGAGTCTCCTTTGACACTCACAAGCCGACACGATCATTATTAAAGCAGATTTTTCAACTATTTTGCTACACGCAGGTCAGTTTACAACATTAGAAGACTACTCTGATCACTGAAACACTACATTTCCGCCTCAGTCATGAAATACTTCCTAAGTATCACGTCAAGCACAGGGACCAAGCTCAAACCAAAGTTTTGGTAAGGTTTGTTTTTTAAAAAATTAACATCCCTTCTCCAGAAAACAAATCTGGTTTTTTTTTTTTCTTAAAACAAGACATTTAAAACCACAGGATTTAAGTCTTAAGTACTGAGTACCACTGTATAACACTAAAAAGAAGAAATCAGGTAACTGAAAAAAATGGCTTAATGTTGGAAACTTTACAGCTTCTTCCAGAAGGGGTTACCTAATGAAATTGTTTCAAGATTAGAGGAAAAGCAAAGACAGGATTTTCAGAAAAACTCTACTGAGCCTGTGGCTTTCCTCCCCTACCCATTCCACATCCGTATTCAAAATGTCCTTCCTTCCCAAAGCCCCCCAGGCAGTAACACTGCCTTCCCTCTGTGTCTGCAAGGAAAGGGAGATAAACAGGGGAAAAGCTGATGCTTCACACAGGAGAACAGTGTGCACGAGGACAGTTACCAGGAACAGTAGTAGAGGAGACAGTGGTTTTCCCTCCCATCCTGTCATCTTTTTTGGCGAGACAGTAAGCAAAACCCAGGTAGAACACTGTCCTGAAAGCTGAGCCATCAACAAAGGTAAAGCGTGCATTACTTCTCTCAAGACTTGCTAAGCTGCAAGGAGCCAGTAGAGGGAACCTTTTTGTAGGCTTGAAACAGGTGATACAGCAGGAAGGACAAGCCCTGGAAACTTCAGGTTTCTGAAAGGCTGACAGTGTGGAGGAAGCCACCACATAGAGTGCAGAATACTCAACAGGAGTAAATACGGCTTAGGCTAGAGGAAATCAGGGCTAGTTTTACTGAATCTTGGTGGAATAGTTCTGATGGGTGGAAGAGTATGAAAAAAGAGTCCTCTTTTTTATGGAAAAGAGGAGTCAAAAGTTGGTATACAGAGATATGGAGCAGGCCAGAGGGTGGATACAGGCACACACTTGGAGGGAGTAATAGGAAATGAAACCAGTATGAAAACAAAGAAGAATCTAATCCAGTATTTAGGGTAGAACACCGTAATAATGCTATTACATAAAACTGTAACACCTCATAAGGCCAGAAAAAGTTTGGAACTAGTCTTTACCCATGACTGGCTTCCTCCTCTCTCTTGGCTACTAGAGAAATACTCTACAGCTACTAGAGAAATAATTGCCTAGGTAACAGTCCCAAACTACTACTACCAATAACTAGCTTATATTACATACTTGAATTACCCAAGAAAAATTTTCACCTACAGAACCATGTCTGTACTTGGCCAGAGTAACCTATCATATTAATAATGTTGGGGGGTTTTATGTTTTAGTTTATTTGAAGACAGTACACCTTCTGGAGATAGGAAAAGATTATGCAATTTCTATACTAAATGTAAAAAATTTCCTGCCATTTTTTCCCCTCTCTTGCCATATTTATGGTACTCAGAAGTCAACCCAACTATCCTAAACTGATTTTTGTCTGATGAAAACATTTTGAATCTTAAACTATATTAAAGAAACTTCCAGTGGCCTACTATTAATAGTGAACTTTTCCCTGATTTCACTAAGCCTTGAGTTGACTACAAAAATACGTATACTGGACTCTGCTACAAGGAAGTAGTTCTTGAAACAGGACACAAATAAATGAAACCATAAAACTGTACTAGGTATCATTTGAAACATACCAGCAAAGTAGGCCAATCTGAAGCCTTTTCGGGAGATGCTATCATCTGAATGAAACCTGATCCAAACATGATCCTGTGAAGAGATGTATGGTGAAGGAATGGAGGAGCCACACGCTCTATAGCCTTCGAGATTCTTGTAGCTTCCAATTGTTAACCAATCTGAGCTGCATCGTCTTGATCCCTGAACATCAAAGTCTTGAAAGCTGAAAGAAAAAAACAAAAAAGGTCAAAATTGCTACTCAACTGCATAATACGTAACTAAGCTGATTAATTACTACACATAAAAATGGAAGTTAGCTCCAAGTTCTTTTTTGTTCTGAAATAAAGCATGGCTTCTCTCTCCATGTAAGAATACGATTTAACCTTGTGGTGATGATACTTTTACATTACAAGGACAACAAAAATCCATTCTATCAACCAGACTATTGCCTGCAGTACTTTAAGTTGTTTTGCTACAAAAAAATTAAACCTTCATCTAAAAATGAACAAAAAAAAAAAAAAAAATCCATTCATGAAATTGTTTTTAAGTCTCATTGAATATGACTTTCATATACTTATAAGTGGTTTAAGTTAATGCTACATTTAGCCAATATGACTTGACATCACAAATACAGCTAAACTCTTCAGAACTACGATTTCAGATAAGATTTTCTTCCAGTTGCACTACTTGCTTACCCAACGGATATGTCATGGAATGTCATGGTATGGCTACAACTATATCAAGACATGCTGTCATGGTAATGAAGCGTGAAGGGGAGAGAGTCTGGCCAAACCAGGTCTGTACAGATAACAGAGCAGTGAACCAGGAACAAAATACGAAATGTATGAGTGGAGGAAAATAGCTTGAAAGGAAAAAAACCCTCAAAGTTTTATTAAACAGTGTGAAAAAGTTGAGAAAGCATTCAATTCTACCTACTTTACATTGCATTTATGCCAATTTAATATTTAGCAGAAACTAAATTACAAAGCTGTACTTTAAATGTGTAACTGATGTCAAAGCAAATACTTCATAATGAAGAGCTGCTTCTTAGGTCAGCAAGTCTGTACTGGAAACTGAAGCAAATCTGCAGCTAATGCAGTTTCATGATCAGCCTTTGAAGCGGTACTAATTTGTATCTTTATGCAAAAACAAGCATTGATTTCCCTTGTGGCAGTAATAGGGAATGAACTGATGAGAATTTGAACCTACACGCAACTTTTTTACATTACTTCTTCTGAAAAGTTACAAGATATGTGAAACTGAGGAGCTCCCTGCCTCAAAATTCAGCATTTCCAAAACTGCAATCATATCTACTAATTTACTATTTGCACCCTGTCATTTTTAATCACATCATGAGACTTCAAAGCAGAAGCATTACAGAATTTCCCCGGACATTTTTAAAGCAGAATTTTTAGATTTCAGAGACATTAAAAACAAATGAGCACATGACACTTTTTCGAGTTGCCAGTTCTCCAGTTGAAAACAAATGTTACATGGCTGTGTGAGAGCAAATCAGTTAAAAGGAAAGGCAGAAAACACACAGACTAGAAATCCTACATTTACAGGAGGGAAAAGAAAGCCGGTATGTGGATGATTTTCTGGCAAAGAACGGCCATGTGCCCAGATCAGCAAGTGCCTACATGGAGTTCGACACAAACCAAGGAACAACAAAAGGTGAAGGAGGATGGGAGCGAGGCACTGGGAGTGAGAATCCCAGCAAGATAAGAAGGAGCTGGAATTTACTGAGTTGATATATTGAGGACTGTTGGAAAACTCTGAAGGTCAGGTTCTCACACCTGTGCTTAACCAATTATATGTTAGTTGTTAAGGGCCTCACAGATATGTATCCAATCACAATGTGCCAAGTTAGTGAAAACAACTTTAAGAAATAGTATATAAAGAGTTAGTTTTCTAGAATAAATGGCTTTGTCTGATCACATTGATCTCCGACTGAGTCCATTCCGCGACACCGGTACATACAAAATTAGCAGTTAAAAATGTCTAGTCAGTACTTCTTTAACCCATGTGGTTAATACAGGAACACCGTTACCTTATAGTAATGATCTCCCCAGGGTTTGCATGGATGTACCAGCTACAGTTGATTCGGGCAGGATACTCAGAGGGCCATCCTGGACTTGTGATTGTCCCGCTTGGTGATCTGATTTGTTCTGGAATATCTCCACAAGCTAAAAAAGAAACCCAAACAAACATATATATTGAAAGCGGTTTGATTAATTTTGTTTTTAAAAAGCTAGTAGGCCAGGAAAAAAAGTTAACCAGCACTAATCAGGGAAAATAGCACACTGAGTTAAATGACACAGCAATAAAAACAATGTCTAAAGGAATTCATAATGGAACGCACTTCAAAAGATGTTTTCCAATGTTGCCAGTGCATTATACTCATGTCAATTAATAGTACAGATGAAAAAAGATTATTCAATATAGCCTTTAACTTTATTATAAAAATGAGAAGATTTTCTATTTCCTGTTTTTTTTAAGCTTTCACAAATATTCAGTTCAATTTAGTCATGCATTTATACCTTATGCTGAACAAATGCATTAGAAGGTGGAAAAGAAGTTACATAAAATAATAAAGTAGCTGAAATTTTCTGTCTTAGGAAGTCCCAGTGCTTGGCCATCATTCAAATACCCCTTTCAGCCCTTAGCATGGAAATGATCTTCATACACACAATTCCAAATGCTTGGAATGCAAAGAGCACTAACTGCAGTACACTTTCATGTACAGATATTAAAAGTTAGGTTCACAAGAGATTATTCTTAAAAGGGACTTGCATAACTACATTTCTGATAATGGACTAGAAAGCTTATACTTACAGGGCTAATTCTATGCAACTGAAGTAACGCAGCCATTTGTATTCTTACTTTATTACAGATGTAGCTTTCTGCATTGGCCTTAACTCAGTTTCTTGTTCCTTTTACTGGAGTGTTCTCAGCCCTGCTGGTTTTATTTCAAGTAATGTATTTGCCAGCCAAAAAAACCCCACAAAACTATTCCCCTCCCTTAACAGCCTTATATCCAACACCTGTCATATCGCGTATTCTCAACATTCACATAAATAGGAAGACCAGAATACTCTCACTACAGAGGTTGGAATTATGATGAAGTTTCAAAGGCCAGAACTCACATTAAAAATAATTGCACTCTGTGCTTTTATTTTACAGCTTCCTCACTACTATTGTGAGCTCTCAAAGTTTACTGTAGCATAATAAGTTACATACTACAGTTTAAACACAAGAACTATTACAAATGAGGAAATATTTTTGTTATTGTGTGATGATCAAAAGCTTTGAGAGTTCTTTATATGTACTTGATTAAAATAAAATCAGAAATGATGCCTTGACCAAACACAATTAAGAAGGAACTGCATTTATAATAGTGCAAAAGTTGCAATAATGTATTTTGTGAACAGGTTACTTTTTATTTTTATCCACAATCAAGCTTTTCAGATATCTTTTTCAAGACTATGAGGACTTGAAATTATCTAGCTCTTAAACAATAAAAAGTTATGTTCCTGAATTATTATTGTTAGTTAAAAGATTTCTATATGGCATAACAAATACATTTCTAATAATAGGTTTAAAAGTACTATAAGTTTGAAATGCTCACATATGTCTGAATTTTCTGTATTACCTTAAATACAGAAATCTAGAAACAAAAATAAAACAGTAGATTTACTGTTTTCAGGTACAGCTGAAAGAACACATTCCTTTATATAGTTTTTCATGTTTCTTATCAAAGCTTCATTCACAGCTGCACAGTTAAGTATTAACATACTTTAGCTATAGAACATAAGACCTGTCCTAGCATCTAGGAACAAAACAGTCTCAAAATACAGAAAGATATTATTTATTTGAATATTCAATCAATTATTCTCTGGAAACTTTATTGTTTTAATTCTGAGCAAACCCTATAGGTGGTGCTCTAACACTATGATATTTTGGAAGACTGCTCCTGTATGAATGATCTGGATATACTTTACAGTATGTAAAGTACAAGGAAATGGAAGTACTGAAAAGAAAACGTGGTTATTCACAATTAAATGTTGAAAGTAAAGTATCAGTTTCAACAGGTTCAAACAAAATCTTGAAAAAAAACTAGAAGAATGCATGTAACATTTTGTACCAAGGTTGTAGATGTTTGTCAAGCAATTCCATGCACTACTTTATTATTACTAAAATAGTGCTCAGGTTAAAATAAGTTGCCTTCGGCTGAAACTACACTACTACTATGTTCACCTGGTTTTGGATATTTACAAACTGACATATGAGACCTCGTTAAAGAGAACAAGGAAGTTTTAAAAGCTGCCTGACAAAGAAAAACCTTACACCAGAAGATAAAAATAACCCATTCAACATATGTTCACTCAATTTTACGAAGTTCACCTCCAAAAACCTAAGTGTGCTATAAATGTACAGCATGCATCTGCTGAATAGGAACCTCCAAACACTGCTATAGCAACTTTAAATTACTATGTAATTAGCTTTGCAACATACTATGCTGGCACAGTTGTCAGTGCACCCCAACAACTACAATCTACTTGATCCAACCCCTGCAGTTAACTTTTACTCATTACATGAGTTTGAATGGAAGAAATTCCACATAGAAAACCTGTATAACCAAGATAGCACTTTCAGAGCACCATGAAAACTTCCAGGTTTATTCAAATTCAGTTTTTTTGCCTTTGTAATACCAGAGATATCACCATATTTTCTATATTACTTTAATTAAGATGTCTTTTTCTCTGTTTCCACAAAAACTAACTCTCAAGAGCTGAGGGCAAAGTATGACCATTTCCAGCACCACCCAATATGGGAAGGGGGATGAGGAAGGGCATGAGGAAGCAAGAATGATCTCAGGCACTAAAATACAGTGTGGAGTGAACAATAACTGTAGAGAGGAAAAAAACAGAAACAAACAACCAAAACTGAAATAAAAGTGTGTATATGAAAAAGTGGGGGTTCAAAAAATAAAAGGGAACAGACTTGAGAAGGGAATTACATGGGAACCTTCCTTCAGGTTAGCTAGATAATGTACTTGAATACTTAGCATACATTCATGCAGTGAAATCCCTTATTTATAACTCAGGAGACAACAAATCTCCCACTTGCTTACAAAGGGTATAAAGGTCAAGATCAACTGTGTAGATGCTGCACTTCAGAAGTGCTATCATTTTCAGAGAGAATAATTTCTCAGCAAGATTTTTAAAATCAAGGATAACCTTTTGAAGTAGAACAGTTTTAAAGGCACTCTACTTTACAGAGACAATAGCAAGCCTTTTAAGATCAATTCCCTACCTGATTAACTAGCATGTTTCTTCTAAAGCTTTTGAGAATATAACGTAACATACATTTTCTTCATGAGTTTGTAAGCATGGAGAAGGTAGAACAAAAAAAATGTTTACATTTTGTAACACAAACATGTATTAACAGAAGCAAACATCTTTATGCTAAGTTGTGGAGAATTTGCACTTTAATTTCCGCTGCTAGTGGCCCTGCAGGCATTTACCATACAGGTCAGTTATGTCTACAGGAACTTAAAATTACAGGAAAACTGACTAGGTTTGGAATAATTTATTAGAAATACTAAACTATCAAAAAATATGTGAGAAAACAGCAGAATGAAAAATAGAGGAGTCAGGGAAAAAAAAAAAAAAAGATGAGTTTGCAATCGAGACAGAAGCACAAAACAAATTGGGAAGGCTGCATTATAGAGAAGCAAAGACACAGTGATGCACGTACCAAAGATGTTTTTAAATCTCACGCTGGTGGCTGTAAGATTTTTGGGTGGGAACAAATCCCTCCTGCATAAGCCTTTCTATGTGGGTGTTGTCTTTGCCTTCATTCCACTCAATTCTCCTACATTCTTTGTGCATTCTGCTCACCCATCTCTTACCTCTTTTAAACTCTTTCCTTTGTGAGCCTCTATTTTATTAACACTTTATTTTCAATTGTTTGTTATGTTTCTGTAACTCTGCCCCATAGACTGCAATACTCCAATTAGGACCAGAGATGTTTCACAGGCTAAAGTGCAAAATAATGGTCAAAAAAAAAAACCAAACAAAAAACTGCTGAGAGAATAAGCTGTGCCCGGATTTTCCTGTAGACATTTTAAAACCACATACAATAGTTTTCCTTATTCCCTTCTTCCTGAAATTTGTTCACCACCCCACATTATGGAACATGACTGTAAACTACCTATGGCTGGTAAACAGAAGAGAGCCAGTGAAACCGAATTCAACTTGCAAGTTACAACAAGAAAATCATTAAGAAAATCATTAAGAAACCTATGCAAAAGTTCTGTATAGCAATATCTAAAGAAGTAAAGTACCTGTAGTAACAGTGAACAACATGTCAAGGAAAAAAGTCACTTCAGAAAAGCAGGGAGAAGGAGATTAGGGATTTATCTTCACAGTAATGCCAGGAGATTAGTTGAAAAGATAAAAGAATTAGCTTTCAATGTGAACCACAAGATGATAAGGTGTGCATTATATTGGACATGGTAAGGACATGAATGCAGCTGGATGAATGATCTGAAGGTGTTTAAAACAGCTTAGAGTAAAAAGAGAATAATGTTGCGATAAAGTCTAAACCATGAATAGGGAGGATAATTATTGCATTTGTAACTCTCAGGAGCCACTGAAAGTCTTATTTGGAGAACTACAGGAGAAGGTGGCATAGGAATCTTTGCCTCCAGGTCAAGCTGAAAAGCTTTAATTTAAAATGCCCTTTGCTCTGCAATACAGAGATACACTCAGTGAAAAGGAATCACTATATTTTTTTTGTTAGAAACAAGTGTTTTCACCAATGCAGAAGTTCTTTAAGAAGGGGTGCAGGGGGAAAAGGAGAGGAAAAAAGGGGAGATCAGTTTTGCATTTGTTACAATTATGGTGCAACATACCCCAAAGATAGACCTGAAAATATTTCATGCTTGTTCTCCAGTGATAGCTTATACACAAGAGAGAACATTCCATTACTGTTTTTGGTAGAAAAAGCATGCTCATATATTAGAGGTGTACCTGTAACTTGGCAGACATAATATACAGCAGAAGCATAAATACCAAAGACCAAGGAGGTCTGTGCTATTAAAACATAATTTAGTAAGGTAGGTCATGTAGCCTTACAGTGGCAGCATGATAGGAAATCTACCATCAAGACAATAATTTCATTTGAAATCCCTTCTCAGTAGCAACTGTCCAAGAAAATCACTTGCTTGTTTTCAAAATCAAGTTAAAGTTGGATTTAGAAAGATTAAAGGCCAGGTATTTTTGGTTCTATTTTATAACTCTGCTTAAAATTGTTCTGATAAACATAAAGCTGTCCAGGTACGCCTGATGAACCATATAATCTGCAAGTTCAATAAAAAATGTTTGGGAAACCCAGATGGCTTTGAAAGAACTCAAAAATTATCTAAATCCATTCACATCTTTTATACTTGAGCCATAAATCTAACATTTAAGACATACATACAAAGACTGTAAGGAAAATGCCACCAGATCTGTCTACACACTTTCTCCAGGTTTTCATTAACAGACCACCCCCATCCCCATTATCTCAAAATTCTCTAGTTAAGAATTTTAACTTTATATTAACAGAAACTTTTAAGAGCAAGACATTTATTTTGCCCCAGCTGGAATGTTATAATAGAACAAACAAAGGACCACCGAACTACTTTTCTAGATAGCTTTATTTATTTAACATTTATTTTTAAATGGAAGTCCTCACTGGATCTTTCTCCTCAGTAGTTAAAAGGTCTGTCTACCAGCTGCTGTTATCCTGTGTAGAAAGGACATTACGTTCTCTTCTTAGCACTGCCTGTTCAAGCATGCTGGCCAAAGTACTGAAAGCAGAGTCAAAAATTCCATTCGCTTCTTACCCAACAGATGCTTTTCTGCCTGTATCGCAACCTGTGACACGACTGTTGAACTAAATGAGGTGAAGGGTTGTTCAAACATATCCTGAAAGTTGCATAGCTAGATTTTAGGCTGTGGATCTCGTACAATGTAATTCCAGCAACAACTGTTCCAACAGTGGCAAGTACCTCTGCTGTCATTTATTAATTACAGTGTGCCATGAAAAGACCATATATATGATATACTTGGTGCATTACTACTCTTGCACAGGAACAACTTTCTCCATGATGCAGCACAAGAATGGGTAGCAAAGATCTTCTACAATTAGACTTCTGACAGTCTGTGTGGCAAATGGTGAAAGGGAAAAAGAAAGTAGTGTCGGGTAACAGAGACCACCCACTGTCCACACATTTACCCAAAAATTTAATCATGTGCACAAGTAGCAATGTAATATTTGAAGCAATATTACAGGGGTAACTACAGCAACATGTGCAAGCTGTCGTCAGAAAGGATGAGCTCACATTTTGACTCTTATTTAGGAGAAAATTGTGAAAATCTGTGTGATTTCCAGGGATTACAGGAAGCTTCCCTATGAAAAGAATGAGGCTTGTATTCTTCTACCCACTGAAGAAGAGTGTTTATCTTCCTAGCTGCACACATTCTGAGTATGTATCAGAAAACACAACCAGCAGCTTAGCTGACACTGCATAACATCTGAAGAACAAAGGCTACAGACCAGTATCATCTAATGCCTTAACAGACATACAGTCACATCAGTAACACAGAACAGTCCCAGCCACGGCTCCTGCCCAGAAAAGGCCCAAGACTGATTTACTGGAAGGGAATGCAGCAATCTATGAGCAATGTGTGGTGCTTTTATACCCCATATACCCTCAGCATCCCATTAGTTTCTCAGTTTCCTGAGTTCTAAACCTCTTTTTTCTTGTATTAAGGAAACTGTGCAGTCAACTGTACAGTAATTTCAGTTACTGCTTCAATCTAATCAGGTGAAACACATAACTCCTGGATTTGTATTATTTGATAGTAGCAGTGTCCAAAATTACATTTCAATAAATTTCATTTCACAAAAACTTTACTATGGAAAGAAAACATCAATTCAACTTAAACCAACTTTTCTCTTAGTTCAATGTTTGTATGGAAAAATAATTAAGCAGTCCACTTAGAAAGGCATAATCTGTTCATGAGCATGCAGGTATCAATTTTATCTTATGACAATTTTTCCATGTTCCAGTTGCTTCATTCCTTATTACATGCTGCAAAAGGCAGTAATAATTTTTATAGCCAAATATCTCTTCATAAGATACCAGGTGGCTTTCAATATTTACTATTTAAGTCATGCATGAAATTTAAACATTACAAAAAATGACTTACCCGTTGACACTCCTGAAATATGCACATTTTCAGAATGTTCTGCAAGAGCACCATTTCCTAAAATTAAACATAATGAATAAGCTAATTTCCAAGATAAAATTTGTAAAAATTCTTCAGATACTCTTTTATAGAACAGAAAGAACAAAACTGAAGCTATTTTAATTAATATTAAACATTAAAGGTCCCATGCTCATTTTATGACAAAACTTAAGAGAAAAACTAGAGGAAAAGTTACTATACAATGAAAAACTAAAGAACCCAAGTATCGTTAGTGTACCAGAACAATTAAATGTACTATAAAGTTAAGGAACAAAAAACTGATAGTAGCCAAGAGTTTTGAGAAACTTCAGGCATTTTAGATGGTGGACTTTGCATGATTTTGCATCTTCTTAAATGCTATTTTCTTTTCAAGAAAGGTTTATTTCAGTCCATCTCCCCCACCTCCTCCTATCACGATTTTTAAGTAAATGCTATGCAAATAAAAACATCCATGGAAAGACATCTATTTCATAACCAATTGCAGCCTAAACCCCTCCTCCAGAAAGATGTTTCAGATATAGACAGAAACTAGCTACCTTTTAAGAGGAAATCCCCATTAACATTCATTAAACGGAAATATACTTGCAAAGACGAACAGTGAAACCCATGTGGTCAAGAGTTAAGAGACAAAAAAGTTATTCCTCCAAATGGCCCACTACTTTGCACTCCACCAAAGTAAAAGTCAGCTAAAGTGAATACATTTGCTGACAGGTGGTAGCCCTGGTACATGATGTGACAGATAAAATTGTATTGGTGCACTTTCTAACACAGCACAGCTCTCAGTCTCCTCTCCTTTATTCAACATCTTTTAACATTTAAAGCAAATTTTTAATAAAATCTTCCAGGCATTTCAGGAGGAAAAGGTACTTTCATAAATAAGTTCCTTTGACCATAAGCAGCGAATCTAAAACGTGAAATACATCACTAAGCGAAATTTGAAACCACAACTCTTAACCCCTCAAAGTTTTGTAATACTGAAGATTTGCCATGTTACGCAGATGTTCATACATGTGGTGGAAACAGTTGTTTGGCCAGCACTACATTGTATGTGTGATATGTCTCGGTAACAATAACATTAAATACTTGAAGAAAACTCAATATTCCTTTTATACCAAGGTTAAAGACCATGGTCAGAGTTGACCTACAACATATACACCTAAGTAAGCATCTCAATGCTGGTGCATTGCAGTGGTTACAAATAAAATGTTTCTCAAATTGTTCCCAGGGTTAACCCCAAATGCACAAAGATGTAAGTTTTTTACTTCCTAAAAACACAATACAGTTAGAAACCTCATGATCAGAATATGTAGAAGGACAGCAAAGTGGTTTTGTTTGAAAAAATAAACTCTTGGACTCTTAAAAGTAATGTGTGTTGCCTTTTATGTACTAATTTCACTGCATAGATTTACATACCAAGTTGCTTTGTCTCAATTTGAAAGAAAGAAAAAAATCCACACTGTATTTCTCTCAACATTCAAAAGAAAGAAGTACTTTAAAACAAAAAAATAATCTGAGTGAGAAACTATCTTCCAATTAAACTATTTTAAAAAGTAAAATCTCTTTTAAGTTTTAAAAAGCTATTCTCCAACTAATTTCTTCACTTTGCATATAGACTGGCATGCTAAGGAGTGTTTGCTGCTCTGATTTCATGTCTTCAGTAACAGCTCTACATTTACAAAACAAACACCATCTTTGCTGTAAAGTGATTTTGCTTGTAACCAATTCCACAGAAGAACATTTTGGATTGTCTTGTTTGCTATTATTTCCATCAACATAAGGAAAACAGTAACACATTTCAAGACCTCTTCTTTTAAGCTAAAAATAGCTTACTGCTATTTCATTTTTCAAAATTACAGTAGGGATTTTTCACTGGTTGTTTTTTATTTTCAAAAAAGGGTTATCAGCACATACAACTGTATCTGTAGTTGTTACTGAACACTGAAAATGAACAGCAAGGAAAAAAAAAAAAAAAGGCATTCACAAACATTTAGAAATATGAAAGCCCCCTAAGTAATTACATTGAAGACATCAATAATCTGGGCACTCCACTGATGACCCCAGAATCTGAATTACAGACAAGCTGCCTATACATAAAAGCCAGGGAAACAAAACCCACAGAATTTTAATGTAATCAGTTCTGAATAAAAATACAGTGACAAAACATGAAAATACTATGAATCAGTAACAATGAGAAACATACTAAAATAGGAACTTGA
Organism: Psittacula echo; assembly: GCF_963264785.1. Taxonomy (NCBI): domain Eukaryota; kingdom Metazoa; phylum Chordata; class Aves; order Psittaciformes; family Psittacidae; genus Psittacula; species Psittacula echo. Next base: position 140,721,729 of record NC_137737.1, read on the forward strand.
ATCCAAATCCTGTACACATTGACTTTAATGTGTTAAATTAAGAAAACTAAACTCGTTATCCAAAAATGTAATACTAATATTTTCCACCTAAATATGCTTTGTGCATATTTACAATTAATAACAATAACAATTAATCTCTTGACATAAAGTGATGTCACATTTATTGTCAACCTGACTTCAGTGATTAGTTAGAAGCATTAATGTGTAATGAATCACAGAATCATAGAATAGTTAGGGTTGGAAAGGACCTTAATATCATCTAGTTCCAACCCCCTTGCCATGGGCAGGGAAATGAAGCCTTGATTTGGATCCAAGTATTTTAGTATCAAAATAAGGTGGGTTTTTAAAATTACTTCCTTCCCAATACACGAAAGACGAACCTTAGAAACCTCTCAGATTACTTCGTCCTTTTTTATTGGGAACTGTCACTAAAATAAGTATATTCAGATGCCATTTAAGCATTACTAACTGCCAACACCTTTATGAAATTTTAAGGCAATGATCCTTATATGATCTCAATAACTATGACACCCGGTTCCATATAAACTGAGCCCACTAGAATATCAATATATCAGATAACACATCAGAAATTTCCAGTAAGGTATGGGAACATAATTATCTTTGAAATTCCTGTTAGTCTATTTAATACAGCAAAGCAAGAGTATATTACAAAAAATTCTTAGGTCACCAGTAAGCCTTCATATTTCTTGAAATAATTACTATTCATTCCCATTTGAACATGAAGTTTTAAACTGAAACATGTGCCACCAAACAAAACTTGATACAAAGTTTGCTCATATTAGTTACAGGAGCTGGTTAAGTACTGCTCTGTGTGACAGCACAGTGCTGGAAGACACACACTAAAAATCTCCTGCACAAATCCATTCTGACTGCAAGAAACCAGTTTATTTTTCAAAAACTGACACATTCCATCACCCTTTTTTTTTTTTTTTGGTAACTTCTTAAAAAAAAGAAAAACAAAATTCACTTGAGCAGCCACGACTATACCCATCTCCTTCATATCCTTTTACAAACACTTATGACAAATGGACCACTTATTTGAAGTGAAGTATTAAAGAGAAATATATATCAACATTAGTCCTGAAGCTTAAGATACGGTCAGCAACTGCACCTGAGTTAAAAAATTCAAATGGACAAAACTTAAGATAAAACCCCAAGCATTTACTATGTTTAAAAAGAAAAATAAATGAGTAAATAGGATACGAGATACATTAAACTACTGGTAACCTATACGTTAGGTTATAAGTAACCTATAGTAAGAAAAGCCTGAAAAGTACTTTTAATGGCTTTCTAATTAAGTGCATGTGAGTTTGTTACCACCACTGCTGGTAATATCTCCAAATATTCCTTGACTGCAATTAAAAAAATAAATCAGCCAACTGGTTACAAAATGGGTTGGACTCTTTATAGAGTGTGTTTACAATATGGAACAATTTCCCATTTCTGAGGTGTCTTTCTGCTTTGAATAACTTTAAAAATCTCTCAAAAGTTCAAAGAATGATCATGGTTGAAGCTGGTCACTGATTCTGAGACTCGTCCATAAAATTTCATTTTATTTTCACAGCAGAAAGCCAGTCCCCTTTGACCTTTGTCAGTTTTTACCTATCCCAACTCAAGTCCTGCAGGTTAGGATGCTGTCTTGTCTTAGGAGCAGGCAGAAACAAACTCATTCCTTTTGATTTGTGTCTCACAGCTGACTGACCACAGAAGCAAGGTGACACTAGATTTACCTTCAGGTTTCCCAGCAGTTGGGACATTTGTCCACTATTGGTCTATATAGAAATATATTAAATACCACCTACCCCACCCTGGAAAACTCACAACCTCACAATGTCACTTCCAAACATCCTGGTCCAAGAGCCATGAGCCCTATACTCCTGTATGAAGTCTGGAGAGAAAAACAAAACTATGTGAAAGATAAAAACCATAGCCTTGGAAGGTATTTGGCTCACTAACATCTTCTCAGTTTCATCACAGATAGAAAAATAAACACAGGCCAGGGGAGTGGCTACAAGAAAAATGTTGCAGCAGCAACATTCCAAAAAAAATGCAGAGGAAAACTCTAAGGGGAAAGTATGGAAAAAACCCCAATGCTTTCACACTTCAGAAACATTGTATGTTTGGAAAAAAATAGCTGCCAAGTTCTATATATTTGTAACCCAAACAGTAGCAGTGATGCTCAGACTAATGGAGGCTAACCACAGTGCAGCATTCTAGGATGTTACCCCCCTACATCTCTTTCCCCATAGCCTACGCAGCACAGCTCGCTCTCAAAGTGACATCAGTATCAGACTCAAAGGATTACCTGCATATAACGTCAGAACATAAAACTAAGCCTACAGTCCTGAAACGAGCTTCTCCTTTAATTTTTACTGATTCACGGTTTTCAAAAAGCATAGCCAGACACCAACACCTCCACCCCAGTAACTAATGTCCCTCTTAGTCAAAACATTCAGATTAAAGACAAGCTTTAGCATTCCAAGGACATGAACTTGGAGGCTTCAGACAAAGAAGTTTATATTTAAATACTGATATATTTGAAATAGCATGAAGACTTAAATGAAACCCCTGCTTTAATTTCAATTTGAGCAGAACTAGTAATATGAACGCACAGTGAAGCAATTAATGTTGTTAAATGCACTCAAAAAATTGATACATGCGACATTGTCTACCATGATTTTAAAATCAAATTTTGTAACTTCATTTTGGAAGAACACCATGTATCTTGGGACTCTGTTACATCCAGATTGTGTTTTACAAAGAAATTAACTCGACTGTTGAAATGATAAATGAAAAAACCCTAGTGATAAACCCCACATTTAAATTACCTTTATTTTTGCTGTTAGACCAGTCACTCTCCACAGGAAAAAAAAAATCATGTGCTCGTATCTCCACTGAAGTTAAATTCTTCAATATCAAGACTAAGCCTTTGGCATTAGCAAAACCCTTGGAATTCTATAAATTGAGGAACTGCTGTAACTGAATGGCTATGAAGAGAAAGCCTTTTCTAAACTACCTTGACTTAAAAGGTACTGTGGTGCATAATGAATGCTACACAAGCAGACTGGACAGGATATTTCTCTTGAACCACAATTATCAGGGACAAGAGATCAACACCACTTCCTGTATTTTATGTGCTTCCAAACACCCTTTATCGCAGTACATGTTTAACTTGCTTTACTTTAGACAATGTACTTCATGACCAAACTTCCTTTTCTCATTCTACTCGCAAAGTTCCTGTTCACCCTGCACCTTACAAAGAGTAAACTTGACTTGTTTGCACTGCCTCTTGTCAGCTGAAGTTACCTTGCATTAATCTTCATCAACTTTTGCTTCTAACTGACCAAGTGTGGATGATGCCAACAAAATAAGAATTTCACTATAAAATTCCGTGAATAAACTGGTGTTGCCTTAGTACGTATCACCCCACTAAAAATCCCACTTCACACCAGTCCTATGATGCCCTAGTCCAAAACTAGCAATATTCTTTTTAATCTAGATATTGGAGTTGGAAATAAACATCCATGATTCCTGTTATATTCCAGCACCCTTCTTAGAAATGACCGCTTTTGATAGCACATTTTGTCAGTCTCAGTCAGTGGCCATCCCACCCCTGCCACTTCCTGCAAATATCTAAGCACAGCTGAGCACAAACAAGCTCCACCTAAAGACACCCTGTTAGGCCGAACCGCAGTCACACTCATCTGCCAAGCCTGTGGGAGAAAAGTGCCTACGGTTAACCTACAGTTAGGATGTTACAGCTCAGAGCCGGGCATGGAGGAAACCAAAAGAAAAAAAAGTACTACCATCCTCCTCCAGATGAACTAGATGATCTTTAAAGGTCCCTTCCAACTCAAACCATCCTGTGATCAAAACATTTGTTCAGTGTTCAAAACACTATACTGAATTATGTACACATAGGTTGCATGCAGCTAATGAGCTAAAAAAATTAGGTAGGATCCTCCTCAGTCTTTTGGAACATGGTTTAACACATCCTCATCTCCTGAACACTTTGCACCTACATTTGTTAAACTACTGTGCATTTATAATTAAATGCATTGGCCATGGCAATTTCATGCTGTAGCAACAGCAAAGAGCTACATATCCATAGGTATATGGCAATACTGCTGCCGAACACTCATGTACTGCAGAAGGAGCAGTACACAGCAAATTGAGATTATGCAACTGAGAAAAAAAATCCCACTTTCTATAATCCCAAATGAACACGGGGGCACAAAACGGACTAGGCTTGATCTTTCATCTTTTATAAACCTGAAAAGTCTCTGAGTATATGGTTTCTCTTGCATTTTCTTCTATACCTGCGCAAACATGTTCTCCTACCACTGCTAAACTGCGCTACAGAAATTCAGACTTTCCCTTCCCCAGAATGGAGGCACAGAGCCACAAACAAGCAAGCAGTTTAAGCATTTGAAACTTACCCTCTCTGAACAGTTCATGAAATAGACAGTATTATTGCTACAAGGAATACTTCAAATTAAGGTGCGGCAGAGCTCAGAGTACACAGTCCACTGAAGCCAAGCAACATGTGTTACTTTTCTATGTTCAGAAACAAAGCGAAGCAACAGTGTCATTCCCAGATTCCTACAGAAACCAGCCACAGCCTTTACAGGTGTCACCATTTTATCATTTCCTGCCTTCTGATGGCTTAGTTTGCAATCACTGCATCCTTCTGATTAGAGATATGCATGCAATCAAATTAACTCATTTGTGCACCAGTATGGGTTTGGATTAACTACTCAAGATAAAATTCAGGATACCTAGTCATATCATTTTCATGTTTTTACTGTTGGTTTGTTTTTAACATACTGCATTGCATCTTCGACCAGAAGCTTCCATCCTACACCCAGCTGTTGCTTGTTTCCTTGACAAAGGACAACACACACTTTTGCATAAGTTCATATAATTAATGACAAAAGGCCATTAAAAAAGCACCATGAGAAGGGACAGTACTGATTTTTAGGCATTAACCAAACAATCATCTCCAGTTTAGATGAAGAATCTTTGCAAGTGTTATTGACAAATTTTATATTATTTATTTTTTAGGGGCAGTTCTTTTCCATATTTCCTTAAATACTGGAGTCATTGAACTTCAGGTCAATTGTAAAACAGCGTTAAACTGTGCAGCAAGTTGTAAATTATCCTTAATGTAAGGAAAGGTTTAAATAACTTTCTTTTAATATAAAATTACACATGCAATAGACAGAAACATTGAGAGTAAGCCCTACTGCTGTGCAGATATCAGTCTGAATTCTCTACTAAAGGCAAGCTGAGCAACAGTGACAAGATTTATTCCAAATCCCTCTAACACAAGAACATCTGCTAGAGAGAAGATACAGTAAATATATCTAAAATTTCAAACAGTGAAAGCAAGTATTAACATGAGACAGTGTTGTATACTTGAATACTACAACGGTATAATTAATTTCTTTAATTAAGGAAAGAATAAAAATTTACTAACAGATGAAACTATTAAATAGTGGCTTATTTAAATGTGGTTATGATACAGAAGAAGGAAATAAGCACATAAAATTTCACTGTAAAAACAGATAAAGCACAAAATTTGTTTACAATACTCAGTGTTGCTATTTTATATAATACCATTTTTATTTTAGACCAACTGTGACATAGCTCTATTTAGAAAATTAAGACAAGAACCAAAGAATCAATTCTGCAACACAATTGTTTTATGTAGGTTTTAGATTTTTGTTTTTACAACCACTGATATCTACCATTTTGTGCTTACAAAATTATTTCTTGGATATAAAACACTAGATATGTGTCCCTCAGGGATTGCTGTTGGTACCGGTCTTGTTCAACATCTTTGTCGGTGACATGGACAGTGGGATTGAGTGCACCCTCAGCAAGTTTGCCGATGACACCAAGCTGTGTGGTTCAGTTGATACGCCAGAGGGAAGGGATGCCATCCAGAGGGACCTCGACACACTTGTGAGGTGGGCTGATGCCAACCTTATGAAGTTTAACCATGGCAAGTGCAAGGTCCTACACTTGGGTCGGAGCAATCCCAGGCACAGCTACAGGTTGGCAGAGAAGAGATTCAGAGCAGCCCTGCAGAGGAGGACTTGGGGGTGTTGGTTGATGAGAAAATGAACATGAACCGGCTTCAGTGTGTGCTCACAGCCCAAAAAGCCAACCCTCTCCTGGGCTGCATCAAAAGGAGCATGATCAGCAGGTCGAAGGAGGTGATCCTGCCCCTCTACTCTGCTCTCGTGAGACCTCACTTGGAGTATTGTGTGCAGTTCTGGTGTCCTCAACATCAAAAGGACATGGAACTGTTGGAACAAGTCCAGAGGAGGGCCACGAGGATGATCAGGGGACTGGAGCACCTCCTGTATGAAGACAGGCTGAGAAAGTTGGGGCTGTTCAGCCTGGAGAAGAGAAGGCTGCGTGGAGACCTCATAGCAGCCTTCCAGTATCTGAAGGGGGCCTACAAGGATGCTGGGGATGGACTATTCATCAGGGACTGCAGTGACAGGACAAGGGGTAACGGGTTCAAACTTAAACAGGGGAAGTTTAGATTGGATCTAAGGAAGAAATTCTTTACTGAGAGGTTGGTGAGGCACTGGAATGGGTTGCCCAGGGAGGTTGTGAATGCTCCATCCTTGGCAGTGTTCAAGGCCAGGCTGGATGTGGCCTTGGGTGGCATGGTTTATTGTGAGGTGTCCCTGCCCATGGCAGGGGGTTTGGAACTAGATGCTCTTAAGGTCCTTTCCAACCCTAACTATTCTATGATTCTATATGGTGCTCTCAAGTCTGCGCTGTACGCTTAAAACCTGTTGCCCAACACCACGTTTTCATATCACCCCCTCATTCTCATACTGTCCTTTCCTCCTCACAGAGGGACTTCAAATTACATGTAACTGCACGATACTTTTGAAAAAGAGGTCTTCATTCATCTCTTGGTGAATAAAACACAGCCACAAAGTTTCATAATCAACATTCACTGTACAGAACTGTCCTGGGTTCAGCAGTAGCAGTCATTTTTCTCCTTCTTAGTACCTGGTGCAGTGCTGTGTTTTTTACTTTCAGCCTGGGAACAATGCTGATAACACCGATGTTTTCAGTTGCTGCTCAGTAATGTTTACTCTGACCAAGGACTTTGTGAGTCTCATGCTGTGCCTGGGAGGAGGGGAAGCCGGGAGGAAGCAGAGACAGGACACCTGACCCAAACTAGCCAAAGAAGTATTCCATACCACAGCACGTCATGCCCAGGATGTAACCTGGGGGCAGTTACCCAGAAAGGCTAGATCACTGCTCGGGTTGGGCTGGGTATCGGTCAGTCGGTGGGTGGTGAGTGGTTGTATTCTCTTCCCTTGTTATTTCACGTATCATTATTATTATTGGTGGCAGCAGTAGTGGTATGTGTTATACCTTAGTTACTGGACTGTTCTTATCTCAGACCATGGAGTTACATTCTTTCGATTTTCCTTCCCATTCCTTCAGGAGCAGGGGGCAGAACTGGGGGGAGTGAGCGAGCGGCTGCGTGGTTCTGGGTTGCCAGCTGGGCTTAAACCACGACAAGAACCTAAACCCAAAGTTAATCAGTACTTGAGTTAGCAAAAGTGCATACCTTTATTCCTATAGTCTTGATAACACTGACTTAAAAATCTCCCAAGAAAAATATCCTACTACTTTTAAATTCTTTAGCATTGTAACACTATTCCCCCCACCAAAAAGAAGTTTGTGCTCATTCTTCAGTAATTGACTATTAGAACAGGTACTCTAAAAATAAAAGTTCACTACGTAAGTGAATGTTTTGAATTTGAAGAATATACAATGATTAGGTCATAACCCATCTATTAGCTTTTCTACCAAAACATAATATACCCTTTATTCCTGATAATTTTATGGTGTTATCTGGGGATCTGTGCACCAATCTGGTAGATTTCGCACAAATCTACATTATTTTATTTCAGATGAGGAACATGCATCTGAATCTCCTGTTCCGCCCTACTTTGTGCTTTGCTTCACATTACACTGTGGCCTTGGAACCATCAAACTGGATTCCTTTTAGATGACATACTCCTACTGGATACTCACTCAGCCCTCTGGGCCACACTAGAGCTAGTCAAGGTAACACCCTTCAGAATTGTATATAGCACAAACATTGCATTTTCAGCATAACTTGCTCTGCTCCACAAATCTGCTCCTGCAGGCTGCGAGATGTGCCAACAGACACCCCCAACTACCCAACATCCCAACTGTGCTCTCTGCTGCCCACAGCTTTGGTGCTGCCAAGGAGACTACCTCAACTTCAGGCATAAGCTCCAGGGCCTCTGCAGTCATTTAGTGCAAGCAACATAAGTTCTCTTTCTGGATTCATTAAGCACTGCATACATTATTCACTAATACTACACCAATTGTGACTGCTGTCACAAGGCACAAAAGAAAATTTAAAAAATTCCGTATTTTGTAATAATGGGATGTTAGCATAATGCAAATTTGATGTAGACACTGCCAGCCAGATGATGCTGGAGTCTTGAAACAGAATACCCAGCACCACTGGAAATCATCAAGACAACATTTAGAAGATGCTGTAATTTACAGTGTGAGCTCTCGCACTCTTGCTCTATGGGAGTGGCTTCTCAGTTAGTTTCCACTCTTCTTGCTCACTTCTACAGCGAACAACAGCTCTCCCTTGTTGCCAATTAAACATACGAAGTCACCAGCAGTTCTGTACCTGGCTGTGTTTAATGCAGCACAAACTTTTTCTCAGGGTGAACCAGCAGGAAAGACTCACAAGAGAGGAACATGAAACACTTTCAGGAGAACTTTGCACAGCTAAATAGCAAGATAATCTGAGGTTGCTTTATCCTAGGTTGCAAAAGGAAGCTAGAGTAGTAACTGTAGAAATTTGGACTTTATGCTGCAGGTAGGAAACAAAAAAACAACCCACAAACCACAAACATTTGATCACACCTGTAAATCCCACAAGAAAAATTTTGAGTCTATTGTTATTAAAATACAAAGTTTTAAATTTATAACTAACCTGAAAGAACAACTTGTGTGTGAAAGTTTCAGGGGAGAAAAAAAAAAAAACCCACCAAAAAAACCCAAAGCAAACAAACCAAAAACCAACCAACCAAAAACCAACCCATAAAACCAAAAAAAAAAGTTAAAGCTTCTCAGTTGTAGTTTGAAACAGTGAGGAAAGAAAAGAACCTGAGGGTTTTTGGTTTTTTTTTACTCACACTCAAAAATTCCACAAACTATTTATAGACAGCTCTAATATACTTGGCAGTAAGCAGTGGAAATTAGAAATCTAGCAGAGACACTGGCTCAGCTTCAACAAGATTCCTGATTTTAGCACATAAGAGACATATTCATGTCAAACCCTGTACTTCTGCACAGCCAGGTACAAAGGAAGTTACTTGACTGACCCTTGCCCGCAAATTGTACATATCCTTGGGTGATACTCTAGCACAGCATTTTGGATTGGACAGGGTAGAAAAAAAAACAGATTATTAACACCAATTAACCAGTTCAAAGAGTGAATACAGTCTTCTAAATTACAGCTACCTCTCAAGTAACTTAAAGAAAGAAAAGAAGGTAACATCAGAGTTAAAGGAAGTAAACTGGGGGAGAGAAAGAAGAAGAAGAGAGATTATACCACCTACCCACAATTAAATCAACTATCTCCTTTATAAGACTTAGGTGCCTATTCTTAACTTACTAGACCCTATCATGAATGCAAACCAAACAATTTGCCTTCTATTTCAAAACATTCCCCTGCTGTATTACTTACGAACTTAGAGAAAAACAGTTTCTAGCTATATTAAACAGCTATGTTTAAAATAATAGTTTTAACAAAGGACTGTACAGAGCCTTTGCACATGTGCAACTGCAGTAACTATTCTTTTCTTCCAAAATTCCATTTCAGATACTAGAAGTATTTCACATTTGAGAAGTGCCAGACTAGTGGAAAATTTCAATGTGTGGGCTGCATGGTGCTTACACAGGAGGGGGAAGAGCATCGCAGATTTGATTCATGCTCTTTACGTGCTTTGTACTTTTACCTACTACAGTTTCTTTAAATCGCTGTTGTAGTAAACATCCTGGTTTTGGTTTAGCTTCATGTAAGTTTAGACTGATTTCCCTTCTTAATTCCTTAAAACTACTGGAACAAACAGCAGTATGCAACAATCTACATACAGCTGTTATGTTATACTCACCCCCAAAAAAACGCAACCAGCCAACCAACAACAAAAAAAAATACAACACCCCAGCAAACAAACAAAACCACCCCATCTACAGTCACCCAGATTTCATGCTTCTATTGTAAGTTAGATGGTTAAAGCAGGGCTTCAAGTCATATATGCTAGTTATCATGTTTTCTTCAAATGGCTTTACTCCATTCCATCTTGAAAAAAGTGCTAACAGAAGAAACAAAACCATTATTCATAAACTAAGAACTGCAGCCATCATTAATCTATTATAAGCTTGCAGAAATTAAAATGTTATCTGCTATTACCCCATGAATCCCTACCAGGAACCCTCAAAACATCCAAGCTTCTAGTTCAAGATGACAGCATGACTCAGGCTTACAACTGATATTTTTCCAGAAAAGACTTAAATACTGTAGGAGTACTTGATACTGGGGTGTGGAGGAGAATCACGAGGATTTCTGAAAAGAAGGAAAACACTGCTAAACTGTTGCCTCTTTATTATGAAGCCTACATCTCATGTGATCAACAAATCAAAACAGAAGACAAAAAGAAAAAACACTAGTCATGTTAGAAAGAAAAAACAAAACACACACACACATCAAAAAAAACCACACACAAAAAAAAAAAGGGAAAAAAAAAATCACCAACTAACATACATCCAGAAAATAATAGTTTCAAAATCCAGAAGCCTTGTTGGATTCATAAAATTATATTAAAAACTTCTATTTAAGTCTGTTCAACAGAAGGGTGAAGACATTACAATTCAGGCAGGAATCAAAGAGGAAAGTCATAATCTGACCAGAGCAAAAGCAGGGGACTGAAAAATCTAAACATCATCTCTAGATTTGCTAGATTCTTTCTGGAACATTGGCCTGACCAAACCAGGGAATACTGGAGTCAAGAGATCATACCCGCGGAGCTTCAACTCTGCCTTCATAAACGTAACAACAATAAATTACAAGGATGCTGGGGATGGACTATTCATCAGGGACTGTAGTGACAGGATTGGATATAAGGAAGAAATTCTTTACTGAGAGGGTGGTGAGGCACTGGAATGGGTTGTCCAGGGACGTTGTGAACGCTTCATCCTTGGCAGTGTTCAAGGCCAGGTTGGATGAGGCCTTGGGTGACATGGTTTACTGTGAGGTGTCCCTGCCCATGGCAGGGGGGTTGGAACTAGATGATCTTAAGGTCCTTTCCAACCCTAACTATTCTATGATTCTAATTAGAATTAACTGCAAAGCATCCCAGCTGCATTCACTGTAATGACAACTGAACTGCATGCAAGCAGTTTACTGGAAGGGGTGGTGAAGTAGCAGTATATTTACATGCACATTTTGCACACATAAATCAAATATAAAAATCGTAAAAGTACAGCATGTTTATTGCATCTAGGAAAAATATCCTCATTTGAAAGATAAAACTGTTTTCTTCCCTTCTTGCTACTTATTACTAGAAATAAAACTTTGATTTTTGACAACCTTTTATATTCTTCAGTGTGTTTTGGTTTCTAATAGAATTAAGCACTGCAGAGTTCTCAAGAAAGCTTGATTTCTTTAATTTACAAAAAAAGTTCACAGAAACCACAGACCTTGCAAATGCTTGTGCAGACTTGTTTATGCAAAGTCTGGCAACCACAGTTTTCAGACCCCTAGCCCCTATTCAGACTGAAACTGAACTTACACAAATGTCATACAGTCCACCCAGCTATCTTCCAGTAACACAGGACACAGTCTCTGTCTCTTATTAATGCTTCACTGACCTAATTAAAAGTGTAGAAATAACTCAGCACGCCATCATTCATATGGACTGCAACAACACAGGAACAGGCCCAGTCAAAGGAGGGGAGAGCTCCTAAGGCAATGCACTCCTTGCCTGTGCCCTTGACATCTGTAAAACAATGCTTTTTGTTAATCTCATGCAAACACCTATGTGCAAAATTAATTTCATTATTTGAGTAATTTGATCTGCTCTAGTTACAACAGACAGAAGTGGAGATGTCACTGAGTAAACCACAATACGTAGACACACTCATTCTCACTATTAAGATGTTCAATCCACATAGCTCTTTCTCTACTGTTATTTAACAGCTTCACAATTTCAATCACTATGATAGCAAAGGCTATCAATTAGCTACACTAATTTTCTAGACCTGCCTCAACTATGCTGTTTGTTAAATATCCTCAGGATTTAGGACGAGTAAGAGATAAAATTGCTTAAACTTGCTAGTTGTAATATAGCCGCATGCCTAAAAATGCACTGTGAATTGCTTCTATTCAAAAAAGACAGACATTAATAGAAGACAGACGGCCTGCAAGAAACGAAATTGATTTTACTGAGATTAATAACTTCTTTAATTAAGAATCGGATCTTAAAATAGCCAAAGCATACTCCTGGTACAAACATGTGCACACACACTTGCATGGGTACACTCAGCACCCATGTAAATTCTGTGTGGCAGCCTTCCTACTTTTACATTCTTTTCTTCAAACAAATTAGCTTCATCAAAGCAAGCAAATGATAAGGGAAATACCCAATAAAATTTATAACCTACTGAAAAACTTATTTTCTCTCCAGCGTTTTATGCAAGACCTGTGTGCACTTTACGAACACTCTGCTACAGCTACTGCATTGATTCAAGATGTTGATTTTAAAATAGGAAACTTCAGGAAGTCTCATGGATATTTTAAGAAGTCTAGAAGTACTCTGTATATATCTATAGAATTAAAATGCAATAGACAAACAGTTGTAAATCTCTAAGACCCAAACTGGTACTTCTTTCCCTCTCTTTGGAAAGCAGATATTTTCTTTTTTTCTCTCTTCCCCTTCCACATTATCTGCTATTAATCCTTTGATTCTTGTCCTGCAAGAATGCTACTGGTGCTGTGTCTCACACATTAGCATGAGTACACCTGGAAAAGTTTAACACCTTTTATTTCAAACTCTACATAGTGTCTGAAAAATACATTAAAAAAATTTTAGAGTCTTCTTTATTTGGCTTATGCTATCTGTAGAACACAGTAACATACTGCTGCATTTTTTCATAACACCACAAATAAGCTTTTATCATGATTATAGCTTTATTGTGTCAGGAACTGTACAAACAAGAAAAACAGCTCTTGCTCCACAGACCTCACTGCTTTGTGAAAACTGTATATGTTACATTTTTATCAGGTAAAGGGAAGGACAATAAGAAAGCACAATATATAAACCAACTGGAAATCCCAGCCCACCAGGTGCCAAAACATAATCAAATGGCAATGCTTTACAGGAATCACAGCAGAGTCAAGAGGGTTTGAAGAAAGCAAACATTATGGCTTTGTGTTCCCCATGAACAGAACTACCAAGGTGGTAGGAAGAACAAAGGGAAGAATGGCTAAACTTGACTTATGTTAGTAAGTGGTAAAACTACCAGAACTAAAGAACCACTGAAGATTAACAGGATAGTAAACTCAAGTGAAACAGAACTTTGACTTGCAGCTATCCTGTGCTAACAACTTGTCACTGTGCCTCACCTTCCCTCTCTCCCCCAGTCACTCGGAGCAAAGTTCAAAAGTCTGAACACTGAAAGTGAAGGCTCATCCCTTTCCAAATGTAGAAACTTTGGGAAGCATTTGGGAAAGTCTGAATTATATTAATTGTGCAAGAAGGAACTATAGAGGCAGGAGAGCTTATGAGAAACCAGTTGTAAAACAGTACATGCCATATAAAGACAGATAACACTGCCATCTTTATATGCAAAGAAAAGTAGTGCACATCTGACAGCCAGAATACTTCTTTTCATATTGCACTGTACTGCAGGGTACTGCAGCCTCTTGCCATGAGGGCTTCCAGTGGTTAGAAAAGATAAACAATCTTCTACTATCAGGTACTAGAAACAGGAGTGTTGGATAGTACTACGATCTACAATTGCAAAATGGAGTGAAGAAATCCTTTCTGTAGAGTTGAATAAGCATTTGACTTGACAGCCAGTTTAGGCAGTTTAGCAGAGTACAGCACGCTTTCAAGACAGCCATAGTGTACGTAACATGAGTCAAACAGAGCAGACAAAGTTTGTTTCAAAACACTTCAGGATATCGCTTCCATGCTGTCAGACTACATCCCTGACACACAAATTACCACTGGAAAACTTTAAATGTATTAAAGTAGACATACAGCTAATTTACTATATGGATTCCGATGTTGGCTTTTTGCAAGGAAAGTATTTGTTACAGAAATTAGAAGACGACAATGACTGGTAGATGCCATAGTATACAATAAAGGCTGCCTGTGTGACCCTAAATGCACTTTCTGTGCCTACTCTCAATAAAGTCAGTAAGAAAAAGTCTCACACTGCATGGTCAAAGTCCCAGGTTTTATTACATTACAGTAGCTCTAAGCATGCCACCAAAGTCCTGCATCCCTCAGATTTATCTCACTCTTTTTGTAATACGGAATTTGAGCTATATCCTGCTTTCCTTCTCAAACAGGCACAGAACATAGAATACCAGGTTGGAAGGGACCTCAAGGATCATTCACTCCAACTTCTACGCAAAGCATGACCTAGAGTAGATGTCCTAATACCCTGTCCAGCAGAATCTTAAAAGCATCCAGTGTTGGAGAATCCACCACTTCCCTGGGGAGATTATTCATTCCAATGGTTGATTGCTCTCACTGAGAAAAATTTTCCTCTTGTGTAGTCAGAATTTCACCAAGAGGAACTTGTGCCCATTACTCCTCATCTTTCCCGTGTGACTCCTCATAAAAAGGGAGTCTCTGTCTTCTTTGTAGCCACCTTTGAAATACTGGAACACTGTGATAAGGTCTTCCCTAAGGCTTCTTTTCTCTAGGCTGAACAAACTCAGATCTCCCAACCTTTCCTCATGCAGCAGGGTTCCCAGTCCTCTGATCATCTCTGTGGCCCTTCTCTGGATCCTCTCCAGCCTGTCCACATCTTTTTTGTAGAGTAGAGACTAAAACTGAGCACAGTATTCCAGGTGTGGCCTGACAAGTGTTGAGCGGGAAACACTCCTGTCTAGACCCTGCCAACCACATGCATGTACCCCAGTACAGCAGAATCATCATGTTTTACATTGCAAGAAATTGGTAATGTCTATAAAAATTCGTAATACATGCTTTATTTGTTTATCTCAGAGTCAAATAACCCCAAATTTGATGTTTCATTGTGTTATGAATTTACAGCCAAAACATGACGGTTCACAGTAATTTGAAAGAGCAAACAAATTGCAAGAAGTTAGATAGTTGAAATTTACAGAGGTGTGAATTGGCCCGTTCTCTTTCACCTAGTATTACCATCTTAATGAAAAAGCCCTACGGAGGTGACTGACAAAGAAATAAGCTGCCTCCTTTCACCAAAACATGGTCATGCCTGGTACTGTATCATTACTCTCAGCTTCAACACAGCTGTCGCGAGGCTGCTGATTTGCAATACCCCTGTTCTCAGGCTTATCCACATAACAATCCCACCAGCAGAACTAGGAAAGGGGATTCACATGTGCACATGCTCCCAGCCCCTATAGGTCTTAGGATGTTCACCAAGAAAACACATCCTCACACTGAAGTATGCTGAAAAACCTTACCAAACCACCAGCTTCCTCAGGGAGGGAAAAGCAGGTAGCCACAAGTGAATGCATACAAACACATGCACACTCTCTCTGTGACAGAGTTCCTATGACAAAAGCACAAATAGGAAGAAAGGCTTAAACATAGTAAGAGGAATGAATACGTCAGAGAAAAGAATGTGATCTAACAGGTATTTCCAAAATCTTATCACCATTTACCCCGCCATTCATAATTACCTTCCAGTATCCTATCCCTACACCTAGTACACCTTATCTCCACTTCTGCCTTGATACAAGCTCTTACAGCTCTTCATCTCATATATTCCTTGACCAAAAAACATTCTCGCTACACATTTACATGAGTCATTAACTTCCTTCATGAGAACAGTTCTAACAACTTACTTCTTTCTGCACTCCAGCTTCCTAGAAAAATCTTATTAAATATAAGGGACACCATACCAAGACATGTTTCAACTCTTCCTGTGAGAGAAATCCCTGCCAAGAATCATTCAAGTAAACACCAGATGACTGAAGGTCAAGTTACATCATTATTGCTCACCCCTTTGTCCATCTAGTTCACAATCCGACACTCCAAAAGATGCTTCAGTTGCACATATTCACTGTTATCTGGCAATCTGAATGTTAACTTGAGCCTAGTTTCCCATGGATCGCACAGTATAACAGCAGTTGTACACATCTGTACATTCCCCACAACTTCCAATACTTCGTGCTGTTTCTACGAAATTTGGCAGATGAGTAACAGTCCCAAAAATCCAGTTAATAAGAAATGCAGAAATAAAAATGCATTTCTACTCGTGTTCCAACATAAAGGTTTCACTGCAAAATTTCTTGTTCCTAAATGTAAGAGCTTCCACACAGAATACAATAATCCATGATGAAAAAAATATTTTACCTGTCTGCTTCAAATAAAAGACAGCTTTAAGGAGCTCTCTAAGTGTCGGATGATCATCACTAAACCTTTTAAATAACTAGCACCCATTCACTTAAGAAACAATAGCTGAAATATACAATGGACTGTGTTTCTTATGAGCAGAAGAGCACTGGCATTTGGGGATGAGAGAAACTAGTTGGCAGTTACATTTGTACAAACAGACAAGGGTAGGAGTTGGAGTTTTAAAGGAAGGAGACCAGACACAATCCTCTCAAAGTAGCGTATTTCCAGTTCCACAATGAAAACTCAGCAACTGTGTCATTCCCAAAAGGGTTTGCATTTAAGTACTCTAGGACCACTCTTCATTTTTTCATCTTTCCTCTGACAGACTAGTCTGCCTACGCTGAGAACAGACTTCTCTGAAAAGCAGTTCAGATCACTAAATCACATTCTTGTTGCCTCATCCCTTTAATAGACCTGCCTTTTCCCACACTGACTCTGCCTTAAGTTAAGACAAAGCAATTCACCACTTCACACTCACACAAAACCAACACAGGACCAGAAATGTGAAGTAACAAAGTATTCATGCACAACCATAGGGCAGCTATTTATTTTCCGTGCTTCAGTTTCTCCCCTGCAAACAACAATACTTGACAGGAACACTGTCAGCGTGAGAGGTTATTAGTCTATCTTAATACTTCAACCTCAGACAATAAATAGCTTTTTTCAGGCAACTACACAATCACTATTTAGAAAGAAAAAAATTAGTTGAAGATTTTTTCCAAATATGCCACAGCAGTAAAGCGCACTAAGCTTAGGCGTGAGATAGGTTTATAGTATTCTTTTGGTATAAGCCTATTTTTAAGAAGAAAGCTCAGGACCAGTAAGTCACTGCTTGATGTGCAAGTATTCTTTTACAAAGAGATGCCACATACAAATAGCCAACTGGGGAACAAAACTCAAACAGCAGCTATTTGTTTGGACATTTAGATTCAATCTGTGTCTGAAATGAAACAAAATTACTTTTTGAAGAAAGGGATGAAGAATGCTTTGCAAAATAGCTATGTGAAAAAGATACTAGTTTTTATGTTAGTACCATTTACCAAATTTGACAGGCAGTTGTATTCTTTTGGATGCAGCTTCTTTTCAATTTGCATGAAAAGCATTATTACACTTGTGCATTGATGAAAGCATATTACATCCCTTACAATTCCTTACTGGCAACTCTGCCTAATGAATAATAACAATAAGCCACAGTTTAAGGACATTGGTTTTGCTGTGTGTTGGCTATTCAAAAAAGGAAGAGGGTATCATTACAAGAGGTACAGTTCTGGGAAAGAAGCATACAAAAAATCTGGAATATTTCACGGTATCAGAGCTTTCCATTCCGCAACTTTTATTGATAGTATATACATATATTACCTTCTAAAATTAAGTACTTTCAAGTTGCTATAGGCTGCAAAACTGAAGAACAAGGTTCATTTGTGATAAATTAGATGCTGTGAAGACAGAATACTTGCAAATTCTTACACTGTTTACACTTCACCACTGATTGTTACCCATTTGACTATTTACTTGATTTTAATTTCTGGATCATCTGCAGAAGTACTAAGAAACATAGCATTGACATTACAAGACAATTTTTACATGGATTTAGTCATTACCAGTGTTGGGGCACCAAGACAATGTGATTTCTCAAGAGATGTGTATTCACTGGAAGTATTTTAGCCAGCTCAGTCCCCGGAAGGTAACTGCTAGGCTTGCTGCAGCTAAAAGTGATGGTACATATGGCATGCCTGTTGGCTTCTGTCCTCTCAAAGCAAAACAGACTGTGTAGGTTTCTAATGTGGACCTCCTACAAAGGAGATAAATGCTGTACAATAATTATGGGTGGGTAAAACTTTCAAATGCAGCTTTTTATAAAGATAACTTTGAATTATTAAATACACCACTGAGAGTTTCTAAGGTCTGAAGTTAATTTCATGGCTTCTAATTATCAAACTGCAGATAATTTTTATACATTTTTAAAAGCAATTCATTTTCATAGATTCATAGAATAGTTAGGGTTGGAAAGAACCTTAAAATCATCTAGTTCCCTGCCATGGGCAGGGACACCTCACAGTAAACTATGTCAGCCAAGAGCTTGTCCAACCCGGCCTTGTACACTGCCAGGGATGGAGCATTCACAACTTCCTTGGGCAACCCATTCAGGTGTCTCACCACCCTTAAAGAACTTCCTCCTTATATCCAATCTAAACTTCCCCTGTTTTAGTTTTAACCTGTTACCCCTTGTCCTACCACTACAGTCTGACTTAAATCTTACTGATGCCAGCAGTAAAATTTAAACCAATCACAACAAAGCACAGCAAAGTCAAGGCTGGGCATGATTAAAATTCCACACTCCCCCTTCCAAATATACATATCCATATACATATCATCCACAAAACTTAACAGTACTTACACTAAATCATATGCATATTGGAAAATCTAAGATTACCTTGATTTTGTCAACTTCTGCTAACACAGAATTGTGGATGAAATCAACGATTAACTTCACTTAGGAACTGCTAAGGCAAGTCAGCAAATCTAACAGGAGACAACCCTAGTAAGGCACAGAGAAAGTTAGTCTTGGCTTAGGAAACAAAGTTGTGGTGGATTAATGACAGAACTTCTTAGCCTGCTCTACACAAATCCTATCTCTTGATAGGTTTAACTGAAGAATATAGTACTTGATAATATTTATTTTTTTAAATAATAATGACCATGTTAGAACAGGGAATGCTTTATTCTGTGCTGCTACAGAAAGGTTCTAAGGCTCAAATAGCTGTGGGTGTCCTTTTTAAGGAATGTACCTTGAAGAGGAAAATGGTTAAATTAGGCTTCAATGCACTAATTGAGCTGTAAAATAAAGGGTAAAAAATTACATCTACAGGCAGACATTCTACTCTATTAAAAGCCAACCTGCTAACAAAATTCAGCGCTTGCTCCTACACCCTTTTTAAAGGGAGGCAATGAATTCTAAAATAGCAAAAAATGTGACATAGTATGGTGACAAGTACAAGATCAATGTCAGACATAATGCCTACATACTCAAATTTCTATTTATGTGCCTTTATATAATGAAGTATATCACTCATTTAAGTACATGTCCTTCCTGTTTAATAGCAACATTCCAGATCTAGGGAGAAATAGGGAGAAAAGTAGACCCAAAACAACGGAACCCCATAAATAAACTGCAGAACACAGGCTCTGTTTACATGTC
This sequence comes from Psittacula echo, assembly GCF_963264785.1. Lineage (NCBI taxonomy): Eukaryota > Metazoa > Chordata > Aves > Psittaciformes > Psittacidae > Psittacula > Psittacula echo. The sequence continues at coordinate 140,741,670 of NC_137737.1, forward strand.
TACATAAATTATCTTCAGACACTTCAAAAATTTATCAAACTACACAGTATTTCAGTACAGGCATTAGGGAGTTTCTTAGTGAGAATATGACAGCATGATCCTTAAGTTCACAGAAATAATTTATGAACCATGTTCAACAGCTCACAATTTTAAAGCTAGTTCAGACCTTCTTCCCATCAGAGCAGCTCATCTCCCTTGAAAAAAACTGTTTGATGTGATCATTTTACTTGAATAACACACACACTTGATAAACCATGCACACTTATTTCAAATTAAGTGCTTTGAGCACTTTACTGGCTCCCAAATGTGCAGTATGGTCAGCAAGCCCGATCTCAAATTAAAAATTTAAATTCAGCTTTATTTTGGTCATTAATCATTTCTGAAAGCTACTGCATCTTATGTTGAATTCCTTTATGTTCAATGCTTCAACTGGCTATATCCAGAGTTCACATCCACTTCCTTTGTAAAGCCACAAACTACAGATAGTTCCAGAAAACTGGTGAAAGAAATTCAAATATAGACTCATTCACTCAGTTCCCACATACACCTTCCTGGCCTCCATGCTTTTAATTAACATTTTAAGACAGATGTACAATTCAGTATTTCATAAAACTCATTCCAAAAAGTCACTATTAAGCACTGCTAGAACTTTCTCTCAGGAATGTGGGGGGGGTGTGGGGGGGTGTGTGTTTCTCAGCTCCCCAGCCATGACCTTAACTTTCATTCTGAGCAGACCTGACTTGCAAAGGAGTCATCCCTGGGGGATGTCACTGCATAGGACAGTTTGCAGCACTGCTGCTCCTCCTAGTCTGCACATTTAGAACACAGGACCTCTTATTTCAAGGAAGTCCCTCATGGACCCCAAAGGCACCACGCACAAGCTGTGTGGTTCCAACAAACAGTGGAGAAAGCAGACTGTCCTCATCACTGAGGTAAGAGGACAGAGGTGGTCTTTCTCCCAAGCCTTATTCACCTACTGCATAAAGGCAAAAGGGCTGCACAGGCAGTACTGTCCCAAATTTCCACAACGGATGAAGAAAACTAGAAAGACAGTATTGTGGACTTTACCAGGGATTAGTAACATTACTATTTAGCTTTGGTACATTAGATTGTGATTTACATGAGAACTGTGACATCACTGAAGCTCTGTTACAGTGTGCACAGATGACAGACAACAGATAACCCAAAATCAGGGATTGGATGAGACAAGCCAGACAACACCTAGGCAACAGGCACTGGAAACAGCGTTAGCTGGATCAGCAGCAACAGGGAGGTCAGTCGTAACTGGACTCTAGAAGCATACAGCTCCCAGGCACATCCAGCAGTAGAGCTGTTTCAGAGTGCACAATTGCCAAATGTCAAGATCAGCCAGAAAGAGGAACACACAACAGCATCACAAAAAAAAGATGTTTCAAAACTCTGACAAAAGCCATGCACCGAGCTACAAAATGTTCAAAAACGTTCATCCACTTATTTTTTAAAGTACAGGTAAAATGCAAGAATCTAACGTTTCTGTAACATCTCCCTGCCTAAGAATACTTAGAAAGCCTGAGAGAGACCTTGTGATTTCTGAGCTCCCACTGCACTCATCCCCCTTCTATCGCTTCCTGGTAACTCTTAAAAGAGTAACTCTTTAAGTTAGATTAAGTTAGATTTAAGATTGATTAGATGCTCACTCAGCAACCATAACAACCCTTAAAATAAGAAGATTGGTTCCCTTCCTCCCTTGCACTTGCACAGCCTCTTAAACAATAGGTGCTCTCTCAGACGGCATGGCTTGCTCTTCCACACCGAAGAACAGTTCTGCTACCTTTTGCAGTGAATACGCCTTCCCAAGACATCCCAATCTTTCCCTCCCTTGCCATCCCAGCTCTCTAGCCTTCATGGGTATCTCTAACCACAAACACTAGCTGAACTTCTGCCACAGCACTGGCTGCCCTTTCAGTACCTTTAGGTACTTTAGATACACAGCTACCCAAATATATCCCAGTCAGTACTTCCAGCTGCATGACACTGTCATCAAGAAATATGATTGATGATTTTATCATTCATCTTCCCTCACCATCAACAGGCACCTCTTTCAGAAAATTTAAACTGATGTTTATGTTATTGAAAGAAGAAATGTTCTGTCTCCATAATTTTATTATCAACTGTAGAAAAAAAAGAATTACGTACTTTCCTAAACCCAGTCACGAATTATTTCCATATGGTTTTGACACACATTTTGAGTTAAATCCCTGGGCAGGGACACCTTCCACTACAGCAGGTTGCTCAAAGCCCCATCCAACCTGGACTTAAACATTGCCAGGGATGGAGCATCCACAACTTTTCAGGACAACCCATTCCTGTACCCCACTGGCCTCACAGTAATGAACTTCTTCTCTATATCTTATCTAAATCTACACTCTTTCAGTTTAAAGCCATTACCCTTTGTCTTATCACCATATGGCCTTGTAAAAATCTCCCCAACTTTCTTATATGCCCCTTTAGTTTCTGGAAGGCTGCTGTAAATTCTCCCTGGAGCCCTCCCATCTTCAGGCTGAACAAGCCCAGCTCTGTCAGCTTTCTTGGCCCCTCTTGCCCTCCAGGACTTTATTGCATGGTACTCTACCAAACAGATCCCTGAAGAAGACAAAGTCTGCTCTCCTGAAGTCCAGGGTTGCAAGCTTGCTGTGTACCCTCCTTGCCACCCTAAGGTTCTCAAACTCCTTCATGGCCACATGCTGCCAAGGCTGCCCTGGAGTCTGACATTCCACACCAGATCTTTCTTGTTGGCAAGAACAATGTCCAGCACAACACTTTTCCTTGTTGACTCCTCTATCACTTGGGAGGAAGAAACAATTATCAATGCATTGCAGGAACCTCCTAGATCGCTCAGACCTTGCTGTGCTGTCCCTCCAACAGATAATGGGGTGGTTGAAGTCCTCCATGAAGACCAGGGCTTGTGAACATGAGGCTGCTCTCATCTGTCTATAGAAGCCCTCATCCATTCAGTCTTCCTGGTCTGACAGCCTGTAGCAGACCCCCAGCATTATGTCCCTGTCCTCCCTTTAATCTTGACCCATAAGATCTCAGACAATTCCTCATGCATCCCCAAACAAAGCTCCATGCACTCCAGCTGGTCACTGACATAGAGGTGACAGCCCCTCCTCATCTCCCCTGCCTGACCTTCGAAAAAGCCTCTATCCGTCCATTCAAACACTTCAATCATAGGAGCCATGTCACCAGGTCTATGTGATGACAATAAGACCACAGCCCTGTAGGCGTGCATATGCCTCTAACTCTTATTTATTCCCCACGCTATGCATATTTGCATACAGGCATTTGAGTTGGGCTCCTGATGAAGCCAACTTACTGGCTGGAGTGGCTGGAATTCCTTCGTGCTGCTCTTCAGGTGCTCTCCTGCTGGCCTGTGTTCCCTCCCCAGGCTGAACAGCAGGCTGGAGTAAATGTAACAATATTATGAATAAAATAGAATTATTCTAGAGTCCTGATTAATGTTCTATCTTTGAAGCAACTCTGTGAAGTATGATGTACAGAACAGGAGGGGTGGGTTAAAGCCTCTACTTTATGTGATAAGTAGAACATGTATATATGGATTTTTCTACTGCATGTGACCTGTGTCTTATCTGCCCCAGCCCCAGTTACTACAATATCCATAATTGAAGCTTTAATGTCTGTTACTCAAAACACAATTTCATATAAGGAAAACACCCTACCAGAGTATACTAATTTACTGGATTCTAATATACTTTGTAAAGTGTAGGAAAAAAGATACTAAAGTCTTCCAAAAATTCCTATACAGCTAAATTCCAGAAGCCAGAGGACATGAACCTAGGTGCATGCCTTCCCTCTACAAGATGCATGAACAAAACTTCCATTTTCTGTTCTAAACTGCTTACCTTCAGTTACTCAAAAGTTCTTTCTAAAGGAGCAGTTCCTTAAAACAACTAGGAGTGCCATGAAAGAACTATTCTCACAACCTGCACTCTCAGAGACCTATCTATGTCTCCCAACAAGCTCACACAGAGCTGGAACAATAAAACCAAGCTACAGAAACCTCTAGAAGAGTCACTTCTTCGTAACTTTTAAACACATGCAACTTCATTATAGATTTCCACCACATACCAGTGTGCTTACACTGCTTGTTAGAGGATCACTCTACTGTTTTCTGGCTGCAATCTGTTACCCAGTCAGTCCCGGGGGCTTCCACTTAAAGGAAACTTCTTAGATGTTAAGGGAAAGGTAGTAATGAATTACAGACACAGAATCAGACAGGCGAAAACATGCAGTTCACATTCTAATACATAGTTCAAGTGTACTTTCCACTTACAGAGAATCATGACTAGTTCACTTTCACTGCTTTGTGGAAAGTTTAGTTCATTAAGAGCAAGCAAGTTCACCTTTCTTGCACGTCAAAGAATTCCACTACCAACTAAAGGTATCTGGGAAAGTACTGGCAAGTCACAAGAGCTTAAATGAAAAGAGAGACCATCTTACGACAATCTGAGCTACTAAACCAATAGTTTTCATATGACTTCCTCCCCTCTCCTTTAAAACATGCTCTACTTAAGCTTTCTTAATTGGGGGGAGGGGGTTCTTAATTCTTGCTTGCTAACTTACTTTTGATCCAGTAACAAGTAAGTTGGGGTGGGAACATTCTAAAAGTGTTCCTCGCAAAACAGATTAAAAAATAAACAGGAATTCCCTCACAACCTAAAATTCAGACTGTCAAACAGAATAGGAGGGAAAGAAATCTAGCAGATAGTTACTAAATATGCCTGCCTTGCTAAAAAACAAAACAAAAAAACTACACACACAAAAAAACCATCAACAGATTAACAATGTAGCAAAAGTTATAGTATATCCAAATTTAAAGCATCTGTTCAGAGAAACAAGTCTGAACCACAATTTACAATAGTGCTTTTGACAGAATTTGCACTGATCTGTCAATTATGCCAAATTTAGTAGTTTAAAACATATATACAAAAATCAATACTACATATTTCAATGCGACTGTAAACCTTTGTGCAATAAAGCATTAGTAAAATAACAACTGCAGCAAAAAATCAAGTGTAGAAAAAAAAGTGTAATCAGAACAGCACAATTCTTCAGAGTACGGTTTCATATAGCCTGCTATAAACCACTATTTCTACTGAGAGGACAAACACAGGAACTCAGATCTACAACCAACTTCCATGGCGTCAAACGCATTGGTACCCAGTGTTTTTTTACAACCATGTAAACTAAGTAGGCTGAATCTCGCTGACCAACTGACACCTCTGTAGTAACGAGTACCACAAAATGTTACAGCTAGTAATTCTGAACTGTATACAAGCCAAAAAAATTCCAGGTTGTTGACAAACCACACTCAATTAATGCCCAGCAAGACAGCTCAGCTGTTCCAATATTTAACATAATCATTAACTATCTGAGACAATATAAATGGAACACTGAAACTAGAAAATGCGGAGACATCTAGGAAAGCAAAACCACACTCTTCACACAACTCAAACAGTACTCATGAATTTTTAAAAAAATTGTAAGCAAATCACTGGATTATACTTAGCAAGTATGAAAATCATGTCTACAGCTTGGGAAACTGAGGCTTATGGCAAAAGATAAGTGATTTGTGGAAGAATGTCCTTAACATATCAAAGACACCGAGTTTAAAAATTTGAGATCTGTTAATGAACCACAAGACTGATCATAAGTGCAAGTTTTAGTCAGGACAAATACAAATCGATATATTTAGCGCTTAGCTGAAATAATACCCATGCAGTTTACATCTATTTGATACTAAAATAGGAGTGACTAAAGCAAAGGAGTCAAACAAACCTGCAGGGCCCTTCCAACATTCACCCAGCAGAGCTCTTTCTCTCCTAGCAATGACAGAAACAGCCAAAAAAGCCATGCTAATTATATTCTTTGCTCTGATGACAGGAATGAAGTCAGATGGCTTCTGTCCTGATTCTGGTTACAAGTACCTCTCTGCTCTTCCTCTGGCAGACGACTTTCTCATTTAGCGCATAATAACAATCACATCAACTACCTTAGATTAAGCTCTTTTTGCTATGAGGTTGTTGAGGATGTGGGGCTTTTTTCTTCTCCCCTCAAATGAACACTGCTTTAAATGTCGTCCATGTGACTTCACTTTGACTACAGACCTAACTGTGGCTCTGAATAGACAGGTTAGTGTGCATGGACTTGCACAACTTGACATATGATCAACTTGTTAGACAATACAAATTCCTATGGCATTAAAATCAGGGCATTTTCACTTCAAGCACTACAAACCCTTCTAATAAATTAAATGCAGCAGTTTTGCCAATAAAACGATTTCTGGCTTAGCAAGATATATCTATTCAGTATATCACAAAAGTATCACTGAAGAGTGACATTCAAGAGTTTAAAGTACAACAATTTATTAAGCCGAGCCATTCCTTTAGGACAATCTGCTCTGGCTTTATTGTTCAGCTTCTTTAGAAAATCAAATAAACTGGCTGACAAGACTTTATTTGCTTACATGATTCAGGCTATTCTTTCAAACTAGGTGAATGATCCTGAAGAATTATTTATTCCTTCTCATACCATCATTAGCAAAGTGACATATAAGTAAAATTCAGGTCCTGATCAGTGAACTTCCATAACAATTTTACTTGCCTTATCTTAAAACGAAATGAACAAGGATTTATATATATACACACACATATAGTCTCATTGTAATCTCAAGCAACATTTGTACCACAGAAACCTGGAATGGTTCTAACCCAAAGCTAAGCATTTTAAAGCTTAGATAAGTGTAATATGTCTTTCTTTAATGGGACAGAATAACATCAATAGCATCATAATCTCAGTAGTTACACAAAACATTGTTTCATCTACAATTTTGTGGAATAATAATTTTCTGACCTCTGCTAACGTTTCTCAGTCATTAGTGCTTCAAGTACTCACTACAGCCAGTGAGTATTCACTCACCACCCTGGAGATCAAGACTGATCTTTATCTGCCCCCATTTCTATCTTGAACTGTTTCAGTCTTGCTGTCCTACACCTGGTAAAGCAAGAATTTTACTTACTGTGCTACTGCATTGACTACTACCAACTGTACAGAACATTATAAAAGTTTTCTGTATTCCTTCATTCAAGTGGGATGGAAATTCAAATTAATATATCAGGGTGACAGGTATAGTTAAGACTAACAAAAATAAGACTTTCCAGGAATCTGAAGAAGCCAAATACCCATGCTTATGGATTCCATTCCAGAGGCAGGCAAGTCCTAGCTTTGCGCTGTGACACCTCAGACACTTTTCATAACTCAATCTCTACTCTGGAACACCAATCACTCTTCAATTGCTCCTGATAATGCGCTATCACAGTACCAGTAAGATATGAACCACCATCCTGCCAAGGGTGAAATAAAAATCAAATAGAATGTTAACACTAGGAATTCAGTTCTCTAATTTAAGCTCATGTTTTAACAAGAAAAAAATTAAAATCACCATTCATGGAAATATTTAAAAGACCTGTAGATGTGGCATTCAGCGACCTGGCATAGTGGTGGAAGTGGCAATGTTAAGTTAATGGCTGAACTTGATGACCTTGAGGGTCGTTTCCAATCTGAATGACTCAATAATTCTAAGATTGATTTTCAGTTGATCAATTATCAAACTCTGGTTCGAAAACATTGCTCTGAAGAACAGGACCAATTTCTCAAAAGGCATTTCCACCACCCCCCACCCCCCCACCCCCCCGGAAAAAAAACCCACATGGTTGTTCTGAAATCAGAGAACTGTTAGGACCTTTGAGATATACAGAAATGTCTTAATATTTGTCCCAGTAAAAGCCATGCCAGGATTATATAGACATACAATCAATTATTTCTTGGATATGAAACTTCCAAGTCAACAGTAAGCCCAGACGTATTAAAAGCCCATTGCCCAACAACACGCTACTGAGCTATAATTCTCTTAGTCGGTGCTATTCCAATATTTCACTCATCAGTATTCCTCCTTCTCAAATTTTTATAATTATAGTCATCATCAGAAGGAAGGTTTGAAGAATTCACTAAGTACAGGGAAACAGAGAAACATTCTCTTGAGAGCTCAGTGCCCACATATCAGCCTTCGTGAATTTAGTATTTTAATTAGTGGAAAATTCTAGACATTTTAGCTGTGCAACTGCATAATGGAAAGCAACCAGTGATGCTTTCCATAATGGAAAGCAACCACTGCTTTTCCAACTATGCATTTACCTTGAATACTGCCTACTGTATTCAAAGCCTTAATACACAGTATCATGATATACACAAGGCTCTGCTCAGGATCAACATCACAGACCAGAGCTCTGCTGTCAACACTGCCTTGATCAAATTCATGCCCATATTAAATTAGTTTATTTTAGAAGAGCTAAAAGCAGTTGTACAGGGAGATAAAATACTTTAGTAGAACACAGTTCCCACTTCCTTCTCCCAAAAGAAACAAACAAACCAAATAACAGCTAGAGATAGGGCTACCCTACACAGCCAACACTTGCTTTCGTTTTGGATGCTCTAGCCTGGGCAGGAGAAAGTTCCCTTCCTTCAAGCAGTGCAACCAGTCAGGACTTCAGACATCTGCAACAAAAAGTGTTAGGAGAAAGTAATCCCTCATGAGGATGAGGCAGCACACTGATCGGAATCAGAAGCAGCTTCTCCTTCCCAGCAGTGGCGATAACAGATGGTGATATGTTTCTCAGCAAGGCAAAAGAAACTTATGGAACCTTCATTCTTGGTTTAACTCTGGACAGCCTTGATTAAAAGTCTACAAAAAATGTTATTTAGCACGAAATTTACTTGATTGTTTTATTCTCTAACTAAAGATTGTGCTGTGGTTTTAATTTTGATAGTGTAAATGCTGACAGTACTGTTTAAGTTACAGCATCATGATCCAAATCCAACTACCAATGAGGCTGATGAGGTATATCACAATTATCATTGTCTTTTTACTTCAATTCTGTGATATGATAAAACAAATACATGGAGTTTGTTAAAAAACTTTGCACCGAAATAAAATTTCTCAAGTACATTAAGTATGCAAACATGAGGATAACTTAATCTATCCAGACCTGAGATTTTCTCTAACACTCCTTGCACTAGCCAACTCCTTTCCAGTTGTGTTTTCAACTTAGCTTTTAACATACCAAACTTTTAACAGTCTTTATAGATATTTAAACTCTTCTCCTTGACTTTGTGTGCATTTAAAAGATTGGTCAGTACCTCACTGTTCATGCAAGTAGGTCCCCTCAAAAAATTAAACTATGCCAGCATAGCTATTCAGTTACAGATACTGGTGCAACTGTAGCTCTGAAGAAGCTTACCTTACTTCTTCTCATGTAAATATGAAACGGGAAACATTCTTACAAATTTACGTGGTACATTTAGTTTTGAGTTTGCACTGATCTTTCCAGCACAGGCATGTGCTGGACAAAGCCCTTTGCATGGGCAAAGCAGAAATATCTTGAGGTTCCAGACAAGTTTGTTTTCCAAAACAGTAGAAGAGATTCCAATTTCATATGCTCAATAATGTGTTTTAAGGCAACTACTTCAGAAACTGCTAAACCAGGGCCCTGCTGCTGTCCTTCTCAGGGCAAGGCATATGCCCAGCTCTGTGCCAAACGCTGCTTCTAGCACTGGGGGCCCACGGACACAACCTATACTCATAGGTTAATGACACAAACAAGACTCTGAAAAAACACGCAAGGACTCTCATTGTCCGTGTTTTGGTCTATTGTGTATATATACTTACGTAGTGTAAAACCAAAGCAAGCACATTCCCTAACACATCTGCACAAACATTTCTTGTTAGCAGGTCAGTGCAAAGGTAGGCTCATAACCATAAATTAAATGTCATTCGGTATGAAGAGAGAGCAGGCTGAGCAGAAGCAAAGGTCCCTGGAAGAGCTCCAAGGCCTGTGCTGATGTGTCACAAACTCATCACACAGCGCCAGCCCGGTGCCCCCGAGGGGCGCGCCCTGCCCCCAGACACCAGGCCGGACGTGGAACATCTCCCAGGCATCCCCATTATCCACAGCCTGCGATTATTCGTGACTCAGAGGATTTGGGGCTGGTTTGTTTGCGCGGCCCCACGCCAAGTCCGGAGTTCTCGGCAACGTACATCTGCGAGAAAGAAAGCCGAGAGCTGCTGGGCCAAATCCCAGCCCCAGTTTTAAGGACTTCCCTGAGATTTCCGCCCACCCCCACAGATATCAAACAAAAAAAAAAAAAAAAAAACGGAGCGAGACGTGGAGCCGCCGGGTTCGGAGCGGCCGCCATGCATGGGGGACGATGGGGACACTTGTCAGGGCAGCCGCGGGGAAAGCTGAAGTCCCGGGACGCGCCAGGGCGAGCTGAGGGACCCCACGGCCGGCCGGGAGAAAGGCCGCTTTGTTCGCCCTCCCCCGCGGCGGGCGGCCGCCTCCTGGCCCGGGAGACGGAGGCGGACAAGTGGCGTCACCCCCCACGGTACCTACCGCAGCAGGAGACAACGAGGAGCAGGAGCTGCGCTGACCTCCAAGCCGGGGAGCCTTCTGCGCTCCCCCAAAGGGCCATAACACCAGCCCACAGGGAGGCGACGAGGAGCAGGACCTGCCACCGCCGCGGCCCCGACCCAGAGCCGGAGCTGCCGCCGCAAGAGGGGCCCGCTTCGCGCCGTCCCCTAGCCCACCGGAGCTGCCGCCTCGGGAAGCGCTAGCGACCCGCACACCCGCGCCTCATCCGTCCGCCCGTTCGCGTAGCCATGAGCCACCGCCACCTCCGTCGGCCTCGGCCTCCTTCCCCTCGCGCCGCGCCGCTTCCTCCTCTCCGGCTGAGCTCTACCGCGGCTGCGCACTGGCGGCCCAAGCGCATGGAGCCGCTCCCGGCAGCCGCGGGCCGGCCGGGTGAGCGGGGCGGAGCAGCGGCTCCCAGACGATAGGGGAGGTCCCGAGCAGCGGTGCTGTTGCTGCTGCCGCCAGCTCTTTCTCCTCCTCCGTTTCCTCCTCCTCCTCCGCTGCTGCCAGGTTTCGGCCAGCTCTTGACAGCTCTCTGCCGGCCCCGTCCCGGGAGCCGCCGCTGCCTCTTCCCCCTCAGCCGAGGCCGCGTCCGTCGGGTGCCCGGGGACCGCGCCGCCGTGTCTCTGACACGAGGAGAAGGGTTCGGACAAGGGAAGGAGCTCTCCCGTTCCTCCGGCGGCAGGGGAGCTTAGATTCCCGGCTTTCACGCACGATAAGCAGACGGGTGTTTGAGTGCCCTGGCGCTCTGCCCTGAAAAAAACTGTGTGTGACATCAAACCCCATCTATAGAGCACAGACCCCCGGCAGCTGGATCCGCTGTGTTTCTGACCTCTTAAGTCTGCGTTTCACCAGTGAGACCAAAAAACTACAGTGGGAGCAAACTGCTGTAGATGCATAGTATCCAAAATTACGTACTTAAGAGAGATTCCTTGTGATGCTTTGCGTGTAGGTCTTTCACCCTTTAATGACACTGTTTTCCTGTTGCACAGTTACTGTTGCTCTCAGCTGTTTAATCAAGTGTCAAAAGCAATGGAGATTCACAGTGCTACTTTCATATTTCGCATATTTTGCAGTGCCTGCTGCAGGCTAGGGGAAGTGTTTACTGCCTCTGTTCTACTAAATCAACTGATCTGCTTGGAAAAACAAAATATTTCCATTCCTGAGAAAAAAAATCTAACTTACCTTGGTAGGGCTGTGTAGGTACATGTGAGAACAGATGTGATGGATCAGACCAGAGTTCTTGCTCTATGAATGGTGATTGCTAGGCAGAGTGCTCTACGCTATTTGTCCTCATTCCTCTCTTTTGTCATAGAATCATTTAAGTTGGAAAAGACCCTTAAAATCGAGTCCAGCTGTAAACCTAACACTGCCAGGCCCACTACTAAACAGTGTCCCTAAGCACCACATCTATAAATCTTAAGTTTTTCCTAATATCAAATCTAAACCGCCCCTGGTGCACCTTGAGGCCATTTCTTTTCATTTGTTATTCTCTGATTACTCCTAAGACTATTTCTCAATCCTCATCTATTTGGGAAGGAAGAGAAGTATATTGGGGGAATGTCTCTAATGGGAGGGAGGAGAGGTTTATTTAAGGTGAGCGTTTGGGTAAAGATGCAACACTAATAATAGTTGCCAAAGAAGGAAGGTAAACAAGACAAGCATGAATGCTCTGTAACTCTCTGAGAAGTTGTGGCCAAGGAACACTCTGTACTCGAGATGTACTAAATGGAATAGTCTTCAGTAAATCTGTTCTCTGACAGTTTGAACCTCTGAGGGATGTGGCCCCCTCTCAAAAGCCATGAGTAAGTGTACAAAATTAACACTTAAAGGAAGAAAACCTCACAACCTTTATTTATAGGATTATGCAAATAACAAAAGCATTTAGAGCATTGTGGGCTACAGGTTTTTGGTTTCTTTCTACTTGCAAGCTGTACCAGCTTCGTCAGTGAAACCTCAGATGCCCTATTTTCTACCCCTTGTATCACATCACTCTTTTTGTTTTTAATTATTAACAACAGGCTCTGGAAGGATGCTCGGGAAGTGTTTGATGAACAGACACCACACAAAGCCTATGAAGACATAGGGGCTTCTAACCCTCCCACAGTAATTACAGCTGTACATGCTGGGAGCAAGTCCTTGCTGGAACCTGTTAAACTCTTTGCCATAGAGCTAGGTCAACATTAAACAAATCAGCACATGATCCATAGCCATCCTCCACTCCTCCCAAAGTTATTTTTGTCTGTCTAGGTCAACCCAGTTTCTACCACCCAGTTGTATGTTACTGAGAGATGTGACACAATTCTCTTTCCATAGATTTTAGTTACATAATGAAGAAGACAACAGTAATTATCTTTTAGATTGTACGCAAACAACATATAATAATAAACAACCCAAATATCTCCATTAACAAAACTGCTTTCGATCACTTGCACAAACAAGTGGCTATTCTTTAACATGTACCCAGATTGATCATTAATGACAGCAGACGGCAAAGCATCAAGCCCTGGCATCATGGGCTTAATTTCAAGTGTCATTGTTCTCAAAGGCTCAAAGCCAAGGATGATATGCAAAAGAGTCCTACCTCAGTACTAAATGAGCTTGGCAAGGAAAAGATGAGATACTGAGTAATGATCTAGAGAAAAAAACCTTGCAGGAGTCATTTGCCTTCGTATTGAGCTGATCTGGATTGCATAAGTCCAGGGAAGAGAACAGGTTACTAGTCCAGATAAAACACTCAGGATATCAAACAGCATCTTCCCAAGTTCACACAACCTAAGAACTTTAAATTATTTCAAAATACTTCTTTCCTAGCAAAGCTATCTAAATAAAAAGTCTTACTCTTTTTTTTTTTTTTTTTTCTCCTTCTGTTGGCTTCTGCTGCAAGCTGTATCTTAATCTCTTTGATGTTTGAGGAGAAGAATATAATTTTTCCTAAGCCTGAAAAGTACATAGTAAATCAGAGGCATAACTTTATATACATGAAATTCTGACTGCATTTTTTTCTTTTATCTGGTGTTTTTTCTTTAGTCTTATCCGAAGATGACTAACAAAAGTTTATCAATAGCGAACATTTTAAAGCTGGAACAGAAGCTGACACTGCCTTTCTTTTGTATTTGAAGATAGGTGAAGATAAAACATCCTGAAAGTGCACACATGATTCACCTTGAACCAAACCAAACTGTTCTAACAGGCAGTCATTCTGCTGTCTGAAGCTCAAGGTTGGCACATGAAGCTACTCAAGCAGTTCAGCAAGAATTATCTGACAATATCAGCCCATGATGCCTCCTCCTTCCCTCACAGTTTTACTTTCAACGTTGTTTTCTTTTTAAGAATTGTTTTTTACAGGCACTTCAGCTTCACTTCAGTGCCTGTCACATGCACTTCCTTCTTGCCATCCTTGCTCTTCTTTTTTTTCTCTTCATATCCTTTCCTCATCAGTTCTCTCTTTTGCCGCTTCAGACTATACTGTTAACAAATGCCACCCACAGATTTAACAGCAGTTTTATGACCCATTGTAAAAGTTCTTCCCAGTTCATTCGCTTTTCTCTTCCTGCTCTGACTGTAAAATTGTGGGAGAAAATCTTACAGTGTCTTTCTAACGCCAAGTCCTGGTCGCAACCTCTCAGCTCCATTTTAATACACAATAAGAATGGGGACAGTTTATGATGCTGACTTGATCTCAGCTAAATGAAGTAACAGTAGTTTTCCTTTGCCATTATTTTCTGTTCTGTAACCTCCCTTCAGGTGAGGTCATAAGAAATGTTACTATATTCAGTACCAGTGTTTAATTTTTTGTGAGACCTCTGTCACATCTGAATTTACTTCACCTGTTTTTTGCCAAAGAACTCAAGTACTTTATCATAAGAAGGACATCCACAGAATTCTAAAGATTCTTTTTCTGTGATGCTAGTTTTTCAAAATCAATTGTTTGTAAACTTAAAGCATAAAAAAGTAAGCAGCTGAGGAAGTACATTTCTTTCAGAGATTTGTATTTGTTTTGCTGTACAGCATATGAAGACTGGAACAAAAATGGTTTGTTCCATCTATTCAGTGATTTATTTATTTTTAATGAAATCATTGTTCACACAGCAGTTTTCTAAAGGTTGCTAATAAACTAGACTTTTTTTCTAAGTTAATACTTGACCAAAGCTACTTCGAATCTAGAGTACCCCATATAACGTAACTGCAAAATGAAGAAAGACAGTAGAAGATGGTGCCAGAAATGTCAGGATCAAGGCCATTGTGTTAAAACTATATAGCGTACATCAGAATCTGCTTGCATTGTGCTGGTGTATGTATTAGTATTGCTGTTACATGCTAAGCAAATATATCAAGTGTGTTTAGTGATCATTTATTTCCCTGGTATTTATTAGTAGTATCGTTGTGTGGTCTAAAGGCCAATCGAGTAAGGTCACATTGAGCTAAGGATTGCACAGATGCAGGACATGCTGTACATTGTGCTGTGGAAAACAGTCCAAATATAGCTTGGCTAACTGCAAATGATGTCTGGAGCCATTCACAGCATAGCTGCATCCTTCTAGCTTGCACCCAAACTAATTTTGTAGGGCATGTTAAGTTTAAGCACCGTGCTCCACTGTCTGCTTCTGGGATTCAAGTTTGTTTCTTCAAACCACTGCAGACCACTTAGAGTCAGTCCCTACTCTTTTTACATGCTTTTTTTTTTTTTTCTTTCCATGCTGAGGAGACCTCTTTGTACACAGTTTGTAATCTTTTTGCCTAGAATCTAAACAGAATAACGGGGTCTCCTGCAGGAGAAAAGGATTTGTGTATAAGCAACATTTGAGAACTGCCTGCAAAATTTGTTGACTCAGTTAAAAGCAATTCATGTGCCTAATGTAATAGTATTTGTTTTTTCCTGTTAGTCTTCTGAATCTGGACTATCTCTCTTACATGTATCGGATATTATGCTTTAAATATTATTACAAATGTTTTATGTTCAACTGGTTGTCCCACCCAGAACCGCTTTGCTGTCCTCCAAGGGGCTAAGAAGGAGGGGCACTTGCACCAGAAACAACCAGCTGGTGCACCGGTAAAGAAGATCTCTATTGGTGCTGCCAGGAAAAAGAGGCGGGTCATTGTGGTAGGGGACTCTACTTTGAAAGGAACAGAAGCACTCATCTGTCTGCCTGACCCGATCCCGAAAGAGGTGTGTTGCCTACCAGGGGCACGGATCAGGGATGTTGCAGAGAGGCTGCCTGCTCTAGTGAGTCCCACAGACTATTACCCACTTCTGGTGATCCATGTGGATGCTAGTGATGTTGATAGAAGTAGCCTGGAGAACATAAAGAAGGACTACAGAGCCCTAGGAGAGGTGGTTAGGGGCTCTGGAGCTCAGATTGTCTTTTCATCAATTCTCCAGGATACAGGGGAGGACCTTAAAAAAGGCAGGAGGATTGGCCAGGTTAATAAATGGTTAAAAGGGTGGTGCCATAGTCAGGGGTTTGGGTGTCTTGAACACGGGGCCCAAGTTAGTAGGCCAGGTCTCCTGGGGGCTGGTGGAGCTAGTCTGGCAAAGAAGAGGAAGAGAGGTTTTGGTAGGAGGCTTACCAGACTGGTCAAGGTTTCTTTAAACTAGATGTGTTGGGGGTAGGGGACATTGTTTCATCCCAACACACCCAGTCAGTTGCCAGCACCTATAATAAATGCTCGGAGCGATGCAGAGGTGTTCCAGCTGCTCCAGCCAATGAGCCGGCTTCATTTGGAGCTCGGCTCAGATGCCTCTATACAAACGCTCATAGCATGGGGAACAAACGAGGAATTAGAGATGTGTGCACGACTGCGGGAGTATGATATAGCAAGCACCACAGAAACATGGTGGGATGGCTCCTATGACTGGAGTGTTGGAATGGAAGGTTACAGGCTCTATAGAAAAGACAGGCTTGGCAGGCGGGGAAGTGGAGTTGCTATTTATGTTAGGGATAGGCTGGAGAGTATGGAACTCTGTCGGGGACGGGTGAGCAGTCGACAGAGAGTTTGTGGGTCAAGGTTAAAGAGAGAACACCTATGGGGGACATTACTGTGAGCATCTGTTACAGACCGCCTGATTAAGAGGAATCTGTGGATGAAGCACTCTATAGACAGATAGGAACAGCCTCACGCTCGCAGGCCCTTGTTCTCATGGAAGACTTCAACCACGCTGACATCTGTTGGAGTGAAGGTACGGCCCGGCACAAGCAATCCAGGAGGTTCCTCGATTGTGTGGAAGACAACTTCCTTATGCAAGTAATAGAGGAGCCGACAAGGTGAGGTGCCATGCTTGACCTCGTGCTCACCAACAGGGAAGGACTGGTTGGAAATGTGATGCTCCAGGGCAGCCTTGGATGCAGTGACCATTAGATGGTCGAATTTGAGATCCTCAGGACAGTGAGAAGAGCGTGCAGCAAGCTCACTGCCCTGGATTTCAAGAGAGCAGACTTTGGCTTCTTCAGGAACCTACTTAGTAAGGTTCCATGGGATATAGCCCTAGAGGGCAGGGGGGCCCAAGACTGCTGGTTGTTATTCAAGGCTCACCTGCTGCAAGCTCAGGAGTGTTGCA
Source organism: Psittacula echo (assembly GCF_963264785.1). Taxonomy (NCBI): domain Eukaryota; kingdom Metazoa; phylum Chordata; class Aves; order Psittaciformes; family Psittacidae; genus Psittacula; species Psittacula echo. Next base: position 140,758,755 of record NC_137737.1, read on the forward strand.
TCCCAACTAGAAGGAAGTGCAGCAGGAGGGCCAGGAGACCTCCTTGGATGGATAAGGAGCTGCTGAGGAAACTTGGAGGGAAAAAAGAGGCTTATAGAAGGTGGAAACAGGGACAGGCAGCCTGGGAAGAATACAGGGATGTTGTCTGGGAAGCTAAGGCCCAGTTAGAATTAAACTTGGCTAGGGATGTTAAGGATAACAGGAAGGGATTCTATAGGTACGTAGCAAATAGAAGACAGACTAGGGACAGCGTAGGCCCCCTCCGGAAGCTATCAGGAGAACTGGCTACCCAGGATTTGAAGAAGGCTGAGGCTCTTAATGACTTCTTTGCCCGATCTTCACTGGTAAATGCTCTGACCGCACCACCCAAGCCTTGGAAGGCGGACGCAGGGACTGTGAGAATGAAGACCCTAGAGCCACTGTAGGAGAGGATCTGGTTCGAGACCATCTTAAAAACCTAAATGTACACAAGCCCATGGGACCTGATGAAATCCATCCAGGGGTCCTGAAGGAGCTGGCGAATGAAGTTGCTAAGCCACTGGCCATCATATTTGAAAAATCATGGCAATCAGGTGAAGTTCCTGATGACTGGAAGAAGGGAAATATAACCCCCATTTTCAAGAAGGGGAAAATGGATGACTCGGGGAATTACAGACCAGTCAGTCTCACCTCTGTGCCTGGCAAACTCTTGGAGCAGATTCTCCTGGAAGGCATGCTAAGGCACATGAAAAACAAGGAGGTGGTTGGTGACAGCCAGCATGGCTTCACTAAGGGGAAATCCTGCCTGACCAATTTGGTGGCCTTCTATGATGGGGCTACGAAACTGATGGGCAGGGGTAGAGCAGTTGATGTCATCTACCTGGACTTGTGCAGCCCAAGGAGAAGGACTTGCGCTTGTTGATCGATGAAAAAATGAACATGAGCCGGCTTCAGTGTGCGCTCGCAGCCCAGAAAGCCAACCGTACCCTGGGCTGCATCAAGAGGAGCATGACCAGCAGGTCGAAGGAGGTGATCCTGCCCCTCTACTCTGCTCTCGTGAGACCTCACTTGGAGTATTGTGTGCAGTTCTGGTGTCCTCAACATAAAAAGGACATGGAACTGTTGGAACAAGTCCAGAGGAGGGCCACGAGGATGATCAGGGGACTGAAGCACCTCCCGTATGAAGATAGGCTGAGAAAGTTTGAGCTGTTCAGCCTGGAGAAGAGAGGGTTGAGTGGAGACCTTATAGCAGCCTTCCAGTATCTGAAGGGGGCAGTGTTCAAGGCCAGAGTGGACAGAGCCTTAGGTGACATGGTTTAGTGTGAGGTGTCCCTGCCCATGGCAGCGGGATTGGAACTAGATGATCTTAAGGTCCTTTCCAACCCTAACTATTCTATGATACTATTCTGTGATACTATTCTATGATGTGTATGCGCAGCTCAGATGAAGGAGGTTCTAATTTAACATAGTTAAAAATAAAGAATATTACCAGTGTCAGTATAAAGCTTGAAAAGATAATTGCTTCAAAAATTGTGTATAAGAAAAAATAAATTAAATTTAAGAAATGAAAAATTCCACAAAAAATTGTAGCCTTTTTAATAGTTCCTTCCACGCTAGCTAATTGGTCTCTTTCTTAGGTTTTGAAAACTGCTCATTAAATGTTCTGTTAATGCTGAAGAGATTTTTTTTTTTGTTTTCTTTGCAATCATGAAGTCTTTTTTTTTTTCTTGGCTTTTTATTTTTTTTGTCATATTATGGTTTTTTGTCTTTCTTTTCCTCTTGGTGTTTGGGTTTGTCTGGTCTAAAATTTAAATAGTATTAACAGTTTAGTTCTTCATTCTATCCACAAATCAGCTGAACAGATGCGCCTTTTCTCTGACTGGATAATTATTAAGTATTATTTGAAAGTTTTAAACAAATATCTTTGACTATAAATTCATTGTTTTGCCTAGCCTTTAAACTCAGACTTTCCTTGTTGGTTTATTATGCTTTATACAGTAATGTGTATACATGTGTAAAAATCATGCAGAGATTTCAGAGATAGAATTTTCTTCCAGATTATCAATGAGCAGATCCTGTTCCTTAGTCCTGAGAAGCTAAATCCAAAGGTAAGAGAACACCTAAGTGATCTCTGATGACTGGAGTGAAACAGCAGATTTTCTTCTGAGATGTGATGTGGCTATGGTCTCAGATTCTCTCCTATCTTCTGATGCTATTCAACCATGTTAGATAACCACTGATACTTATCTAGAGCACTGGAAATCCTGTAGTAAAATAATGCTAATATAGTGTTTCTTAATTCTGGGGCTCTTATTAAGGATGCAAGCAGAAGAATGTAGGTATCACCATACTTGTTGATCTCTGCCTGCCATCTAGGTCCACATCACCACAGTTAAGAGTTAAGCTGCTTTAGTTAAGAGTGGGGAAAGAACAAAAGCCATTTTAACACCAGTGGTGTTAAAGTACATGCTGTATGTACTCATCTAAGCATTATATTACACAGTGTAATTGCAGGCTGAATTATATCACACTTTATCACATGCCTTACTCCAAATTGAAGCTACTTCTGTTTGATTGTCCTTGCAGCAGCAGCAATGTACTTTAATAAATGAACAAGCTTGGGCAACATTTCCAGAAATGTTTAAAGCTACAAAATTAGTTAATAGCAATTCATGTAGCATATGACAGAAGGGCTATTATTGTCAGGGAAACTACAGAGCCTGTGACTATAACTCACAATTCAATCTGAACAATCACAGAATCATAGAATAGTTAGGGTTGGAAAGGACCTTAAGATCATCTAGTTCCAACCCCCCAGCCGTGGGCAGGGACACCTCACACTAAACCATGCCACCCAAGGCCTCATCCAGCCTGGCCTTGAACACCGCCAAGGATGGAGCATTCGCAACCTCCCTGGGCAACCCATTCCAGTGCCTCACCACCCTAACAGTAAAGAATTTCTTCCTTAGATCCAATCTAAACTTCCCCTGTTTAAGATTGAATCTGTTACCCCTTGTCCTGTCACTATAGTCCCTGATGAAGAGTCCATCCCCAGCACCCTTATAGGCCCCCTTCAGATACTGGAAGGCTGCTATAAGGTCTCCACTCAACCCTTTCTTCTCCAGGCTGAACAGCCCCAACTTTCTCAGCCTATCTTCATACAGGAGGTGCTCCAGTCCCCTGATCATCCTTGTGGCCCTCCTCTGGACTTGTTCCAACAGTTCCATGTCCTTTTTTATGTTGAGGACACCAGAACTGCACTCAATACTCCAAGTGAGGCCTCATGAGAGTAGAGGGGCAGGATCACCTCCTTTGACCTGCTGGTCACACTCCTTTTAATGCAGCCCAGGATACAGTTGGCTTTCTGGGCTGCGAGCACACACTGAAGCCGGCTCATGTTCATTTTCTCATCGACCAACACCCCCAAGTCCTTCTCTGCAGGGCTGCTCTGAATCTCTTCTCTGCCCAACCTGTAGCTGTGCCTCGGATTGCTCCGACCCAGGTGTAGGACCTTGCACTTGCCATGGTTAAACTTCATAAGGTTGGCACCAGCCCACCTCACAAGCGTGTCAAGGTCCCTCTGGATGGCATTCCTTCCCTCCGTCGTATCAACCAAATCACACAGCTTGGTGTCATCAGCAAACTTGCTGAGGGCGCACTCAATCTCACTGTCCATGTCACCGACAAAGATGTTGAACAAGACTGGTCCCAGCACTGATCCCTGAGGATCAGACACCACTCGTTACTGGTCTCCAGCTGCACATCGAGCCATTGACCACAACTCTTTGCGTGCGGCCATCCAGCCAGTTCTTTATCCACCGAGTGGTCCACCTGTCAAATTGATGTCTCTCCAATTTAGAGACAAGGATGTCATGTGGGACAGTGCTGAACGCTTTGCACAAATCCAGGTAGATGACATCAACTGCTCTGCCCCTGTCCATCAGTTCCATAGCCCCATCATAGAAGGCCACCATACTGATTAGGCAGGATTTCCCCTTAGTGAAGCAGTGCTGGCTGTCACCAAGCACCTTGTTGTTTTTCATGTGCTTTAGCATGCCTTCCAGGAGAATCTTCTCCAAGAGTTTGCCGGGCACAGAGGTGAGACTTCATGTGCCCACTGGTCATTAGGGCAGAAAGAACATAAAGTCCAAAGTAGTGAACTACTTCTAGATTAAGCCCAATGTTTAAAGAAGCAGAATGATCTCTAGTTTTATAGTGGTAATCATGTTCTGTATGTTGACAAGACGGGAAGAAAATGTAACCAATATGGCGTGTTAATATTTTGCTCAGTTACATTTTTTAATCTTATTGAGCACAGCTAATTTTTAGCTGCAATTCCAGATCATCTGTTTGTACTGAGCGCCTATAACCTCCAAGTGGAGGAGTTTGATTTTGAGGGCAGGATCTCAGTCAGAGGAGTTTTGCAGTCCTTTAGTGCATTGAGGAACTTAAGCCAGTCTCTTTCCCTGATACATGCTAAAAACAATGCCTACAATTCCCCTGGACCAAGACTAAAGTGCTTAGTTTTTCTTGCACAGTAAGCAGTTTGATGCTGCTGTTTTAAAATTCGTAACAGGTTTTTTTGGCTTAGCCATGCCTGGTACCATTTCATAGATGTAAGTTGCAATTTGGAGAAAACCTTGGGGTGTAAACTTGTAGAGGTGAGCATGAGCACTCTGTTGGATAGCTGCTAGCTCCAAAAGGAAGAACCCCTACAGCAGCTAGATGTTCAAAAAGGGGTTATATTACTTCAGTTACTCCTTCTTTCCATTGTTCCATCCAGTATACATTATCCTTTTATGTCATAATTTGTCTCTTAATACCTGACTGAACTGGATTTGGCAAGAGAAACTCCAGTCTTAAATCCAAAGGTGAAGGTTCATGAGAACTGTGAGTCAGATCATACAACTAGCTGTAGTAAGACCTTCATATAACCCACAGGTTAGCCATGGCTAGAGGAGAGAACTTCTAACAGCTTTTCTCAGGCTGCTAAATACAGACACAGTAACTGACAGTTACTGGCTTGAGGAAAATTGTTCCAAGGAGAGCTACACTTTTCCTCCTAAACTTCTGAACAAGATAGTAATTTTGTCAAAATGATAGTAGGCACACACAAACACACGTGTGATATATATATATATGTGTATATATTTTAAGTTAATATACATTGTATACCTTCTACTAGTATTTAGGTACCTTGATTTTAATAATACCTATTCTGAGCAGCCTAGGAGTCATTCTAGGTCTCGTCTTCCCTTGCTCCAAATCACATGGTTATTAAAAAATTGTAAGACTCTCAAGAAGACTTTGCATATGACTTGACTCATAAAACTTGGCAATATGCTCATATGCTCACCCATTCAAGCCAAGTCAAAAACCATGTGGTACTACATTAAGAGTGCTAGAGATTTTCAAAGCTCTGGAGGTCCCCAAGATGAGCATGAACTTTTTAGTTCTGAAGTGTGTGTAATATAAACTTGTAAATCAGAACTCAAAGCAGGTAATTCATTTTTTTTAGATTATTTCCATTTACAAAGGTATTTCATACACCATTCTAGTCTACTCTGACAAAACAGCCTTTACTTGAAGTTTAATGTATAAACTTACTTTCATTTGTAAAAGCATATATTAAATTGCACAGAAGACAGAATAAGTGCATTTCCTGAAGATGTACATATTCAAGATGTATATTCAAGAAAAATGTTCAGCAATATAAATGAAAATAAAACATCCTCAGTTTAATAATTCAATATTTTAATTGGACCTTGTGGTACAGTGATATTCTGTAGTGTAGAAAGGTGTTCTATATATATATTTTTTTATCATTTCACCATCTTTTAATTAAAATACAAGAACATGTGAAAGGAAGATTAAGATTATGACATTCACATTCCATCACCCTTCAGGGAACATACCAACAGTACATTTTACATCTAGTCATTAGAGCTACAGGAGTAAATTAAGACCTGAATGTCTAAATCCCATTTGCACTTTTCAGTGCATCTGCTGTGAGTGAGAGTGGGAGATCAATAGCAGAAGAGACCACTACATGTTCCCTGTTCCCCTGTAGCCAGAGATCGGTGGGTTACAGTTAGCATGATCATTTGAAGGAGCATTCAAATATACTAAAACATACATTTAGGACTAGACTTAGTTGCTTTACATTTTAGTTCTCCACTGTGCCAGACAGTTTTGTACTTTATTTTCCCCTTTCAAGCTTTAGTCCTATATATTATGCTGCTTATTTATTGGTGTTTTCAATATATTCTGTCAGGTTTGTAGAAGTCTTTGATGCACTCCAGGTGAGCAGTAGCACAGGAACACTGGAATATTTTCATGGCAGTATTCAGAGATTTTAGAGCTACAGTCTGTACCATGAACTACAGGCATTAGCATTGTTCCTCAAAGTAAACGAAGGTCCACTCATATCAGGTTTTCCTGAAAACCACTCTTGGATCAAGCCCCAGATTTTCTGTTTGTAAAAAGTTCCACCATTTGATGAAGTTTCACTTGTCTGCAAAGAGACAACTGGTGCTTTTTTTTTTCCCCACTGGAAAAAAGTGATAACAGCTAATGGACAAAGGCTTTTTGTTTGCTACCAAACAGCTGCTTCTAATCTACTTTGGACTTGCACTGGTATTGCAGTATCAAGGAGGATGTAAGTAAACAAACAAGAGGACAATGAAATCCTGAAGGGCAGATTTCCAGCACCAGAAAACCCACTAGTAGTGGATTCAGATGCAATCTGATGCAACAGCAATGTAGTTCACTGCAGTCATTTATTATATTGTCCTTTAGCTCCAAATGTGCAGAATAGTTTTCTATTGAGCCTGCATAATTGCATTGCAGGAGATATCTGGGACTCCTGGAAATTCTGGCAGCTGGGATCATTTTCTTCTGAACTAGCACATGAAGCTCTTAAAATTCAGAAGGGCATTTTGTTCCTTTTCACAGTGTTCAAATTTTACTTGTTTATTCATGACTGTCCAGAGCAAAAGGGTAAAGACAAAGGCTGTGTCAGTAATAAACAGTGCGTTGCTATCTGCAATTCTGTCCCTGATGACAGGTCTGTATCACAGAAACCCAGCTAGCTGACACTGCAGCACCCGTCTCTCATTTTACTCCTCTGTGTGCCTTCTTCCCCCTCCTTATTCATCACAGATCTAGAGCTGGAAGAATAAAAAATGAGGGGAAGACAATATTTCCTCATACTTAATCTGCGTGTCCAGAGGCAATATACACTCTGGGCATTCTGTTAATCTCTAAATCCCCTAAACAGACAAAGCTTTCTAGAGAAGCTGCTGTAGACACTGAGCAGAAGATAAAATTCACTTGGTTGCTTCCTTGGAAGACTTCAACTTCCTAGCCTGAATGTGGACATAAAACGCAGGAACAAATCACTGTCTTGGTCTGGCAATTTCTTCCTGTAGGAAGAGATAAAACGTGATGAAAATAGGGACAGGACTATGTAACTTCATTCCAGCAATCTGGGACATCAAGAAACCTTATCAAGACAAACCCTAATTCAGCTGCTGTTCGCAGTGAATACACTGGCTTCCTCTGGGTAGACTCTGTACAGACATGGTGCTTGTTGCTCTAAGTATTAAAGTTTCCTTGACAAAGGGAAGATCACTGAAAGCTCCACATATTGCTGCAACTCTTCTGTGGACTCTAAAGGTCTGCTCATTAGTTACTTATTTCTTGCTCTTCCCACCAATAGCATGGAGAGGTGGAACGTATCCCATATATTTCAATTTGCTGCCTCCTTGAACTACCCATTAAACAGACCCAAACTAAAGTCTCACTTTCAGTACTGACAATTCTGCATAGGATACTAAAGCCTAGCATGTAAGATCTTCTTAGCTTTGTGGCAATTTGTGACATTTAGGCTTTGCCAGAAAATTAAAAAAAGGAAGGTTAAGAGTAATACAAGATTGGAGTGCTGCTGACAGGACTTCCATGGGAGCTATCACAAACTGGCACAAAATCAAAAAATAACTTTTTGGCTTTGCTACAGTTATCCTCAGTGACCTTGAGAAAAACCAATGCCTTTCTGAATCTCTGCTTCCAGTGTAAAGAATGAGGCAATGCCCCTTTGCCCACAGTTTCCATTTAAACTGGGAAGATTTTGATGGTGGATATCTCATTTCACGAATGCACAGTGCCCATTCAAGTTCAAGGATTCTGATTTCAAGTATGCTATGTGTATAGTAAACGGAATTAAAGAACTGGCTCTGTAAAAGACAAGTACATTCGTTAAATTTATGTCTGGAAATTCAGAAGGCTCTTAGTGCAACTTATTAGTGGAAAGCCTATTCATCTACTTTCTTTTCAAAATACAAGGACAGTGCAAAAGCATAAGACTCATCCATGAAGTAAAGATTCACAGAGAGTAGAGATGCAAATATCCTGCATCAAGATAAGGCCTCTGATTCATTTTACTGCAGCCATTAACTTTCATGTCTTAGGAAATGCTCCCCATGTATTGGTGTGCAGCAAACACCTGGAAATCTCTTGAGTGAAATTTATACCTTCTAGTGCAAATTGCTTGCAAATCAGGTTTCATTTCAAGATCTTCCCTCCTGCCCCCAGCCCACATAAAGAACATACAGACTTTTTTGATATACGTATATATACATACATAATTTAAAGAGAAAAAGTACTTTAAACTTCAGTGCATTCAAAAGTGAATAAATTTCAACAATGGATGTGCATACAGCCTTCATTCTTGCCTTTGTGCTTATTCATTACATAGCATTCTCCAAAGAATAAAGGGGTATTTATTCTCCTACTGTTCTTAGGTGACTAGCAGATAATACTCCCAGTGTCAAATGGTTTATTTTTTAAACCTGTTGATAATCTGTTCAACAGTCTGCATGGAAGCTGTATGCCTGGGGTAGAAGCCCCTTGACTAATAATTATAATTAAGTAATGAAAATTATGTCATTATATCTGGTGATCTGGCAGGTAAGGGAATACATGAAGAAACAGAATATATAAAGATGAGTCAGTCTAGAAGATATGCATCCGGCAGTCCTCAGAGTATTCACTAATAAAATTTCTGAATGACTTGTGATTGTATTTTGTAAGCTAAGGGAGAGTCAGGATCATATCTAAGGAATTGGAAATAAAAAGATGGATTGATTAATTTTTTTGTTATATATAAAGAAATACTAGTAATTACGATTTGCTAAGCAAATCTTGAATTATAGTAACCTTAATTAAGGTAATAAATAAGAAAATCTATATGTATCTACACCCATAAGGACGAATAATAGCAAGTCAAAGGATGCAGATGCAAAGGCATATGACACCTTAATATTTTAGTTCAGAATTAGATCAGATGATAGCTATGAGATACAACTATAAAATCTTTTAAGACATTAGGAGTCATGGAGAGAGCAGCAATTCTGTAGTCAGTAGCAGCATGAATTTGAGATCCCTCTCCAGTGAGACAGTGCAGTGATAAACAGCAAAATCCAAACTTGCCTAGTTAAATACAGAGAAAGTCTTCATCATGGGAAAAAAATATTCCAAATTTGATAGAAATTTTCAAGAAAACTTTCCAATTACCTTGAAATAGCATGGGTGGAATTTTGCATGAATTTGAAGTCAACAACAAAATACTCATGAACTCCTGTGGGAGCAGACAATGCTTTGTGTTATTTTGTTCAACATCCATTTTTACACTGCGTTTATTGCTTCAATCTCTGAGTATTTTGCAGGGGATTATGGAGATAGCTACCATCTGTCACACATGGTCACTCAGATATTCCTTGGGGCAGAAGTGATTGTGTTCTGGGTGGTTGGCTTTGCTCTGGAGGTGAAATAGAAAGACCCCGCCAGGTAACTCCAGTGCTTCCTTACAGAAAAAAAAATGTAAGTGCAGTGCATGGGGATGCAGGAGTTGAAGTACATCTGGAATGAGGCACAAATGTCAGGTGGCTTCAGCACAGATTTGGCCACTGTAAGGAGCTCTATAATGATGCCAGTGCACAGAGGCTGCCAGGACAAAGGTCTGAGCCCACACCCATACCTCTCCTCACCAGTTTGACTGTACATGTACTTATACCAAGGTCCGAGCAGTGCTAGCAATGAGCAGCTGCAAGAAGGGAATTTACAGTTACATTTCACTTTCATAGCATTACGCTGCCAGTCTTTTATCTGCCAGGTTATCTGGACCATATTTCATCCTCTCCAAAGTAGCTTAACTTGTAAGAATCTTCCTCTGTACATTAATTCAGAAGAATAACTTGTTGTGATTATACCACAGGTAGAATGACTACCTACATTTTAGTTCAGCAAACAGACCTGTAAGAGTAATTACTGAAAATTAAAAAATCAAGTTAACTGTTGCAGAAATACAAAGGGATCACACAGTATCTTAATCAGAAAAATACTGTTTGAAACAAGACATCATCAAAGACCGGTAAATTGAAAAATGTAGAACATCTGTTAGACAACCCATTTACCATTTGATCTGTTGTCATAATTCTTAAAAAATACAAATACAGAAAATTTTGGCAATCAGGTCATATAAAATGATGGAAATAAACAAAGATAAAACCCATTTCTTAATTTCAGTAGATTTTAAAAGTATCAAAATGAAAAACTCTGAAACTATGTCTTCCTAGTAAGTATTCAGTTTAAATGCTGTACGTAGATATTATATTTCTAGCTCTGCAAAGCAGTGGGAAATCTAGGGAAAGTCACACCATGAAAATTTTCAGTGTAAAGGAGATGGTGAGGTTGTCCACTCCATTCATACACTGTATTTTAAAAATCAGCAACTTTCATACTGGCAGTTACAGTGAAATCTTAGCTACTATATTAATAAATACCTGCAGTATCAGAGATATAACTCAGGCTGTTGACTACTACTAAATATTTATATTTTAATTCTGAAATATGTCTGGTTTTCTTTGGCTAGCTCTTCCAATTACAAAAATTTCTATTTGTTATAAATACACATGATGGCAACAGTCTTTGAGGTAAAAATCTATCAATACCACAGACAGGATTTTAACTCTTTAACTTCCTTCTGTGAACACTAATAGGTTAAATGCTACCGGCTTAAAAACAAATGTTTCTAAGTGTAGGTCATCGATATTGATACCAAGTAAGACATTTAATTAATTTCTCCTGTTGAAGTTTTCCTATATTTTGATCAGCAGAAGTCTCTTTCCTTCCCTGAAGAAACTTAGACTCACACTTGCTTTAAACTTTAGAGTATTTTCTCTGAAGTGATACAATTGTGCTTTGAGAAAATCTGGATCTATAAGTCTTTTGCATAAATTTAAATAGCCCCCTATGCTATTTTTCACATCCTGGAATTCAGAGCTGTTAGCAGCGGTGGTCAGTACCAAAACTGTGTCTCAGATGTTTGGACACATGCATTTCTTCTCAGACTTGGTGTTCATATTCCTTTCATAATCCATGTCTGCTAAGGGTCTCCCTTTTCATTTTGAGGGGATATGTTGTGTAATGTGGATGTAAATACATATAAGAAATCCAACAAACACAAAACTGGAACAGGCATTATTGTACTTTTCTTTCTGCAGGTCTTAGCCATAACATACACAAACCAATATTCCGAATACTTAAGGTACAGCATTTTATGGGGAAGCCATTTGTTCAGGTGTGCTGAGAGAAGCCAGTGACTGTCATGCACAGAACACCCGAATGGATTCCGTGGGCAGGGCAGCCTTTGTTCCTGCTAAATGAAAGAGTAGTTGAACCTGAAGCTGAAGGCCAGAAGGCAGGGTGACAGGGCCAGAGCATGGCTCAGCTGCACAGACCAGGAGGTGTACTGACAGCAGATAAGTGTATCTGTTGATCCAAGACAAAAGGAACAAGGAAGGGAGGGCAGAGTTATGTTTGCAGTTGTGTGCGGAAGGAGCACTCAGGTCCTGAGGTGAAACTCAGTGGAAGGTACAGCTTGGAAAATGTGAGGAAGTGAACTGGCTGTTGCTATTTGGTCTCAGTATGTCCACACAAGCAAGATGCTGTGTAGACTTCTTTGTAAATAAACTGAATTTCGCTAAAGAAAGACCATATTGTAAAAATCAGTTTCCCCTACCAGCAGAGTAATTGGGTGCAGCTCTGAATACTGGCTAAGCACTTGAGTCAGAAAGCAACAAGATAAAGCTTTGAGCCTGGTAGAAAGGTTGCTAAAAGAATCTTTTCAAGCCTAATCTGGAACATTACACAACTTATTTTTATTCCAGCCTTATCCCCAGTGCTCACTGCCACCATTCTCAGGGGTTCCTTTCTTACTGGCAGCGTGTGAAAAGCATAAACGCTAGAGATAGCCTGTCTTTCAACAGCAGATCTCTTTCATGCCTGTTCAAGTTCCAAAGCAAGGTCCAACTACAGATGATGTGGGAAAATCACCCCTAACACACAGGAAATTGATGGCAAATAAGTGGGTGGAGGCATAAGAGGAACACATCTCTTACCAAGTTTATTTCTGCATCAGTGTGGAAGGCATACACCAGTCCTGACTGTTTTTAAAGGGAGGTATTCAAATGCCTGTTTTGGCACAGAAGGGTGAAGAATCAGGAGAGATTCCAGCTAAGCAGAGGCTGGACCCATTATCAGCTCGCTTCCTCCAGCTCACAAACCATCCAAATTGTCCCTCCATTCCTAATGTCATTATGCAAAATCATAACATTTTGTCTTCTGTAACACCCCAATACACAATTAGCATGGGGAATTTAGAAGACGCTGCATACATATATGTGTATATGCCCTTCTGATAAAGCCCTATACTCAGAATACATCACTAAAGAAATACTATTATTCAGTAAGATTCATATTTCCTTGTGCTTTATTCTGAGATTAAACAGACTATCATGCAACAGTCAAAAGAGTACAGTATCACCTGTGATATCCCCATGAATGCATAGGGATTTAATTGGAACAAAATATCTGCCTCACACAGATGTGAGCACTAAGAAACTTTGGCAACTGTAGTGAAATTACTCTCTGTAACTTATGGCAGTTTATATTCTTAAGTGTTTAAATCTATGGATGTGTCTTCAATCTTGAGGCAATTTATATGTAATGTGTTTTTCATTTGCTGACATGAAAGTACTTTTCATTAATGAAAAAGTTCCTTTTCTTTAGGAACGCTCATATTTTAAGTTTGGGGCACTAGGTAAATAATGGATAGTGTATGCAAACTAAATAAAAGTAACATTTGCCCTGTGAATTATTTTCTTTTCCCTCTCACTGGAAACATTTCGTCTCACCCTGCTAGTAACCACAAGTCTTTTTCGTAATGCTCTGTTAGCTTTAATAAGTGCAGCACAGTAGCCAGTGCTGGCTTTCACTTACTGTAGCTGAATGTTAAGCAGCATTGCAAAATGTTGAGTAGCAAGATATCAAGCAGTTTTCTTAAGACTTTGTATTGAGTTTCTGTGGCAAGGCTTTGGTGGCAAGGGGGCTACAAGGGTGGCATCTTTGAGAAGCTGCTAGAAGCTACCCCCATGTCCAATAGAGCCAATGGCAGCCAGCTCAAAGACGGACCCACTGCTGGCGAAGGCTGCTCCCATCAGTGATGTTGGTAGCATCACTGAGATAACGTGTCTAAGAAGTGGGAAAAAAACTACACAGCTGCAGCCAGAGCAGGGGGATGCCCAAAGGAGGCTGTGTCCCCATGGGAAGCCTGCACTGGAGCAGGTTTCCTGGCAGGACCTGTGGCCCCATGGGGAGAGGAGCCCAGGCTGGAACAGGTCTGCTGGCAGGAACTGTGACCCTGCGGGGGATGCTCACTGGAGCAGTCTGTTACTGAAGGATGCAACCCATGGAAGGACCCCACTCTGGAGCGGGGGAAGAGTGTGAGGAGTCCTCCCCTGAGGAAGGAGTGAAAGACACAGTGTGTGATCAACTGACCACAGCCCCCATGCCCTGTGGGAGACTGAGCATTAATAACGCTTTTCACCTCCCTCTTCAGACTCCAATAGGAAAATGCTAATTTACTATTAACCTCGTCACAGCTGTCTCACATTCCATTTTCTCCATTTCACAATTCAGACAGGAACATATGTGCCGGCACCGTGCATCGTTGATGGAAAAGCAGTTGGAATTCCTTTCAGCAAAGATTCTGCTCACAAAACTGCATCCAAGAGAGGGAGAAAACTTGCAATATTTAGGGCATAAACCCCACGTATTGGAATGCTTTCTTACATGATCTTCTTGATGATGTCCTGATGCTTTGTGGTTAAGTTCATAACTACAAATATCTGTCGTCTGATTCTTGAAAAACAAAACAAATCATGACTAGTTCTTTTAAGACTGACAGTGGCAATATGTACTAAGAGGGTGTGTTTATACTGTTGTACTGAACTTCTCACAGGAGTCCTAGTTCAGAGTCATCCATGCTGCCTACAAGTTGATATGTCTGTGAGGAAGAGTTTGGAGTAGGCAGATCGTTTCACAGCATCTGCAGTCATGGATTCCAGTTTGCCTGCCTGCCACCCCCTGAGGTATCCTGCCCCCTTCTCGCTCTGTGCCACCAGGCATAGGCACTGTGACTGTCCAATGTTGTAACACGTGCTGCTTGATGGAGGAGCTCATACCTTCTCACATCTGCTGTAACAGCAGTAAAGGTAGTGAAGACAAGCAGTAGTTTCCCACAGTGGTTTGGTGGCAGTGAATTTGTCCCAGGCCTGGTACATGCAGATCGGCAAAACACTTTTGTCATGAAATGAGCGGCTTAGGGTTGCTCAAAGAATGACCATCAGAGGTATTAACAAGAGCAGTTTCACTATGATTTATAAAGGCACGACTTAACAGAATTCAATGGCAAGGTTCACTCTTACTTCTTACATGGATGAAACATACAAAGGAAAACTGAGGTAAAATCGAGCTGTAACAGATTGATGCAGTGACCAAAGGCACAAAGGGTAAGGGAGACCCTCCTCTTGAGTCACAAGGTTCAGAATTGACAAAGGATACAGACTATTGCTCTGCAAGCCCTGTCTGTGGCCATGGCAGCAACACTTTTCCTCACCTCCAGGGCAAGTCAAAACTAAGCTGCCCAGTGCAGCCAGCCTTGTGGCACTGTTCTGCAGATGTGCTGGTGCAGGTATGCATGATGCCACGGAGGGGAACAAGGCTGAAGGAAAGACAATGTCATCCTTAGACAAGGATCATGCTCTGCCCACCCCTGTTTATGGAGAGCATACTGGCATTCAGCAGGCAGACCTGAGTGCCTGGGACTAGGAAGGGTCTTCAAAAGACTCCCCTATCTCCCAGTTTCCTCTGCATATGCATCTTTGCTGTTCCCCCTCATCCACCCAGCAGTAAATCTGTCACAGTAAAGCGGTTATAAATCTAGTCCTCACCTATCAGGCACGTAATTAGGCAAAATTCAAGCCCTGTTAATTGCAGGCTATGGTCAACAATCTGTGATAGTTATAACATTCCAGGCTAGACCACATTTTTGGTTTGATGTGGGTCAATGTGACACTAAGCAGATATACTGTAACCATAGCACACCATCACTGCACTCATCTCAAATGCCCATTTTACTTTCCAAGGACATATAAAGGAGCCATGAGTTCTCTGTCCACATACAGTAGGTCAAGCATCTAAGATAGACAGCAGGGTAGTACCATTAGCATGGTGACATCAAGAGACAGCTGTTTCTGCCAGGCACTCAGGTGTTGCCACCTGAGGCCAAAGACCATCTCCAGGCAATTCTCCTTCAGCAAAGTCTGGAAAGTGACAAACTCAGCCTTGGCAAAAGAGTATGTGTAGTGATGTGGCAGGAGCCTGACTTCTAATGCAGAGCCTGCCTTCTTCTTCAGCATATTGGGAGACAGAGGAGAGTAAAGGTTTGCTCCTGATAGACTTCTTTGTGGGTCCAAGTACAGGCTCAGTCTGGCAGGATAAGGCCATGAAATGTGGGACATGAAAAATAAAAACATCAGTGCTAAGTTTCTTGTGACTGATTTTTACCCATTCCTATTAAAGTGCCTGTAATCAGATAAGATGCATTACAGCATGTTCATGGCTTCTGTAGCACACAGCCACCATGCCCATGCAGCAGTCTTTGTCAGGGAGAGCACTCAAACCCAGAGGATCAGGAGGAAAAGAGCATCTCGGCCTTTAAAGACCTGAAAGAGTAACAGGACACACTAAGCATATCTTCTGGAAATCACAGAGCTCATTTCCAGAGGGAATATTTGAAAAGATTTCCGGGGCAAGAAGGAGAAGGAACGATAATGAGATTTTTGCTTTTCGGGTATAGGTACCTCAAAAAGAACAGTTAAAAAGCACACATCCATGTGGTCGTTCTCCTAGGAGGGACAGATACATCTCTGTGATGTAGAAGACAAAGTTTTTTCTTTGCTGCTAATTAGGCAGAGTTGCTCTGTTTCGTTGAAAATGTCTGCTCTTCGGTTTTGTATGGGAGTCAGCTCCTGGCAAAAGGAGAGGACACTTGCCCCTTCTTGAGGTTTTGTGCATGGTGTGGGCTGTGTCAAGTTATGGCAGGACAAGTGGTCTCACTTGTGCAATCTGGTTTCCCCATTCTGAAATTGCTAAGAGTAGATGAGACCATCCTATAAAATACCTTAGGACTGTTCCGAAGTGTCCTGGGTTCAGCAGCAGCAGTCAGTTTTTCTCCTTCTTAGTTCAAATAACTTCAATATAAGGTGCAAAAATAAGTCAGCCTATATGTACTTGTCCATTCATCGCATGAGTTAGTTGGCCAGTAAAATTGTAGCAATAGCGAAAAAAAAGACACCGGTGCTGACATTTATATGCAGAGAGGAAAACATTCTTTATGAGTCTAATGGAATGCATTTGATTCTGCTGTCTGTGAAGTCAGTAACAAAAGCATATATGCATAATACATAATGATGGTTGCCCCTGATGTAGAGGTGTGTGTGGTCATGTACATAGTCCCATCAACAGCTGGTGGTGTCTCATTACCCAGTGGCAGTTGCACTGAGGGATGGCTCTCCAGAGCTGCTGACTGTATAGGGTAGGTAGAAGCAGGTTACCAGGTGGCACAGCCTGCATTAATCCCCTTTGATACTGAGGAAAAGGTAAGTCTAGGTAAGTTGGGAGTACGCATCATATGGCCTTCCAGTCCCAGGTCTCATGTAACTTGCTGTCAGCTGTGGGAGCACTAGGCAGCATGGTCATGCAGCTGCTCAACAGTATGGTGAAGGGCTAGATGGTGTGATGTATGATTCCTGTGGGCTGCGGATAAGACTGGGATGCAGTCCATGGAAAATTGTGTACTAGGTGGGCCTCCAAGGCTTCAAGGTTTGTGGAACTCACAGGAGCATCTCAGTGTGTCCAAATTGATGTGACCAGCATAGAAAGCTGAAGTAGCAGAATGAAATGCACTTACAAAGATGAAAGATAAGACTAGACAATTAGTATTACCACCAAAGACATAGCCTGTACTCTTGCTCTTTGAGTTTCAGGCTGTATACACAGTGCTTCTAATGTCTCCAAAAGCCAATGGATGTTTAATTTGAGTAATGTCTGCATACAGACTCAGTAAGACTTCTAGATTGCGGACAAATAAATAACATATATAAATACACACACACACACATTTGCTTCCTCTTACACATAAAAGAAATATAGGCTGAATATCTTAGCAGGCTTTAACAGCCTCGTTTATAACATCACATTTCCTCAGATACAATAGGTAATTTCACTGGGATTCAGACTTTCCTTATGCAAAGGAAACATTTAATTGTTCACATTTATTTTAATGATTGTTTTTAACTGGCAACTCCATTAATGTCAGAATACCATAAAGACATACAAAATAATTTTATGAGTTGCTACTCATTAAAATGTTCAAAGACAATTTTCTAAAGCACAAATGGAAGTTTTTGATTTTCTGAAAATCTCAAAGTGCACCAGCTTACGAGACTATTTTAGTGATCTTAAAAATAATAACTACATTTAAACCAATGAAACTTAATTGTAATGGCTTACAGACATCTTGTCAATGCCCATATTTTTCCTGTATTGAAGTATGAAATCATATGTCAATCATATTTCCCATGTTATCATCTTTATCTGATTATTATATTTAAAGTACCTACTTAAAATATTTTGGACAGCTAGATCACTGAAGCTGTACAACAACTTTAAAGCAAACAACAAAATAATCTTAAGAATACAATGAAAACCAAATGAAATTACAACAGGGCTTCTGCTGTGACTGTAATTCAATTTCTCACTGAGCATGGTCAGCTCTTCCTCTCTTGGTAAGGAGTGCATTGGACAGGACCTGCCTTTATTCTGTGAACAAATGTAGGTCTGATGGGGCACCTTGTTTCTGGTGTTGACTGCTTTGGCTCATCAAAGATACTAGGACACAGTAATCTGCTATTTACAAAACCACTGAATAGTTGCACTGGTGGTCCTCTCTGCAGCATTAGAGAGGGAATATCAGTGTTACCATCTATTGCTAATTCCCCTCATTATACAGCACATGTAGATGAAGGCAGTAAAGTCTTTCCTTTTCCTCAAGCTGTAAAATAATTCAATGTGCAACCTTTATGCTGAAGGGAGAGGTAAAGCAATGGAAGGGCTAAAGGTGGGCAAGAGATGCATAAGAGGTGGGCAGTCAAGCTGTCTCTTCTCAGTCTCAAAATTCATTCAGTTGTAAATCAAATTACCTTTGTACTACTTTTCAATTTCCTTTTGTTGGAGAGATTCAGAAACCCCAGTAGCCTAAAGCAAAAGCTTAGCAAGCCAGGTTGCAAGTCAAGTCTTTTTTATCATGGCCATTACTCATGAAGACTTGCAGTACTTTCTGAAATGGTTTTCCTATACCCATGTGGTAGATATTTTCCATCCAAATGAGAAAATGCAAAGCTTGTCCCAAAGAGCATAAAATTCATAAACAGCACTTGAAAGGATGCAGTTTACAATAGGCTGCAACTTGGTGACTGAACTTGGCAGGAAAATTTTCTTCTTCTGTTAAAACATAGCTTCTGCTCCATCAAACACACTTCAATGTGTTTTTCTTGACTTCATAGAAGAAGAGAGTATTGAGAAGCAATGTGATAGGCATTGTACATGGAAGCCTGACTCATAAACACAACCAATGGGATGATGCAAAAAGATGTAAGGTAAACAGAGAAATTGTCAGCTTCTAGAAAGGAAAAGGAAATTCAGAGTGATAGGATTAAAAGGGAGACCAGCTTCAGATGAATGCAGAGGTGATTGCATTTAGTCTGTGCCAGAGGGAAGACATTTAAGGCTCAAGAAGGTCAAGCTGTAGCAAAGTTACCAGTCAGTAGGGAGATTATGAGCACCTAATAACTAAGCTATGATCTAAGAAGTGCCTTATAGGATGTGAAGGGTGAAGTGAGGGCTTGATTCTAATACAGTTTGAAAACTTTAAGATTGCAATAATAACTCCAAAATCCACTTCAGAACTGAAGTCCAATGGAGCAATACATTATTAATTTCCCTCCTCTTCTGTACTTCTCTTTTTTTCCCTACTGTGCTGTGAGTGTCTGTGAGTTCACTTTCGATGCATCCTTCTATTCCAGCAATGATTCCTCTGTTTTCATCCTTTTTCTTCCTCCCTAATTTCACAGTATCACACAGTATCACAGTATGTTAGAGACTGGAAGGCACCTCAAAAGATCATCTAGTCCAATCCACCTGCCAGAGCAGGAACACCTAGATAAGGTTACACAGGAATGTGTCCAGGCGGGTTTTGAATGTCTCCAGAGTAGGAGACTCCACAACCTCCCTGGGCAGCCTGTTCCAGTGTTCTGTCACCCTCACTGAGAAGGAGTTTCCTCTCAAGTTAAAGTGGAACCTCTTGTGTTCCAGTTTGTACCCATTACCCCTTGTCCTATCGTTGTTTGCCACTGAGAAGAGCCTGGCTCCATCCTCGTGACACTCCCCCTTTTTATATTTATATACACTAATAAGGTCACCCCTCAGTCTCCTCTTCTCCAAACTATAGAGACCCAGCTCCCTCAGCCTTTCCTCATAAGGGAGATGCTCCACTCCCTTAATCATCTTAGTTGCCCTGCGCTGGACTCTCTCCAGCAGGTCCCTGTCCTTCTTGAACTGAGGGGCCCAGAACTGGACACAATATTCCAGGTGCGGTCTCACCAGGGCAGAGTAGAGGGGGAGGAGGACCTCTCTCGACCTACTGACCACTCCCCTTCTAATACACCCCAGGATGCCATTGGCCTTCTTGGCCACAAGGGCACAGTGTTGGCTCATGGTCATCCTGCCGTCCACTAGGACCCCAGGTCCCTCTCCCCTACACTACTCTCTAACAGGTCGTTCCCCAACCTATATTGGAACCTGGGGTTATTCCTGCCCAGATGCAGGACTCTACACTTTCCCTTGTTATATTTCATCAAATTACTCCCTGCCCAACTCTCCAGCCTGTCCAGGTCTCGCTGGATGGCAACACAGCCTTCTGGCGTGTCACCCACTCCTCCCAGCTTAGTGTCATCAGCAAACTTGCTGACAGTACACTCAATTCCCTCATCTAAATCATTGATGAATATATTAAATAATACTGGTCCCAGTACTGACCCTTGAGGCACTCCACTAGATACAGGCCTTCAACTAGACTTCACCCCATAGAATACAACTCTCTGGCTTCTGTCCTTCAGCCAGTTCGCAGTCCACCTCACTACCTGATCATCCAGACCACACTTCCTCAGTTTAGCTATGAGGATGCTGTGGGAGACTGTGTCAAATGCTTTGCTGAAGTCAAGGTAGACCACATCCACTGCTCTGCCATGATCCATCCACAATGTTATTTCCTCATAAAAGGCTATGAGGTTGGTCAAGCATGACTTCCCCTTGGTAAAGCCATGTTGACTGCCCCTCATAACCCTCTTATCCTTGACATGCCTTAAGATGGCATCAAGGATAAGGTGTTCCATCACTTTCCCAGGGATGGAGGTGAGGCTGACCGGTCTATAGTTACCCGGGTCCTCCTTCTTGCCCTTTTTGAAGACTGGAGTGACATTTGCTTTCCTCCAGTCCTCAGGCACCTCTCCCGTTTCCCAAGACTTGGTAAAGATGATGGAGAGTGGTCTAGCAATGACTTCCGCCAGTTCCCTCAGCACCCGCGGGTGCATCCCATCTGGACCCATGGATTTATGGATGTCCAGATTGCTTCCCCATGCTTTTTCCTTCCTTCTTCTTTTTTCTAACTTTCTGCCATTAATTTCGTTTTACTTTCCCCTGTTCCCTGGCTTAGTCCCATGTCCCATTTCACCAGCTCCGTTCTAGTGATAGCCTGCAGTTAAAAACCATGTTAGATTCACCACTGACTACTTTTGTTTTTAAATGCAACTCCTGATTTCAGCAGCATTTCATTGGCCTGATGCTAGAATGGCAACACGGGGGGGAAGGAAATTGAACTCCCATATTTACAGTGGTTAAAATTACAGACTCAGTAAGGCTCAAAACGAGTTGAAACTCTGCAGTTAGTTCTGCATCATGCCTTTACAGGTGTAGAGGTGTCGTGCAGAGACAAGAGGCTGCTACGAAGCTGCAGACAATGCCATGCTTCAGCATGGAGGGAAACCCTTGAAAAACCTAAAATACATCCAGCAAAGTACATGAAGTTTTGTATTTACTTTTATAGCTATCAGCATATTTTTTTCTGGCTGCATTGCAAGGTAGTTTCTTGGAATTTTTAGTGTCATGACTGTACGGCAGCATGTGCCAATACACATGTCCTTACACAGTAAGTACTGCTGGTAAATATAATTCCTACATAAATGCTTCCTCTGGAAAAAAGGGTGATTTCTTCTTCTCCCTTTTTTGTGACCATGTGTACCAACTGTTAACCACATTTTTTAAAATGTCTGTCTTTTGAGCAGTATGTTGTCCTAGACATGACACTGTCAAAAAGTGTGCTTAAATTAGGCATTCTGTTTTCAAACTCGGCTACTTAAACTTAATTGTGTAAATAAAACTATGGTCAATGAAACTTCTCACTGGTCCCAACCAATTATCATCAGTGACGATGAGAAATATCAGTTCTCCAGAAAATTAGTGCTCCATCAAAATAATAAAGATTTCTCACTAATTCAAAATGCCAGAGGTTGATAATGATTTATTTTGATATCTGAATGTTAAAAGCAACATGAGGTATCTGCAGAACTAATACTTTGTACCTAATGAGCACTCAATTGCTGTCCATCAGTTTGTTAATAATTACCACATGCATAATTAGAGTTAAAAAATTATCTTTACCTTTTCAGCTTTATCTTGGGTTTGATAAACTGATTTACAAAAAGCCTGTAGGACAGAATGATTGTAAAAGCCTCTTTTGCCCTCAGCTCAGTAAGATTATTTTTAAACCCCTGAGAGCTTTTGGTGGTTAGCTGTTACAGCATGTGGGAGAACAGGACCAAGTGTACGATTTTGGCGAATACAGCTGCCATTAGTTAAGTGCAGTGTGAATTAGTGTCTGTAATGCTGAAAATGTTCAGATCCTTTAAAAAAAAAAAAGTCTCTATTTTATATCAATCAATTTAAATACATTAGTTCTGAGGCTTTTTTGCAATTTTTTTGTCACAGGAAGTAAAGATATTCTATGCTTTTTCACATAGAAAAAAGCATTGGATTATGTTAAATACATTATATATATACATTCCATATAAAAGCTATCTTCGTAATACATAGGGACTGCAAAACCAGCCAAAGTTAAATGTGTCTGCACAACCTCTTGCATATTCATTACATGCAGGCTTTTTAAACGTATGCTTTCACGTTAATGTCTATGGAATATTTTAAACCTGTTTTCACTAGAAAAACCTTCCTGTAACATAGGAACGATCATAGTAGCACACCATCCTAAAATAAGCTTTCAACATTTTTACACATCAGCCATGCAGGTTGAGTGTGCTATAGCATTCCTAGCTGTCACTTACTCTTTGCTGGGAGATGTCACCATTCCTGTTTTGCAGGTAGGAAAATCAGGTGACTCTTCCCTTCTCTTGCTGTTAGCATGGCCAGTGGATTCAGGCCACCCAGGGCTCTGGTTTCAGTACACCCAGATGGGTAAGAAGTCATGGTATGGTTATTTTCATCTGCAAGGCTGTGGATGGAGACAGGCAAACAATGAGCAGCTTGGGTACAATAATATCACCAGTCAGTACAGCCCAGCTTGGACAAAGATGGTTGTCCACAGCTTCACTTACACCAGCAAAAAAAAAGTACTTTTGCTGACATGGCTGCTACCAGTTCCCAGAACAGAATTAAGGAGCGTAGCAATTGTTCATCTACTTTCTTTTTTCCCTTTTTAACTTCAGCTCTCAGTGGAGCCTTTGCCTGTATAAACCAAAAAATGACAGTAAAATACTGAGATTTTAGAACTAGACCAGATATTAGACCTTTTGCCTTGAAGAGCATCCAAAATTTTGGAAGTGATTACCACATGGTAATCACAGATTTGTATTTAATAGTCAATCCTTCTAAGAAGCAGTGATTAAGATGTGGATCACAGGTCTGCCTAGTAAATCTTTTTAGAAAGCAGAAATCAGCTCTGGAGGCAAAGCTAATTATTTTTTGCACTTGCTTAGCTGAAGTTCCAGCTTTGATGTGGTGGGTATTCAGTTCCTTCCCATATTGAGTGCTGGGAGTGTACATGCCTCCCATGATTACCACTGCAAAGATATAGTCTGCAGAAGCCTGCAGTGTAAGCAGCATCCCAGAAACACTGGTGTTCCTATGTCTGAATTTCTCTTAGCAAAATTCTTAAACCGTGGTTAATCTTAGAAGCAAAGAGCTAGAAATCACAAACTTGGTATCATTTTTTTTACCCCAGTGACTTGAAAGATTAGCTTTCATAAAAGGTAGACATACTACAAATATCTTCATATTTCTAATATTTATGTTCTTTACAGTCTGTAAGTTCACATTCTCCAATTCTGAGTCATTAGATTCATATTTTCCTAAAGAATGGCTCAAATTTGATAGTATGGTTCTGTAGTCTGATGAGTTAGGCAACTCCTGTTCCTCCTTCATAACAATTTTTTATTCCAGATGTACATGAAAAACTTGGAATAAATCTTTAGTTCTTTCCTCCTGGCACTGATTATAGGACAAAAAAAAAAAAAAAAAAATTATAACCAGTACTCCTGTGTGATCCATTAAAATAATTTTCAGCTTGGCTAATGTCGGTTGCTCACCTTGAAGGTACATTTCTACTGCTCTAATAGACACCATGTCCTCTGGGAATGAAAGTTTTTTTTTAAATAAGACAAAAAAAAAAATCTCATTCATATTTTCTACAAATTCCTTGTCTACTACAAGAAAAAATCGTTTTGAAAGTTATATTATG
The DNA here is from genome assembly GCF_963264785.1 of Psittacula echo. Classification (NCBI taxonomy): domain Eukaryota; kingdom Metazoa; phylum Chordata; class Aves; order Psittaciformes; family Psittacidae; genus Psittacula; species Psittacula echo. The sequence continues at coordinate 140,783,062 of NC_137737.1, forward strand.
AGAATGCCAGCTCCCCTGCTCCATCCTGACCACTTTTCAATCATTTCTGTGAGAGACAGAGAAATTTGATCTCTACAATCTTTTAATTTTTTGTCCCTTCTTTGGACCTGACCAGGAAACTGGGTCAATTAACATAAATGGCAAAAGAGGCTGGACATCTGGGGAATGACACCAAATTCATTTTCCATAAACTTCCAAGTAACCAGATGGCAAATGATTCAAAGGCCTCTCTTCAGGAACCAGCTGTATAGTCCAGTTACCAGACTAGTGTTAGAAGTCAGCCTTTACAGTAAGAAATTACACTTACAACTTTGCCAATGACCTTGCATTAAAAAAAACCTCAAACACCACCAACAAAAAAGTTAAAATAAGAATTGCCACACTACAGGAAATTTATAAGGAGCTTATCTCTAAATGAGGTATAGGCTATCAACAGTTAACTGTATAAAGAATACTTCACAAGAAACTGGTTACTACAGTGTACATGTCTTACCTATGCAGGCTGTATATTCAAAACAGATTAATGTTAATTAAATGGTCCATCAAGCTACAGTGTGCACAATCGATGAGCACTGTCAGCAGGGTAATAGAGATAAATCTAAGACACTGCCAGCCATGGAAGGAAAAGTTTAGACATTACATATAAGGCATGGCATCCAATTTTTGATTTGTACCTCCTCTCAAATTTTGCGTTTACTTTGGATCGGTATTAGGTTCAGTTCATACTTTAGATGGGGACCAACTTCCAATGTTAGTGACTTTTAGACTGAGATGAATACAAATCATCCCTACTGCTCTCACAAACTTAGGCTGAATTCCTCCCTGTCTTCCACTCATAAGCTAGATGAAGCATGACTCTTAGAAAGAAGTCTAAATCTCATAGAAGAGCTTTCTGCTGAACATTTACACTAAGGTCAAAGTGACTAACAACACCCTTCACTAAGTTCAGCTGTCTTTGCAGAATATGCAAATTTAATTAGCACAGAATTTATAGCATAGCATTGTTTCTAAAGAAAGGATTTCGGTCCTTCTGGAACTACCCCTCCCTATCTTTGTATTACAAATACACTAAAATGCCTTCCAGTTCTGAAGCAAAGCCAGGTTTTAAATGAAAATATCATGGGGTATTAACTCCATACTTTATGAAAAGCAAGTATTTGAGTTTCTATTTAATACCCGTCTGACCCAGAATTCCCATCTAACACTCTCATCTCTTTTTCCTCAGAAGACCTACCTGATAGCAGAATATCAAAACAAAAAGGGAACAAACTAGAGTTCATAAACCTCATCCTATCCAACATCAACTCTTCTTTCTGTAGCAGCCCTGCTCCAAGAATAGCACTGCACCAGAAACGGAGACCAGCACATCCCTCAATTGTGTACTGAGATATCTATATGACAGAGTGGAGAGAAATAGATTAGTTATACTTAACATTTCTTTTTAGTTACTTTTCTTTGATACTTTCCAGCCAGGACTGCTGAAAGGTGTCTGGAAGCTTTGGAGAGCTGTGGGAACACAAAAATCTCACTGAAAGACTTTTCTCTGTCAGCTACTTAATTCAGGTTCAGAACTTGCCTCTCTGAATCAACGACTACCACAGGAACATCAGACAGAGGAGAAGAGAAACTTTATTTTAAAACATTACAATGAATGATGTCTGGTTTCTACAGCTTGTAAGTCACTTCTGGTTTACTTGTCTAGAAATGTGCAAGCTCATCTGAAAATTCTATGGCCAGCTCATTTGTGTATCATTCCTCTGCTGTTGATTATCTAGTGTCTAAAAAGGGATGAACTCACCCAGCATCTTTTCCCGAGGACATGTATGGTATCTCCTTCTAACCACTTACCTGTTTTCACAGAGTGTAATTTTCTCCAGGGGCTGAATTCCACAAGGACAATGAGCTGAAAAGTGATTGAGAACAGAATCTACATCTGCATATGCTTGCACAAAGATGGTATGATTTCATTTCCATGACAAGCCAAATCCCAGACTAGTTGGATACTGGTCTATACATGCAGTCTACCACAGTCAAAATTTGTGAGAAACTTGAGCTAGCTACTTTCAGTTGACTGCTTTAGCCACCAAAATAAAATACTAATAAAACCAAAATTTCTAAAGAAACTCAATTAAATAAAATACTAGCATAGTACAGAAGTCAAAGGAGGATTTATGGATTTTTGGTACATCCACACAGAGGAAACAAGTAATAGCATAACCTGGGCAAAAGGCTAAGAAAAGACATTTTGAGTCACTCAGTCTCATCAACTCCGCTATGCATGACAAGCAGTTCTCTGTCATTCACATAAAAACCTGATCCAGTCTGTATACCCAACATTTCATGGTGCCACCACTGTATTTTGGAAATTCTTCTTTTTTTTAATTTATATTCCAGAGCATCTTTTCTTCTTTTTGGGCCTGTTCATGAGTGCCATGACCATTCATTCAAATGTTTTCTAAGCTCAAATATTTTGACGTTACTTTTGTTCCGTGGACAGACTAAATACCAACACATTCTAAGAAATTTTTTGAAATGTTTTGGGAAAAAACAGAAAAGATGTTTTTGTCCCTGAAATAGAAAGAAATATTTCAGCATAAAAATGCTGAAATATGAACATATTTAATTTTCTTGCATTAAAAACAACTGAAGAAAAGTTTACTGAAGGCCACATAGAGTTGCAGCAGCCTGTAATGATGAAGTGCCTCGTGGGAACTGTCATTCTAGAGCCCACCCTCCTGTCTAAGGAGTAGGCAGCCTTTCCTGCAGCACATGATTGCCATGACATTATGTCATAATGCATCATGAGAAGATGTATAGACAATAAGAAACTCAGACTGAAGAGGGAAAGAGAGCCGCAAAACATTTGTACAAATCCATGAGATCATCCATAACACTTAAAGGTTGAACTGACTTCAGATTTACATTTTGAGTGAAGTTCAAAAGATTTTGATTTAGATCAGATGTATTCAAGACAAGGCCTTTTTTAGCTTTCATCTAAAAAAAAAAAAAAATAAAAAATTGTGCTGTTTGAAAAGTTAACATCACAACATCATGGTTTTGAGTAGAAATACCACTTTAGCTATTCCTTTACTATGCACAGAAAGATGAGCCTGAGATTAAAGCTTTCTGGTGAAGAGCCTCTACATCCACATTGCTGGAAGGCAGTTTTCTGAGCAGGTTTGACTATAAATCTTGTTCTGTCTTTGCTGCACAAGGCAGCAAGCCCTTCTGGGACAGAATCAGACAGAAATCTTCTGTTTGCCTTTGAAAGCTCACCAAAACCCAGCATCTCAATAGATGTGTCAAAATGCATATGAAGCTCATTTTGACTCAGCTGTTCTCAGGTGAGGTTCTCAGGCTCACACAAAAAGCTCTGTCCATAGCGCACAAGTTTGGCAACTTGTGATGCTTCAAAAGGCCATTAGCAAATGTGCCAATTTATGTTTAACTAAGCCAGTAAGCAGCGAAATTATTACTTAGGACCATCTTGTGTAAGGTTGTAAGTTCTTGCCTCCAGTCCATCAGTGTTTTTTCTGTCTCTAAGTATGAAAGAATGAATGCCATTTCTGACCATTATTTGAAGATATGCTTAGAATATGCATCCAACACAACTGCAACTTCAAGCACACCCTTCATTGTCAGTAGGCCCAAAAGGTCAGCAGGCAGTTTAGCAGCTTGGCACCTTGGAATGATTTATCTCTGAGACAGCCAGCAGGTTGTCTGTGTGATAGGAAGGCATGGGGTCAATGGGGAGTACTGCTGTGAGATGTGAAACATGCAGACCTTGTGGGAAGGGCAGAAATTTCTCCCTTGGTGATGGAGGATGTTCAAAGAAGAGCAGCAAAGCTGGTGAAGTGTCTAGAGAACAAGTCTTCTGAGGAGTGGCTGAGAGAACTGGGGCTGTTCAGCCTGGAAAAAAGGAGGCTCAGGGGAGATTTTATCACTCTACAACTACCTGAAAGGAAAGGAGGTTGTGGCAAGGTGTGTGTTGGTGTCTTCTTTCATATAACATGCAATAGGATGAGAGGAAATGGCCTCAAGTTGTGCCAGGGAAGGTTTGGACTGGATATTAGGAAAAATTTCTTTATGGAAAGTGTTGTCAAGCATTGCAACAGGCTGCACAGGGAAGTGAAGTCACCATCCCTGGAGGTATTTAAAGATGTGTAGACATGGCACTTAGGGACATGGTTTAGTGGCAGACTTGGTGGTGCTGGGTTAACATTTGGACTCAATGATCTTAAAGGTTTTTTCCAACCTAAATGGTTCTATGATTCTGTATTTTATTTTAAAGCAAAGAACAATAGTGATATGCTAAATTTTATGATGCTGTATTAGCATGGACAAAGTGATTATGGACAAAACCAAAAACATTTTAAAATATGTCAGTTACTCACATTAAGAGTTTATAAATAAAGGGGGTTTTGTTTCAGAAAAAAACCTGTGTGGTAATTTGTTTATTATTTATTAATGAAATAGAAAACATCCTAGAAAGAACAGCACTATCTTAAGCCTCTAACATTCCCTGGAATGAGAATACTGCATTCTAACCTGGTCTTTTTTGTTCATCATATATATAAAGATTATAGAATCATAGAAAGTTTTGGGTTGGAAGGGACCTTAAAGAACATACAGGTCCAACCCTTCTGCCATGGGCTGGGACACGTTCAACTAGACCAGGCGGCTCAAAGCATCATCCAGCTTGGCCTTGAATATTTCCAGGGATGGGGCAGCCACAATGTCTTGGGGGAACCTGTCAAGAGTGCCTCACCACCCTCACAGTAAAGAATGAAAATGACTGAAAAAATGGTGATATTTTGGCTTAAGCTGAAATATGGGCACATCAAAATTTGGAATTGTCTTTTCTTTGGACAATTGTCTTTTCTAATAACTCAAGATTCCTTTAAAAAAGTTAGTCCTGATATACCTAAAGTAAGCTTATGGAAGAGTTATAGATAAAAGTTAAAACTATAAAAATTGGATTGAAGCACTTCGGCCTTGCTAAATCATGCCAATGTGTTGCTGAAGATTGCTTCACTACTTAAATAAGAAAACAGTTATTGGGTATTTATTGAAATGTTTTAGAAGCCAAATATTTAATCACCAATAAACTTGTACTCAACGAAGAAAATACTAGAAATATCATAGTTTCACTATGATTACACCAGAAGTTTAGCTGAAATCTAGAACAAACAGCTGAGGTTTTTCTGTCTTGATAACAGCACTACTGAGCTTTGGAAAAACCCAGGTTCATCACTGTTTGACACATACAGAAGTAAATATAAAACAAATTTCTATAGGAAGAGTTTCAGTTAGGTGCAATCACCAGCCAAAATGTGGGCAATTTAAAACCATTCTGGGGTGATTTATAAAGACACTACAAAACTTTTAGTTTCCTTTAGAGACAGGTTTTTTTCTCAGAAATGTTGACTCTGTTCTGGTGGGGTATAACTTTCTAATCTCTTTCTGAACCAGTGTGGAAGTGTGGAAAATGCTCTGTAATTTTAAGAAATAATTCTTTTCCTAAAAGGTGAGCAGATTCATGTATTAGCCTTTAGCAAGCCTTGAAAACATATTATTATATTGAAGAAAAATATCCATAATCTTGCACACAGAGAAAAAGCGTTAGACGGGATTAGAAAATGCCAGTGTTCTTTGTCAGTAAGTACATAATTCATTCAATTTAGTTAGTGCTAATCTTTTTTCTTCACTTTTTTTAGAACTGACCTGATGTGTCAAATTTACATGCATTTCAATAGAAGCACATTTGCTAGTCATACAGGAAAGATTAACTGTATAGCATGGTCCTTAAGAGTTGCAAACTGCTTTTAAATCCTACAAAGCAATAATTTATAACTATGCTAAGTGATCTTTTTATATAATTGCTAATAAGAATAGTAACACTCTTCCTACACTGAAAGTATCAATTAATCTCTTATATTAAAGATAACTTGGAGTTAATGTATCATTAGATCAATAGTGCCAATTTCAGAAAGTTTTTATTATGTATATACATTTCAAAAATATCAGACTAAAATAAATTTTTTAAGCATCCTTTTGCACATGCTTATCATTATTAAGCTTTTTTAGCATCCTCTCCCCAGTTACACTGGGGCAGTGATACTAAACCAATAGATCACACCGAAGGAAGTAGGACCTGTAAGGGTCTCTGCAGCAACAACTACAAGAAATATCTGCTTAAAATATGTAAAAGAAAATAATAAAAGAAAGACTTCCTGTTAAGAACAACCCAAAACTAGATAAGAGATTGGCTGAATTACCATGTGATTAAAGACTTGGGTTTAGGGTTAGAAAACCTAGAGTCAATTCTCGTATTTACCTATTCACTTCATGTCTTTTCCATAACTATGCATTTGTCAGACAAAAGGAATGCACTTTGCTATTTAAGCAGCTGATATGTTGGAAAGGAACTGTTTCTCTCCGTGATTCTGTACTGTTGATATACAACAGCATCCTGGTGTGAGTAGAGACTAGGCACAATGGTAACACACATTCAAACACCGCCCCCCCTACCCCCCCAAAATATTCCTACAGGTTTTAAGATTCCAAAACAGAATAGTTGTGCCATAGGTAGGGGTACTCCATATCAAAATGAAAATGAACTGGCTACGCAAGCTTATGAGACTTCATTTAAGGTCACAGGGTGAGGTACAAAGAAGTTCTGGAACTAACACGTAGGTGTCAAGTGGGTTTTGAAGCCACCAGAACAAAGGTTACCCTGACTCAGTGTTGGTTTTCTTTGGACTGTGATGTGCACCTGCTAGTCACACAGAGAGGAAAAAATCAGCTGTGTAGAAGAGTGTTCAAGAACTGGAAACTACTCCAAATCTCACAAAGCAGCAACGAACATTTAGTGTTTGTGTTTTTTTCACCCATATGCTTTGTTTCCTTAGGTGGATTTCAGGAGCGATGAGTGAGGGTGAAACATCCCATGACTACTGACCTCGTGAGAATGGGCGATGTCTGTTATTTCCCAATTAGAATCATAGAATAGTTAGGGTTGGAAAGGACCTTAAGATCATCTAGTTCCAACCCCCCTGCCATGGGCAGGGACACCCCACACTAAACCATGCCGCCCAAGACTCTGTCCAGCCTGGCCTTGAACACCATCAGGGATGGAGCATTCACAACCTCCCTGGGCAACCCATTCCAGTGCCTCACCACCCTCACAGTAAAGAACTTCTTCCTTATATCCAATCTAATCTTCCCCTGTTTAAGATTGAATCTGTTACCCCTTGTCCTGTCACTACAGCCCCAGCGTCTTTGTAGGCCCCCTTCAGTTATTGGAAGGCTGCTATGAGGTCTCCATGCAGCCTTCTCATCTCCAGGCTGAAAATTCTGTGGGAATTTGTCAAACCCCTTCTCTACCATTGAGAAACATTGTGCACATCCTATTTTCAGTTCACATGGTATTTATTTGTGTATCTTTTTCCTGTCTCTTCTTCTTCTCACCAGACTAAAGGTAGGCACTGTGGGAAATTAAACTCTTATTTGATATGTATTAATTTTGCTTTTGTATGTTAAGTAGCAACAAAACCTTCCACATTAAAAGACTAGAATGAACCACTGCCATAATCTTTTTTCTTATGAACTAGACTATAGAAGATCCTTGAATAAACAACCACTTAAACACACATAGATCTATTAAAATTATTTCTATGTTTTAAAAAACCAATAAATGTAGTAGACAACTCACAGCATTCATTGATTGTTTGTCCTCACCATTGAAACAACAACACAATGATTTGATGAATCAAAGTAAACTTCTAGGTTCAATTTCTAGACTGAATTTTGTTGAGCATGTGCTACTACTAATCACATCTTCATTTGCAGCACCAAAACCCTCACATTCATGAATTTCCGATCACAGGCTACGTTGGGAAACAAGTCAGCCCTCAGTCTTTTCTCTGTCATGCTGAAGTGAATGGCACTCAGAAATCTCATAGTGAATAACAGATTAAAGGATGGTTTTCAGACTCTTCTGTAAGCCACAAGTAAAGAACACAGCCCTGAGACATCTGCATGGCATTTGAGCTATGTCCTGTGCATCTGGTCCTCCTAGCTCCTGTCTGCCTTCTTCAACCCTCCAAATGAAACTAAGACCAACTCTGCCAAGATCTTTCCAACTGCACACACAGGACTTGCAGCTATTCTCCTAAAATTCCCATTGTTGTTCCCATCCTCTTGCTTTGCTTCAGGAGAACCCTGGCAGTCAAGGTCCCTCCAGAGAAAGAGCATTATTTCTGAAAGCTTCCCTTGCGACTGCCACAGTATGTCATTTCCAGAGATGAAGTGCATCCATCTTGTAGTAGATATATGTAGGTGTCCTGGGTTCAGCAGCAGCAGTCAGTTTTTCTCCTTCTTAGTAGCTGGTGCAGTGCTGTGGTTTTGACTTTCGGCCTGGGGATAAGTACTGATAAAGCCGATGTTTTCAGTTGCTGGTCAGAATGTTTACCCTGACCAAGGACTTTGTGAGTCTCATGCTCTGCCAGGGAGGAGGAGAAGCCGGGAGGAAGCAGGGACAGGACACCTGACCCAAACTAGCCAAAGAGGTATTCCATACCACAGCACGTCATGCCCGGGGATGTAACTGGGAGTTACCCGGAAGGGCACGTCTCTCTTCTCGGTCGGGCTCTTTTCCGGTGGGCGGTACCGTATTCTCTTCCCTTGTTATTTCTCTTATCATTATTATTATTGGTGGTAGCAGTAGTGATTTGTGTTATACCTGAGTTACTGGACTGTTCTTATCTCAACCTGTGGGAGTTACATTCTTTCGATTCTCCTCCCCATCCCTCTGGGGGGTTGGGGAGGGAAGTAGACTGCGTGGTTCTAATTTACGGCCTGGGCTTAAACCACGACAGTAGGATACACTGAACTACATCACACATAAAAGCAGTTGGAAGAAGTTTTGTGGCTAAAAGTTTTTAGCTATGTAATTACGCCCCTCAGGGTTTGCACTGCATCATTTATAGCTTCCTGTATCCTTTTATTCTGCCTCTTTCCAGTTAACAAATCTCAGATATGCTTGGGTAAGTACTCCACAATTGTAAATTCAAAGAAAGTTACAATAGACAGTGAATATTTATGATTGCCACGGAAAATAACTATGCTCTATGCCATGGTTTGTCATTTTAAATCTCTTTTAGGTTTGACAAGCTGAATAACCAAGGCAATTACATTCAAAATACACCTAACCAGAGTCAAGCAACTGTTCTTTCCTAGACTGCAAAGCCATAAAGAAGATGAGATGTAATACTGATAGTGTTAGTGATAGGTAGTAAACTCAGTGATAATTTTAAGACTAAATCTGCTTCTCTCTTTCCCATTTACATGTTTTTCCTCCAGATGGGTCTTAAAAGCTTGCTATCATTTGCTAACTAATTGCTGGCTTAACTGACACCTAGTTATAAGCAGCAACAACAGAACCCCAGATCTCTCGAAGGTATTTCAATATTCTTTGTCCTAGCAAGGAGTCATCAATGATCTTGAGATGTTGGACTGTCCCTTCCATGTCCTGGCTGGATGATATGGCCCTGCCAGCAGCAGCTGTGTATGCTGAATGAGGCCTTACTGCCCCTAAACCCACTGTCATTACCTTTCAAGAAAGACACCAAAATCCTTCCCATGGAAGTCTGACAAGGATCAAAGGGAGGCACAGCACAACCAAGTTTCTACTTCTGTCATCTACCTGAATCTTGCAAAAAAGCAGATTGTCCTTATGCAGAAGTTTAAGCACTCCAGTAATTATGGAAAGTTGTTTGCATACATTTCAGCAGGACCATCTGAAGCATCTATACACCTATTAAACACTCAGCTGTGCAAATGTTTTCCAAAGCTGCATGGTAAAATGGCATTAAATTAGCTGTCTTACAGGCATCTTTTGATGCCAGGCCATTTATCTTTTTTAAGAGGAGAATTTGGAAGTTTAAAAACTTATGGTGAATTGTTGCATATATTCTACAGACAACAAGGTCTTGAAGATGAGTATATTTACTTTGCCTAGTTGATCTTTCAGAAAGAATTAGAAAGCAGCTTAATCTCCAAGGTGGCTCTGAGCAAGTATGGACCTTTAAAGATGTCTATCTCTGGCTCCAGATCTAGAATGTGGATTTTATATCATCTATATTAATAATAGGTCAAGCTCATGCAGCCATTAACTAAGTAGGAGTTAATTAAATTTCTTCTCCACTAGCCCTGACAGGTAAGTGAAAATGTGATTGCATATGCAGTCTAACAGCCTTTAGGGGAGAGTGAACTGAAAAACATGTCAAATGAGCTAAAATAAATAGTTATAATGATCTAACCAGCTGATGGTAAATTCTCATTTTCAGATCAAGTCCTGTGTTTACTTTTCTGCCGGTTATATTATGCAATGCAAAGGGTAATCTATCTACCTGTTGTTACTCATGGAAAGGGACATGATTTTTTTTAAAATTACACCACCATTCATTTTCACTCTTAATTATAATAATTTTCATGATATTTTGCCATCTGTAATGCTGTAAAAAAATCTGGATACACTGGAGTTTAGTAATCCCTAAAGTGCTGCTTTTCAGGCCAAAGAAGCCATGCAGAAAATTTTGTGAGGTCATCAACAGAAAAAGCTCTGTGCTGGAGAAGGATAAAAAAGAACTTCTAATCATGCAGCGTGGAGTTGCAGGATACAGAGGCAGCTTAAGGCTCCTCAGGTGTATGAAACAGTAAAATCTAATTTTGCCATTCCAAGAATGGAGGAGCTGGGGATTTGACCGTGGGAAAGGACAGAACCATCATGGGAAGCTGGTGAAAGTACAAAGTTTGGTGGGTTTGCTTCTGTCAGTGAGGACTGGGCACTCCCACAGGGCTAAGTTGCCTATATATAATCCTCACGCTGTATCTCCACTTCCAGCAGTGACTTTCCTTATTCTGTCACAGGCAATGTAAGCAGGAAAGACATAGCCACATAACAGCCTTCAGCAGTCTGCTGTCCAAGCCAAGCATCAGCTCTGCCCCTGCCCACAGCGGGCCGTAGTGTTTCATTATTGAGATGTCCTCGTTATAGACAAGTTCTTCCTCTAAGATCAGTGCTTGGTATCTCCTTTTCAATGCATAAAGCAATATTTTTGCGATCTCTGCATGCATGAGTGCAATAAAAAAAAAAATACAAGCACACTGAGGATCCTCAATTTGCTTCCCAACACAAGACTTGTTTCAAGTATTAAGGGCAAATACTCAGCTGTTATAAATTGCTACATGGTACAGACAGTCAGAATTCATTTGAAATTCACAGATCTATGGCGATTTTCATTTTCAAGCAAACCACACACAGCAGAGCACTGCTGCTGTAATTATTTGTTCTGTGGTGTGTGTAGATGGCTGAAGCAAGTGGGAGCAGCATTATGCAAGACAAAAGGTAGACACCCGGCCAGCTGCAGGCACCGTGCAAACAGCCAGTGTGTAACTAACTAGTGGATGTTAATAATGTTAATAATGTTAATAAACATTAGTGGGTGATGAAGACAAGGCAAGTTGGATAATGAAGTAACATAAAAAGCTAGAACATGGTTTAGCATCAACTAGTTGGGTGTGTATTTTATATAAAAAAGAAGCCATTGGTAGCAGCAAGCACAGTATAAATGTTACACTTATGAAAATAAATACATTTTAGCAGATTTTAGGGCGTTTTTAATTTCCATATTCATAATCAAATTCAATTTCCCTGAATTTGCTCACTTCTAGCTATATTTGCTTTCTAAAATAGCTTCGTGAGAATGTCTGGTTCTCTATTGTCAATTTGGTTACACAACCACTCATGAACAGCGGTGGAAGTGGAATTACACTGTTTGGTAACTGAGGTATTTGGGCAGCTAACACGCTAACTTCAGAAATATATTTGAGTTCATCCTGCTTAGTCAGCTCTCGTTAATGACACTCAGATTCCCTTTCCCTTATTAAGTTTTGGCTGACCAGAGATGAGAAGCAATCCCACTTGTCAGGACTCCATGAAACCCATATTACCAACAGTGAGGAACAAATAGCCAGAGCAGGGGAAGAAGCCTTGGGCTGGCCTATATACTACTTGTCCTCACACAAACATTTCTAAGACTTAAAATTCTTTGTGAATAGTTTGCAAACAAAAGCAACTGCAGACTGAAAAAGATTATTTATGATGAATGCCTCAATGGGATTTATTTACCACATCAGCTGGAAAATGCTTATTATTTGTAACATTGTTACTAAAATATTTATATTTTTGAAGCAGAATCAAATAGTAAACCATTCAAGCTATGTAATTGTCTTCTACTTGTGTTGACTGCAAACATCTCAATCTTTGCAACAGAAGTAGTTATTAATTAACATCCCTAATTTTCTAGACTTGTTCAGACTGCACTGTTGATTAAATATCCTCAGGACTCAGTAAGAATAAAAAATGAGCGTGTTATAATTTGCCAGTTACAGAAACATGACTACCAGGAAAGTCTCTGAGCTACATAAATACTTACTGCATTCCTACAAAACACAAAACACATGGTGAATCGCCTCCACTTAAAAACAAAAAAGGCAGCAGAATTGGATGTAACTAGTCATATGCTTTTTCACAGCATAAACTATAACTTCTTAGTAAACAAGAGGAAAAGCAAAGATACTGCAAAGCGGTCAACACACATTGGTGCAAGTACCTTTGTGCCCACACATTTATCAAATACAACAAGCATTTGATTTCAATCAGTGTCACTTTCCCCCTACATTGTTCAAGTCAATTCCTGCATTACTTCCTAAGATAAATAAGTAGTAGGAAAGGAAACAAATAATAGAGTGGATAAAGACTGTCTAATAAAATAAGGTATTTACCTCCTCCCTGGTACTCTATTACATCACACTCCCATAAAATATTTCTAAAAATCCATTTGTTCCAGATATTTCCTCCTCTCCAGCTAATACATGTACAGCTCATTCAGCTTTTAGAACACTTCAGTCTTCATATTTTAACCAGTTCACATGGAAATATTTATCTGGATACATTCATGTGAGTTAGAAATGACAGAGATCCAAGGACAAATCCTTGCAGCACTCTGAAGAGTATCCTTACTGGGAAAAGAGACCTTTCTTTGTGCTAGCCATTTCTTAACTTAACCCTATGCTTTCTTTTTCTTGGATGCTGGTCCTGCACTGTGCATGAAGACAAAGAAGCCTGTAAGAGATCATTTATACTACCTGCAAAAGCAGGTGCACTGGACCACAGAATGTTCCTCTGAGTCATTTCCCCTGCACTGCCCTTAGAAATAAAGCTTCATCTCCTACTTGTCTCCTTTGTTCTCTTTACTATCAAAAACAGGATGGTAATTTGTTGGTCTGTAATACAGCACACATCAAGGATTCGGACTCCATTGTGTTAGAAACTACACAAAAAACGATGAAAAGAAAATCTTTACTTTAGAAAGTTGCTGTTCTGAGAATTATGTATGCTAAGTTGCAAAACAGTAACTGACTGGATCAATACAGCATTTGATATGTTTTCCCTTGCTTTGGTCCTTTCAGAAAGCAAGGAATAGAATCAGTTCACTAGCAGCCAAGCTGTAATCAGGTAGCAGGGAGTCGCAATGAAGGTAAATCTTTTGGTAGATTTGAAGAAGGCTGTAGGAATGCCTATGTAGAGCACACAAAAAGCAGAAGTGCATTTGCAAAGACTGCATGCGATTACCATAAATTTACGACGATAAAGGTATTGCCCTTCAGATCACAAAGGCTGACATAGCTTAAAGACCAGATGATGAAAATTCACGAAGATTTAAGATCTATTCAAGCGTAGAAGCACCATAAATGCACAACATCAGGACATGGTAACAGAAGGAGTGAGATGGCTGCCTGTTTGTGTAGCTGCTTGCAGCCCCACAGCCCAAGGAACTGGGTTTCCATTTGCACTTGGATCGACTAAGGAGCACTGTGGAAAGCTTAAGCTGCTCTCTGTAGAGTCATAACACAATACATCAGGTTGTCTTTCCCCACATCCTTACAGGATCAATGGCATAATAAAATCGAGTGACAGTTTTTCTAGCTCCTCTCCTCTCGCTCCATCAAGGCATTTGCCTTCTAGAAACCATTCACGCAGGAACACTTACTCCTTGCTGCCCAGCATTTTTGCTACTGCAGACATAAATCAGAAGCAGCTATTACACCAATCTCAGCAGCCCAGCCAGGATAGCAAACCAGCCCGCCTCCAGGACATCCCACCCAGCTGCCTGCCAGGCTCTGTCCTCCCATCCTGCTGGATCATCTGCACCCTGGCCTTTGTCTCCCCCCTTTTATTGCTACCACCTGCAAAGAATTGTAACTGCTTAGCTGGTATTTCCATGGAGCAACAGTTATTTCCTTGGAGGTGTTTCTTTTTTTGTCATTATGGGGTAGGTCATGGAGCATGACTATATAGAGAGCAGGAATCGGGACACAGGCATAACCAATCCCCATGTGTAGGCAGAAATATAAGAAAATGGCCTAGGTGCATTCAAAGCAGAAAAGAATTAAATTGGACACACTGCTTTTAGCTGCATGCCTCAGTAATGCTTTCCCAGGAGGCAATGGAAGCCTATTTGATTGACAGCCAGAAGCATGAGTTAGTTAATTCTACAGCTCTTGACAAAAAAACATTGGAAGATCTTATTAAAACAAGCAAACCCCAGCCTTTTTTAAAGGTCTCTATGCAAAGACTGCCTGGCACAGGCTGTGCAGTACCTCCACAACAACTTCCTACTGACCCCCACTGTTCGCACACTGTGAATACAGAAGGGCCTTGGACAGCCTGGATTTCCTGTACATGCAGAAAAGTTAATTTACAGCACAGCTGCTTCTTCCTGAAAGTGCTGGCAACCACCCCACAGTGGAGTTGCTCAGGATTTGGAGACACACAGCACACAGGCTGCATACTGAGGAATTACTCTGATCAGGTTGCTGCATGCCAGGGAATCTGGGACAAGCATGAGAAAAAATTTAAAATCCACCTAGGAAAAGTTTTCAGGAAGAAGGAGAATGTGTCTAAGATAACCTAACAATGCAGTAGCTGTAGTCTAGGAGAGGACGACCCTTCAGCCCATTCAGAGAACCTGGCAATCACTCAGCCCATTTGGAAAGGAGGGCACAAATCCTTCCAGCTTCCTGCATTTCCGGATCCCACCAGTCTTCCCCATCACCACTTCTCCCTGGGATTCACTCACTGTTTCCCTAATTTCTCTATCTCCCTACACCTGTGTTTATTCAGCCTCCTGATGTACACAGGCTCTCTGCCTGGGCTGCATGCCTCTTCCCATCCTCTCGCTGTGGTCATCCCTACACACCATTTCTGTCCTTTCTGACAACTGAACATTTCCTGCATTTTCCACTGCATACAGACTTTTTGCACCCCAAACCTTCCCTCTTTCACCTTCTCAGATCACTTTTCCTCTAGAACATAAGGAGCTTTATTTCCAGCCTCCTCCTTTCCCCTTCTTTTTCTGATTATGGCTCCGGTGGCCACTGGCCTGGGAGGATTGTCAGGGTCATTTCCACTTTCCTTTGGAAAAAGCTACCCATCTCACATAAAAACTGGCAGACAAAAAGTTCTTTTGGCACCCCAGCCTCTCATTATAATTTAGGTTTTGTAAGTGAGACTGACACTTCCCTGCTTAGCGAACTTCCCCCTTTTCTTTTTCGCTGTGTTAATAAATACCATTCCTTGTGTTATTCTGCCTGTAGGGTCATGACTGACAAGCTTTAGCTAGGGTAAGCGTCAGCTATCGGGAAACACAATCAAAACATGTTTTTATTCCTCTGGGTTTCTGGGAAACTGTGGCAGAATGTGACAAACCTGAAGTTAAACTATTTTTAGCAGAGGGCTTTGTTTCAGAAACCTTTTATAGAAACCATACCAAGCACACCTTGCTCTCCAGGCCACCCATGCTCCCCAGTGCCCAGGCGGCTGTTGACCATTTCCAGAACTCTGACCTTTCAGCAAAAGTCTACCAGAGCTGGCATTTTGCCCCATGATGAGTTGTGATACCAAGGCTGGAGTGAAAGGGGCAGACCCTTAAAGGTAAAGAGAAGACTATATCAAAAAAGTAGAAGGTATCATTGTGGTTTTAGTGACTGGTAGGTGCTGGGAAAGTTTTAGCAACAGAAGGAGCAGCAGCTGTACTGGCCTGTAACTTCTTTTCTGAAAACAAGGATATAAAATGAGCAGTGAAAGATTGCCAGTATACGAATATGGTTTGTTAATATCAGCTGAATCATTCCTGAAAATGTTTTTGATTTTTGACCTATTATTTTCAAGGATGAAATCTTGCTCTGAGTTTTATAGAAAATACCTGTTAGTAGAACTCAGGCTGCTGTCTCTCCATTGCGGAGTTCAGGATTATGTTGCAGTTTGGTGTGTTCAAGGTCAGTGGTGAGGCTATGTTGGAGCCCACAGTCTCTCTACTGAAAGGAGAGACTCATGGTGCACTGCAGAGCTGTTTAAGAAGGTCAGTTTGTTCAAGCGAAGATCTCTTTTTCAAAAAGATTGTTTGCAACGCAAGCAATCCCACATGTTTTCTTAAACTACATTTATCATGAAAGTTCATGTCTGCATGCATATATGTTTGCATTAGTTTATGTGCAATAAATACAAGGATGTTAAATCACAGTAAAAGAAAAAGGCAAATTTTTTAATTCTTCTACCAACAGAGTGTGTCTGTTGCTTAACTGAAAGCCCAAAGGGGAATAACTCACTAAATATTGAATAAAACCAAAAGCAGGATGAGAAGATTTGCATTAAGTATATGAAAAACAGCAAGTTATTTCCTATTTGAAAATTTTATATAATATTTCTGTAACACGACTGAACTTAAAATTAGACATCTGTTTAGATGGATTACTTAGCACCTTGGCACAGATGTTCTGTGTTTTTTATTATAGCGCTTTAATTAAAGAACATTCATCAGCATTCACTCAGCACAGTTAAGTGCCACTTTGGATAGAGCTGCATGGGGAATGACTTCTGTGTGCCACTTGTAATAGCAGCTTTAAATCAGATGGTGATGGCAAATAATTGCCACAAAGCCAGTCACAACCTTTTGCCACTACCAAGTGCAGAAAGAGGTCGGGAGGGGACTTGCACCCTCACATCTGTGCAGCAGATGCCAACACACCTTCCAGCACTCCTCACTATCCCCAAGAGTCCCTGAAGGGAGTGGAGAAGGCACTGAATAAACCAGCCAGAGCATCCTCTCTTGTTCCCTCTGCCCCACTGCCTCCTCCCATTCCTTCCTGCTGTCTTCCCACTGGCACCAGAGCACAAGTGTGCTTTACCGATAAGGGGTTTTCCAAGTAAAAGTGGAGGCGAGGGGAAGATAAATGTGACACAAAATTTGTCACAGCTAATCAAGGTAACTGAGAGTAATTTAAGCGTGTTCCCATGAAAACTACAGAATGCTACCCAGGAATGGTATGCAACAGTCCTTCAAAAGTATGTGCTAGGTGATGTAGTCAAAAAATATAAATTCTTAAACACTGTGAACTAAAGACAAAAGTTTACAAATTTAACTTCACATCACTGCGAAGTATTTCTGGCAATTCAGTGTATTCATCTCTGTCCTGGGTTCAGCAGCAGCAGTCATTTTTCTCCTTCTTAGTAGCTGGTGCAGTGCTGTGTTTTTGACTTTCGGCCTGGGAACAGCGCTGATAACACCGATGTTTTTAGTTACTGCTCAAATGTTTAGCCTGACCAAGGACTTTGTGAGTCTCATGCTCTGCCAGTGAGGAGGGGAAGCCGGGAGGAAGCAGAGACAGGACACCTGACCCAAACTAGCCAAAGAGGTATTCCATACCACAGCATGTCATGCCCGGGATGTAACTGGGAGTTATTTGGAAGGGCTGGCTCACTGCTCGGTCGGGCTGGTTTTCGATGGGTAGTATTGTATTCTCTTCCCTTGTTGTTTCCCTCATCATTATTATTATTGGTGGTAGCAGTAGTGATTTGCGTTATACCTTAGTTACTGGACTGTTCTTATCTCAACCTGTGGGAGTTACATTCTTTCCATTCTCCTTCCTGTCCCTCTGGGGGGGTGGGGAGGGTGTGGGGAGAAAGGGTGGGGGAGGGGAGTGGACTGCGTGACTGACTTGACGACAGGATTTAAACCATGACAATCTCACAAATGTCTCATGTCAGCCCCTTGGAGGTGCAGCATACCTCCTACCCTGGGCTCTGCCTGACAGAGACCTGCAGAAGTGACTGCTGCCTACCGCAGAAATGTGCTGCATGGGTTTGATTTGCAGGGAGCCTATAATTTGCTGCCCATCTCTTTTTAAACCCATTACATTCCTAAAAATGGAAGCTGTCAGCTGAAGTGATTTCGTCAGCCAAATTTGAGAGACTGCACATTTTATGACCATTAAAGTTTCCTGTAACTTCTCACTTGAATTTTTCCAGGTCTAAAAACACAGGTTTTTTCATTTGTCAAATTCCAAAATAAGCAACAACAGTGATAAGAACTCGTCAGCTCAACAGGAAAAAAAAAAGGAGATCTTTTTCCTGAGTTATTTCCCTTCTTTTAATCTAATGAATATTTAGTATAAAATGCATAGGCAATCTATGTCATTAAGTTACATGCTCTCTTACAGCACTCCCATTTTTGACCCTATGGGTTTGGTTTGTGTTACCCACAGAAGCAGTTCTTCAGCAGTACAAGGAGAAATATGTTCCCCGAAGTCTAATTTTACCCCAGCAATTACAGTCCCTTTCTGGATCATGTGAGGTGCACACTTGTTTCAGGCTAAGGTAGTGCTGAACCTCAAATTCCCCTAAGGCACAGTCTCACTTCCAGCAGAAATCGCCCAGCTGGGTCAAAGTAGGGAGTAAGCTTATGGCAGCCAGAAGCTGGTGTGTCAGCTTTTGCTACCCATACATGTTTTAAATAAACATATCCACATGTTTAGGCTCTCCCAATGCTCTGTTGGCAGGTAGGTAGCTCACCCACAGAGCAGGGAAAGCAGCCAGCTAACATGTCTCTTCAGGCCCACCTTGCTGGATGAAGTGATTTCTTTTTATTAAACTCACAGTTTTATTCTGAAAATCACTCTTAGTCAGATATTTCCTTGGCATTTGTGTTTTTTAAAACTGCTGTCAGTATGTGGCCATTAAGGACAGCAGTCTGTCCTTTTCCACTCTGCTAAGCAGAGCATAGAGCTGATGCTTGGCCAGGAAGCACAGTTCTCCCTAGTTGTTCAGCTGGGGCACCCTAAGATAACTTCTGGAGCTTTGGAGTAACATACACAATAACTCTTTTTAGCATTGTTTCTGAAATAATTTTGTGAGTGTCTTTCTGCATATGTCCTTTCTCTTTATTCTACTGACACTTTTTTCATCCCACTTTATGTCAGTATAGAAACACAGTATCAGATTCTGCTTTGATTCCTGCTATATGCTAATAGATAAACAATCGAATGGCTATGATGGTTTAGCCTCTCTTCTGGTTTTGAAGATGTTAAGAAATCTGAGAGACTTTATTTTGGAATGCATTTCTTATACTCCGATCCCTACCTTGCTATCCATAAAAGACTTTCTGGATGAAAGGTGAAACCCTGCATGCCCTGCTATTTACCTTGCATAACTACATGAATCAACAAGTTGGATAAATATTTTTCCATGAGGAAGGGATGAGAGAAGGATGGAAAGAACAACACATGACAGGTCTCAGTCAGTTCACATAATGCCTGGGAGGTATTTAAATACTTCAGTGAGAAAAGCAGGACAAGAGGAGATGAGGATGAAGGTTAAAAGCATTGAGTGTTCATGATAGAGTTTTTTTGAAATTTCTAGAAAGACTGAAGTGACCTCTTGATTTTGTTATATGCCAAGCAGGATATTTTGTGGGTATGGCTGTTTAAAATGGTTTGACAGGATCCAGATTTCAGTTTAACATCAGTGTGCCTGTATGTTCAGATGCCACTGAACATACTTGCTACTTGCAAGAGTAGGTACAGTTTCTCATCAAAGTATCCTGTTAAAAAAAAGAGGCAGGTAAGAGACCATTTCCTATTCAATGTAGCTGAGAAACCTGATCCTACAGGAAGGTGGCCATTACGCACAATAATTCACAGTTTAGTCAGCTTTAATTTTTATAAAATTCAAATTCTGTGAGACTAGTGTCGTATTTCTGACTTGCTTTGTGCCTTATGGCACAGTGGGTACATTGCTCTCCTTTCAGATGTTAGCCCTGCTATCCTCCCTCTTTCCCACATTTAACCACTCCATCAGCTGCACTCCTGAATCGCATGCTGAATGCACACGGCAATGAACTGATGCAAGCAAGATACACACATTTCTTTCGGGTAAATGTCATCCCTTTGGAAAGCTGAAGAAAAAAAATTAATAGAAATTATTTTTGGGGTAGAATCATAGAATTGTTCGGGTTGGAAAAGATCTTTAAGATCATCAAATCCAACTGTAAACCTAGCACTGCTAGCTAGCACCCTCTCTGGCTGAATCTTAAAGGTGTCCAGTGTTGGGGAATCCACAACTTCTTTGAAGAGTTTATTCCTATGGCTGATTGTTATCATTGTGAAAATTTTTCCTCTTGTGTCCAGTCAGAATATCCCCAGGAGTAACTTGTGCCAATTAGCCCATGTTTTTTCAATGTGAAGGGTTCTGTCTATTCTTCATGTTGTAAATACTACACTGGCTTCGTGGAAATACCAGGTTGCCTAAATAACATAGGTGATTAGAATTGTTTCAGAGATTATACATGCACACAGTATCCTTTTATCCTACAGGGGATTGAATCTTGTGCTGAAAAGAAAACGTGCCGTAGCTTGTTTGAATTTCTGGACAAATTGCTAATCCATAAATGCCACCAGTGTGTTTTTACTTGCAACAGGAGTGGAAAGTGGAGCGGACACGAGGATGTATTGGAAAAGCCGCTACAATAGGGTGGGCAGGATGCAGACAGGATGCGGGTAGGATGGGCATGGCCCGGGCAGGGTCCAGACAGGGTGGGCATGGCCCGGGCAGGGTCCAGGCAGAGTGGGCATGATCCAGGCAGGGTGCGGGCAAGGCGCGGGCAGGGTGGGCTGGATGCGGGCAGGGTGGGCATGGTCCTTGCCAGGATGCGGGCTGGATGCGGGCAGGGTGGGCACGGTCCGGGCAGGGCGCTGGCAGGGCGGCTCCGCTCTGCGGGCAAGAGGAGGCTCATCGTGCTCAGCGCCGGCAGCACAGCGGCCTCTCGCGGCGCCCGGCCCGCCGGGTGCTAAAATCTGCCTGTGAACGGTTACTCTTGATCACCAGCTGACAGCTGCCGTGAACCGGCTGGCACTGCCTGCTGAAATACACAGCCTCTTAACACAAGCCAAAGGAATCGGAAAGGCGATGCGAATGCGTGCCCGCTGACCAGCTCAGACCCTTTTCAAGTAAGGCATGTCAGCCTGCTTCAAACTTCATTGTCACAGGTCACAGTTTTCCGAACTCATAGAATCATAGAATAGTTAGGGTTGGAAAGGACCTTAGGATCATCTAGTTCCAACCCCCCAGCCGTGGGCAGGGACACCTCACACTAAACCATGTCACCCAAGGCTCTGTCCAACCTGGCCTTGAACACCGCCAAGGGTGGAGCATTCACAACTTCCCTGGGCAACCCATTCCAGTGCCTCACCACCCTCACAGTAAAGAATTTCTTCCTTAGATCCAATCTAAACTTCCCCTGTTTAAGTTTGAATCCATTACTCCTTGTCCTGGACAGTACAGTTCCTAATGAAGAGTCCCTCCTCAGCACCCTTATAAGCCCCCTTCAGATACTGGAAGGCTGCTATGAGGCCTCCATGCAGCCTTCTCTTCTCCAGGCTGAACAGCTCAAACTTTCTCAGCCTGTCTTCATAGGGGAGGTGCTCCAGTCCCCTGATCATCCTCGTGGCCCTCCTCTGGACTTGTTCCAACAGTTCCATGTCCTTTTTATGTTGAGGACACCAGAACTGCACACAATACTCCAAGTGAGGTCTCACGAGAGCAGAGTAGAGGGGCAGGATCACCTTCTTTGACCTGCTGGTGACGCTCCTTTTGATGCAGCCCAGGATACGGTTGGCTTTCTGGGCTGCGAGCGCACACTGAAGCCGGCTCATGTTCATCTTCTCATCAACCAACACCCCCAAGTCCTTCTCCTTGGGCTGCTCTGAATCTCTTCTTCGCCCAACTTGTAGCTGTCCTCCTGATGCTGCAGTGCTCCCCATGAAGAATTTGGCTGTGTGTGGATGCAGAGACAAGTCCTGCCTGAGAAAACTCACTGGTCACACAAACCACCCCAGTCCTGCCAATATTTTGTATAGCAGGCCTTGGATCCTCTGTATCCCTGACTCCCAAAGCCAGGGGGTCAACTTCGAGTCTCCACTGGTGGTTTCTCCCAGAGGGTCCAGAAAGGACCATCCTCTCTGGCTGCAGTGTAGAACACATTTTTCACATCTTGCCTTGTCTTGACTGCCCCAAGGGCTACTGCATGAACTGTCTCCTGTTTAATGTATTCAAAGGGAAAGTGTCCTCCACCTATCATGCAGCTGATGCTATAGAGTGGCACTTACACTTCAAAGTGGATCGCACTGACCACACAATGAGCTCAAATAGGAAATCCTATTTGATTGTCCAGGAATCACTGTCTTGAAAAAAGCCGAAATGCACCATCTCAGTTCCCAGCCTTAGGGACAGAGGATGTGCAAATCATGCTGCCTGCCCCTAAAATATGGCAGTGAAACCTGGTGGAAACTGGAAGAGTGGTTTGAGATAGGCCTCATTCAGTAACATGCCTTCAGTGCTGTGTCTGCTTTGCCCATGACAGGTTGACTGATAGTAAACTTTGCTTGGCTCCCAAAAGCTGTTTCAAGCCATTCCTGACAATCACGTATGCTGTATAGATTGAATCATATAGATTGAATAGTGATGAAATAAAACATTTGAATGGTTTTCCATTTAATTTCCAGTTTTGTTTCTACAGTAGAGCCTGAATATGCCAAACAGATCTCTTCAAATTGTGTAATACTTACAAAAATTGCTCAAAGTTCAAGTTCCTGAAGCTGAAGAGCTCCAGCCAATGCTGTGCAGCAGTACTCTTGACAGTTATTCTGCCTGAAGAATTTTTTCCAGACATTTTTTTCCTATGGCCCTCATGTTCCCCTGGATGTTTAAAGTTAATAACAAGCAGTTTCTAATAGTTTCAGCTTATGAGTCTAGCTGCATTTATTCAACAACATAAAAGAGCTGCTCATCATCCAGTTTTGTTAGTGTCTCAGCTCTAATCTTGACCTAGTTTGTGAATGTTTTATTTATTGACAGCGGACTACACAAACATCCTCATCTCAGAGGGCTTCTAAACAGGCTCAGTCCAAGAAGACACAGCTTCTCCAGGGCATCTCCACCTCCCCCATTTTTGTTTTTGTCAGCTACTCCCTCCTTCATAAAAGGTCTTTCAAGCTTCATTTTTCCTTAACAGTGTTTCTATCATCCTTTCATCAGGAATGATTGCCAACAACTAACAATTAATTTCTCCTTTCTTGTATGAACTATGACTACAAATTACACACACAAATCTTGTACTGTTGTTGGAAAGTGTCCCTGCTGATATGACTCATTTCCCAGCTGAGATTACAAGTACTTTGAAAGGTGAGGCTTTGCATTTTTCTCATCTTTCAATAAAAATAATCAAGGAAAAGAGACAGTCTGAAGCATCAAGGAAGGAGGAGCAGCAGAAACCCTGAAAGTATGTATCACTATGGAACCCTTGAGCATGTATCACTAGCTTCATCAAGATCTACACATAATAATGTGAATTTGTTACACTGGGCTTCCTGGTACTTTATGGTACTTCTAATTTAGAGAATGGACAGAAGTACTAAATGGATTAAAAGCTATACATGAGTCAGCAATATGAGCTTGCAGCCAAGAAGGCTGACTGTATCCTGGGCTGCAAGTGTGACCAGCAGGTCAAGGGAGGTGATTTTGTCTCTCTACTCCACTGTGGTGAGATCTTACCTGGAGTACTGTGTTCAGTTCTGGTTCCTTCAACATAACAAGGACGTGGACCTTTTGGAGCAGGTACAGAGGAGGGACACAAAAATTGTCGGAGAGCTGGAGCACCTCTCCTATGAGGAAAGGCGTAGAGATTTGGGGCTATTCAGCCTGAAGAAGAGAAGGCTCTGGGGAAAACTTATAGTAGCCTTCTAGTAGCTAAAGAAGGTCTTATAAGAAAAACGGGGACAAACTTTTTAGATAGGACAAGAGGTAATGGTTTTAAACTACATGAAGGTGGATTTAGACTAGATATAAGGAAGAAATCTTTTATTGTGAGGATGGTGAGACACTGGAACAGGTTGCTGCAAGAAATTCCAGATTCCCCATCCCTGGAAACGTCCAAGGTCAGGTTGGACAAGGCTCTGAACAACCAGATCTAGCTGAAGATGTCCCTGCTCATTGCAGGTGAGTGAACTAGATGATCTTTAAAGGTTGCTTCCAACCCAAAATATTGTATGGTTCTATGATTAAACTCTTAATGTCAGCATCTGAGTACATCCTTCAGCCAAAAGACCAAAAAATCCCAAAACCACAGCCAAAGAAAGAGCTCACATAGAGACACAGAGGAATTTTTCTCCATTTAGCTCTAAAATCTAACATAATATTTAGTAGCTGTATATAGAAAGAAACTAGCCCTTTATACCCTCTACCCCTTGCCGTACCTTTACAAGAAGCTCAGGAAAGTGGGCTCCCTGCAAATTCTGAAACTAGTTGGAACAAAAGGTATCTTCTTTCAAGACAGCCATCATACTGTTTGCAATACCAGAGTAACGCTGTACCAAACAGCCACTGCCTGAGAAAACCAACATCAAATGAGAGCAAATAGAAACTTCTACTGCAGGAGAAGTTATTATAAGGGAAAGCATAACAGCCTTTAAAAGAAGTAAATTGACCAGGAGAATTGAAATACTCCTATCTACAGAGTAGCACAGGCTCCCCAGAGAGCTACAAAGCCCATGGACTCCCTGGGGAGGCTCTGGTCACCAGTCTGAGACTCAGGGTCAGGCCTGACTGCAGTAGCATCTCAGAGCTGCTTCAGCTCTGAAAAACCTCCAGAAAGATACTATGACTGCTACAAATTCCTACAAGAAAAAGGAGCCACAGCAAGAAATGGGCAGAGCTTAGGGGTGAGGGTGGAAAAAAGAAGATAATTCCTGAAGTCTCTAACCATCTCTCTAACCAGCCATGGCCATTTTGACTATTGGCTCACCGTGTGGTCTTAGACCAGGTGTTGCCTGCCTCTCCCCCCAGCATATTTGCAGATTGAATTTACTTTATTATTTTCTCGTCATGTGCACAGGTCCACCTTCTGTCCAGCTTTTTGTTTCTACCTCTCCCCCAGCTGTTGCCTTCTCAACATCTCATCAGCATACACTTTCAATTCCCTTTGAGACTATTTATAAAGGTGTAAAGGAACATAAATTCACAATTTTCCACCAAATATATTCGAGATTTGACTACTTCACAGCATACTAAAACTGGGCTCACACAAAGAGGCTTTCAAAAGGTCAAATTCTGTGAATATCCAGTTTCTAACTACACTGTATTCATCTGTGCTTGTATTTTTTTTGTGTTCATTTTGTCAGACTATACTAACAAATGAGTTTGCTAATATTATTTATGGGATAGTAAATCTTACGTGCAACAACATAAAATTCATATTAATGAGCAGAAATCCATCACTGATCTGTATGTTCAGTCAAAACAAAAATAAATATCTGAGACTGTGAATACCAAATTCTCACTAAGTCCTGAAGATACACAATTTGAGGATTAAATTATTCATAATATTTCCACTGGCTTGAAATAATAAGTATATTTGACAAATTTGTAACTCATTTGTGGTTAATTCTTAAATGGGAAAAGCTAAAAATTGCTGTATATGTGATTCTTGCAATTTATTAAAATAATAACCTCCTAATTTTAATCAATTTAGACTCTTGAAAGTTTCCTAATGAAGCCCACTTCAATTAGTTTCAAGAAGATTTTATCACACTCAAAATTGATTTACACTGATACAATTTCCCTGCTGTCAGTGGAGCTAAACTGATTTATCCTTGATGAAGATCTAGCCTGCAACAAGGTACAGAAAGTGCTCACAGCTGGAGGTTCCTGTGGTGGTGCCCCTGGAGAAGGGGAGCTCTGGCTGGTAGACAATTTATCCAGTTATTTCCATCACACCCTTGGTCACAGCTCCTCTGCACACCTGCTGAGAGAAGGGGTGGTCAGGTATAATCCTGACGTGACGTGAAGATGCCACATCAGAATTCATTGCACATATTTCTCATTTTATTTTGAGCATCTGAGAGTCACAGAATGGGAATCTGTTGCTTTCTCCATGCTTCATCCCTTCAACACAGTGAGATTGTGAACTTTGCAGTGAAGATGTCACTCCTGTGATACATCTAACATGTACTAACATGTGATTTCATCTTATTAGGCACTCAGTGAAGGATAAATTTTTTTCACAAAATATTTGCAATAATCTCAGCCAATTTGGAAAGAACGAGGAAAAATGAAAACAGAAAGCAAAACCAGAAAGAGAAATGAAGAAATTAAATCCAGGAGGAAAATAATAGAGGAAAAGGAGACAATTAATAAATACAATTAAATATGACCTGAAGGTGTTAACGAATATAGTGGCACTGTGGTCATCAGCAGAACGGTGTAGCATTCAGTAGAAATCGTCAGCTTTTGTGAATAAAGTCTTCAAGAAAAGAGTTTGTCGTTAGATGTCGGCCCTTGTTCTGCCCTTACATCATCTTCTTTCTTATCCTCACAGCCTTCAGCCATGCTGCCATCCAGTTGCTTGGAGGTTTTGTCCCCTGTCCTCTTCTCTTCTACCCCTTCCGAGGCACATTCCACTTCTTTTACTACCCCTATGGCTTATGGAGAGTCACAGCTTGCCCAACCAGGCCCTTTGCACCCTACAGCAGGAGCAGGCTTGCCTCACAGGCAATACTAAAGAAATCAGAAGGACGGCTGTAGCACCCTCCCTGCTTCCCCAGTTCTGCATGAACAGGTTCCTAAACCAGAGGGAATTAATTTCTTCCAACTCCTGCAGTTCTCCCTGTTGACTGCAACCCTTTCAGAGGCAGAGGTGAGGAAAGTAGTCAGGTACACAGCGCTCGCTCCTCACCACACCATGCTGGGAAATGTGCATCCTTTGGGTGCACATCCAGGAGCCACTGCAGCCTGTCACACATGTTCTTTGTCTTGGAACTTATAATTAATAGATTGAAACCTCTTTTTAACCACATGCTATCCTCCATCCCCAGGCTAGATACACAAAATAAGGAGGGGGCCAGGAGGCACCAGCAGCTGGGATGGCTTGTCCAGCACACATCAGAAGTGGTGGCAGAAGCAGAATGCAGTTCTCCTGCCTTCCTCAGTCAGTTTACTGAGACTGTCCCCCGGTAGAGTGAATAATTTATAGCTCTGCATACTGCTAAGCCATTACAGCTCTGGGCTTTTATTCTGGATCATAAAAGTACCTTGGAGGGGTTGAATCAGTTATATTAGATGACATATCATCAGTAACTTTTTTTCCAAATCTGTCTTCTCCCTCACTCAGTCCCCCACACCCCTGGTAAAGATTCACTGATTTCTGAGGTAAGGGAGAGAAAAAGAATGAGAAGGTCCTGATTACTAATGCAGACCTTGGATTTGTCTTATGGATGATGTTCGGCTTCTAGCAAAGTTAGTGGGTGCTACTGCTCTATGTCAATGTGGGGGAAATCAGATTGACTGCACAGATCAATGCCTCAGACACAAAAGACTTCTGCATGCAGGCTCAGCAAAGATCTGTTGAAACAAACCATTTAATCCATGTTCAGAGAGATGAAATTCTAAGAAACAAGCAAGTATTTAAACCAGACCCTGAGTGTGAATAAATCCCAGTATCTTCAGCAGGAACTGACAAAAAAGTTCTAGTGGATTTCCTAGAAAAATGACAGTCTGCTATTTGGGAGCTGCCAGAGAATGAGGATGTTTCCTGTATTGATTGATGCTATAAAATACTCACCCACAACCAACTCAAGGGTACTCCTTCCAAGAACACAATGCTTGTGACTTTAATGGAAATGAGAGATAAGGAGAAGATCCTTCAGGCAGCCTGGAAAGAGAGAAGCATTGAATTCCAAGGGCAAGTGATAACAATTTCTCCAGACTTCAGCCAAAAGATACAAGAAAGAAGGAATTGGTAGAACTTTAAAATGCCTTTGTAGATTTTAAATCTAAGTCTGTCATCTTTTCTGAAACTTGGAGTTCTACATGAAAATTAGATTACCTCCTCTGGGATGCAGATTGAGGGAAACAGTATGTAACAGATACTACCCTTGTTGCCCAGGGCATTCAGATGGATTAGTTGCTTGTGTTTTGCTGGCAGAACCCAGGTAGTGAGTCCCAGCTATGTATGCTGTGCAGAGGGCCCCGTGGGAGTTACAACCAGCCCACCAAGTCTACTCCATCACTGGGACTGAGACAGATGGTACAGCTGCCAAAGCTGGAGAGGCCGAACATCTGGTAAATGTGTTGATTTAAAGCAGTTCTCAAGCAGCAGCCGCTGCTGTGGATGAAACTAGTAGAGTTCAGAGCTGCTTCCCCGGCCAGAGCCCATGAGGGAGCTGGGGCAGTACTGCCACAGCCTATTCTTGGAAGCGAGTACTAAATATTTTGGAAGATGAAGAAAAGCAGCCTCCCTCCTGGGCAACCTGTCAGGGATTGCTGATATCGGGAAGGGAGTCAGCACCATGGAAGGTTATTGCTGCCACTATTTCACAATGATATTTAGATTCCTTTAGGAAGGCTTTGGTCAGGCTTTTATTTTATTTCTTGGCTTTGTCAGTAACTTCTGTCTCTCCTTCTCTCTTTTGAATAAACAATGTCTGGTTTAAACATAACTCCAGTTCAACTTCTGACTCTTCATAGCCAGAGATGAGTAACAATTTCCCTGGGGTACAAAACAAACATAGGGAGAGTTTACCAGCCCAAAGCAGAGACTATAGCTTTTGTGGCTGCACCCTAGGTAGTTTTAGACTGGCAGTGTGGAAGGCTGGGCACATTGTTTTCTGGTTTTATTTGGAATTTGAGACATTTTTTGTCCCTAGTTGTCTATAATTGCATTGGTACCAAGTGATACCACACTGCGTAAGGGCCACATAAATATAACCTTAATGATACCAAGTCATCAGAAGAAGATTGAGGGCAGGTGACTGAGGAAAAGATCACAAGCTCGCAAAAAGTACTGCTGTTTTTCTAAACTGCATGGACAGCCTCAGAAAAGGCCATGAGCCTGCTATTAAGTACTGCTGTTGTGCCCAAAAAAGAGACTACTTGGGAGCTATAAGGCCATATTATCCTGAATACCAAAGCCATTCCCACAAGTGCAATGTCCATAGATATTTTTGAAAAGTTCACTGCATGACTCTGGGAATATAATTATTTATAAGAAGAATTAATTTCAGTAGAAAGCAAATACTTTTTGTGTGTGTCCAGCCCACTACATTAGAAAATTATTGCTGACAATGCTGTCAGGAAAACTCTTCAAGTGTGACTCACATAAAAGGCTAAGTGAGACAGTGTGCTTGATGGTCAGATACTGCGGATACTGGAGAATCAATTTATAACTGTAAAACTTGTCAGGTTTTACAGCAGAAAGGTTCTTCACCAAGAAATCGCTGTGAAGTGGCCACCCTGCCAATAGCAGTGAGATCACTCTGCTTCTGCCAGCCTTTCTTGGATAAAAAGTCTGCAAACACGGCCAGAGTTTGCCTATGCCTTTTAGTCATACAGTTTCCTCTACCCTACAGGTCCTTTCATTTCTGTGACTTTCAGTACCCAAAGACTTAATGTTTGATATAGTAGGGCCTGGTTTACACCTTTAGAACTGAGGAGATTTTTGCATGTTGATAAAATTTGACATGTTTTATCTGTGCTCTGCCATCAGAGTACTAATGGGAATCCAAATGTTTTTAGAACTTTTTAACTGCCACACAACCCGTTGGTAGTGATACCCTATCTTTAAATCAGAAAATAGCTTCTTCCTCACTATCTTATCAAACAGCACCACATAGTCCTACAAAATGTAGCATGGCTGAACTACTAATGGGGAGATGTTTACATATGAGATGGGAAGCTATGAAACCTGATTTGAGTAATCACAGGAAATGAGGGAAGCAAAGTGTGGTGGAGAAGGAATTCCAGAACTGACCTGAAAAGGGAAGAAATTTGGATATGAAGGCTCCTCTTAAAAGCACCAGAGCACAGATAACAAGGCGTGATGAACAGGGGTGGAAGAGTCGTATTGACACTGAGAAAGTGATTATTTCACTAGTACACAGAAGATCATGAGAAGTCTGTTAATATTAATTTTGTCAGTTTGCAATTTCTTGATCATTAGTGTTAAATAATTTTTTTAAATTTATGTAAGTGTAGAGAAAGAAAAGCTAAGAATTTGTAAATTCAAGGAAGCGCACTTGCACAGTGAAAAAAGTAACGAGATTTTGGTTAAAAAAATAAAATAAATTAGAAAGTTTTAGAGATATTTACGCTTCTAACAATCCAATAATATTGGCATGAAGGTTGTGGGACTTTACCCCTCTCACCTCCTTTTGCTCCTATGTTTTTCTCACTTCAGCTATCAGATACTCATCTTCTTTTTCATCCTCCGCATCTTGCTTTGGTTTTGGTATGGTGGATTCCAACCTCCATCCACTCCAACAGTGCCAGCTGTTGCTGCCTACTTTTACTGTTTTGCCAGAAGCATTTTCCTTCTTTCTCATACAATGCTCCCAGGCTTGGGAGAGTCTAAGAGAATGGTCTCCTGAGCCTCCATCCTTCAAGCCCCTTTTCCATGGTGTCTATAAGACAATCTGACACTGATGAGATGACTGGTGGGTGGATAACTTTGTCCATCGCCTACTACAGTTGTCTTGTTCCTTCAAGCCTGTCTATAACCATCTGATTGACAGGGCATGTGGGGTTCACTCCTATTAATTCTCTTGCATTTGTACAGCATTCTGGGACAAGCCTCTGACTAGAACTGGGAGGCACTACCTCAGTAGTCTATATATTGCAGCAGAAGTATGTGGTCTTTTTGTGTAAGAAAGCCCACTCCTGATCTGAAAGTTTAAATATAGAAAAGACAGAGTGTTTTATCCTTGCCTCACAGAATATCCACTTGGATTTAGAAGCCAGCTCAGAGTGCCTTGCTCATTCGCTGAGTTCAGCATGGCTGTAATGTGCTTAGTCACAGTCCTGCTCTTGAAAAATTGATTCCACTGTCAGAAATATTACCGATTCCAGGGGCATTCACTACTGTAAATATAAGGACTATTGCAAAAACCTGGGAACCTCAACGATCTTAAGTATCCTTTCCAACCTAAATATTTCTGTGATTCTGTGAAATCATAAAACCCATGGTCAGCTTTATAAATGTGCTCATCAAGTGTTCTAGTTCATGTGAAGGGAGGGAGCACAGACCCCAAGTACTGGCAGGTTCATTTCACTCAGAGTGCCCTAGTCCAGGAAAATCTCAGAAGAAGTTTTCTTAACCAATTTTTGTTTACTTGTTACAAACCTGTTAGAAATAATATTAAAAAACCCCAACCTTTCTCAACAGCTCAACATTTTTTGGTTTGTCCCATAATGCTTTTCCTCCTTCTCCTGAGTTGATTGCAGCCAGCACAGAAGATACATCCAGAAACTGACACCTGAGAGACTCTGAGCCATCAAGACACCATGTGGCCTATACCCATTCATCTTGGACCATAAAATGGAAGGATAGCAACCCTCTGTGTCCCTTGGTAAACAAGCCTTTGTAGGAATGATGTGGCAGTCAGGTGGTGTGGGCCATCACTTTTGGATCTAGTTGAGCTTGAGCAGCTGAGGGGAGAGTGCCTCTTTCCTCTGCACAGCTGTGCTGAAGTCCATGCTGCTCTTTCTTCCCACACTGCTGGTTAAAGGACGCTGGCTGAGAACTGCATACTATGAAAAGAATTTTAAAATCTCATCCATTTTTCTAGCCAAACTATAAGAAGCATAGAGGAGTAGAACAAGAATGAGGGGGAGAGGAAGAAATCCCTCCATTCAACTTTAATGAGTCTTTAAAAAGACTGATTTTAGCATGCATGATAGGTTTGGATAAATATTAGGCATTTTTATTTGCTTGATTTTTGTTACTGGATTGCTGTCCATTGCAAGATTGGCTGTATGAGCATTCCGTGGCCATTGCACCCTGCCTCAGGCTGGTTATTTCTATGGGAGGGGAATGTGGCAGGTCCAAGTAGCAGAATCAAGGAGCTTCTCCAACTATGGTACCTGCTGGCACCAGAGCACAAAGCATTTGATTCTGATCTTTCTTTTTGTGGTAAAGGTTTAGACCAATATGTGCGTATGCAGTGACAACAGAAAGCAATGCACAGGAACCCAGTTGGACTTATAAGCTACACGTTTCTACAATACAGCCTAGTTAAATGTATCCTAAATATAATTTGCTACTAAAGATAAGATAGAAAAAAATACATAGCATATGATAGCCATATCTCTTGGTGTACTCCTTAAAGATTCGCATAAAGTAGTGATGAGGAGGACAGTACAAGGACATGAATAGAGTATAAAAGAATAGAAGTTACTCATGAAAAAACCAACCAGTGGCCATAAAATGAAATATCGTCATGGTGTACCATAAAATGAAGAGACCTGAAACCTCAGAGAAAGAAATACTCTGTGGGAGTTTTTCAATTGTAGACCATGTTTTTAAAAAGGTTCTGTTAATCTTCATCTGGACGCTAGATGGGGATCTTGAGTCAGCCATGCTAGAGACTTTTATCCTGCTTTTTCTTTATTTTAATGTGTTTTATCCCGGACAAAGTATGTGCAATGTAAGTTTACTCTTCAGGCATTTATGTTTTTACTAAGGGTTGGTTTTTTTTTGGGGAAGGGTAATCTACAGTAAATAAATATTTACTTTTCGTCATACAAGTTTAATTAAGATTACACTGCATCTTTCAAAAGAGAAGGAAATACATCTGGAACTGTAGAGCACATGCTCTTCTTCGTCCTAATTGTTTAATTCCAATGACACATTGAAATTGTTTTCTCACTTTTCAGTGCGGGATGTGGTTTACAGTGACAATTGTCTTACCGCTGTGTAGCACAGATTATCACAAGGGGAAAGATGTCAGAGTTGCTCACTTGCAGAAGTACTAATGACCCAAGCATTGTTATTCCATAAATGGGATCTTTGTGTGCTAACTAAACCTGAGTAATACAGCTGTGAAAGCCGCTTTCCTTCAATCTTCCCCAAATTTTTCTATGACTTTCTATGACTTGTACACACAATAATAAATTAATCTCTCTTGTTAACATGCTGTTGTTTGTTTAATAAGTACCTCTTTCTTTTATGCAATATCAATCTAAGCCATACAATATGAGCCACTGTCTTAAACAGTTCCTTTCTTGATGGATTCTTTCTCCTTTCTGCAGTAAACTGGGCTTTGCAAATACCTTTGCAGAGTGGCACATGAGGCACTGACCTCAAGGTTTTGAACAGTGCTATGGCTGGCCTTAACTAAAATGAGTTTGGTTGTCTTAGCTCATTTTGTAGGGGCACGCTAGTCCACACCACGTAACATGCCGTTTAGGATTATTGATAGTCTCTGCCCAGAAGATGCCCAGAAGATACCCAGAAAGGAATTAGTGAAAGCATTGGAGGATTTCTTGCTGCATCTGTAGAGACAGGGTATATCCAAGGTGAAATGGGATCATTCCTTGGGCAGGAGAAAGGAGAGACAGTAAAAAAACAACCCTGCAGTGGGCCTGTTGTTCTCAGTGTCTCATGCCATTAATGTTGGAACACTCTGCACTGAAACATGCCAGTGGAGGAATAATTCGTGCTGCAGAGAAACAAGCTGAACACTGAATCAGTTCTTTTAAAAGGATCAGTTTTTAGAATGTTTGATAAATAAACAATTGTTTCTCGATATGGGGAATGATTTTATTTGATGGCACACAGTGCTGCTTCTGCAGAGCAGATTGCTCTGTCAGAGCAAAGGGAAAAATAATATATTAAAGACATGAGATGCATGAAAAATGTCATTAAATAAGTCTTTACTAGCCTTGAAATGGGATGGTTTGCATAATTGATTAATCATAAGGGGACATTTTTGGTCACAGAAATTATCATTAGTACAGCTCCAAAGTTAAGTAATTTTTATACTAATAAAAAAAATGCCATTTCCCCCTCAGATCTTTCCAAGATCTCTTCTTCCTTTTTGTCTCCCTGACTTTTACAGGCCTTAATAACTGAATGTTATTTAACAAGAAGTGTGGGTGATGAAACCATTGCCAGCACATTTATCCCCATGGCGCTCTGTGAGAGCAGCATCATCCTTGGGCCCAATCCTGTGCTTGGTGTGATGCATTACCTGCCTGCACCAGCAGTTTGGATTTGGGCTTTTCTCTCCAAACTCCATTCAAGGAGAACTCCCTGAATTGCCTTCTTTTAAAAGACAAATATAATTATGCCAAGCAGCATCTTTGTGCACCCTTTTTCCATCTAGTGTTAAAAGGCAACTCTACTGATCCAAAAATCATTCTGACGGATTATTTCACCACCTCGTGGGCTTGACACACACATGCACACACTCTGTGAGACAGTTTGCAGTCCTTTAGGATGAATGTGGTTGCATCTAATTCAGAGATATAACAATAAGTTTTTTTTTTTTTTTTAATTGCCAAGGATTTAATTAAGGGAAGCAGCTTTAGATACACAGTTCTCAGAAGGATTTTCTTTAGCCTGCTTTCGTTAAGTTTGTTTTACATTGAATAAAACAGGGATTGCCTGGAGCAGGAATGGGTTAACCAAGGCTTGCCATAAATGATTTCTTTAATGAAAAATAAATGGACTATGGATCCTTTCCTGGACCCACACAATGAAGTGGCCATCTTCTCTACTTCTCATTTACTGTAAATCCTTCAGGAGGTACAAACAGTTGGAAATCACACCCACAACAAAAGGAAGAATGCAGATGTTTGGCATCGTACAAAGGACTTTTCCATTTGCTATTTGCTATAGCCAGTTCAATTTGGTTTATTTAATCAGGAAATGATCCTTAAATTGAGACATATAGTACCTTCTCATCACAAATGTCCTTCTCAGGACATCTCTAATCAAGTGCTGCAGTACACTGCAGACAGGAAAATGTAGTCAAAAGCTCATTTATTACTCCGATTTTTTAACATGAAAATAGGGAATTATTCATATACCTTAGTAACATATTGTAATGGCCTCCAAACACAAGCATAAAATTGGGGTAAAATTAATCCTGGTCTGTAAAGCTTTCTGATTTGTGTTTGTGTATTTATATACAGAACATAATATATATGTAAACACTAGCTCACTATTCCTACTACTAACTTATATATGTACTGAACGTAATTACACAGAATTGAATATTGATATATATAGGAAATAGATAGTGTAAATATTTAAAGGACATTGCAACAGAATTATTTAAGAGAGAATTCCAACGCATTCTGATAATAATTGTACAAAATCAAGATTTCCGTCATGAGTAATAGTGGTCATATTTGTAACTGGATTGCAATGTTTTCTTTAATCTGTAGTTACAGTTAGCAAAATTCAAAGCTGAGTCTGAAGATTTCCAGTTTCTTACCAGTTGTTTTCAGTGGAGTGGAACCAGAGCAATGCAGAGACTTACATCTTTTGAGATTCCATGGGGCAGATTTATATATGTCTTTGGCTGTAAAAAACACAAATGCTGATTACTGAATACCATAACTAGTACTTAAAAAGCCCTTACCATTCTCCTCCAAATTTGCTTCTATTCTACCTCCATTTTATTAGTCCAATTTTTCAATTTGAGATATTCATATTTAGTTTCTTGAGAGTTATTTCATTATCTGATAAGTATTTTAAGCAAGTGTATTTTAATCCTGTATATGTTTTAAAAGATCTCTTGCATAAGCAGGGATTTTCAACTTACAAAAATATGTGTGCATGCTCTTTTATCAAGCTTCAATGATGGCTGTACTGAAGTTCATCTCTTTCAGACTCTGCTTTGATATTTTGTTTTTTTGTACCAGCCTGCATTGGCTGTTCATTATTACCAAATATCTGTATGAACAGGAACACATTACAGTGCTGCAATATACTCAGCCAGTGTGACATATATTTATTTAGCATTTTTGAATCTGAGGTTTTGTGGTAATTTGGTCTCTAGACCCACAGCTGAGATTTACTGACGTGGTCTGACTGCATCAGAGGTGCACAGATACCACTCCCTTCTGAATCCACCTGCCAGTATGTTTTCATAACGACCTTAACAGCTTATTGAATGCTGTGATTTTTTTTTCCTCAAAAAAGTTGTTCAACAGATATATCCTTTCTTTCAATACACCATTTCCTTGTGTGCTCCAGTTCAAGAAAGTTTCCCACCTTCTGTATTCAAGCAAGTTCTGAAAAGCATACTTTAATTTTGACAGGCCCAAGCATGTTTCTTAACTTGGTGTGAATATTCCCAGGAAGTGAATAATTATTTAATATTTACATTATGAATGCATGACAGCATGCATACTATCATGACATTTGAAAGATTTAAATATTTACAAACACATTAGTCATTTTTGTCCAGTCCTGGAAGAAACCAGGGTTCAGCTGGTGTTATGGGGAATACTTAAAAATATAAGATTTTCATGGTCTCAACTCATATAGAGTACTAAAAATCTATTGGATAGCAAAGACATTCAATCACAAAACCAGGTTGCCTTCAGACTAGTGACCTAGATAAGATGGGATCTGTATTCTATTGTCACTCCCTAAATTACCTAGGCATGCATGGCACTTTATCACCTTTCATATCCAGTGTGTTATAATATGCTGCTAGATCATGTAACACAGGAAACTGAAGCCTAACATGCTATTCCTGTATTTATGATGCTTTATGTCTACTATGCCTTTATGAAAGAGATGTCTAGCCTACTGGTTTTGTTGCAAACTGTAAGAAAAATAAAAATAAAATAAAAGTTACTTTTCCTGAGACAACACAATTAAACCCCCAAGAAAATAAAATTTCTTCCTTGACCCATAGAGCTCCATATAGCCAGGCAGGACTGACTCCCATCTACCTTGCTGTGCACATTCTCCTAAAGTGTATTAAACGTACATTGATTCAGCCAGCTGTTAATTCAGAAGACTGAGTGAATTGCCCAGAGACGGAACAAAATATCTCTACCTGGAAAGACCAGTGTTGTCCACAACCTATTAGGTTGTTCATAGAAAGCCCACGTTATTTCTGGCACAATTCTGTTCAGTACAGATACTTTTCATGGAAAATCTGTTTCCAGTATTGTGCACATGCCACTATCCCCTCTCTTGTCATAGTTGAATGCTGACATAAATCTTTTTCTAATAAAATGAACTATTCAAATTATTTCTTTACTGAATGATGTCTAAAACAGATGTATTTAATCTGCAGGGAACAGAAAATGAAATTTACATGTCACTGAGGTCTTTCTGGTTAATAAATGTTCTAAAAGAGAGAAAGCAGGAAGCTAAATATATGTAAAACTGCACTGCTCTGCATAGGATGTTTTTAGCAGAAAATACAATATTCTAATACTAAATTATATCTTATTTATGAGACAAAAAGTATGGATATTTTGTGATAACAAATATTATCCCTGTAGGGGTATCATATAAAATGCTGGAAAAAGTTCTGATTTCACCAGCAATACTTTCCTTGTGCTACTCCCAGTAATATTTCTTTTTTTCATGTGGAAACAGCATCTACACAAAGCATTTTGTTTATTATCTCTCTCTGTGTGTAATTTTGAACTCATTATATTTTCCTATTATTTTAGCTGTTTACATAGCATCAATTTTAGTACATTACTGCAGCTTCCTTTGACTCTCAGCGAGCTGGATCCAAATCAGCAGAGGGATCCTGTTAGCTAAAGTCGACTTTCCATCAGACATGGAGGTTAAGACAATGAAGAGTTGGCTTCAGTGTCCCCTGGAGATCCAGATGGGTTTCCAAATAATCATGAACACTTCTAAACGTAGATGGATAAGTTGTGGAAATTTGAAGTTTTCCATCACAATAGCATTACTTGGTTTGTAGCATTATTTGTTAGGCAGGAAAAAAGCATACCTATTAAAAATGAAGCTTTAAACCTGATTTATTTTACTGTCTGAACTGTTGCCAAATTTGATAAAGAGGCAATGGCAGAGTTAGCCTAAACTGCTTGTGTGGAAAGCCACAAACAGCCCCACAAAAGGAAGGCTGTGCCACATGCTAATATCCTCAAATAAGTCTTTCTCCCAGCCCTTTCCTCCCTTCCACCTCTCCCTCCCTGTGTGCACCACAGTCCTCCCTGTAATTAATAATAATTAGTATTTTTATTAATGATGATAATACAATAATATTTAATATTCTTAAATAATAATATAATAAAATAATCTCTCTGTGCTCAATACCTAAGGGACTCATCCCCAGGAAATGAAGTGTTAGCAGAGGTGACGTGAATTGTGCCTCAAGCAGGACAATACCGTGCAAGAGTCTCCTTTCATCACAGTCAGTGGTCAGACAATGCAGGAATTCTTTCCTGAACACACCTCTTCTCCCATAAAAAATGGGACTTTAACACCACAGTAGAAATCATTCCCCAAGTGTCTCAATGAAGAGCTCAGTTATCTCATCCTGATTAAAAAGTGCTTGAGTCTGTATGAGTTTTCAGCCAGAGAAACTCAGCAATGATGTCCAGGTTAATTTTTTAACAATTAGCAACTCTGAGCCTCAAACTGACAGATTACTGCCGTTTGGCAGTATCACCAATAGACAGGGAGTTGTGAAATTGTAAGATATTATTGTATTGTTGGTAGCTTGAGTAAATCTAAATCTTTTCAAGCTTTGCTTCAGTGGGTTAATTCCAGGACCTGAATTACAAGAGCAATTTGAATTACACTGCAAAGACTGAACTTACTTCACTTTAGCAAAGTCCTTTTTCTTAAGACTTATGAATTCCAGTTATTTTGAAATACTGAAATGTTGAAATCTTTTGATACCTTTTTTATTATTTTCAAGAAAAGACGGGTAAAGGTTTTCACTGACTTTCCCTGCCAGCACCTCTTTATTTAGGTAAGTGTGTTTCTTTGACTCTACCTTTATTTTGTGGTATCTCAGCTTCTGCTGCACACAATGTATGCCCACAGGGGCTTTTTATTCTCCCGTTCCTAAACCTGAGATATTAAAACAGCAGAGGGAAAAAACCTTGCCAGAATCAGAAAATAATAAAAAGAAGGTGAACCAAATAAATGTTCTGTGTATATTTAGGGCAATTGAAGAGACCTGCAAAAAGCCAAGGCTGATTTCAGTTTGTCTCTACATATTTTGTCTGGGAATTTTAAAACACTCAACTGACTCTAACTAATTAAGTCTCAAAGCTTGATGCTGAGCTATGTAAGGCAGGGCACAGGACATCACCCATTTTGTTGGGGGATGAAGTGAGACGTGATTACATGATTTGCTGGGTACAAAAGATTATTAAATATTGGATTTATGAATACAGATACATATTCCAGTTACAGTTTAACCATTAGGACTGATTTTTTACCAAATAACAATGGCAGTGACAACAGAGAAAAGAAATTCTGCAATGAAGTGTCTTATAAAAGAGTTTGTTTCATCAGTAGCTTCTTGTTAAAAGAAAGCTGTACCTGACAAACATACATACAAATATTATTTAGAAAAAAATGGCTATTATTGAGTACTGGCTTGAATCTACAGTTTTCCATGTTATTGAGATACTTATGTATTCTCCACAACAGGAATACTGACAGAGTAGTTGTCGCAGAAGGCAAAAAAAATCAGGTTAATAATAGCAGTTCAAAAGTTCAAGAAATTTTAAGAGAAACAGCTGAATGGGGCTGTGGCCTTGCAGTTATTTGCAGTAATCAAGGACTTTCAATAGACAAGTCCTTGTTTATTTTCTCACAACTGTATAGAACTGAGTAATGAGACCGGAAATTGGGTACATACTATCCAGGTTTCAGCTTGGTTTCTGATAGCTTCAGTTTTCTCCAAGGTAGCACCAGGATTTTTAAAATCTCGTTGTAAATTCTATCTATGGAAACTAACACCATGCTGTGATGATACGTAATTCTGCATCTCTGTATTTGTCACGTTAATAAAATAAAAAGAACAGGAAATGGACAAGATCTGTTGCTAGAAATGTTTAGCCTTCCATGTATACCAACTGCAATTTTCTTCTCTCAAAGCGTATTTGTGTTTTCCTTAATCCAGCCTTAAGAGAGTGAAGTGATGGAGCTTCCTATATTTCCCTTCAGAGAGCATTGCGAACAATAATGCACAACACTGTGCAATATTTTCACGACATTCTGGCTATGTTTAGCTTTTTATGTGAATTCTATAAATTTGATATACATGCTCTTATTTGTAAGAACCTCTCATTATGCTGGAAAAATATATGCTATTAGTATTTCCCGACAGTTATGCTAGCCTTCCTTAATTATTCTTACTGGCATATATTTCCAGTGATTTTAGAAGTGATTTTTTAATGCTGTCTGAAAGACGAAATTTTGGTCAGCATATCTGAGGAGAGTATTTTGTCCTTATTCTGCCTGGAGATGAGTTTAAGATTTGTCTCAAGTTGAATTATAGGTGCAAATACCTTACGTGAATTTGCAGTTTGTGTGCCCTTGTGGTACTGGTTGGTTTTCTGTGCTGTTCTCTTCAGGTTCTCAGATTTCTCATTATATTCCCAGTAAATTCATGGTGATTTTGGGATATAATGCAAACAGGGGCAGTAATAGAGGAAGCCAAGGTTCAAATTCACTAAAATTTGGTTTATATTTGTTCAGAATCCATAATGTTTTAATATCTATAACTCTATACACACCGTTCCTTATTCATTTGCAAATTCACTTACTCTTCTGCTCCCTTCTTGTTTTATGACATGCCCTAAATCTCTCAGGATAGTGCACTGAGGTCACTGATGTACTGCAACAAATGCCTTATGCTGACTCTGAAGAATGTATTGGAATTGTCTCATAATTACATTTAAACACATATTATTAGATCTCCCTCTGATGGTATATATAAACTGTCTCCTGTAACCATTCGAATCTGTGAAGCTGGAAGGGTTAGGCTGCTGCATGCTGCATTCACTGATTCCAGTGGGATTTAGATTTCAAACAAACCTAATGTTCCAGATGTGAAAGGAGGGAGGCTCTGACCAGGACAGGTGAATAGTGTCACTGACAACCACATTACATCATAACTACCTGGAACTGGGGAATGTTCATCACACAGGACACCCTCACTAGGGGAAGGGAGAAGGAAATGGAAGGTCAGTCTGATATTCAGAGTCCACAATGGTACGCAAATGCCTAATGTCCATAAAATATATCCTGGAGACAGCGGCAAGTTATTTTTTGATGTTTCCCTCAAACCAAGCAAGTTTTTTTTCAGATTCTGTTTTCTCATTAAGTTTTTAAATCTATGGCTTCTTACTTTGATCTCACTGGTTATATAAATCCTTATTTTAACCTTCTCTCAGGTTTGGGGTGGTTTTGTTTTGTTTTGTATTTCCTCAATTCAAGACATCCATCACGGCTGCATCTGAGTAAACAAGCAACCATGTCCCAGGAGAAGGCACAGAGAATTTTGCTTTTCCTCAGGCAGGGAGGGAAGAAAACTGCAAAACTGGAATGAGTTAGACACCACTGCTAACACCTGACACCCTTTGCTCATGTATTAACTGCATTGCATCCTGGATTTTTGAAACTTTATTTACACCTAAGACTATGAGAGAACTATGAGAGAACAAGTTCTCTGAACTGCCCAAACTACCCTTTCCTTGGCTGGCTCCACTCAGCACAGCAGTAGGTGGATGGGTTTGGAAGAGAGAGAGAGATACGAATTTTCTCCTGATGAGGTGGGCTTTGACTGTTGAATTTAACTAACATCATATGTGAGACGTGTTGTGGGGTAACCCAGGCAAAAGAGAAGTATGGCTGAGAATGGTGACATCTGCTTCTGTCTTAACTGCAGAACAGAAACCTGTATGTGGATTCTTTTTATTTGGGAAACTAGAAACAGAATGAATTCAGCATGACCGCATACCTACACCTTAGAAAAGTGCAGGAAGTTACTCTTGCTAAATGGAGCAATTACAAATTTTACTTGTTCAATACTAGGCTTTCCTTTGCCAGCATTGCCTCGATGCCAGTAAGACCTTTACCTGGAAGAAATTAATTCAGGGCCATGATCTGGAAAAATAGAAGGCCAAATGGAATACCATCAGTTCTACATTTGCAAATATGTCCAGATTTGCTCAGATGATTTTCCAGCTTCCTAGTTTGTCTTCCCCTTAGTACAGAATAAAAAGCATTAAGTCTGTCAGGGCTATACTTGAGAGGCAGCCCTAGCAAAGCCCCATGCAGAGGAAAAGCAAATGATCATAACCCATCAGGATCCTCTCCAGCATAAGAAAGGATAAACTAATTTTTTTAGCCCTCGTCAGGTTCCACAGTCAAATAAACAGCACCTAACTGTCTCTGAAATCGAAGATAGAAGGTCACTAAGACCTGGAGTTATTAGTAAGGACACTGAACATTGTCCATTGCCTTAGGGAGATTGTCAGTCACTGAAACTGATGTCCTTCAGATGCCATGTCAAGGTCTGAAGTCTGACTAAAAATTAAGAGCAGATGTTGCTAGACACTATTTGCTATCTATCATCTCTTCAATAATCTTATCCAGAAATGGGAGTTTTAGCAATCAGACAGTAGTTGGCAAGAAAATTAATGTCAGTAGAGGATTTATTGGGTAAGGACCCAATAAACACATGCTTGAACACTTCTGGCAGTCTGACTTTTCATAAGGAAAAACTACCAGTACTATTCTCCCCTAATTTTTGACATGGGAAACATACTTCTCATCTGTGGAGTGCTTGAGAGATTTTCCTTAGAGTATCTAGGACCTCTAATCGAAACAGGACAAAACTGAGTTAATTGAATTATCTGGTATCTTTATTCCTTTTTGGTAGTTTTATAGTGACAAATTCACACCCAGCATTCAAACATAATGACAGCTTTATGCAGCATGAAATAGTACAAGCTAACACAGTTGGAGGCAACTTGGCTAATCAGATTGACTAACATCCGTAATAGTTTACTGAGTTTTTAAGATTGCTTGATATTTGCAATGTTAAGTCCAGTCACGACTGGAGTTTCATTGGTAGAACATGATATGCAAGTACTGTGGTACATGCCCTGCAAACTTGCTGTTCATGGTAAGGCCCGTGTAATACACAACAGGAGGAA
Organism: Psittacula echo; assembly: GCF_963264785.1. Lineage (NCBI taxonomy): Eukaryota > Metazoa > Chordata > Aves > Psittaciformes > Psittacidae > Psittacula > Psittacula echo. The sequence goes on from NC_137737.1 coordinate 140,826,479, forward strand.
ATGAATGTTAGATGTTCATAATGGTAAAGAGGTCACATCCTTAATCTGATAGATGGTTTGCAGTCTCAGAATTATTTACAATTTCTGGTTCAATGGAGGACAAAAAGAGCTTGTGAAGAAGGTGTAGATAAAATTTGGAAGGCTGGATTTTGCGTTTATTAGACTTGATGAAAAAGATTTTCTTTTTTGTCAGAACTGTGACATCTCCTTTATGTGAGACAGCCAGTTGAAGTATCTTCTCTTAAGTGTTTTGAGTGTATTTTATCTGAACATAATAACCCTACTTAGTGATCTCCCTACCAAATATAGCCCCAGGTCATAATTTGGGAGAAGGAAATGCAAATTTTCAGAGTCTAATTTCAAGCATCTTAAGTCCTACAAACTTCAGATAAACTTGCAACATGCTTTTCAAATCTGCAGTCTCGATTCATCCTGTTTAGATGAGAACCAAAGGTAACATTTGGATACAGAGCAAAACAAGAACTCTAAATTTAAATATCTTTGGGTTCATGTTTTTTACCCATGGCCCTATGTAACACAATCACAGGCTCAGCCCTACTGAGTTTTAAAGGGGTGAGAAGAGTGGGAAGAATAGCTAAAAATTAGCTTCAAGAAAGAACACCTGTAAGTTATTTACTAGAAAGACTTCGTGTCAAATTCTGTATTTTCTTGGTTTCAACAGTAGCAATTCTTTCTATTTCCTTTCTTTGGCTACTCTATATTAGGCATCCAAGCTTTGTTTTCTCATCTCAGTGAAACTGTATTTCTGGGAACGCCAATAAAGCATGTCTTCTCCAGGCAAAGAATTTGTTGTCAGAATATCTATACTGGAGTGCAAAGACAAAAGCCTCATTACTCTAATTTCTATTCTGAATTCTGAAATGCTTCTCAGTTTTCAGTTTCAAAAGGATTTATGTGTCTTGACTTCTTGCTTAGAAAGTCCAATTATTAATCCACAAAATAGCCTTTGTGGTGACCTGGCTACTGTTTGCCAAGAAGTAATGGCTTTTCTGATGTTAGGTGGCCTTCCCTTTCCCTAATGTAAACCAAGCACAGTAAAGATGTATCCAGCCTGCACTGTCTTGGGTATGATGTGGGCCAGGAAGAACAGAATTGCCTGTATGTCTATAAGAAACAGTCCAAAAGAATGGATGTTAAACAATGGAGATGGAATCAAGCTGAAATATCACAAAATAAAATGGTGGAAGATTTCATCAGTACAAAAGTAAAGCAGTCTCTTGGAACACAAACAGAAGATGTAATTTGGTCAAATGGTAATCTGCTCATAGTTTCTCCTAAAGTGCATCTTCAGTGGCTTAAGGCTGCAATCACTGCTTTGCAAAATGCATTTCAAATAATGGTATTAAATATATTTTTGTATAATACATAATTTTTTTAAAACTTCCTGGGTAGAAAACAATGGTTCTTCAACAGCTAAGGAGGGCTTGATTCTTTCTTTCTTACTTGCTACACAACTGTGAAACTTCATAGATTTCATGGTTGTTGTTTTTTATTCATGCTTGTGTAAGGGCTTCATTGAAAGACTACTGTATCATTTGAAAATTTTTTATTAACTTCCATAGGCCTTAGATAAGGGCATAAACGAAAGATGAACTCTCTGAATCATTGTGCTTCATTATTTCTATTACAATTACGGCCTTGATCATGCTGCTTTTGACATAGGGCATAAAAAGGACACATTCTCCAAACAATTTGAATTTATTCATCTGAAAGCAATTTGGAGTAAGAGTTTTTCAAAAATAATATCAGACCACAAATATTCCAGATCGATGAATCTATTCATCCATTAAATTAATTTCATTAAATTCATATGGGCGAGGATGAGGATTTTCCTTGGTTTTGTTCTGTGCCTACTGAAACACTGGTGAGTCTTGGCTGACATTTCAAGCAAAATACCGAAGATAGGATCATCTTACTTGATGCTGTGTTCTGCCAAATTGCATTTGGATTTTCAGAGTAGATATTTACTTTTTACAAGAAGCACAGGGAATTAGGAGTATTTTCTACTTATAGAAAATTACTATAGCTGAAGATATGTAAGATGTCAATTTATCTTATACAATGTATATTGCAGTACATCATAAATTATGCTCTTCATAATTGAAAGTGTAAAGGGACTCTTAGTCTTAGAAACTAATAAACAAGACTCACAAAACCTTTCAGTTATACCTATTAGAGGAGCTGAGTCTACAAGTCAATAATAAAAAGTAGGTTACAGCCAAATGTAATGGTGGAGAAGGATTTTTTTAGAATCTTCTAAGTATGCAGATTCCTTAAGTTTAATATCAAACATCACAAATCCTCCTTGGGCCAGAGAACAGGAAAAAAGCTTGTGTTTTCGTTTTCCCTGTTGCTTGTTTTGCTGTGTATGTATGAATTAATATAATTTTCTAAGATGTCATTGTAACACATGTTGCAATATTCAATTTTATATTGTAAGTGATTAAGAAAATTTTGGGTTTGTATTTGAGCATGTATTGTAAGAAGAAATTAAGTGAAAGGTAAAATCATGGCTACTTTTGCTAACATATATAATCAGTTTGAGATGCATCTGCTGGAAGCCTGTGAACCAAGCAGAGCTCAGCTGAGGAAGGTGCGCCTGCCTCTGAAGGTTCTTCCCTCAGCACTCTCTATAGTGTGCCTGGTCTTTGGTGGCAACCTATATGGGGGCTTCATTGTGTTGTCTTCCAAGAGTATTTTTGTTTTGTAACATACATATTGGTATAGAGGGAGCCAGTGAAGCATGGTACAATACTTTATTCAGCAACAGAAGGGTATGCTGCTACAAGTTTGACCAGGACTGGTAGCTAATATTGAGTCCCAAAGAACTGTCACTGGGGTTCCTGGGTTGGTGATGTTTGTGGACTGCTAGGCATAAATAAGAAGTAAACTTTTACAAAAAAGCTAGCTACAGCATTTGACAGTGGGCGAGCTTGTCTATAGATTCTCTGAATTTGCCAAATAGGAACAGAATTTCTTCCGCAATGATAAATGCAGATTGGTCTGTTAAGGCACGTTTATGTTGCTGTGCAAATGTCTTGCAAGTTTTGAAGCCTTGCACTTCAGTTTTCTTAGCCTGTTGGAAGAAATCTCATTTAACTGGCATTTTTACATCTACATTAATTCTTTTAAAACACTGAAGTGAGTGTTCTACAGCTATGTAAAGAAATGCATTATCAAAGCATTAAGATATGATTAAACTGACATTTTCTTAAGAAAACGAAAGGAGCAGGAAAAAGCCATTCTAAAAGGACTGAGTGCTACATACTCCAGATATTATCTTCAGTGCTTACTCAGGGATCTTTAAAGAAGCTTATTACCAAGTACCCTAAGAAGACAAGTGTGGATGTGTACAGATCAGAGGAATGCAAGTTAATGCACCTGCCAGATTTTACTATCGTACAAAGCATGTCAATCAGCACTCAGACCTTGCGTTTAAAAATGTGTTCCTTCAGATTTTTTTCAGTGCTGTATCTCACATAGCTAGAATTTCCTAGTCAGTAGCCATTCAGTGTTGCAAATACCATAAATTATGCTACTGAATATATATCACCAAAATTAATGTGAACAGCCCTTCATTAGCCTCCGTAGTGGCTTATACAAATGCTAGTAGATATGGTTGCTGTGGGTACATATATTTAAGTCTTCTTGATATTCTTTATAGGCCATAAAAATAATATTTGTAAAAAAAAAATAAATCAGTTCTAAGTATGTTTTCTTCAAGAAAGATAAATTAAAATGCATAGTGAGTTTAACAAATTGGGCAGTTTATAACACATGAAAGTAGTTGTTTGAAGCACAGCTACTTGATAGCTACCTACAGTTCATACCTCATAGGGCCATTTCTGAAATGATGCACCAATTTCAGCTTGGTCTTCATTAGGAAAAATATGATCAGAAACTCCTGAAAGCAGAGACATCACCAGCTGGGAATGCCTGTAGCAGATCAGTGTGGCAGATCATCCCAGGATGACTGCAGGCTGCAGAGATGCTGCAGCCATAAAGAAGACAAATACAGAAGAGAATTTATGAGAGAGAAAAGGTATTAGGGCCACCACATACTAGGGTAGTAAGATCTCTGTGTCAGGGACAATAGATAATGGTCCATGGTGAAACACACAAAGATGGAAAAGTACTGTTTGTCCACTTTGGCTCCTTCCTAGAAGGTCCCACTTTGGCTCTTCCCCAGAGAGTCCTGCTGCTCTCGGAAAGTCCAGCTTTGGTTCCTCCCCTGAAAGTTCCATTTTAGAACTCTCTGGAAAATTCCATATCCTTGGAGACCTTTCTGGATATAGTTGGCCACTTCTTCTGACGTAGGCCGGCCCCCTGCATCAGAATGATGCAGAATTTTTTATAAAATCTTCTGATTTTTTATAAAATCAGTTTGTATAAAAGCCTGAGCATTATGCAATGCTGTGAGGCAGAACCTCATACCACCCAGGTCAACGTTGCCTCTGTGGGGACACCCGCTAATGTTGAGCCTGCCACCTCATAATGCAATGATGTTTCTTGGAGCTGGTTTCCTGATTGTCATTACATGACCCTTGGGGTTGGTAAGGTAACCAAACATCAGAGACAACCTTTACTGCATCTTTTGTTACCACTATATTTTTCCTGTATTAATAAACTAGTCATGATTCTTTATTGTGTTGTGTTTCTCTCAACCCGGAATCCTTGAACTCTGGAACAATCTCCTTTGCTTGTAAAAAAATTCTGGCATTGGTATCTAAAAAAAAATAAATCTGAACTGGAAAAGGTGTGAAAATGGCCAGCAGTAAGGTGTGGGGAATAGAAACTCTTTTGGGAGAGAAAAAGCTTCATTTGCTTTGTCTACAGTACTTGAGGAAGATACAACTACTGCTTGCCAGTGGGCTTAGAGGGAGGAGCCACATGATCTAAAGGTCAGTGACTGCACAAGAACAAGCAGGTCTGCAAGAGCAGAAGGGTGAAAAAGCTGGTGGCAGTGCGTGGCTGCCCAGCAAAGCCCTTAGGCTTAGGTTTCCCACCAAAACCCGCAGCCAGAACTTTGAGAAGCTCTTTGGTCACCTTCGTCTGCTCATGGTCTGTCACTTGCAGCTGTCACACCATATGAATGGTGTTCAAGCTGTGCAGAAGGGCTCAGCATCTTGCAAACCTGTCCCTGTTCACAGTTTTAATTGGTTTAAATATTTAGCCCAAATAATATTTTATTGAGTGAGAACTCAGTATTTACTGAGTTAGGACATCAGGTTCTGGTGTTAGGTGGAAGTCACCTTATAAAGAAATTAGAATAAACATAAAGTGACTGAAGATATTCAAGTGAGACTGCTGTACTGAAAATATAGTCATATAAATAAATGGGCTTTATCAGTTTGCTGGTACCTCCAGCAATGTTGACATTTGCATTCTGCTCTCCTACCTCTGTCAAACTTTAGTTCTATTAAAATAATGAATTCACATGCTGATATTCGCCTCTTAGCATGAGGCATTTAGAACAAGTCAACACATTTTCAGGGATGAATTTTGGAAGTCTATTAAGATGCACAGATTTAAAAAGGAGAAATCTGTACAGATGTCATGTGTTAGAGATTTCTTTTTTTATCAGTTCTCATAAAACATGTTCATATATGCTGTGTTTTCCAATAGGAAAATGGAGCACAAATCCTATTGGGATCACCAGCAGGGTCTGATGTCCAAAGGCAGATATTTTATTTAAATGATCTTATACTGCTCAGTAGGAAATACCATTTTCATTGTGTTTACAAACATGTTAGCATTCATTAAAACGTTTTCGTGCTGCCCGTAAGATATATATTTTTAAAGGCATATTTCTGAAAAGCTCTGGAGAAGCAGAATTTTTGAAGACTGATCATTTGATGCTTGTTATTTCACACTGAAGCTCCCATTGCAGAGCACTAAAAGCCAGGTGTTCAGAACAGCTTCAACACCAGAGAACGACTGGACGGTAATGTACTTGTTGCTTTATAACTTTGCAGCTACTCTGAGGTCAGTGTAATGGTATCTATCAGGTAGACAACACTGAGTTACAACATAAACCACTGGTTTACTCAGTCAACCCCATGTTCTGCTTGTACTTACTGGCATCTCAACACCATCATTTCCTTTTGATGAGTTCTGCATGTACAATTTCAAATACTATCATCTACCAGTTAGTTTTGGCACCATCAGTTTTTGTAAAATATTTAGTAAGTCCTTTGCTAAACCAAATATGTCATGCTCTGAAGACTGTTCATTGTGCCAGAATTTTCTATGGGGCAGAGAACTTTGTGAAGACAGAGGAATGATATTAATGATCAAAAAGGCAGCATCTCAGTCCCATCTTGAGACACTCTGGTGTCATTTTATCTGGTTTTTAATATAACCATCTCTTTTGCACAGCTTTTGTGGAGTGACATTTTCAGGGAAATTTCCCCACAAAAAAAGAAACTTCCAAGTCATATATGGAAACTAGGGCTAATGCTACTGATACATGTGTGCTTAAAGCTGTTTCCAAAGTTAGAGCTAGCTGAACAATAGATTTTGTGCCTAATTAAAATGATATTTTTTGTTTAGGAGCAAAATCCAATATTTTACAATTTTTGCAAAACAAAGTTAACTTTTTTTTAAATGAGGAGACCATTTTCTAAAATGTTTTAACAGCCACTTTGAATCCTTTTATTCAATAAATTTGAAATGTTTTAGGTATCTTTAAAGCATATTTGTATTTTGAGATTAATATATATGTATAAATCATTCCTTTACAAGTAAAACATTCATACTGAAAAAATCGAAACAGTATTTGTAAATATTTTAAAACATTTTTCACCAACTTTTTTCATTAAATGTTTTAAATCAAATGAACATTAACACAGGAAAATATTGTCATATTTCTTAGAACCAATTCAGTAGTAATTTGAAAATTTCAGGCCTCAAAAATGGATCCAATTTTAATATATTCTTAAGACAGTTTCTACTTCAGAAAATTTAAGAACCCAACTTAAGTCACTGGTAAGTTCACTTCTTTTCAAGAAATGGGTATCCAGTTCTTTGACGCAACCATAGTAGTCACTGGAGATTTCTCTATACTGCAGCAATTTTGGGATGATATGCAATTTCTTTTCAGACCTATCCCAAAGCCACTTGTTAAGGTAAGGAGGGAATGATGATAGGGAGGGACCAGTGGGGTTCTTTTCTGTTCCAACTGTGATACCGACCCCAAAAAACCAAAAGATTTCAAACAGAGACAGGAGGCTGCGTATGCAGCACTGCTGAAATACTGTTTTTAAAGGGCTGGAAATGTCACTTGGTGTTCCTTCTCTTCATGTACATGAAGAACTTTTAGAGTATATAGTTCCCCAGGTCTATAATTGTGGTCGTTTAATCCTTCTGGCAGAAATGGTAAAACTTTTTATCAAATTATTACCACCAGCATTATCTCAATATGGAGAGTTTCCATTGATTTGTTTCATGGTGCAGTACAAAAAGTACTTACTACTATTGCTTATGACTTTGTCTGAAATTAGGGGTCTTACAGAATGTTTCAATGAAATAATTACAGAATTTGGGTATTTTTTGTTAGAATCCTGCCTAGTTGTAAAGAATATTTCCTAGAAATATTCAAGGCCAGGTTGGATATGGCTTTAAGCAGCCTGCTCTAGTGGAAGGTGTCCCTGCCCATGGCAGGAGCGGTTGAAACTGGATGATCTGTATAGTCCCTTCCAACCCAAACCGTTCTATGATTCTGTGATAATATTAACTTCCATACACCTTCTTCATGTGGGAGGTCAGTTTACATTACCAACATGATTTTTTCTCACATTACACCCTGGGAATGCATGAATTAGCCACCAAATTAAAATAACTTTCCAGATTTAGAAGGATGATGAAAAGATTTCAAAACCTAATTTAGTTCAAAAATCAACATCTAATTTCAATCAATATATATTACTCTCTAGTATTTCCCTTACAACATGCAATGCTTTGAATCCAGTCTTATTGGTATGTATATATCTGAAGAGACCTGTGCTCTCATGAATAAGATGGATTTCTTACTACCTGGCAAAGTGTGTATGTATTATTTTCTTTCATATTTTGCATATTTTGAGAGTGATCGTTCTGCTCAGTACCTTAAACATACAAAAAGTTCTTACTTTGGGTATATAAAACTGATAGGCACACTTTCAAACACAAATCATAGAATAATAGAATAATAGAGTAGTTAGGGTTGGAAAGGACCTTAAGATCATCTAGTTCCAACCCCCCTGCCATGGCCAAGGACACCTCACACTAAACCATGTCAACCAAGGCTCTGTTCAACCTGGCCTTGAACACTGCCAGAGATGGAGCATTTACCACTTCTTCGGCAACCCATTCCAGTGCCTCACCACCCTCTCAGGAAAGAACTTCCTCCTTATATCCAATCTAAACTTCCCCTGTTTAAGTTTGAACCCATTACCCCTCCTTCTATTACTACAGTCCCTGGTGAAGAGTCCCTCTCCAGCACCCCTATAGCCCCCTTTCAGATACTGGAAGGCTGCTATGAGGTCTCCACGCAGCCTTCTCTTCTCCAGGCTGAACAGCCCAAACTTCCTCGGCCTATCTTAATAGGGGAGGTGCTACAGTCCCCTGGTCATACTCGTGGCCTTCCTCTGGACTTCTTCCAACAGTTCCATGTCCTTTTTATGTTGAGGACACCAGAACTGCACACAATACTTCAAGTGAGATCTCACGAGAGCAGAGTAGAGGGGCAGGATCACCTCCTTCGACCTGCTGGTCACACTCCTTTTGATGCAGCCCAGGATTCGGTTGGCTTTCTGGGCTGCAAGCGCACACTGAAGCTGGCTCATGTTCATTTTCTCATCGACCAACACCCCCAAGTCCTTCTCCACAGGGCTGCTCTGAATCTCTTCTCTGCCCAACCTGTAGCTGTGCCTCGGATTGCTCCAACCCAGGTGAAGGACCTTGCACTTGGCAGGGTTAAACTTCATAAGGCTGGCATCAGCCCACCTCACAAGCGTGTCAAGGTCCCTCTGGATGGCATTTCTTTCCTCCAGTGTATCAACCGAACCACCCAGCTTGGTGTCATTGGCAAACTTGCTGAGGGCGCACTCAATCTCACTGTCCATGTCACCGACAAAGATGTTGAACAAGACCGGTCCCAACACCGATCCCTGAGGGACACCACTCGTTACTGGTCTCCAGCCGGACATCGAGCCATTGACCACAACTCTGTGTGCACCCATCCAGCCAGTTCTTTATCCACTGAGTGGTCCATCCATCAAATTGATGTCTCTCCAATTTAGAGACCAGGATGTCATGTGGGACAGTGCCGAACGCTTTGCACAAGTCCAGGTAGATGACGTCAACTGCTCTGCCCCTGCCCATCAGTTTCGTAGCCCCATCATAGAAGGCCACCAAATTGGTCAGGCAGGATTTCCCGTTAGTGAAGCCATGTTGGCTGTCACCAAGCACCTTGTTGTTTTTCATGTGCCTTAGCATGCCTTCCAGGAATATCTGCTCCAAGATTTTGCCAGGTAACATCAAAATACAGGAGATGCTGTATCTCAAAATGCAGGATATGCAAACAAATAGGGTTTTGGGCAAATAATAAAGATGTTTTGTGAAGGAAACTAGAGAACGATGATGAGCAGTGGGGAGACAGCTCATGTTCGCTACAACCAAGGCTGCCCTGGAGAGTCACATTTTCGACCAGCCCTTGCCTGTTGGTGAGCACGAGCTCGAGCACCTCTCCTTGTCAGCTCTTCTACTACTTGCAGAAGGAAGTTGTCTTCCACACAACCAAGGAACCTCCCAGACTGCTTGTGCTGGGCCGTACCTTCACTCCAACAGATATCAAGGTGGTTGAAGTCCCCCATGAGGACAACGGCCTGCAAGCATGAGGCTGTTCCTGTCTGTAGAGTGCTTCATCTGCAGAGTCCTCTTGATCAGGCTGTCTGTAACAGATCCTCACAGTAATGTCTCCCATCACTGTTCTCCCTTTAACCCTGACCCACAAATGCTCTATTGACTGCTCACCTGTCCCCAGACAGAGTTCCATACTCTCCAGCCTATCCCTAACATAAATAGCAACTCCCCCTCCCTGCCTGCCAGGCCTGTCTTTTCTAAAGAGCCTGTAACCTTCCATTCCAACACTCCAGCCACAGGAGACATCCCACCATGTTTCTGTGATACCTAATACCCCTTATGACAAATATGTCATTATGGTTAATGAAGTTATATATCATCTTCCCTTTTTTTATTATCTTTCTAGACTCCTGGACTAAAACATATGCCCTTATGATATTTTTAAGTGACAGAGGTGTTCCCAACTGTCAGAGATGCTAAGCTCTACCAGTACCTCAAATCATCCAGGAATTACTCCACAGTATACTGACAGGTTATGATTATATTCTGGAGATGCTAAAGGTTTTTTAGCCATCAGGACAAATGATATAAAATACACTTCTTTCTTAGATCTCAAATCACTAGGAAACAGATCAAGCAACAGCTAATATTTGACCCTCTGTTGTACCGTGTTCCTCTGACTGATTTCTTCAAATCTGTAATTTTCTCTACTTCCTTTAAATAATTCTATTTTTTTAAAAGGCTTATTAATGTGAATAAATAAAAATTAATATTAATGACTAAGAATAAAGCTGCATCACCAGTTTTGATTACTTCACAGTAGCAAAAAGTTGACTGAGTTTTTTTGGAATAGTGTAACTGTGAAATACCGAGTTTCCAATTTTAGGTCAGTGGTGGTATGCAGAACAGACTATGAGCTTGATTATGTGCTCCTTGTTGGCAAGTAATTAATCCTAAAAGTAGTTCCAGTTGGATCGCTGCGGTTGTGGGTATGCAGTGTTCCTCAAAGTAAGTTCAGCCTACCCCTACAACAGAATTTATGTGTGAGCGGGCCCAGTGAACCAATTTAACTTCTTTTGGAGCAATTTAAGAATGGATTATTCTACGTAGATAGTTTCTTCCAAAATTTTAAATTATTATACCTTTTTACCAAAATCTACTCATTATTTACTGACAAAATTCCAGGATTTTTAGAGTAAACTTTGTAATCCAACTGTTATGCAAAACTCTCATCATACTTCTGATTCTAAACTCCTTGAAGACAGAAAAATTTTTATATATGCTCTCACTAGTCCAAGATCTAGATTTAGCCATAATTTCTTTAGATAAAGCTACACATGAAATACTTAGTTTGTTTTCTTTTTGGCCTTCATATAATTAATTCATTAAGTAAATGCAAACATTCCTCTTTATGAGTGAAAGTTTTCTTGATCTTCCTCATCTCAACTTTATTAAATTTCATTCTTAGCAAGTGGAAAACTTCTTAATTGAATTCTCTAACAGAAAACTAAAGAAGCTTATATTCAAAACAAAATAACCATGATCCACAGCCATCATCCCACAAAAATTCCATTCTTGCACTACAGAGAGTCCTCTCATGTGGAAAATGTTTTTAATGTACAACTTGAATAGTACTGTGATGTGGTGATAGGAAAAGTTAAATAAAGGTGATTACTTTTTATTTTCACTGTCCATACAGAATAAAAATGGATAAGCTTTAAAATATTGCATAACATTTTACAAGCCCTAACTAATCATTGAAACAACACTGATTTATGTACACAGCAACTATTTGCATCCTTCTACTTAGCAAAGAATTAAAAAAAGAGATTAGGACCAAGGTTCAGGATGAAGTTGCCTAAAGCTAAGTATTTGATTTTGGCTTTAGGACTCTAAATAAAAATGGCCTAGTTTTTAGAGCAGCTGAGCACAAATACCTCTAAATCAATCTTGTGATAGCTTTAGCTCTTACATGATCTGTCCACTCTTTGAAGTGCCTAACATGGGTTCAAGTGTCTGGTTGATGTGCTTAATTTTGAAAATGTTGGCCTAAGGAGCTTGCCCCAAAACAGGCTAAGCAGTTAATCGAACAGAGAAGGAATGCTGCCAGAGGGACAGTGAGCTCCCGCTCCGATACAGCAGACAGGAAAACTCTATGGGACAGGGCAGCAGCAAGAGCAATAATTAGTGGCATTGCCCTTGCCTCTGCAATATCCACTGGATCTTAACAGATATCTGCATGACGCTTTACCATAACATACAGGGAGACTACCTAGCAGCTGGAAACTACCACTGGCTTCAGGAGGGATTATCTTCAACAACATCTCTATTGCTTCTGTGTTCCAAAGCATTATCTTTTCACAGCATCTTTCTTTGTTGTGTGGGTACACATCCCAGCTCATACTTAACACAAGTGCCTTTAGGATGAACACTGTTTTGCCATGGGGGTCTACTCTTGGATTTATTTATTCTCCTGAGTTGAATATATTTAAAGCTATCCATTTTTCCTTTGATTTGCACTACCTAACTTCGGTCTATTTCAGATTTGTGAGCTCTTTTCCACATGCCAGTCATGATTCCAACTGCAGTTTGAAGAAATTTATCACACATATGCATATGAATAAATATTCATAGGTAATGCTCCCCTTCTCCAAAATACTCTTTGCTTTTACCATATCCAGTTGTCATTCTGGCGAGGCAGAATCTAGGTAATGCATCAAGATTTTGCACATCTGACTTTTTCAGCAGAACTATAATTTACCCTTCTTTGGACATTGTCAGTGGCTACTCTAAAAGTACAAGCACGTATGAGGCAAAATTGTCTTTCTCCCACCTCATGGAACATTCTCAGTTTTTTGCAGTCTCCAAGTGTTTGTTGCATCTCCAAGATCCTAGGGTTTCATTTCCAAAATTGATCTTGTTTTACACTTCAGAATGACATTGCTTTGCTGTGTCGTTATAATAATATGTGCATTAATAAGCACAAAATCAGGCACAAGAATGGATTTGAACAGAAAGCATACTATTTCAACTTGATAATGATAGGGATGTTCCCACCCTATCCTGGTGAGAGACGGAAGGTTTTAGTACCACATGACTGCTAAGCAGAGATTGGCTTGTTTCAGCCTGTCCCAAAGACACTGTTCGTTTTTGAACACTGCCGTCTCTGCCCTGATGGAACAGAGGCAAAGGAAGAGGGACTTCAAACATGCCAAATGTTACCAGACCCACGTCTCAGTTGCCTCTGGCAATTGTCCTATTTTGTATTCATCTGCAGAGAACTGCAGTATAAACATGCCCAGTATTTCCATGTCTTCTAACATGAATTTCCTATTCATTTAATCCTGACTGCTCCTTCTCTTGTGATCCTTACCAAATAGACGCAAAAGTGGAAAGTAAACTTCCCAATAGCTAGACCAGGTCATTTTTCATGATCATTATTTCCAGGGATCTCAGCTCTGCAGAGATGGGGATCAGACCAGTGATGGAAGAAAACAGATTCTGGATGTTCAGGTGCAAACAGAAGACACCAAGAGGATCAGTCTGCTTCTTGAGGAAGGACTTAGGAAAGTTATAAGCAAAATCTGTATGACAGACTGGGTTTGACTATATACTAAAGTAGTCCTGCAGTCCTAGGTACTACTAGACAATATTAGAAGTTGGGTATCCCTGACACTGCATTTCACCATGATCAAGGCAGAGGCATTTGTCCTTTGTTTCCTTGGGAGTAAAGGAATGATGCTGACTCCTCACATCACGTGTGCAATTCTCCATATCCCAGGGGCAGGGGCCATGAGCACATGTAGATACACAATGTTCAAAAATTGCCAAGGGTATTCCTGGAACTGAGTATTTTAACACAACCGGTGCAAACAGGGTTGTGACTCATAGCTGTCACTTGAGAGGTCCAGGAGAGGTTTCCTCAGCTTTGTCTTGTAATTTGATAACAATAATAACAGCAGTTAGCACTTCTACTTCACAGTCTGCAGAACACAATATAAATATTACCTAATTAACGCACCCCAATGAGGACAATGATTACCACATGTTTGCCCAGAAACGTACAATGAGGCTGGGATATTCACACGAGCCTGAGGGAGTTCCCTGGTCAAATCATACTGCGTGTCATGGGGAGGTGGACGCTAACTCCCTGAGGTACTCTTGAGAAACCAAGCTTTAATAGATCATGTCTACAGTCAATTTAGCATACAATTAAGCATTTGCACAAAGCAAATAGCACCGGAACTGTTGAAAATGTAATCCTGCCCCCTTGTTAAAACACGCTCAGATGTTTGGCATTATGCAGAATGACTGTCATCACAGCGCTTTGAAGTCACTGTCGCTGATGCAAACATGAGCAGGTACAAATAATTCAGTGGCAGAACACTGATGCTCCCCAAGTTTTTCATGCCATGTACAATCCAGAAATCTTCAGGATCATATTTTAGTCTATTTATTCTCCACACAAAAGGTACTTTACAAAATCTGCTAAATAGCTGGGCCTACTTATTGGGTCCCAAGAATATGCCCTGCACATGTCTCATCAGACCCATCTGTTTTTCTGGCTCTCAGCTACTCTGTTCTCTTTCACCAGCAGCTGGTCTCTGAATGGATGTCAGAGACTGATCTCTTTGCTTTGCTTAGGCTGCGGGATTGTTTCTCTTCTGGTCTGCAGAGATCTGTCAATATTAGCTTAAATGTAGGTTCTTTTTTCTTATGAAAAGAAAAGATAATAATTCTTCCTTCTGTTGGCGGCTTAGAGCACTTCAGATTATCCCTTGTTATTTCTTTGCAAGAAGAAATGTATATTCTTTTTTCATAAGAATTATAGCAGTTAACAATCCTCCGGCCCAAACTTTGTCCCATGAAGAACTAACATCAATGGGAGTTAGCAATATCCGCTAAGGGTAGAATTAGAATTCTCACAGAAATCTTTAGGTTCAAATAAGACTATCTTCCTTAATGTAACCATAGCAGCTCTCATGTCCTACATAGTACTTTTAAACGATATCTTGGTCAAACACAGATTTCAAAGTAAAACATTATTTTGTCTGACTCTAGGCCATGTGCTTTTTCCTATCTGTAGGTCTCCATTCTACAGAGCACCAAATTTTCCTTGGGTGTCAGGAATTCTGGAAGATACATCAGCCTAGTTGTTTCTTTGGTTTTGTTTCAGTCTTGTTTTTCAGACTATTTCCCTGATTCTAATATAACAATTAAGAAAAAAAACCCCCAAAATTAAAAGCCCAATTCAATTATTAATGATCTGCATTGTGTGCTGCCTTTGTACAGTTATTAGTTATCTGTGCAGTTAATTTTTCTTTTCACCAGTATTCTCCTTGGCCAGCTTTAGGTGCCTGATTTGCATGTCTATGTCAGGAAGCTGGTTTTTCTCAGCTTCCAATATTGCTAATGAAGACAGAGCGTCTCCTCTAGAGGAACGTTTGGGCTGCCTAAGTTAATTTCCTGCCTGAAACATTTGCTGAAGAAAGCTTTGTTAGAACCAAACACTTCCAATTTAAAGTACCTAAGGTTTGGCGTTAGGAAATCCTCTTTCTCCGTTGTTGTTTTCTGTGCCTCTAGTGGCAGTGGGTCACATGCCACCTTGTCTAGGCAATGTGCCCTACTTATGCAGACAGGGAAAGCCCCTCCACATGACGTACCCTGCATTTGGGTTTGGCCCTGACCAGAAGCTGCTGATGTGCTAGAAACAACAGTGCTGAAATAGGGCCAACACCACCAGGCTCTGAATCACAGACTTGCAGACAGTGAGCCAGGCAGAACCTTGTCAAAGAATCTGTTTTCCAGTATGACCAGTGGAAAGGATGTAACACATATGATTCATTTTTTGTTATCACCACATTTATTAATCTGTACTTTGCCAAATTATAAGACTTTTCAGGGTTGAAGGAGAACTTGCTATATAGATTTATGTTTCTGTGGCAGTTTTCAGGGCTATGATGAAGCATCAATCCATACATGTCATTCAACAAGTGGAGGCACTGGAGTTGCTCTACAGCACTGCATTTGTCTTTAAAAGGAAAATATAAGCTGGAGGAGAGTTGAAATTGGTATATAATATTGCTGACGAAACTCAGTATTAAGTTTCAATACAAGTAGGCCACACTGCAAGGGAGAATGAGAAAAATATCCGTAAAATAAACAGTGCAATGACTTGGCTGCAATGTCAAAAGATCATGATTGGGAGCAATTAACAGCTTCATCCTTGTCAGCTTTACACATCTTCTAGTTTACAGGACCAGTTGTCCCGTGTGGGAGTAAGAAGCAGTTCACTGGGCTACAGCAAGAACTATAGTAGCAATTGGGAGAAAATAGGCAGCATGGTCAACTTGTCTTCAAAAAGGAAGAGTATCATTAGAATAAATTCTAAGTCTTGTGAACTGGCTGAAGATTTTGTCTGCTATCAATATTTTTTCCTTGATTTATCATTCAGATTGTAGAGCCACGGCAATGGTAAAAAATTCTATTTGCCTGTTGGGTTTTTTTGATGGAGTATTATTTTATTTTTAGCATGTGAATATCCAAAATATTGTCCTTCTCCAATCATCTAAATATGTTATAAAGTTGGCTGTAGCTTGCCTGTTTGATGTATTGTTTTTAACATTTGACGATGTTAATACAGTAACCATTAACAAATGTATGAAATTTTTACTGCATATGCCAGAAAAGGCAAGACACCTTTCTGTATTTGAAATGTGCCCTAAAGCACCTGGTTATAAAGAATCTATAGGGACATTGTGTACTTAGTCCATTTCAAGACTGGAATGCCAGATAGCAATGCACACTCCCTTTTCTTGATAAAGATCCGCAGCAAAAAACACATATGCACATGTACAGTACTGTTAAAATGAATAGTTCCCAAAATGTAAGTGCATTTAATTATGGAGTGTATATGTCTTACAGGACCACATTCAGACACATGTGCCTTACACAATGAAAAATGGATTTGCAATTCTCATTTTCCCTAACTATAAATATTTGTATACCACTTAATTTAAAGATTATACTGACAGATATCATTTTCGATTAATATGCTGTATTTTACACCGTTTACATTCCATTTCAATATGTTTGCCTTCTATAAAATGTATTTCAAGACTCCCTAAAAAAAGAGAAAATAGGCACTTTAAGCAGTTTACAAGAGACAGATCATTATCTCCTACAAAGGAAAGGAAACAGGAAAGCTGTAAATAATAAGTTCTGAATAGGAATGACATAAACAGCCTAATCAATGTCTTCCAGAACTGGCAAGTGACACCTCTTTGTTTTTTGCAAATAAAAACCTTCTTAACATCACAATATAAACCATTATCTCTGCAAGCAAGGTATATTTAGAAATGTACAAAATGTACATTTCCTGCCAGCCACTAGATCAGTAGGTGGAGATCTAAAGTCATGCAAATATTACAGTAAATGCAGGCAACCAATTTCTAATTATTCCATATCAGCAGATTTGTGAGGAATATAATTTATTAAAAAAGAACAGTTTATGATCAGCAGACCTTAGTTATGACTGTTTAGGAATTCAGTGCATTTTGATCTAATCACAAAATCAAAATATTCATGAAACACAATGATATCTCCCCAAAGCAGCCGGGCAGCCATTAATTTTGAAATTCGGGTAATTTATTAACACTTATCTGTAGCTGTAAAAGCTTACCTCTGTGTTTGTAATATGGGTAAAAGTGAAAGCAGTTTTAAAACTGATTCCTAATGATTTATAATGGTTTGCTGTAATTTGAGCCAGAAATTCAATTAAAATGTATGTCTAGTTTTGTTTCAAGATCTTTAGTTAAAAATTCTATTAAAATTCTATTTCCTTCTTGCATTAAATGTATCTGTTATCTGCATATATGAGAAATATAAGAAAATTCTATCATTTATTCCCCAGACTCCACAAATGCCTTTAAAAACATTCATTTTTATTTCGTAATTCTGCCAAGGTACTATTTAGAATTTATATACAGTAGAGGAGCAATAAGTGTACATGCTATTTTCTTTTGAAGAAAACCAGCTTCTCTACTGAGTGCTTATGCAAATATTCAAGTGACATTTATCAGTTCATCAAAGAAAAGAAAAACAAATGATACTGAATTATCAGCTGTTTTAAAAGCTTAATTACAAAACCAAGTATATAGCTGATTTCTATATATTTCCCATTATAAATCCCTCTTGTAAAGGATATGTAACTTCTCTACCAAAATATCCTTCTGAGATAACACTTCGCATTGTTATTTATAAATAATGGGAAGTAAAACTGGCCATTCTCTTGCTTAGTTATAGGGAAACAAAAAAAAAAAAAGAGACAACTCATTGCTGATGTTGGTGGAGTCACTCCAGCACAAACCAGAAAAAGAAGAGTGAATATTACTCACTTTCCCTCTGTGATGGTCTTATCTCGGAATACTTCACTAGCTGTAAAGGTAAAGGACTGACTTCATAGATGAGCATGTCTGTTAACGTTGATGAGAGTGATGTGGCCAGTCCTAATTCTCTGGGTTGCAAACTGATCTTTCGTAATGCATTTAACCAGTAGCTTCTAGATAAACAGACAAACATTAAGGCTTCCAAAGAAATGTTACCTTGTGAAAAATGATTCCTATTTTCAAATCCAGTTATATGGCATTTGCCATACTCCAGTATAATTGACTTGGAGTAGTGGTGATTCAGGACCATATAGCAGCAAACTAAGGATGCAGTTCAGTAGACTAAGTGGCACTAAGAAAACGTTGAAGGCTTTCTTCTTTCTTCTCTTTGATCTGGTTCAGTAGCAGCTACTGACCCTGGGAAAGTGAGTTTTGCAGAAGACTAGGACACTTCATAATTTCTGCAGTAAAGACAAAACTGAGAGGAAGAAGGTGCAGATCTCTCATGGAGGATTATTACTGTGTTGGATTTACAGAAGAAACCATCCATTAAATTATTTTGTCATATAAGACTCAAGTGTTTCTGACTAGGAAGTAAGGCATCTCTGCAAGTGAGGAGCTTCCAAAGAAAACATTTCATAAAAACAAAGAATGTTTGCTTAGGGAGAGATGGAATAGCAGAGGTAGAAAAGAAATTCATAGGAAGAAATTGCATGATGAAGGCTTTCAGAAGGAGAGCAAAGGACTAACTTTTCTGTCTACTGTTGATCAAGTGGTAAAGTTAAGGAGGGAGTTTTAATTCATTGTATTTCACCCAGAAGCAGTTGTCACTGGCTGTTGAAAATAGTTGGGCAGGGTTTCTGAGAATCTTCATTCCCTATGTTATCTCACCAATATATGGGACACACCACTGTCATGCTTTTGTCCTCTCAGACCATTACATTGACAATCAAGAGTTTCTGCAAGGTGAGATGAAGACTGTCCATAAGGTGTGGCTGTAATCGATGGTATTTTGGACACACTAAAGTATGTCTGCCATTCTCTCCTGAGGAGGGCAGTGGTACTCTTAAATAGTAGCTCCAGCCTTGAATAGTGTAATTAATGATCTTGAGATGAAGCATCAGCCAGCATGTTAACGATATTATTGTATACTAAGCTGAGAGATACTCCAGCAAACAAGAAACTATAGAAAGGATCATAGGTTAGAAATGTGAGCAGGGAAATAAAATTATTTTCTCTCTCAAACAAAATAACTAATTTTCTAGTTGTTTGACACCTGCAATAACAGATCACAAGAGACAACAGACAACAACAGACCTAACAGCGGGCAAAACCTGATAAACCAAGAGATATTTAGGAGTGAGAGAAAAAGAGACCTTAGAGCAAAAGAAGAAGAGATATCAGTGTGATAGCATGAGAGACCTTATGGTTACAGAACAAGAAATGTAGGAGTGATAGAAGAAAGCAAACTGGATGGTGAGATGCACATAGGCATATGGAAGCTGGGATACAAAAAAGACTCTAGAAACATTAAATGAAGAAAGGTTGCTAGGGCTGAGTACGTGTATTTCAGCTGCCAGTGAGTGAAAAAAGCTTATGCTGTTTTACTGGGTAGAGTCAAAATGTCAATAAATATTTTAGGGGGCTTACTGGGATGAAAAAATCCAAATGTGAATAATCTGAAGGGACTGTGAAGAAAATCTTGACTCCCAAACTTAGGCAGTTTGAAAAAATTTATCAAGGACATTGGCAGAACTATTTAAGATACTCAAAATCAGCTAGGGTAAACCACTTCTTCTGTTAACATCCAGAGGGAAAACCTAGCACAAGGGCTTTTTTTTTGCCTCTTGCTTTTATTATTCTCATAAGAAAATTGCCTGCATTTCACTGGGGAGGGCCACTGCCCCTGCCTATGTTAGGGTCATCATCCCGCGGCTTGCTGTCCCTTGTGAGGCAGCCTCATGCTTGTTGTTCCCTGACAGTAAATCCTATTGAAACTATTACAATTGTCTTCACTGGGCTTCCATTAGAGACAACTGGCTGTTTGGTTTTTTCCGGTTGGTAGAAGGACTGACATTTTTCAGCTGATTTAATATGATCTTTTTCTGCTCTTTCGAAGACATTTTTGAAAGAGAAAAATGATACATGAAAAATAGTGACTGGGGAATGTTATATGAAAAATAGTGAATAAAAAGAACACAGTTCTGAAATTCATTCCTGGACAACTGCTGCTTGTACAATGATTTTAGAACTGAAAAGATTTTTACAAATACTAGATCATATAAATACTTGAAAGAAATGAACACAGTGAATAGGCGTAAGATTGATCTATTAATTTAGAAAAAAAAAAAAATTATGTATTTCATTTCCTAGAAAAAAATACAAAGTACCATCAACAAATGCTGACAATTGTGCTTTAGGCTGATTCAGATTCCTCTGAAGAAGGAATGTGTAACCACCAATCTTTAGTGGCATGCAGTCCATAAGAAACTGTTTAACTCCTTTATGTAACTAGCAGTTTGTCTTCTGACTAGAGAGATATGTTTCTACCCAGAATATATTTGCAAAATGTAGATAAAAAGAGTTTCACTATCTTTTATTTACTGAAAAATCTGTGCAAGGGCAAGAAACAGCAGGAATACAAAAAAGGACTAAAAGGAACCCCAGTTCTGCAGTGGTATAATCGCATCTCAGTGGGAATTGTAATGGCCTTCACTTCAGCAGCTCTTGGCTGCTTATTCCTGGTCATGAAATTGCTCTGTGTGCTGATCTAGGAGATGAACTAAGATATAAAAAAAAATAATCATTGTTTTGTTATAATTCATATCACTGCTTCCTTAACTGAGTGGCCATTGTGAATGAAGTACAAATAGGTGATTCTGGAGGGGGGCATAGGCTGTAATTGTGGCAGCTCCAACTTGGATAGTCTTACATTGTGGCAGGGCTGCATCTGTAGAAACACTGAAAGCTTGGCCTTGAGAAACTACTGGTGAAAGACCTCTGGGGAAAGGTAGAAGCAAAATGAGGCTTGGAGATATAACTATTCAGCTGATTAAAGTAAGTATATTCTTTGTAAGTATATTCTTTGTTCACATCAGTCTAGCACATTCAGCCTTCCTTGCATGAAAGATGTCACCCATACATATGAAGAATCAAGTGCTCTCACCTCTGCACTGTTTGATTCCTTTTTCTCTCCACCTGATTTCAATGGGATTTGGAGAAAACTATGAGGAAAGATAAAGGAAATAATTGAAGGTGCCTTTCATACTTTTGTATATATAGTTTACATAAGACAACAGTGAAGAATTTGCACATAGTCCTTTGGTTTTCCACGAAATGAATGGTGCTGGCCTTGTCTCTAAATTGGCCACAATATTTTACAAGCATACATTATTTACCAGCTGCAATTACTCTCTTTTTTTGTGCTCTTGTTTGTTTGTTTGTTTGTTTGTTTTAAATGGGGATGTGGCATGACATATCAGAAAATTCCGTTGCTTTATCATAGAACTCTGTCTTCTCCATGATATATTAGCAGCCCTTTTGCACTGAAGAATATTTTGTATAGTATGTTTCCTAATTACTTATGAATATGCTGCTTTTATGGTTCTATGTCACAGCCTTAACATCCCTTTTAACATACTTTTGTGTGCAAATTAGGATAGCAAAAGCTAAGAAGTAACACACTCTGTATATGGTGGTGGATGTTCAGAGCAATGCAGCATGTCAGGCTGGGGTCAAATGGAAAGTGAATGTCATTACTAAATAGTAACATTTTCTGTGGGTTTTAGAGAAATTCAAATCCTTTTTTAATCTAAATTTATTTTATCTTTTTCTCAGGATTAAGAGTTGGACTTCAAGTTCCTGTCAGACATTTGTACATTAAAATGATTTTACATTTAATTATTTTCTAAAATAAATTTCAAAATAGTTATTCACAGAATTACCATACCAGAATGCAATCTGTTTCAATAGGAGCTTTATCCTGACTCGTATGTATTTTGTATGATATACTTTCCTACTTTTAAGGCATAGAATCATGTATCCTCTAATTATTTTTTTAAATCTCATGCCTAGGAAGTGTCTACTGCCATTCCAGAAAAATCTGGGACATGATTCTGTATCCACCATGTATATTCTTAGCAATGTCTAAGTGATGCCTAAATCTCACTGATTTATGCTGAGTAGTTGAGTAAGAAATTTATGCCACAATCTATTACATGCAAATTGGAATAACAAAAGTTGAGAAGAAGGGTTTCTATCCATGATACTCGTGACAGTGGTCAGCTGCCTTATTTTTATTTTTCAACAGTTCTGTGCTCAGCGTGCAGTTAAAATTCCTATTTTCCTTTAATCCTGCGGTGATGTTGGAATGAGTTTGAGATGGGTTAATGTATTCAAAATGTATTCAAAATCATAATGGTTTAGAAAATTACTTCCTATTTTTTCAGCTATTACCACAAAGTCTTGTAATACATTATCATGAAAACCAGAAAAGAAAGGACGAGGCATGACAGGTATGCTGTAACTTGGTCATAATTGCACTAATGTGTGTGGGACTGTGTGGCAGTTGATTACCCCATATGTCTTTCCCATTATTGCCCATTTTAGCTAGTCAAGGGCAACTGTCAGCACCAAACCTCTTCTTTCTATACTGAGGTAGATTTGTGATGGCTTTTCACTTCCATTCCTAGCCAGTTTTCATCCACTTTAGCCACATGCATCTTTTTAACTTGTGGCTAGCAAGTACTGCTGAGGCTCTATAAGACTCACTAAACAGCATGTGAACAATGAGTAAAAAGTGATTGCTTTCTTTTGGATCAATATCTTACATCATTACACATCTTCCAATTTTATTCACAGATTCTCCTGTTCCTATGTTGAATTCTGATTTCTCAGCAAAGCAAGACCCAGAGGAGTGCTTATTGACACCTAGGACACGAAAAATGTGCTGGCCCAAGAAGCAAGGGGTGGGAAAGAGACCTGACCTGAAAAAATAATCCTGCCTCTGCCAGGATTATTTTCACAAAATAATTTTCATCAAATGTCTCCGTCAGTGGGATTCTTCCCCAGCTCAACATGATGCCTGGAATAAAGCCCTGAATGCACAGTCCAACAGGAAATCCATGCAGGTTGAATACCCAAAGGCAGATTCACACGTATTCCCATATACACTGACATTTCTGAAGTAAAGTGAGGTTGCATTGCTGATGCAAACTACACTGAAGTATGTCTGAAGTTTTTAGAAGACTTTTGTATGGAGAATATCCCATCACCCTTTATAATGACTGTTTTCTTTTACAAGATTTGCAGTATTTGCAGTTTATGGCAAGTTAGCCTTGTAAAAATATATACTTTCATCTGGTCATTTCCCTGTGTGGTCTAATATTTTATTGATAACATCTACTACATCCATATTGTAGAAATTCCTTGTTTTGTTACTAGCAGGAAAAAAGGAACAAGTTCATGTTGCTTGCGTGTTCAAAGATTATATTTAACAAATTATGTTTTGTGGGGCTTTTTTTTCCCACATTACAAATAGCCTTATAGTTGAAAAAATATACCTTTTCTGGCATTCTGAGACAGTGGCCAAATATAAACAGTTGTTTCCAAAATAATTTTCCACTGCAGAAAAGATTCACCAAGTATCTACATTGTTTTGAAAATACTATAAAGGAACCAAAGGCCTTTTAGTTGTCCCATCTTGATAAGTGGCATTTAAAGAGTGCAGATCAATGTTTACTACAAAGATAAATCCCCTGATACAAGATGATTCTTATTGTGCTCAGCCTGTATTTTTGCACTTCACAACAGTAGTCCAGCTCTGTAGTGAGAAGTATTGCTCTGATTTTCTTGAGAAATCTGCTTGACTCTCAGACTCTAATACTCTCTACTGAGCTGTAATATAGGCAAGAAAAGAGTTACAAAGATGGCCATGTTGTAATTTTTTAGCTGAAAATTTCTAGTGAAACAACAAACACAGGCCAAATTTTGTACTCATCTTCAATGCTGTAAACTCAGACTGGCTGCACTAAGATGAACCCAGATGTGCATTCTGCTAATTCTGCAGTGCATGTTAATTGACACACTCTTCCCTTTAATTGATTTCTGGAGTGTAAGTATCAAAAACAACATTGAAAATGAAATGTTCACAGAAAAAAAAAATCATTTTTCTACATTTATGCAAATTATTAAATTTGTCATACATTTGAACTGAAGGACTGATTTGCCCCCCCCCCCCTGCTGGCAGCTCTACTCTCATTGAATAGAAAAAGTTGACTTACATAAGTTAATCGGAAGGTTTAGACTTAATTCAGTAGCTCGTCTCTATGAAGGAAAAGTAAGTGCTTTCTTTTAATAGCACAACTGGACACATTATCCAGGACCATCCAAGCATTTTAAATAGTGCAGCAGGAGGGGCCCCTTTGAAATTGCCACTGTTAACACTGAAGCAGTGAAACATCTCTCAAGGATCTGCATGCCATGCTAGGAAAACACTGCTGGTGAAAGAAAAGGAAATACAACAGCAAAATTCAAATTTACCTAATGTGGAATCCTCCTGCTCTAAGTTGACTGCATGAGACCTAGAAGGAGGAATGACAGACTAGAGATGATCAGTTTTCATGATGAAATCATTCTGTTACACTGTCTTCTCTCTATGCACAAACAATAACCTGAAGGGTTGAAGTCAGAGACTGCTGCGCTGCATTACTCTCTAACATAGCCTGTCTATTGACTGTGAATGAAATGGGGACACATTTCAGCCTGAATTTCCTTAGGCTTAAGATTGCAATTGATAAGTCCCACACAAAATATGGTCATCAGTATAAGTAATGACGGTTTCATAGAATCATAGAATAGTTAGGGTTAGAAAGGACCTTAAGATCATCTAGTTCCACCCCCCCTGCCATGGGCAGGGACACCCCACACTAAACCATGCCACCCAAGGCCTCATCCAACCTGGCCTTGAACACCTCCAGGAATGGAGCATTCACAACCTCCCTGGGCAACCCATTCCAGTGCCTCACCACCCTCTCAGTAAAGAATTTCTTCCTTAGATCCAATCTAAACTTCCCCTGTTTAAGTTTGAACCTGTTACCCCTTGTCCTGTCACTACAGTCCCTGATGAAGAGTCCCTCCCCAGCATCCTTGTAGGCCCCCTTCAGATACTGGAAGGCTTCTATGAGGTCTCCACGCAGCCTTCTCTTCTCCAGGCTGAACAGCCCAAACTTTCTCAGCCTGTCTTCATACAGGAGGTGCTCCAGTTCCCTGATCATCCTCGTGGCCCTCCTCTGGACTTGTTCCAACAGTTCCATGTCCTTTTGATGTTGAGGACACCAGAACTGCACACAATACTCCAAGTGAGGTCTCACAAGAGCCGAGTAGAGGGGCAGGATCACCTCCTTTGACCTGCTGGTCACGCTCCTCTTGATGCAGCCCAGGATACTGTTGGTTTTCTGGGCTGTGAGGGCACACTGAAGCCGGCTCATGTTCATTTTCTCATCAACCAACACCCCCAAGTCCTTCTCCACAGGGCTGCTCTGAATCTCTTCTTTGCCCAACCTGTAGCTGTGCCTGGGATTGCTCCAACCCAGGTGTAGGACCTTGCACTTGTCATGGTTAAACTTCATAAGGTTGGCATCAGCCCACCTCACAAGTGTGTCAGGGTCCCTCTGGATGGCATCCCTTTCCTCCAGTGTATCAACCGAACCACACAGCTTGGTGTCATCGGCAAACTTGCTGAGGGCGCGCTCAATCCCACTGTTCATGTCACCGACAAAGATGTTGAACAAGACCGGTCCCAACACCGATCCCTGAGGGACACCACTCGTTACTGGTCTCCAGCTGCACATTGAGCCATTGACCACAACTCTTTGTGTGCACCCATCCAGCCAGTTCTTTATCCACCGAGTGGTCCATCTATTAAATTGATGTCTCTCCAATTTAGAGACAAGGATGTCATGTGGGACAGTGTCGAACACTTTGCACAAGTCCAGGTAGATGACGTCAACTGCTCTGCCCCTGCCCATCAGTTTCATAGCCCCATCATAGAAGGCCACCAAATTGGTCAGGCAGGATTTCCCGTTCGTGAAGCCATGTTGGCTGTCACCAAGCACCTTGTTTTTTCATGTGCCTTAGCATGCCTTCCAGGAGAATCTGCTCCAAGAGTTTGCCAGGCACAGAGGTGAGACTGACTGGTCTGTAATTCCCCGAGTCATCCATTTTCCCCTTCTTGAAAATGGGGGTTATATTTCCCTTTTTCCAGTTGTCAGGAACTTCACCTGACTGCCATGGTTTTTCAAATATGATGGCCAGTGGCTTAGCAACTTCATCCGCCAGCTCCTTCAGGACCTGCGGATGGATGTTGTCAGGTCCCATGGGCTTGTGTACGTTTAGGTTTTTAAGATGGTCTCGAACGAGATCCTCTCCTACAGCGGGCCTAGGGTCTTCATTCTCACAGTCCCTGTGTTCGCCTTCCAAGACTTGGGTGGTGCGGTCAGAGCCTTTGGCAGTGAAGACTGAGGCAAAGAAGTCATTCAGAACCTCAGCCTTCTCCAAATCCAGGGTAGCCAGTTCTCCCGATATCTTCTGAAGGGGGCCTACG
Source organism: Psittacula echo (assembly GCF_963264785.1). Taxonomy (NCBI): domain Eukaryota; kingdom Metazoa; phylum Chordata; class Aves; order Psittaciformes; family Psittacidae; genus Psittacula; species Psittacula echo. The sequence continues at coordinate 140,853,332 of NC_137737.1, forward strand.
TTGTCCCTAGTCTGTCTTTTACTCACTACGTACCTATAGAATCCCTTCCTATTATCCTTAACATCCCTAGCCAAGTTCAATTCTAACTGGGCCTTAGCCTTCCTCACCTGGCCCCTAGCTTCCTGGACAGCATCCCTGTATTCTTCCCAGGCAGCCTGTCCCTGCTTCCACCTTCTATAAGCCTCTTTTGGGTAATGTGTCTGTATTACTGGTAGTACATAGGGTATTATCCAGATTGTTCTTGAAAAACAAAAAGGATGGAGACTGCATGACCTCCCAGCAGGTACTAGCAGGACATTCCTAGGCACCTGAAGTCTCCCCTTCTTCCAGCTGCCAGTTGGGAAGCCCAGCTCCCCCAGCCTCTCCTCACAGTGCAGATGCTCTAACCTGACCAGCCTGCGGGTCCTACACTGATCTGGGCCCAGTTTAGCAGTGTCCTCCTTGTATTGGGATGCAAGGGTGGATGCAGTGTTTCAGATGTCTCACGAAACTTCAGCTCTGTCTGTATGTTTTATAATAGTTCTTACTGAGTGTGTAATTGCTTCCTAGTGTATCATCTAAAAAATGTCTATCTAATCCAGATTCTCTTTACAGAAAGTAAAATGAATCATTTGGACAAGTGAGAAGTCTTTTGCCTGATTTTAAACCTAGCAATAATTTAATGAATTAAAATTAATTACAAATTAATGAATTTCTCAAATTGAATTTCTAATTAACAAAGTCTAAGCAAAAAGTCCAGTTGTTATATTCTTTCTCTTTTTTGTGAAGAGAAAAATAAATCTGAAAAGAATTGCTAGAAGACTGTAAGGGGAAAGAACTGGAAAATCTGTCCCACATGGGTACATTAGAGGAATTACCTGTTCCTTTTTCCAGAAAAGAACCTGTTTTGTTGGGAGGTTCAGTCCTATGATTCAATTCTCTATCTTGTTTTGTCTAGCCAGCTTTTTGCACAGGGCACTCTGTAACACCTCTGAAATCCTTTTAGTGTCATTGTGATCTTTTTTCTCATTTCCATTATATATTGCATTATTTTTGTAGAGAAAATAAAACCAGAAGTTTATACCTGAGAGAAGAAAAAGTTTTACCTTCAGGGAGAATGCCTCAGAGTACCATTTTGGATCTAGCTGATTATTTTTGAGCTATTCTATTTATAATTCTATTGTCTTTTGCTTTTTCTATAAAGTAGAGAAGTGGTCCTGTATATACCATGAGCAAATGTATGTTTGATTTTCCAATAAAGAGCATTAATTAAAACCAAATTATCTTCTGCATTAATTGCTTTATTTTATGCAAACGTGCATCAATTCTCCAGTTTCCCAATGTTAATTCACAAGTATATTTTCTAGAATATTTCTTGTGGTTTCAATTTTTTATCCATTACATCAATAATTGCATTATAAGCATGAGTAACAAATTTACTTGTATCAACTGCATTTAGCATGAAGTATTCTATCCCATTAGTTAAGGGTGGTGCATTCAGATCTCTTTGAATGGAAATGACCCAATGCTGTATTTGATGAAAAAAACCTGTATTAGGAAGAGAAAATCGGATCTTGAATTGCTTGAAATCTTGAAAAGATTTAAAATAACATAAATCAGAACATTCACCTATAAAATTAACACCACTCACCTTCCATTACTTGGAATCTGCATTACCGTAGAGGAAAAGGGTTTTGCCTTAAAGATTCAGGATGCCAAGCTCCTCTACTGGAAAGGTATAGCCCTTCTTGGTCTAGGTATTTTTCTGAGGCTAAAAGATCGATGGTGGATTCAGTTCTGCAGTGCTAAGTTTGGCCCAGATTCCTCTCAGTCATGTATTCCATTCCAGTTGCTGGAATACCTATGGTCAAAATGCTCAGCTTTGGAGGGAAAATTCACATTGCCTCCCTGCTGAAAGTTTTCTGCGGGGAGTGCTGGTTCCTTAACCACATCTAAGTGCTGAGCATGAAAGTTATGAAGCTGGGAAAACGTGGAAGTGGCAGGCATTGGTTGCCTTCCTCACTCCTCTGCTCTGTTCTTTGTTGGTAGGTCAGTGGACTGGTCTTGAGAAGAGCTCTTTACACAGTGGCTCCTTTTTCTGTTGAATGACAGGTACAAATACAACCACAGGGATGTGGAAAGCTTACAATAATTTCTAAAAAAAAAATAATAAAATAAAATCTGCTGTTATTTCGTATTCAAAAATGATGCAATTGAATGAGTGCTTCATACTCCAGTAGCTTATACACTTACATTAATGCCTCACTGCATAGAGCAGTCTAGGGGACGCATTTAGGAACTGGAACTTCTGAAGTGTCAATTCCTGTTGAAGCATTTCATCACATATACTTTTATTTGAAACTTCAAATAATGGGTTAGCAGCTATGTTTTGTGAGCTTCTTCACACTTGGTTAGAGCAATTTGGGCACCCAGGTGCCTTCATGTGGAGTGGAAGCCCAGCACCTGCTTGACAATAAGAGGCCTTGTCCTAATCATTATTGTGTTAACATAACAGTGTTTCATGAATGGCTAAGTAGCTCTCTTTTCAACAGCTTTATAGCTATGGTGGTATCACACTTATTTTCCTAACATCTACCATGAAAAGCCCCAATTAGCTCTTCTCCTGCCCATCCCATCTAGGTGTTATGCTACCCCTCCAGCTCTAGGCTGTCATGCTGGGGCAGGGGTGAATGCTGAGAGGCAGTAGGAAAGCGACACTATTAGTCAGGTTTGTCTTGCCTGACCTTAGTGACCAAGGCTGGAGTTAAAAGCAGGGTAGTTGTATATAAAGCAAAGTGTTATAGACATGTTAATAGCTTCCGCTCCCCACCCATTGCATCAGTGGAGATACCACATTCTCTAATGCTCCTCTGGTAACCTGCTGGCTTTTGGCTTTGCTTTGTATGAAATGGAATCCCCAATTAGAGGTTAGTTTAAAGTTAATAAGAAAGGCCACAACTGTGCTGTTGTTGAGAGAAATGCTCTAGAAATGAGGAAGGGGCTGTGGAATACAAATATATCCCATATTTGTACTTGTGTGTGTCTGTATGTGAATAAATGTTTAAATTTGGCTCTCATTTAGGTCTGCATGAATAAGAATTACTTATTAATATGCTGTATATAGTTATATATGTTATAAATATCTCCCTTTGCATGTATTCACTGTATTTTCTTATTTTCTGTATGAAGGCTGTGGCACCCAGCTTGCCCTGTCTTCCATAACAGACCATAATGGCAGCATGGGAGAAGCCCCAAATGACATTTTCCTTCCTCTTTGAACTAATTGCAGTTCTTTCTCCAGTTACAATCCTCCTGTTCATTAAAGCTTAGTGTGAAAATCCAAAGGTTAAATACTGCCAGTGGGAATTTCATGGTAGCAGGATTTCCTTCTTGTTTATTTACATTCAATTTAAGTGGAGCATTCAGCATCTGGATTTTGAACTGTGCTGGTCACTTAGCTTTGTTTGAAGATGCACACACATTATAGGCTTTTCTCTTTCCTAGGCAAATGAAAGTAAAACTTATAAAAAAAGCACACTGTTGGTCCTACTTAAGGATTTTAGTTTCTCTTCTGTTTCATCCTGAAGCTGGTTCTTGTCTTGTGCTGTCATATAAGCCATGCCCAGGTGAAAATTTTGCTAGGCAGTGCACTGTCAGTGAAGCAGGGTAGTTGCCTGTATTATAGTGCCAAAACCAGGCTGTCACCATGTCGACCAAAGCATGGAAGAATGGAGTACTGTGAGAACTGGTATTGATTAAGATTTGATTGCAAATATATATCTTTTGTTACTTCTTCCTTTCTACAAAACTTAAAAAGCTAATGAGCCTCTAATGGCTGTTGAGAAAAGACTGAAAATGTGAATTTTGTACATACTACAGGCTCAAGACTCAGAATATAAAGGAAAGAAACCTTGTATGATGCTTTAATACCATATTTTAAGCCAATTTCATGGTCTGTAGGGTCCTGACTCTTGAGTGTTGAGCACTTGGTATTGGTAAGACAGCATCAGGCATACCTGTCTGCCGATTTACTGAATTAGGATTATTTCCCCTTTGAGATCTACATGGGAACAGTTAGCTCTCATTACCATTAACAAGTTTCATGTGATAATACAAAAAAAATATTTACGTATGCATAGAGCAAAGCAAAACTCAGTTCATATTCTGGCTTATATCACCCTGGCTTTACTTACGCTTAGACGTTCATCTGAACATGGGAAGAACAGTTATGTTAGCCTCCAAGGTTCAGATGCTTCAGTGAACTACTGCCATTGATCATGGATTGTATATTGGTCTCAGTTTATGTGGTGATTGTTATCAACTACAAAATCACAGAATTTTACGGGTATCTAGTTCACTGTAATGAGGTAGGAGACTACCAACCCAATGGACATCGTCTTTATATTCATTTTAGTCGCTTATTGGATCATGGTTTGATGAGCAGTCATTTTTCCTCTAAGGAGCAAAGTATTTCTGTATTTCGTATTTCCAAAAGATGTTCATTTCACTTACGTGAAGAGCAAATAGGACATCTTCTTACTCATTTTATCCATGTGTGTACAGTCACAGTACTTATTATTTGAAGAACAAGCATAGTAGAGACCTTTACTGAGGACATTTGAGCTCTCTAAATTCTGGGACACACAGGACAGTTCTACAATGCAGTCATACAAATGACTGTCAAGAAGCAGTCTATAGATATATCCCGCAGTATCTTTTTGTGTGTCTGTGGAATCAGTGTTTCATTGTCAAGGAAATCACAGATATATAGGGCTAGGAGGTATCTACAGACATAAGATAATTCATTTCCTGTCCTCACGGTACATAAAACAAACCTGACATATCTCACTTGTTCTTAACTGTTGGTGAAAGAGAATCTGCAACCTGCCTCAGTGAACTATTTCAACCCTTAACTGCCCTTTCAATTGGAAATGTAGCCTGAATCTCCTTTGCTGCAAATTGTTTCACTTCCTTCTTTCACAAATCCCACTCAGGCCCCTAAGAATAATTGATCACTGTACTCTTTCTAACAAGCTCTATATATTTGATGACATTATCATGCTTCCCCTCAGTCTTCCCTTTTCTAGACTAAACAAATCCAACTCCTTCAACCTTTCCTTGTAGGTCACATTTTCCAAACCTCTTATCATTACTGTTGCTCTCCTCTGGATTCTCTCTACAGTGTCTGTATCTTTTCTGAAAAGGTGGTGACCAAAATGCAAAACACTATTCCAGCTGAGGTCTGAGCACTACCCAAGGAGAACAGAATGTCAAGAACATCACCTCCAGTAGTTTATGCACAACACTTCTGATTGCCACTTGAGCTCCAGACTTTATTGTAACAGCAAGAAACAGTTAGTTTGTGGCCCACTATGCCTTTTTTGTTTTTTCATTAATCTCGCCTATTTATTGTTTTTTTGACAGTTGTTCATATAACTTCTCTAATTTTAGTATTCTGCATGTATATTGACTGCATTTCAAATTCACTTGTGAATAATTTCTCAGGATTTGAAGAGCGGCTTGTATTCTCACAGAACTGCAGAAATGCTTTGCAGTTCTCGTCACATTCCACTTACTCTTTGAACATTTCCCACTACTGTCAGGTGTAAAAACTGTAATTGTGTTGTCCATCCCAATGTTGAGATTATCAGTGAAAATCAAACTAGAACAGAGCCACAGGGAGCATGTGTATGATCCTATTTGAAATACTCTACAGTCTGACAGAGAATCAGTACTAATTGTTATGTTGGGTACAGTTTTATAACCACTTGGTCACACACATTTTCATGAAATCATCCAGACCACATTTCACTTGCTTATGAAAACAGTATGCAGAGCAGTGTTAAAAACCCTGCAGAAGTCAGGATTTATCAAATCTTCTGCTTTCTGCTATGCTGATATCCACTCATCTTGTCAAAGAAAAAAATTAGATTGATGTGATTTGTTATTGACAAATCTATACTGACTGTTTTTTTCACCTTGTTATCTCATTGATGCTTTCAGCTGGATTGTTTAATAACTTGTTGGTGTGTCTTTCTAGCTGTCTTTAACTGGCCTGTAATTCCAAGGTCCTCTTCTGCTCTTTTAAAAACAGCTGCTTTATTTGTCCTTCTTAGTCCCCTGGAGCCTCCCCGTACTTGACAAAATCTTAGACACAATCACTGATGGTCAAGAAATTACCTCATATAGATTGTTACAGCCTGGTGGCTGAATACCATTTACACTGTAAACTTGAATACATGTAATGTATGTACATACTGGATCTTTAGCCCGATTTAAGTAAGATTTTGCTGGATTTCTTCTTAATATATTACTAATACTATCATATGAAAAGGCCTTTTCGTGAAAGAAGTATTCGTTTTATGGAGTTCATTTTCTGTCATGTTGAAGTATATGTTTGAAAGAATACCTATAATCTGTTCACATTTTAAAGAGGCCATATGGTACAAGCACTAGTTTACAACAGCTTTGACTCCCAGGAGTATATCTATGATCAACTGAAGGTAGTGCTCTAAACATGACCAAAAGAAATAGGATGGGGAAACTAAATGGAGGAAAGTAGTGGAATTACTGAGCTGTGAGGGTGAAAGACACCTCAGGAGATTGCACAGTATAACCACTTCCAGAGAAGGAAAATCTCAAGGGACTAGACAAACTCCAGCTGATATTTTATACCCAGCTCTTAAAAGCTCTGGTTACGTAATTTCCATCAAATCCTAGTATTTCACAATTCTGACTGTTGAATGCTAACAACCTTTTTCATTTTTTACTGGGCTCTTTTCAGTGGTGCCGAGCGCAGGACAAGAGGCAATGGGCACAAACTGAAACACAGGAACGTCCACCTTAACGTACGGAAACACTTTTTTACTGTGAGGGTGGCTGAGGTTGCCCAGGGAGATTGTGCAGTCTCCCTCCTTAAAGATATTAAAACACTACCTAGACACAGTCCTGGAAAACTGGCTCTGGGTGGCTGTGCTTAAGCAGCTGGGTTGGAGCAGAGGACCTCCAGAGGCCCCTTCCTACCTCAACTGTTCTGTGATTCTGTGATCTCATGCTTCTTCCAGAAGCCAGCGAGAACATTTGATTATTTTCACATGTATTTACAGTTTAGGTTTTTGCAATTGAGTTTTTTCTAATCTAAATAAATCCAATTCCTTCAGTGTTTCCTTGTATCTGCTGTTCATTTATAACTGTTTACAGATTTAGGTTACTAAGATAGCTGCTACCAATATTTCTCCTTTTTAGGAAGGCTTTAAGCATTGTCTTGCACATCACGTTCACAAGCAATGAAAATATAATCACCACTGCTGACTGAAAAATCTCATCAGAATTGATCAATTATACATTGCAAATTGGGAGGTATTTCAAACGAAACACAGTTGGAATCTTTGCCAGGTCTAGATTTACCCAGCAGTTCCGCTGAGGAGCTTCTCTAGCTCTACCTGTCTTCACATCAGCAGAGCGAATGGTGTTGCACATCCATGGGATTTGTGTTCACGAAAGGTGAGGAGCAGAGAAGATGCACTCTTTGACAGGTAATTCACAAAAGTGTTAAAGGAGTGAAAGTTGTTTTAAAAGCAGGTGTAAAAAAAAAGCAGCTTTTTTTCACAGTAAATCTGATGATATGCCTATAATTAAGTCACATAGGTTAAAGGCTTGTTATGCTAGGATTAACATATGGTAAATACAGCCATTGAATTACACTGAGATTCATGTGATGATTACATATAAAATTCCATGTAATGAGATATATTTATCATCAAAAGGTCTTTGGCCTTTAAGAAAATGTTACAACAATTATCTTGTGAACGTGAAAAGTCAATAGAGGTATAAATGCATGTCTTTGTGCCATTATTGTGACTGGATTCATTTCAACAAGACCAGCCCTGCTGACATTAAGCCATCAAGGGGTAAGGCTAGTGTTACTGATACAGCCTTGCAACATGCCCTCTTGTCTCTCCTTGTCTGCTTGGACAGCCAGAAAGAAATCTTTCCCTCAGCTCCATCGTTTTAAAACTACAAATATTAAAATGGAGTTTCACAGTGAATGTTACAACACACACAGTCCTGCAGCTTTTCCAAAGGCGGTGTTGGGTTTTTTTTTCTCTTGGATCTCCTAAATCTTTCAAGGGCAAAAGCTGTATTTGACAGCAGACACTAGACTTCAGTGGTCTAGTAACATTATGTAGGAATGTCTAGTAACATGATTTGGAGTAACATTATTATTAAGCACCAAGTTCAACTTCATACTGAGTAGGGTAAATAAATTGTGGAATAATATCAGAATAGTAATTTTCTGCCATTTCTGTGAAAGTGAGATGCAAAAACGAAGATGGGGTAGGATTCATGGACAAGTAGTAAAGCAATTTATCAGACAAATACACACACAGGGAGCAGGCCAGCCTACCTCTCCTTCTTACCAAAACAGCAAACAACCACAGAAAAATGTTGTCTTTTGTTTTCCTGACCTTAAGTGTCTTTTCTCAGTTAGATATTTTCTTCCTGTAATGTAACATTTGAGAAAGGACTATTCTTCTACAGGTTGATCCTCTATGTTTATTCACACCACATTTGTTCCAATCTCTGGTGCTTGGTATCTGGACTGATCAGTCTCAGAAAGGCAGTCTTTCCATCACTAGTACTTAACAATATGTGTGTTTGTTTGTTCTGCTGGATTTGAACACAGACACATTTAAGAAGACTGAAAACAGATGTGGAGTACATTGTCTACCTTGGATTCTGAGAGGGCTCAAGTTGGTTTAAAGCACAGAACCAATCAGCTGTAATTCATGAAGCAATTTTTGTTTTAATATTTATAACAGCAGTGTTATAGCACTTGGCCACAGAAATATTCACCTACAAGGTGATATGGTTATGAAAATCAATAACACTGTTCTTCAGTGGACTGAAGCAAATACATTTTATACCTCTATTTCAGTCTGCAAAATGTTGAGAATTTGACACAGACCTAGATGACTATTTACTCATAATTTATTTCTTCCTCTTTCTTTAGTAATTTTCTATGTTGCAGAATCTTGTTTTTCACTATTGCCTTGCAAAAGCCAGTGCAAGACAGAACTAGGAAAATATGTAGAGATATCACCAATACTTATCATTTCACATTCTTCATTTTTCTCCCCAAACTGACTTTCATATTTAATAAGATGCCAAGCAGCTAAGAATACAGCTCTTTTCTAGAAATTGCAAATTAAGTTTAGCTATGAGCTCTTGTTTGGAAGTATAAAAGTTTACATTATGTTATATTTAAAGGCAGCTGTCTTTTGTGGAATTTTAAAATACGCTAATTTTTATCAAAGGTTTTCCTTTCATGTCCTTTGATACTAAGCTATATAAGTTAACCAAAAGATAACTAAGCATTAACCCATGTTGCAGTTTTTATCTCCTTTGGCAATCCCACGAGATTTAAACTAAGTACATTAAATGGAGCATAAATCTTTAAGTTGTTTTCATTAAGTCACATATTTAGAATACATATCCCAGTTTATTTGATCAATTGTAAAATATTAGCTGCTGCACTGAAGATTTGTGACATGGTTTGCAGCAAGTGAACAAACATTTCTGCAGATCAGTGAACATTTTTGCTGGAATGCATGGATAAGTTACAACAATTAGGGTTTGGAACATTAATTTGTGGGGTTTTTTTTTCTTTATGTAACTTGCAAATGTATGCTTAAAGGCCAATAATACCAACAGGCAAGCTTTGAAGATAATTCTAATATCAGCTTAATATTCTTGGTTTGCATTTCTGTTAATTTTCCCAGTTTTCCGATCTTTTGTTCTTATTTTTTCTTTAGTATTTATTGGCCAGGCCTAAACCCCAAGAAGAACACTAGCTGTAAAAGGGCAGGTGTTGGGAGTAGCAGTTGTAGTGTGTGGCTTGGCTTACCATATCTTCCTAAACAACTCAATTTTCAACACATTACTGATGTTGAAATATCATAAAGAAGTAGTTATGATAAGTATTAAGGCATTAATTATATGTGTTTGTGGGTGGTCTGAGTATAAGGTTTGTATTGAATAATTTAATGAAAGTTTTTGTCCTTGAAATAATATAGTGTAGGTTCATATTAGTTTTTGTCTAAGACTTTCACATTGTTCTACAAGCATTAGCATTGTGTGTCTCAGCACACAGCAGAAAAGGAATTGGAAGCTCTGGTACTAAGGAGCTATGCAATTTATTCCAACTCACAGTCGATAGCAAAGCTAAGTCTAATGACAAAATGTATGGACTTCAGACAGAGCCTCACATGATCCTTCATATCCTTCTGTCTTTTGTGACTCTTGCGTTTTGGAAGAGGATAGTTTAGCTCCTTGTTTAAGTTGTCTACAGTAGAAAGAGTCTGTTTTAAGCACTTTCCTTATTCACAAGGATCTTAAGCATTTAATCACGCCTCTGTCCTACTAATTTTACTTGCAAAGGTGTTTTTTTTCTTACGTGAGTATCTCTGTCCAAAATCAGTAAGGCAGTTCATATAATAGAAAATTTCCTAAATTAGCAAAGGATTTTCCATTAATTTGTTAAATAAGTTTAGAATCATACTTTTAAGCTTGTGTGTAAAGCATCTTGAATCTCAAACCATCACTGCCAAGGGATGATATTATGATGATATCTGCATGAGAAGTGTTCTTAAACTACAACCTACATTATTGTTTCAGCATTTCTGACCAGATATTTAGGATATGTGCTTTTGCCAATACAAAATGGGATTACAGAAGTTCAGACTAGCTGTAGAACCACATGATAATTTCACAAGAATTGCACCTATAGTAAGCAGTGTTCACTTTTAAAACACGTAGGAAAGGCCACATGGACATTTGTCATATTTCCTTTAACAAGATCATCCTGCAGTGTTACTATTTCGTTTTATAAGTTGTCAAAGAGAGTACATGAATGTCCATTTTTGGTTTTAAAATTTTAACTCTGGATTTAACAAGGTTGTTCACTTGACAGCTCAAACACAAGCATTCTGAAATTAAAAAGAAATTACAATAAGCTTGGTAACAGCCTTTCATATCCTTTAAAAACATTGCTAAAACTGGATTCCTAGTAACAGCAGATGTAGCAGTTCCACAGTAAAAGCAGGACATCTACATGTGTCCCAAATCTGTTTGATATAGATGGCCTAGCTTCATCTTATAACTACATGATCTTTACAGTGCTGAGAGGTCTGCAATTCCTTGTTTAGTTGTGCATCTTTTGGTAAAGGATTTAGCTATTACTAATTCAGTAATATAGGGTTTTAGCTATCAAATATTTTGAATCCTGGTATGGAATTCTTTGTTTGCTCAAACAGCTATGTAGTTCTCAGCAAATGCAAGAGCACTGTGTTTTACACATTCAAGGAACGATTATAAAGGCTAGTTTTGCTATCAGTAACACACCATTTGGGAATCAGTAACACATTGTTAAAAACTTGTGTACAACAGTCTTTTGTTGGCAGTGAAATACCCCCTTTATGTTAATATACACTGCAGTTCTGCTTATTTTAAGCATGCTATACATTAAGTAGATATGATAGGTTGGCATTCATTGACAAATTAAGTGAGTTGATTAGCAATCTGAAATCTGTATGGACCTTCATTATGTTTGTCATGAATTGTAGGCCTAAAAAGTGCTTTTCAGATAAAAGACACAAAACATGAAAGTGAAGCAGAGGCTGATAACCCTTTCTGAAGGAAGAGCTATTAGTAAGTCTCATTGCTTAGCCATCTAGTAAACATTTCAATGACTTCTGATTACTATTAACCAACAGAATGATGTTTTTCTCAGCAAAAAAAAGAACTACTTGTGTTTCCTAAACTGTGTATTTCAGTTCAATAGAAAGAGTAGCTTGGCAAGCTAACTGTGCAGATGTTGGCGAAGCGTAAGAAAGTAAGAAATATAGGCAAATTTCACTCTGTTGAAGTACTGTTTTATTGCAGGCAATTAAAGGGGTCTGAATAGAAATTACAATGTTTGAAATTATTGTTTGGTCAGATATAAAGTGGTCATCACATTTTTAGAGTCGGAAGTTCATTGAGACTTCTTAAACAAGCCATCAGGTGAAAATCACAGATCTCACTCATTTGAACCTGATTATTTTCTGAGACAAACATGTGAGGTTTTGTCACTGCTTAGAATATATCTAAATATAGAACTAGGTGATGAAGTGTGATCCCATGCAGATGAGGAGCAGGGAAACAATCCTTTGCCAATGTTCATTCCTGAGCTCATACGAGATCCCTGACAGCATAATTTAAGATTGCCTTAAAATGGTTTTAAATTGTATCCAATTCTCTGGAGCACCAAGATGCTTCCATATAAGCATTGTCTAATACTGGACAAAAATTCTACCTTTTCCTTATCCACATTCTTGTGGGAGAAGCTGTGAAAAAGAGAACTTAGGAAAAAGACCTTATTGTGAGAGTTAATGGGAAATCATCAGATTTCCTGGGAAAATGATAACAAGTATCAGAATCAATGGACGTGAGGATATACAAATGCATTCCAGCCCATGAAGGACAAAAGTTTTAGGAAAAGGTAATATGTAGCTGGAAAAACAGTCCTGCTTTTCCAGGTGCACAGCCTCTTCTTTGAGATCATTCACAAATCTTGTTTTATTTACATTTTCAGCCCATCATGGCTACAACAGCAATAAGGACACCCATGTGCCAAGGCAGTTTTGAGTGTTTATTTTCAAAGAAGGCAGTTTCATCAGTGTTGTCAAAGGCAACAGTTAAAAGAAATTAAAAATTAGCAGATAGGTACAGCCTGGCTCATTTATGAGGAAACAAGACCTGAACATCTGAAATTGTCTTCTAGGGTATGTAGAGTACAATAAGACACAGGAAGACTAAGCATGCTGTTACTCTTTTTTTTTTTTTTTTGAGTTATGGACTGAGTCTTTACCCATCAAAATGATGTTGTTACTGGTTTACACTGAATCAAAAACCACTTGATAGGGAAAATAATTCACATCATATTATACTGACAAAGTTATTGCTGTTTTGTTAGAGTATGTCTATTTATTCTAGCATCTAGATACTATAAAGCAAAACTTCTTCATGTTTTGCTACTTTAGCCATACTGCAGTAAACCACATCAATATAACAAAATGTGTTATGCACCAAATTTTTTTCCCATTATTTTTGAAGGTAACAAAAGCAAAGTCTTAAAACATATGTAGCAGGGTAGAAATCTTTCATAACACTCCACATCTGGAGTACAGTGTCCATTTCTGGGCTCCTCAGTACAAGAAAGACAAGGAGCTACTGGAAAGGGTCCAGCGGAGGGCCACAAGGATGATCAGTGTTTTGGAGCATCTCTCTTATGAGGAGAGATTGCAGGAGCTGTGGCTGTTTAGTCTAGATAAGAGAAGTCTGAGAGGGAATCTCATTAATTCATATAAATATCTGTCCTGGGTTCAGCAGTGGCAGTCAATATCTCAAATCGACAATATCTCAAAGGCAGGTGCCAGGAGGAGGGTGCCAGACTCTTTTCAGTGGTGCCCAGCGACAGGATGAAGAGCAATGGCCCTAAAACATAGGGAGTTTCACCTCAAAGTAAGGAAGAACTGCTTTACATTGAAGGTGGCAGAGCACTGGAACAGGCTGCCCAGGGAGGTTGTGGATTCTCGTTCTCTCTGGAGACATTCAAAACCTGCCTGGACATGTTCCTGTGTAACCTGCTCTAGGTGGCCCTGCCTTGCCAGAGGAGTTGGACTAGATAATCTCCAGAGGTCCTTTCCAACCCTAATGATTCTGTGATTCAGTGATAAACCTGGGAAAGAGTCAGCCCATAACCATGCTGCAATTAGTTCTGCAGTGTTTCCAGATAAGCTTGAATAGTCAAGCATTAGGACAAATACATTTATTTATTTACTAGGTAATCAGAAGCAGATTTAAACTTTTAAGTGCATCTCTACTGTTGAAGAGGGGGTTTCGGATTTTGTCTTTTGTCATCACTTTCTCATATTAAGAAGCATAAAATACTTTTGTTTTGTTTAATATGTAAATTATGTCTTGGATAATCAAAGAGGTAGCTCACAGGTACCTGGGAGGAACTAGTCTGTTCTTAGGTACAGGTAGGTCAGAGCACAGCTTCTTCACAATGAAGGCATAATCACAGTGAAATTCACAAATAAAATCTTCAATGACTTTACTGTGTGTTGAGGTTAAACAGTTTTGCATGTGTGTAAATGAATTATCTATTAATTTTAGATCCATTGTGTCTATTCAGCATAGCCTTGAAGAAAGACTAAAGAAATCCTGCATAACTTTCAAATGCTTCAAAGAGCATGGTATCAATTCAAATATCACCAGGTGTGCTAACAAGTAGCTGTCAGGTGAGCCTGATGGGCTGTTATTACCACTGTCATGACTATTATGGCTATTAAAATTATTTGATATAATTTTAGGAAAAGACAGGACCCCACTTCCGTAAGTGGTGTATAAACACAGAAGGTCCCTGCTGCAAAGGCTTGTGAAGTACAAACTTAGTAAAATCTTCCCTAATTCTGCCTCTGTTAACATACAAACCCTCACAACAGTCAGCTATACAGAAAAGGAAGAAAGGAGAGATTGACTTCCTGTATTAAACAGTAATGTCTAGTATATATATTTACTGTAGTTAGGATTTGCTATATTTGACACACTTATATTTTTTTGTGACTAGACTATGCAAACATAAGCAATTCCTACCCATTCAGATCAACTTTCTCTGGCCAGTTCTGAGCATCAGAGAAAAAAGTTATATTCTTTTCAGACTTTGGTATCTAACAAGGAGCCAAGCATTATACCTTGAGCAATTTAAATTCCCCTTTACTTTCCCAATGTTCTTCAAGTTCTGGGGCCTGTGGCCATAGGCTTGATGAAACTCAGAGGCTGGATCTTAACGCTAATTGTTTGGAATAACAAATACAAATCATTAAGCACATCAAGAGGGACTAAAGCTGTTGTGCAAACAGATTATTGTGGAAAGTGAATTACTGATAAAAGATGAATCAAGTCCAGGAGAAGAGCAAGACACAATTGATGTTCTGTTTCCAACATCTTGAGCTTTGTGGGAAACGGATTGTTTAGCTCTGCTAAACACTTGTCAGAGTAGAACTGCACCTATTTGACATTTTTCCTTCCAGTATAAGATTTCACAAATCAAAAGTTTCATATGCAAGAATCAAAAAAGGCTTGAATTTCCATAATATATGTTTTTCTCATTGTGCGAATGTTGTCTTGCTTTCATTTACAGGCAGATTTCTTTCTTAGCAAAACCTTATTGATAGCTTGTATTTGGATTTTGTGTTTTGATAAAAAAAAATAAAGCTAATATTAAAACATGCAACATCTCAAAACCAAACTTGGATTACAACCTGTTTTCACAATATTTTTAAAGGTTTCAGTATAAGGATAATGAAATGATCTTAAATGATCTGCAGTGCTCTTTCGGAAAATAATAGCTTTTTCACATTTCTGTAATCATTTTTTTTAAAGATATGGATACTGATTGTGCGTGATGATTCATAGTCTCTCTTCTATATCTTAGTTTCCCTTTCCTTTTTCTCCCCTTCACATATTCCCAGCTCAGCTTAACTAGTACCATTTTGTGTCTCTCTCTGCTTTATGATATGATGAATGCAGCCATTCTTCTCTCCCCATCATTACAGCTGGTCTTTGATCCAGTACAGCTAATTTATATTTACCATCTATCATCTACCATCAAAACTTCATTGGAAAAGGGGTGCACCTGGACTGAATGAATTTCTTTTGATGGAGTTTGAGCCTATTTTAGGACTTGTGATTTGGACACATTTATCCTCTTAATGGAACACAACAGAGCCATCTTCAAATTTGTGCCAGCAAGCACTTGGGTTTTTTTCAGCATTTCAGAGTTCATCCAATGTTAGCTTTGGCTACAGGCACATTTCTTAGTGATTTGATCAGAAAGGTTATCTTCCTTGCTAAATTCTGCTGTGTTTTGTACACATACAAATTGTATTTTTATTTGTAGCGCAATCCTAATCATAAGTCATTGTAAAATTATGAACAAGTATCTACCCAACAGACTATAGAAATGCAGGATATATTAGCTAATTCTGACCCCTGTTTTTCTAAGGCTGAATTGTTAGAAGTACCTGAGCTTGTTAATTTTATCTTATTTACATGTCTTCATTGCACATTAAGACAATATGCAACATGCAGTTAGCAATCTAAAGCTATAGTTGTAAGTTAAATGTACATTCCTTATACCTGTACACAACCTGTACACAACAACATCAAAAAAGCTATCATTAATTTTTTTAGACAATTAATTTGTAAATTATTCTATTTTACCACAAATGATGTTCTTATGCTAACAACTGAAAAACTTGCAAATAAGCAAATTTTACAGTTTCTTTTATATCAAATGGTTAGATGCAGATATGAAGTGTGAGTTACATTGTCAATTCCCCTTTATGTGATTTCAAATACAAATAAGGGGAACTGGTAGCAAATATCTACACACTACTGGTATAACTTAGTGATGTCAGCTTTAGTTTAAGACACCTAAATTCAGAGGTTTACAGGCAGGTGCTCACATGGGCCCTAAATGCCTAAACTTTCATTATAGTTAATGAGGACCTAATTAATATAGCCTAAAGAGTCCTTTAGCTCATCTAAAGCAGAAGTCTACTGTGTGTACACTAAATGGCCACCTGGGCTTGTGGTGGGGTTTTTTTGTTTGTTTGTTTGTTTTGGTTTGGTTTGGTTTGGTTGGGTTTTTTTTTTATGAATTGGTATGTTTTATTACATTTTCTAGGAAGAAATAGAGAAGCCAGGTACCTCAGCTCCTGGGAACTCATCACACCATCCCCCCTCAAAGGACACAGAAGCTGTCTCTCACTAATGAAACTTAACTAGGGAAACCTGACTTGTCTGAAAGACACTTGACTCAAAGCTGGAAGGGTAGAAGTCTAGAAAGTTACAACAACTCAAACTGAGGACTGCAGAGCTTCCATTCTCCTGACTGTGACATTGCAAGCAGGTGGTGTAAGCAGCTCTAAGCTGTAGTCACAGAATCACAGAACCATATAAACATCTGTGTTGGAAAAGACCTATAAGATCATCAAGTCAGATGACATGGAACTTGAAGCTCTCCAGTCCATGTGGCTAAGGTAGTCCAAGACAGTACTGCCCCAGAGTCACTGAATCTGGCAGATTAATGTGTCCTTACAGCCTGTTCCAGTCTGCTGAAATTCTTTTTGTGTATTGATGAGAACTCATCAAATTCAGCATACTTCTGCAAAGCATTTAGAATTTCTGAGGTTAAGAGGCTGTAGCTGGTCCCTCTTGGCATCTTTTGACACAGCGTGCTTGCTCCACGTCACAGAACGCAGGAGTGGCAGTAAAATCACACGTTAAAGCTGAGTTTGACCCCACCATGTATGTGAGGAAAATATCTAATCTGATCATTTGGAAGATTCTGTGAGTTGGAGAAAAAAGACTTCGGGTGGAAAATTCATGCAAACTAGTATCTGTAGTTCAACTCTGGTGCAGAAGGCTGAAACACAGAACATACAGCTTTTTGGGATGAAATTACAGATTTAAGAATCAAGGACTTACACAACACATGAAGCAGTAGTGTAATAGTGCTCTGACTTTATAACAGGGTCAGTGGAGGATTTACTGTGGGTGCAGGAGTAAGCACAAATGGGCCTGTACTCTTGCCTCCCCATTCAGATCCCATTAGCATGACCTGTCCCAGATGGGGAAAAGAACCTATGGTGTCTTTACAGTCTGCTCTCCACCCTTGTCACCATCACAGCTGTATCCAGTCACCAGCTCTCCATGGGACTGATGAAGGGTTGTTCACTGATAATGACCCACACTTCATAATTCTTTGTTTTTCAGTCCTCCTTGATAGATGGTCAATTCCAGCAAACCTGTGGTAGGCAGTGACAGAAATGCAAGAAGAAACATTATTAACAAAAGTATAGCAGACTCCAAACACCCAGGCAGAGTCAAGGCATCCATATTTTGTCATGTCACAATATAATAACACAGAACATCAGGCTTAAGTGTTGGTATAATCTTTTTCTAGATTTGATTTAGAATAAAACCAACACTTTTTACAATAATCAGGGTCTATTGGCCTTGGTGAAGTGAAAGGGTTGCAGTCATTTATTAACTTAATCCTTTTCATGTGTTCCAAGCTAGAAAATAAACATCCAATTCCAAGCATTATATCTATCTGTTCAACTTTTATTGTAGCCAGAGCACTAGCGCTAATTAAATGCTGTGTGGGATTTTAATCCCTATCATTTGCCAGGATGCACATAGGAAGACAGCACCTTAAACAATGCTTCGCATCAGAGAAATCTATTTAATCATTTGCTTTATTATTCAGGGAGTGTAAAACTACTTTTTAGTGTATTGTGATGCTCTGTGTTCACAGTCCCTTGATAGAACAGAAGTAAAACTGTTAAGGCATTATCAACCTCAAGTTTGCAAAAGCCTGAGACTAGTTTAAAAATAACAAGATATTTTAAAGAATACAGTTTAGGTTTTTTTTTTCCTCCCCATTTTTGATCTCTTTTTTTTTTTTTTTTTTTTTTTGGAGCTCTTTGGTTTCAGTTAGGCGCATTTCAAGATTTCTTTAGCCTCTGCATGGTCTGTGAACTCCTTTTTAATGAAAGTATTTCTGTTATTTTTTGATTCCAAGAGCTGAGGGTTTTAGGAAAATAATAAAAAAACAACCCAACTCAAACAAAACAACAATTACGGAGTGTGACAGAATCCTGATGTAGTCAGGCCTTTGAGGAACACCTGCCTACATTTTATACACTGCAAGTGACAACCCCCACACAAAACAGACTTTTAATCCAAAATGCCAGGTTTTAGTGTAATCTAAACCAGGATAATTAGCAAATTCTTATATAAAGAAAAAGAAAAATTATGAGGTCAGAGCACAGGGAAGTAACAAGGAGGGAAGAATGACCTTTCTTGCAACCACCTGAGTTCTCCCAGGTCCATCTTTGCTTCCCCACTTGATTCAGGCAACTCAGAAACTATAATCTGGATTGCACCAGTTTCACACAATCCTCTTTAATCCCCGGGCTCTTTTTTCTTTCCAGCACCTCAAAACCCTAGCTTTGCATTTCTCCTCTTTCTGCTCTTTCCAGCAGCCCATCCTGACCTGCAGTCTCCAACATCCTTTCTATGACTCCCTACTTTTTAGATTCCTGTCTAGGCTGAATTTCAGAAGCAGCTTTCCTGAGAGCCCCTCAGCTGCTGAGACAGTGCAATATCCCCCTCTCTCCAGGAGTCTCCTCTGACACAGTCACTCTCCTGTAACTCAAGAACAAATAAAGCAGCCACTGACCTGTTACCCCAGTGTTTTGCAAAACTAATTTTACCATAAAATAAAGTTGGCAATATATAACCTGGATATGTCCTTTATAACCTGTTGTGCTAACCTCTGAGTTGGACAAATGCATGTTTCCACAGCCTTGGTCCTGATTTCAAGAAGTAGCTTGCTATCTTTTGTGTGTGTATGCAAATAAGCATATCACTTTTGTGTGCTTTACACTGCATATTTTCACATGCATCTAACCGTGCATCTAGCTATATAATGTCTGCTAAACTCACAAGTAGTACAGTTTATGACTCTGCATGCACAATGCAAATGATACCATTATATATATACACACACGAAACAAAAGAAAGTTATTGTAGAGTCAGAATTTCATTTTACAGTCATGTTTACTCTTGTAGCAATCAAATATATTTACTAGTTTATTATGTAAGTTAAATATAAATATATTCTGTTACTGTGTTGCTCTCAGAAACCCAATGTAGCTAGCAATTCACTTTCTGCAACAATCATGACAATGTATAAACAGTTCTCATTCACTTGATTAGAACTTATATGTTGACTTTTATGGCCAATAAATGGCACTAAATGTTTACCAGATGTGCTAATAAATGATTTATCAATAGTTCTGAATTGTTGCAAAGCCTAATGAATAATTAGGGTTTTTGCACTAATCTCTCACAACTCTTTTAATAGACATTCTGAGAATAGTCTATGACATACCATACATGCTTACACTATCAACTTATTTTCCATTTTAAAATGAAAATGCGTATAAATTATGATCCAAAATAATGCCCTCATCCTTCTCTAAAAACACTATCATGCAAATACAAGTATAAATTAGATTAAAATCTGCTTACTGGCAGATGGGGCTGTTATATCCTGATATATTGTATATGTAACTAGTGCAGGGCCTTGGAAGTAAATCCTTGGTAGGAGTTTCAAAGTGAAGAGTATAATCCAAATATAAGCCAATAAACTTTGCAAAGAATAAGCCTTTGAAACTCAGGACAAGAAAACTCTCTCACTTCAGGAGGGACGTTTTTCTTTCTGTAGCCAAGCAATCACTTAGCTGATATTTGAATCTTAACTTATGTTTCCTGAAGTTGTTCTTTGATCCAATATTGCTCAGTCAAAATCCACTATTTTAAGTTTATATAGGGGATAGAAAAGTGACCTCAGAATGTCACACCATGTGTTTCTCATGAGCTGTTAGCATGCTATTCCCTCATGATTAGAAACAGCAAGATTCTCCTGTGTTGAATGATCTGGTGATATCATGGCATTTGCATTTCTCTGGATCTTTAGCTACTTCATGAAGACAATACAGCACAGAATCTTTCTTCCATTCCCCCCCCCCCCAAATAAATGTAAGACTTCTATATCATCAGAATAATGAAATTTTGTGTAAGCATGAGGACAATAGCTGATTCAAGCTGGAGTTCTGGGGCAAGAACTGGATATTTAGTTAACCAGATGGAAACATCAACTAACTAGAGACTAGATAAAGGATACCGCAAAGAACAATGAACCTATGACAGACTGAGTCTATGTCAAAATGAAAACATAGGCCTGCAAACCATGGAGCAAATTTTGCTTTCATACATTGCTGTCTGTTTAAATACAGTGACAGCATACTCAGTAGAAGAGCACACTCCACCGACACACAAATGCAGCAGTGTGTGATGCTTATGGGTGTTTTACAGTGGCCATCTGCAGTGAAAGGGTATGAGTGATCAAAAGGTAAAATAGGACTGGGAAGAAAATGAAACAAGACTGATGGTGAGGACCAGCCAAGAAAGGCTGGATTTGGGGGTGGGAGGAATCTTCAGATAAATCCCAGCTCTTCAAACATTAGGGCTCTAGGTGAATTGGCATCCAAGAAAGGGACAAAGGTGATGAAAGGTAGGTTGCCAGTGTTCTGCTTCCTAGTTACAGAGCAGAACTGTAGCCTGAAAGGAAGCTGCCTTTTCTTTGAAGGAAGAAAAGTGCAGTGATTATGTCTATTCCTATAAACTGTGGGGAATGAGATTATACGGGGGTGGAGTGGAAGGAGGAACAGAATGAAGAGATGGGTGAAAGCCTTAGGGTTCCCACACACACACTCCAGCTAATCTCCCGAGACCACATGTCTTGGAAGAGGAAGAGCTCATGCTATGATGCCTGGGGCTCTTCCACTGCTGAGCTGCACACTCTTCCTGCTGTGACGATGCATCCTTTGGAGGAAATGCTAGGGGGAAGGAGGAAAGGATGAAACTTGGAACTTGCTGGGTTTATCACCAAATATTCACCCTGAACATATTCCGGATACAAGTGTCCAGTGTTAGTCTGTAAATAAGAATGAAGAACCAGTGACTACAGTTGCAAGCCAGCACAGAAACCCCCCTTTATTTGCAATATTTTGTGAGTTTATTTGGAGGAGCTGTCTACTCCCTTTTTCTGTTCTTCTCTTCTTCAGAAAGTACTATACAATAAGGACTTGGTAAATATAGTCGTTTCTGAGTTTCCTACTTAGCTCTGAGCACCTCAGAAAAGTTCAGGAATGACTTTCAATCAGCCATTTTTAAATGGTTTTTAATTTATCTAAAAACAGGCTAAAGAGTTTAATTAACAGGCTCAGAGTAATAGTTATACCATTTTTCCTCTCCTATCAGCTTTCACTTGTATTTACGATGGGAGTCCCCCTTGTATCTCCTTTCCCACAGGGCCCACTATCACTAATATTTCTGTGATCTGTGAATAAACCAAAATTTAAAGTTAGTATTTACAATCAATGCAAATTAATGATTTCTTAAAAAAAATATTTCAATCAGGAAAAGCAGCTTTGTAGTTGAAAATCCCATGCTGGCCTTAGAGTGGGAGTTTTTCCAGCCTCTGCTTAAATCCAAAAAAATACTGCAATCTTCTGGCACAGGCTCACTGTAATGCTTTAAAAACAATTTAGCAACTGTCATTGCTGTAATTACAGTAACTAATTACCATCCTTAGCAAACAAATAGCTTAACATAATACGCAAGCCGAATCAATTTTGAAGAAATGCAAATTCCGAAAGCGAAAAAGGGCATTTTGGCAAACCTGAAAGAGAAGTGGGAAAATAATACACTTTGTTTTATCTGCACATAATTCCCAGGGAATATCATATCATAAATATTTGCATTCAGTTCTTATCAGGACATTTGCATTTGCTTCTTATCAGTCTGCAGGCTGGACTCTGCCAGATAGAAAGTAGAGCTCCACACCATGCACATATTTCTAATGAATCACATCTCGGGCCGAGAGAATATTTTGGCTGGAACTTTATCACTGAGATGAAGAGGTCATTTACTCTCAGAGTCAGCTCATCTTGGACTTGTCTTGAGATTTTGATGTGATTCAACCAACATTTTTTAAAACGAGAAACAAACCAACTTTGCATTCTGTTCATTTCCATAGCACTTAAGTCTGATTGCTTGAGAAGTAATTCCTCCCCCCAAAATTGTCTGTAAACAGGTTTGATTCATATTTATGTCCCACACTCCGTAACAAACAATGCAGCACATTTTCCAGCGTACAGAAAAAGAATAAAGCAGTAACAGAGTAAAATGAAGACTAAGAATGAAACAAGCTGCACTTAACAACCATTATCTTGAAATTTAATGCCAAATCCTTTTGTAGTACTTCAGAAATATGTTTGATTAGTAGCAGTTTTCTCAGTAATGAGAGGAAATGTTTATGATGAGAAAACAGTCCCTCTAATGAGCCATCAGATTTCCTTAGCATTTTCCCCAGGAAACAAAGAAAAAATGAAAAAAATCACCCTTATATTATAAAATGTGCACCTCACCTGTAAGACAAACAAGTGGAAAACATCATAAATCTGAAACTCGCGTTTATTTTCCTGTTGCTACTCAGACACACAAAGGAAACATAGACAGAAAACACTGAATCAACTCAATTCTGCATTCTGTGTTCTGCATGTATTCAAGGTTTTGTTTGTTTTTACTTGGAATACAAGTGTGAGCTTATAAATACATCCTGTGATGACAATAAAAATCACTCATGACCTCCTATACCTAAGTATAAAACTGATAATTATTGCATGGTATCTGAGAAAAAGCAGGTTGTGCACAATTATTTAATGATATAGGGTTTCCAAATATTTTAATGGAACTGAGTAATTATTTTCTGTGACTTTGGTTCACTGCCAGCGTTACCCTTTCTTTGTTTTTCTATTTATATACATTTTATGTTCTTGCAGTCTAATTCAGATTTGAAAACAACTTTTGTCCACAAGTGTATACTTTCAAACCATGCAAATTACCACATTGAAGTTCCTGAACTAATTTAACAGCCAGATCCTCACCTGATGCAAATTGGTATTGTTCAGTGAGGTGTTGCTGTTTACACCGGCTGACTATTTGGCACTATTTATTTTTATATAACTTCTAGGAAGTTAAATCTTGACTAGTGATCAATCTGCTATGTGGTGTGTGATTTCTTTACGTGTTGTAACATAGCAAACGAATTTGTCTCCTGGTCATTTGAAGCAGTACAAAACCATTTTAAAGTGGATCTATTTTTTTCCATGTAATGATCACTTAAAGTTAGTTTCACCTGATGCCCAAGTATTCTGCTTTGATTTATTTGTTGAAACACACTGTGCAGTTTCCAGTTCATTGTTATTCAAATGACTGATACAGCTCATTTGGACCAAGGAAAACGTTGCATCAGTGGTGTCAGAATTATCTGAAAACTGCTCCTGAAGCCATACTGCTGTTGCCAAACTTGGGATGTTTCTGATAATATACTGGGACCATTATAGAATGAATGCTGTCCTGCCGTTTCCTGATGCAGTATTTGGATGTGTTATGGCAGTGCTGTAAGCATGGGGCAGGATACTTGACTGCCATTCAGCTGTAATGAAGAAGAGTGAATATGTGCAGCACATATGTGAGAAGCATTGATGGAGACATATAGTTATAGAAATCAACATGTCACTGTTTGTACAGAAGAGTTAGTGTCACCTAAATTTGCTCCTTGAATCATCAGAAACTGGTGGAAAAAACTTCAGCAGCAGAGACAATGACATTCTGAAGTCCTCTCAAAAATCTCGGTTAGAATAAGCACACATCTGAGCTCTTGAATATTTCCCTCACATATAAAATCTGTATGAAGAGGGAAAAAAAAAGAAAAAGATTGTCTTTCTCTGATTGTATTTCCATGAAATCAAATGTGATTTCATTGAAAACTAGAATTTGGTATTTGCTATAAAAATAGAACAGTTAAGCTCTTGTTTTTGTGTTGCTGAATATATACAACTGCAGTAAGGGATAATTTAGTAATTTTAACTCACTAGGAGCAGTTTCATCCTCATCCATGGCCTTTTTCTCCTTGTCTGTCATTTTAAATTACATTCATATGAAATTAGGACTAACAGAGTAGTGCAAAAGCCATTTTGAACATGCAGTTGAATTCCTTAACTCTGGTCTAGAAATCATCTCTATGCTTCATGTTTTATCATTTGTTTTTAGCTTTTTCTTTGAGGTGGCAAGGCCTTGCAGTTAAGAGCCCATTATCAGAGTGAAGGATGCAGGAAATTCAAAATATTTATGTTTGTTCATGGCACATGGACAAGAAACAGTGCTCAGGAAAAGGGTTTTCTGATTAAGTGATTGAAAACACTCTGGTATATGTTAATGGCTTCTTCAGTCCAACAGATAACATCATCTTTAGCATTATCGTTGTTCTTGAACTTATTTTAAACACTCTCCTGTGTTCTTCCAATTATATACTATGCTCTTTTGGCATCCCGTCTCTTCGCTGCAAATCATCTCATTTGTTTGCTTTCTAATTTTTTTTTACCAGCAGGTTGGGTGTAAAAAGGAGCATTTAACAGATACTTGAAGTGAAAAAATACTTTCCTGAGTGAAATTAATTTACATGGAATTAAACCATATACTTACAGAAAAAGAAAAATTGGTTTAAAAAAGAATAACGCTTGAATTTTAATACCTTGCTATCATTCTGGCTGCATGAGCACTGTGAAAAGATAAAGCTGAAGGAAGATCTGATCATTATTTAAATGTATGCAGAATAGTCCCAATAACAGAAAATTAGGTAAGATCATGGGAGATCACAATTTTTAAAACACTGAATATACCCTTGTCTTTTCAGCTGTATCTACTGGATAAGACACTATGAAGGCTTTTGCAGCAGTCATAGTACCCCTAATGGTAACTTACAAGGTACTATTAGTGCTCCTCATAAAAGAAACATGTCTATATCAGAGGTACATTGTTATTTAGATATATACTGACTGAATTAGCAAGTGGGCAAGAAATTAGTACATAACTATAGGACTAGATTTGACCTCCTAGCCTATTGTTGAGGGTGCAGAAGATGGACAAAGTAAAGTAAAACATGACTTCCCTGGTCAGAAAGAGAGAGCGAACGAACAGAAGGAGAGAGAGCAGAGAAGAGGGAAGACTGTCTTCTGAGACCTGATTCAGGATTTATTTCTGTAGTTTGCTCAGTTTTAAATATGGAAATGGCTCTTAAGCAGTGTCTAAAATTCAACCCCACCTTTCCCAAGCCACCCATTCTACTTTCATGCCAGCGGGAAACATGTTTAAACCCCTTCAAAGTGAGCTGGGCATTGAAAGAAGTCTGTTATTTTCTTGTTTGAGGGACTATTCACCATGATATTTTACAAAAGGTAGGTTGTGACAGTAGAAGCTACATTAGTTTAAAAAAAAAGTGGGATGAGGCATAGGAAAGGAAGAGAGCCAGGCTGTGCACCCTGAGTGGACAAAGGCAGCCCGGAGGAGCTCTGAGGGAGGGAAGGACCAACAGAGTATGGAGCACCCACCTTTTGTCAGTGCTTCTTTTCAACTGATTCTGCTTAGGTGTCTAAGGCATATATTCTGCTTACTGGCACTTATCAACTGTAAGCAGGTAAAAGTTCCTAGAAGGGACTTATTCTTTCTTTGTGTACCTGAAAGCAATCTGAGTCGAGGTCTGTCTTTCAAATCTCAGGTCTATAAAATGAGGATAGGACACCATTCAGATATTTATTCTACTGGGGAAAAGAAAAGTGCTGATTAAAATTGCAAGGTGGACAGTATTAGAGCTGTATTAGTATTTCCTATATTGATTGAAGCTAGTCACATTTTTTAAGGAATAATTGAACACACTTTTGATAAATATTACCATTGTTGATTGAATTCTTTATTCAAGTATGTGTAGCATTCAGCTACACATGGGATTACTCTACCACCTCATAAAACGACTTGTTAAATACATTATTTGATGAGAAATAGTAAAATTTCTCAGATAATGTATTCCTTGAGTATTATTCACCCAGCTATAATACAGATAAGAGATTTTTACTAAAACACAAAGCACTTTAGGATCCTTTTGAATTGAAGGGCCTACATAAATGTCATGTTCTATGTATAGAAGGGTATACATCAGTCTAGCTCTATTGAAATTACAGCAGCTATACCCATTTCTACAGATATGAACCCAAACCAGGTTATAAGCATTGCATAGTACAGGTTGAAGTTTTTTTCTGTATACTAATGGCCATACCAAGTACTTCCCCATTTATCCATCATTATGCTTTTGTCTAACTTTGTATAGGGTACATACGTGAAACTTTTCATGCATTACTGAAATGCTGGCATCCATTGAAGTGAAAGGCAATTTCTGTTTAACAGGAGACAGAAACATAAAACAAATGTTTAGGACAGGAAGTGAAGGAGAACTAATCCAGCTGAAACTCCAGAGGATTCCAAGCAGACAGAATAATATTTGCAGATGTGATTAAATTCTTTGTTATGAATTATTTTTTCCCATGAATTTTGGACTTTTTATTCTGGATCTTGTTGTTGTTACTGTATCATAAACTGAACATAATATTCATGTAGATATATTTTAGTCACAAGTGTTTGCTTTTGACTTTCTCAAAAAGTCATTACAATCAATATCTTTTTGGAGCACTGACATGAGCCAATCATTTAATACTTGTCTATAGGGCATAACTGATTATCTAAACCTCATACAGTTGCTCTGATTATCTAAACCTGGTACGGTTGCTCTGGATTCCTGACGGATGGCTGATACCTCTTAAGTCTCCTTAGCCCAAGAAAGGAATGTCAAAGGTTAAAAGGTGAATGCCAAAACACCATGCTAGTATAATTATTCATCCTGAATTACTCAAAGTTTTGAGAATCCTGGACGTTATGAATAAAGTGGCAGTTTCAGAATAGTCTAAAACAGATTTAGCTACAGTGGCAGAAATGAAGAGCTGAATAGTACTTCTTATATTCATTCTTCCAAGCACAGCAATTGTCCAAATTGTCCTGGATGTCTCTCTCACTCTAAGCCAGGACTAATCTCCTGGCAAGACAATGCACGTGAGCACAGACACTATAGCAGAAAGATGCCTCAGAGCCATTAATTTAAGCCTGCCCCTGTTTACTGCATAGCACACATTGAAGGGAGTTTAATCAAGGGTCACTGGGCTACTTGACAGCTTAGTTTTGGATCTTCTTGCTTGCATGGGTGCTAGGAAATCACAACTGACCGGTAAGCCCCATTTGGGCTTCTTTCTTTCATTCAGCAGTCACTGTTGTGACAAAGTAAATGTTCATCTCAAATTCCCAAGGCTTTTTCCTTTTTCCAAAACTCTGTGAGTTTGGAAAAAGGTGCTGTGAGGAGGCAATGGGGAGAGAATACAGTTCTGGGTCTACAGCAGCTTATCAGAATGGGAATGCTCCTCCTGGACCCATGGCAAATGCTAGCTTCCATCTGCTACCTCGGGAAACAGCACTTATGGGCTGCAAGTGCAAAGACAAGGAAAGGTCAAGGGGCTGGAAGGACTGCAATGGCTAAGATGCAGGAGTGTGGGCTGACAGGCTACCCATTCCCCCCAGAGCATGTTAGGTGGCCGGGAACACCCCTCTGTCTTCTGGGCCACTTCCCACAAGCCCTTCCCACCACTGCAGTCCTGTCACAAGCTTCTCAGTGTACAGCCATGGAAAAGAGAAATATAACTTGCTGGTAGGAAAAAATCACTGCGAGGGGTAGTGATGACCACTGGAAAAGTTTCTGGACCTGACAGGTTTTCAAACCTATTTTTAAGCACCTGTTCTATAACCCAATTCATGTCCTAACCCTGAATATTAATTGTTCTTTTTGATGAAGTCTAGAACAAAGAGAGGAAAAATAGGGTCTCTTTGCATCTGGAAAACACACCAATTGAAATATCATCAGTAAGTCTGCTCTACAGACACTAATTGATATTGTCTGAATAAGTGGAAGTGCCTGTCAGAGAAGCCTTTTAAACTGCTGACTTGTTTTCCTATCCAATATACTTAAAATTGGCATGATGTTAGCTTCCTTCTTAGAAACCCTCATATTTTGATTTATGAATGTTTTCAAATTTTTAAGATTCTCAAAAACGTTGTTTCACCTGTAAGTAGAGAGATAGCTTGTTTGGCTAACTGCCTTGAATGAGTGTGTGCCAGGTAATGAATAATGCCATGTTCAATATTCTAAATTTGTGTTCCAAATTCTGAATTCCGAATGAGCTGCATGGAAGTATACTGATAAGTGACTGATTTTTACTGCAAGGATTGTCTTATTTTAAACTTTAAATTTAGTTGCCTTACTTTGCTCTAAGGATTTTTGAGTGGAATGGGATT
This sequence comes from Psittacula echo, assembly GCF_963264785.1. Classification (NCBI taxonomy): domain Eukaryota; kingdom Metazoa; phylum Chordata; class Aves; order Psittaciformes; family Psittacidae; genus Psittacula; species Psittacula echo. Next base: position 140,882,348 of record NC_137737.1, read on the forward strand.
TAAAGTGATAGTCAATAGTATTCCTACATCTTTCTAAGTCTTGCAAGATGCTAAGCTGAATAAGAGAGGGATAAATCGGTGCAATATATTTCTTCAAAATGAAAGGACCAAACTCATCCCCAGGTGCATCTACCAAGAGTTAAGCCAAGAATGAATTTCACCCAAATATTAAAGTACAAAATATGTTGAGATACTCTCCTGAGGCCAGTCAGTCTTTATAAATGAACTCTATATTTCAATTCCAGTGCTCCTTTTAATTATATTATATAACAAAATTGGAAAAAAAGAGAGAAACTCAAGGAAAGATTTTTGCCAGGGGTGGGCTCTGTGATAATGTACTATTTTCCAGTCTGGAATATAAGAAAATATTGTGTTTGTTTCTCATTTTCATAACCTTATGATAACTGTTGACTATTTAACAAACATTTTTGAAAACTGAGTTTAATAAAATCAATGTTGACAAAGAGACAAAGAATTAAGTCTTTTATTATAAATTTAAAATGAATATGAACTCAATTTTATTTTAATATATGACTAAGTTAAAGAAATATCAGAGATAGTTCAAGTATTAATTTTTTTTGCTGCACATGATTCAGGGATTATATATTATTCTAAATTCTCTTTTCTTCTTTAATTAACACTTCCACAACATAAGTAGTGTCATACTTACAGATGTAGAAAACTACAAAAATGGTGCAATTGATAAGTAAAATAACATCAAAAGTCCATTACAATTATCACCATTTATTTTGCTCAGTATAATAACATGGAACTGATAATCACTATCTAAGTGCAATCAAGCAGCTGCCTTAACACCAATAAAATGCAAACTAAAAATCAGCTTAGACATCAAGAAAGTCATAGCAGCAGGATTGCATTTAGTCAGTCAAATATATAAACTAGTGTAGCTGTGGAAATCATAGACTATGTTAACCACAACCGCATATTGTGATTGCTCCTGACCTCACTTGTACAAATCCTTCAGGTTATTTGGGTTTATTAGTAAATTAAGATTCATAGAGAGTTGCTACCACCTTTGTTCCTCCTGGTGTTGTTTTAGTCCATTATATCAGGATATTTCCCATCACTAGAGTTTTCTCTGGAGAAATTAATGTATTTGCTGACTGTTAACATACGAAAAATGGCCATCATCTTGAACAGCCCCTAAACCTCAATGTTTTATTGGCTGAACACTGTGTGAATTCATTGGTACCTCCATAGTTTGAATGAGGAATGCTTCTACCTCAGTACAGTAGGACATGTGTTTTGCACCATCACAACTAGCAACAAAAAGTGCAAGTCAAAAGTGAAAGAACACAGTCACAGGCAGATCAGATTTAGTTCACCGGAAAAAATAGTTAATATCTGTAGAAATCTATTAGTGAAATTTTAAAAAAGTAAATTTGCTACAGATTTTAGGGGCATAGGCATGGAACTATTTGAATGCCATATACGTCCATCTCAACAATTTCACAGTGAGATGTAGAGAGCAGAAGGATTTCTAAAAGTCATTTGGTCACCAATGATCCTGGCTCAAGACCAAAGTCAGAGATTAATTAGTAAAATTAGTGCCAGAATACCACAGTCTGTAGCAAAAGATGTTATCCTTTTTCATAATGCATAGTGAAACCGGGTCCTGGACAGACAATGGAGCTTCTCCTGTCATAAATTAGTATTCACTGCAAACAAATTAATTGAAATATGCCTCAGTATTGATACCTTGTTACAAAAAGGTATGTGTCTTGAAATAAATAAGACAGAATTTGGGCAAGTAATTTTTTTTTTCTCAAAGTTTGTTCCCATTTAAATCTTCAAGAGATTATTGATAACATTTTATTTCTTGTCTTCTGTGTTATTTTTTGCCCGAAAAGGGATAGATCTCTGAGTTTTCTTCTGTAAAGGGCCTTCTGTGCACGTTAAAGCTAGTTCCTATATATGAGGAGTTTTTCAGGTGTTTCTATTGTGTTAAAAAAAATCTAAAATGCTCTTTTTGAAATTTCTTATATTCTTTTCACTTCCCAAGTTGTCATATTGCTTTCTAATGGCAATTAATGTTAAAAACTTTCTTTTAAAAGGTTTCTTTTCTTATCTATTTTCTTATCTCTGTTCTCTTATCTGTCTCTCCTTGTTTTTCATTACCCTTATGTTATTAATCAAGATAAAAGGGGGCCCGGAACTGTCTTTCTATTTCCCAAAAGATTCTTTGTACACTCCATCTTTGTAGGAGAATTTCCTTTTTTAGTTCTTGACCTTTAAGAGGAGCTTGTGCCAAGATGGGCTGTGTACGTTATCTGAATCCTGCTAAACATGTTTGAAGTTCAACCCTATGTTAACGATGTCCACAGAAGTCTTGGCATCATCTTCAAAGATGTGTAGGGCCGTATTTTAAAGGTATTTAGGCACCTAAGCATGTTTTTATCTGTTGTTTTAGGTGCCTAAACATGGATTTATCTGGTGTATTAGCTGATTAAAAAGTGTGTTTACGTGCAGTTTTAAGAATCTGGCCATAAATTCTCAGGTAACTCAAGAAATGTTCAGCCAGAAACAGAAAAGGCTTCAGAGGGGAATACATCACTGTATGATTAGGGGAATTAGGTGGATGCTTCTTCAGTGTGAATTCAGAACTAGCCTGTGATAATTCATGTGAACATCAGCATGTTTGTACTGGAAATGATAAAACATCCATCTAGCCTGCTGTCTTGATGTCCAGTAGTTGCCAGTAGCAGGCTCAACCCTCCCCCCTCCCTCCATCGAGCCAATCAAAGAAACCTAGGGCAAGGAGAGAACAGAATTTATGGTATATCCTGCCACTCTCACCATAGATTAGGGATTTCCTGAGAGAGAGCCCATTCAACAGCTCCTTAACATGCCATCAACACCTAGTGGTTGCACTACAGCAGTGACCCGAGGTTTAAAAAAAAAAAAAAAACGAGCCACAGTATCTCCAGAATCAACTTTTGAAGAGGAATAGCTATCTGATATTCTATTACCACAATTTAATTTGCATTTAGTATTATTTTCCTGATATATCTTATTTTGGATTCATTGAAATCCACTTGCATCAGTACCCACATATCAGTGTTGGTACCTTCTTGTAACCTTCATCTACTGTCAGAGTATCTCAATTCTTTCTGCTCCTTCGTATACAGTGATTAACCTACTAGCATGTTCCTGCCAGCTTTCCCGATGCAGAAATGAGACTAACTGCTCTATACTGCCAAGGATCTCTGCTGGAGCCTTTTCTGGAAACTGATGTTATGTTTGCCTCCTCCCATGCTGCCATGGCGGAACCTGAGTTAAGCAGTCAGTACCAGACCATGGTTCAGCAACATACTGAGATCTTTTAGAGCTCTTGGGTAAACACTATCTGGTCCTAGAGATTTGTTACTGTTCATTTTCTCCACAGGCTCTAAAACCTCTTCAATTTACGCTTTTGTTTGAGACAGTTCTTCAAACTTTTCCCCTTCAAAGAAAGACTCCAGTGTTGGACTCCTTCTCTGCCCCTAGAGAGTGAATATTAATGCAAGGAATTCCAAGTTTTTTCACTGCTGAAGCTTAATTTTCATTGAGCTATCCTTTGCACCTTCATCTGTCAGCTCTAAAGACACTCTGGCACACTTCTGGTTTCTTGATGTCTGAAGATGGCTTTTACGCCATTAGCAAGCTGTTCGTCAAAATCGTTTTTGGCCTGCCAATGGTTTTATATTTATGGTTTGCATTTAACTTACTGGTGTTTAGATTAGAAAGAATTTGCAGACAAGCTAAATGCCAAGATTATCCATAGAAGTAAAAGAACTGGATCAGATTAGGAGTCCACTTTTCTTATCTTGACAGTGGCTAACCCCAGATATTTCAGGGAAAAGTGAAAAAAAGGGGAAAAAAGAACCTATGTTTTCAGCAGACCCAGTCTAAGACATTACAATGACTGGATTTTTCCCTAAAGCATAAAATTTTACACTAGTATTTTTTAAATCCAATCCTCATGTGAACTTGACTCCTTGTTTTTACAATATCTAGCAGCAATGAGTTCCACAAAGTGCTTTTTGTGGGGGTTAAAACATCTTCTCATTAACTTGAAACTTACCAAATTTCAATATCACTATTTTTTGTTTCTTTCTTTTATACTGTAAAAAAAGGCTGAAATAGATCAGTCAATTCCTATTCTTTGTATCATTCTTTCTGTTCTGGATTGCTTTGAGGAAAAGAGCTTTTATTTTGAAAGAAAAAAGAAGAAATTGGATGTAGTCAGTATAGGTTTGATTTACTTGGGAGGGACTTTGACAAATTTGTGGAAAGAAGGCTCATGAAATGGAAAGTTCCTGATTCTAGCCAAAGGAAGAAGATGAGAAAAGTAATCACAATAAACTTTGAAAGCAAAGTGTCAGTAAACTATGGCTAGGTAAGTCTGTTGGGAGAGAATTCTGAGAAGAAAAATGAAGTTCTGAAGAGCAGGCCATGTGTAAGAGAGACAAGAATAAAGGCATAGCAGTAAACTATTGTGAACCATAAACAACGCAGAACCAACATTGCTACATCTGGAAATCTTTAATGCAATTGAAAAGTGAAAAACGAAAAAAAGAAAAAAACAACAAAGGACACAATGCTAATGGGAGGGGAAAGGAAAATTGATTATGGTTAGGAAGTCATACAATATGGAGGGGAGTCCATAGGCCAAGGAATAGAAAACAGAATACTTGACTTATATATATATATAAAAAACCCCAAAACATAGGACACTGTAGACTTAAGTTTTTTTATATTGATCCTATTATTAGCCAATAATCTGTAGGCACATAGAGATAAACATGGCTTTGTCCAAACAAAATTATCTCAATGCTATCTGTTTTCTCTCTTTGTCAGAGTAATTGGAATAAGCTGGAAGAGATCACAATAATTTATCTTGACATTTGCAAAGATTTTAATGCTGTCATATGACACTCCCAAGAAAATAAAGGGAATATTAACTAGATTAAATAATTACATAGTAGAAGAAAAACTGGTTGAAAAGCAATTCTCAAACAGAAAGTATCAATAGCACTCTATAAAACTAGGAGTCAAAATGAAACATATGCAATATATTTTTATGACCTGGATTAAGAACTGGAAAGCACAGTTACAAAATTGAAGGGACCTTAAAGATCATCTAGTTCTAAACCCCCTGCCACAGACAGGGACACCTTCTACTAGACCAGGTTGCTCAAAGCCCTGTCCAACCTGGCCTTGAACACTGCAAAGGATGGGGCATCCACATCTTCTTGAGGCAACATGTTCCAGTGTCTCACTACCTTCACAGTAAAGAATTTATTCCATATATCTAATCTAAATATACCCTGTTTTAAATACATAAATGCAAAATGGACAGTAAGTAGAAAGAATGCTGTACTGCAGAAAATCTCTCCAGCATCACAGACTGAATGTGAGGCAGAAATGTACTGTTGTTTAAAACAGAGAAAATCTCAATTTAAGATGCGGAAAAAAGATTGTTGGATGGGAGATTTGGAAGGTAATTATTATGGTCTATCTACTGCTGGTGGAATACTTTATCCAGTTTTGGGCACCATGCTTTAAGAAAAACTGTGCTTGGAGATTGTCCAGGAGAGAGCGACAAGAGTGATTAGAGGTTTAGAAAGCATGGTGTATGAAGAAGGGTTGAAAGAATTTGGTTTGTTTAGTCTAGGAGAAAACAGACAGAGAAAGACATGGTAGCAGCGTTTCAATGCGTAAAAGTTTGTCACAAAAATACTAAAATGACTTCTTCATGTCCAATATAGGTAGGTTCAGAAACTGGGACAATTTTCTGTAAAGAAGATTTTGGTTATATAATAGACACAACTTTGTAACTGAGATTCTTAAGCAATGGATATTGCAAATGAAGAAATTTATGCAATCCCAGTTCATGTTTTTTTCATATCATGTAAACCAAACACTTATGTACTCTTCGGGCATGTTACATCCTCTGTCAGGGCAGGGGGAGGATTTGATGGTCTCCTCACAACCCTATTTTTCTATTATCCAAAGTTCCTTATTCTGTGAATATTTTGTATGTATTGTCTAGGAGCATGAATGAAATGTGAGCCAACTAGCAAAAACCACTATCTCTTACTACTTACTATTTTTGTGACTTGACTCTCATTTTTGCTTATTCTAGAACAGTCTGGCACAATTTTTTCCGAATCTTTTTAAATAGTTCTCTAATGACTGTAATAATAGCAATCAGCTTTCAGTAAACCTGCTCTCTACCTACTGTCTTCGCTACAAAATAGGATAACTACAGCTGAACACAATGTTCCCATTGAGGAAGTACTACTTGTTTGCATAATGACCTGATATAACTTGTTAGGATACTTGCCTTTCCTATTCTTTATTCGTTCTTATATATAATTTCCTTCTTTGTCCATTGTTGACACTTACCTGATTTTTCTTAGGATGTCCCCCCATTTAGATTTTCATGGTTCTGTAATCTTTTTATCTTTGATGTGCTAGTTACTCTGAGTGATGTTGTATCATCCAAACATTTTGTCACGTTGCTGTTCATCCTTTCTGTCCATCATTCACATATATTAACAGCCCTAGTTTATAACCTTTATGTTCTCCAAACTTAATGCATTGCCGGGATAAAATTATCCTATTAACATCCTCTGCATTTTTATTTTCCACACCACAAATGCTTAAAAAGTCACTACATAGCCTTTATTTTGCCTTAACCCCTTAAATTGAGTGGCACACAGTGAAAGTAACTACACATCTGACTTGGGCACACTTGAATGTCTTTTATTTAATAGAAAAGAACAGGGCCTTAAGGAGGATATTTTAGATGTCTACTTTAGATGACATGAGCTACTTGTCTGTTGCACTCCACTGAATATAAAGATAGCCTGACTGGCTCAGATGTGGAGTTTCAATACGTTGGCCAGGTTAATTCTAAAAGCAATAGGGATCTTGGAGCAATCATGCTGTTTCATTGTGACCAATAAGTATGTTTCGGAAATCATCAGCTGCTAAGACTTCAGAGGCTGAAATTATTGTACCTTGTAACTACTTCAGCCTGAGCACACATTGTTCAGTATCATAGAATACCAAATAAGTATCAGAAACTTATTTGTGGTGAAATTCACAAAAGGACTACAATACCATTGCCTCTTTATGTGTGTGACATAGCATGGACTTCTTCAGCATATGGCATACAAGGGGGATGAACCATTGAAACCATAAAGATATCAGTAGTAGAATGTGCTCAGAGATTGTCAGTCCTGTGTAAATTCAGAGATGCTGTTCAACATGAAGCTAAATCAGGCAGCTACACAGACAAGCTGAAACCACCACTTGTGCAAAGCAGTGCTTGAATACCAGAAGGCCATTGTGAAATTCTCAGTTAACACAGTACATTAAAAAAACCTGATAAACATTTCTTAAGTCCAGAAAGATTATTTTCAGTCAGAAGACAGTGGATTCTACAAATAGCAGGATACCTTACCAAGAAGTGAAACAGAGGTGGCCTACACTGGAAGCCCTCTGTGGGAACACTGGATTCTTTACAAGTTAAACATGAAAACTCAGCAGTAGCAAAACCTGAGAAATGAAACTCTATAGCTGAAGCCTAATGGAAGAGAAGTATCATAGAATCATAAAATCATAGAATAGCCCAGTTTTCAAGGGACCTCAGAAGATCACCTGGTTAAGCCTTTTGTGGAAAAGGAAGCCTAGATGAGATGACATTTCCTTTACAAATGGGCCAGCATGTCTACCCTTATGACTGGACAGATTTGCTGTTAATGACAAGAGCAAGTATGAAGCATGTGTTGTTGGCCAAGGTAGGTAATGGCCTGCAAAAATCCTCTTAACCCCTTCAGATTCAACTTCTCCATGCATGACTACATGAGGAGGTCAAGAAAAGAGAAGACCTGACAAGATTGACAACGCATGTAGTATCATTAGAAGAAGTCCTTTAGTACCAGTCTCTGGATTCCCTTGCCACTTCCAAAACTGACAGGATCTCACAAATAAAAAAATGAGAAAATTATGCTTTTGGGATTGCTTCTTCCCTGAAAGTCTTGTATCTTGTAATGTAAGTGATCAAATTGAAGCTGATTCAAGCATGGTATAAACGGTTTCTAGGAAACTTTTTATAGAGCAGTAAAACTTTGTCCATATCATTCATTTGAAAGGAGTCAGCCACTTGAGATAGCTACAGGCAGAGATGTCAGGTTTTGGAAAATAAAATTGTGAAAGCCTACAATCTAAGATCACAGAATTAGTACTGATTGGGATGAGTGGGTCTGGTTAACCTAGATTTTTGCAGTCATCAATCCTATAGGGATTATTGCAGTGTTTTATGTTTAAAACTGAAACCCCAGGATTTTCTTTGCATAATTATCACTGGCTGCAGAATCAGCTCCTTGATGTTGAATCAAAAAACTTTAAAAAATAAAAACAGCTACCACATGTTCATCACTGTGATCTTTTAAAACATGCACCAGGTACAAGCTGATAAAAATACACTTTTCTGAATCTTCAGGGAGCCTGAAATTTTATCTGTAGCAGAGATGTAGACAAACTGGTTCATTCAGTTGGATTGTCCATTGTGAAACATGAAGATAATAGAAGTGCCACAATTGTTAACTACTTAAGTACTCATCAAGCGGAAGAATATTTCTGTTCCACAGCCCCAGCCCTCTACTATATTTTATTTATGCCCTTGTTTGTTCCTTATTGCTCTCAAAATCCCATCTTTTATCTTTCCCTATTTCTGTCCCAGGCAACTTCCACAATTCAGTTCTGTGTACACCTCCCAAAATCTGTAGCATACTAAAGATGTGTAGCTACAGTCAGATAAATGAGATGTCCCAACAGCAAATGAAGAAAACAGTAGGAAATTTAAAATTTCATTTACATTTTCAGAAGTTCCTGCTTGTTTCCCTTAATTGGCCAAACTATGACCATCATAACTGCTGAGCGGTATCTCAGTCTGAAACAAGTGGGATCACTGAAACCAGTGAGGAGTGTGGCTCTGCCATGGGCAGAGGTGTCACTGTCTGGTCTAAGCAATGCTGCCTAAATTACAAGAACTGGTTGCACATACAAGAATCCACATTTGTCTACCTCAGCAGTTATTCAATAATCCTAATTAAAAGCCTCAACTTGGGTTGGGATTTATTTGTGGTAGATGTTACCATACTAAGGACATGTCTTCAATGTAAGCTGCAGTATCATGCAATGATAGCCAGGCTAGCCTGGCTACCAGAAGCCATACAGATATGTTAGTATAGAGGCTTACAGTATGATAGGTTCTAATTATTCTTCCTGTTTAAAGCTAGCTCAGTTATCTCTCTGATGTATTGCTGTCTGCGGTGTGACCTACCTTTAAACCAGTTCTTATTCCAGGAAAAAATGAGTATTATTAGCATGGTTGCACAGGAGCACAGTGGTAGAATAAAGAACTGACTCCTTAACTCTCAAGCTCCAGTGTTTAATTAAACTATGCTGCTTCATGCTCTTTGGGGAGCCTGGCTCTGACACTGCACCCACTACCAGTTTGGCAGCCCACATCCAGGCTGCTGCCTGGTGCCCGGGCACAAGCAAGAACACATTTCCTACCCAGCCCTGAGTCCCCCAGGTTGGCCAAGCTGCAGTTAGAGTTCCTCATCTCATTTCCACAGCCCTGTACTAGGGCTCTGGGCACCATGAGAATGATTTCCAACCCTGGGTTAAAGGATTCTTACATCCAAAGAGACAGGGACCTTGCTGTCAGCTAGTTGAACCAAAATCAGTCATGACACAAGCCGTGCTAATGTAAAGACAAGTAAGGTGAAGATCTGAATGCAAAAAATGTTCATAAAGCAGGTGTAAAGAAAAGAAGGGAACTATGCTTATTTTGAAGGTATTTTTCATAGACTGTTGACAAGCTGACAAGCAGATTATAGTTTTATTTTACCACACAGCTGTGAACTAGAACTCATGAGAACTTTTTGTCCTTAATTTTGTAGTCATGGAACAAAATATTTGTTTGCAAGAAGGCACTTGCTTTAAAAAATTAAAAAAACTAATTCCTACACCTTTGGTTCATTCATGGTGAAAACTCCCTTCCTTCAGTAGCAATTACGTGAAAACCAAAGCAGAATGTCCTTGGCAGAAGAGGTTTCCACTGTCATGTTTGTCCTTTACATGTCATATGAACCAAGCATTGTGATAATCGTATCTTACACAGGCACAGTAGTGCCTCTGGTTCAAGACCAGGAAAAGACGCAAACAAACTATTGCAGATGAAAAAGTGTTAGGAAGTGTAACCTGTTCCTTACAGGGTACCTTGCAGCAAACTTTCTTTGGGCTTCAGCTATAGTCTGAATTATTTCGTATTCGCTTGCTATGACTATGTCTGCTACCATAAGATTCTTTGAGAAAAAGGACATTTTTGAAGTGAGTTATTGACCTGTTTTTTTATAAAGTGCATGGATATTCACCTAATTCCCTGGGGAAACATTAATGCCCCCAAAGTTCTTCATTTCCATACCTACAGATCTGTATGTCTTCCTTCAGTAATGTGCTATTGAAAACGAGGACAGTAATGGTGTTTGACACTTGCATTAGTACAAAATAGTTTTGAGACTATTAACCTAATTAAACTCCTGAAGCATCTATTGACCTAACTACTTGTTGGGAAATATTCTGAAATGCTGTAGAATCAGGAATATTTCCATATCTGAATATTTTCACCATGAAAGTCATCAGACTGCAATTCCAAAGCAACATGCAAACAAAGCCATTGTAAACCATTCCTTTCTCTTTGAACTAGACAAGGAACATGCCAAGGCTCTCACTTCATTTATGTTGAGGTGAAAAACAATTAACAAACACATGAGAAAGAGCTAAATTTAAAAAAAAAAAAAAAACAAAGATAGATATTAACACTGTGCCCTGTAGGCAGTAGATTTTATGAATATACAAAGAGATGATAATTAAAGACAAAGAAGATTTTCCACCAGGGCTGAACCTGTTTCTGACTTATGCTGCTTGGCTGAGAAATACCCCAACCCTGTCACTCTTGTTGTTGTGTTCACACACTGCAGAAATCACAGTGAACATGCTGCCAAAGCAGATTGTGGTGGTTTCTTTCCTCATCAAGCTATAAAACTCTTGCATTTATCTGTGCAAAAATGTTAGAGCTACTTTCAGACTCTGAAGAAACAACAAATTACTCCACTTTCTTTTGAGTATCATTATGCCAGAACATAGTAATATCTGACTTAGGCAAACTGGCAGCCCCTTAAACAGAGTAGAAATGTAACTAATCATGCTTTAAAATACACAAGGTATGATATTGAAAAGATCTCCCAGCATATCTGTGGGTTAAACAAGACAGATAGTGTTTTGCCCTGAGGAAAGGCTAATGAGACAAGCAGCCCCTGCAGTTAAGCTATTTTATTTTAGACACCAGCCTAGAATTGTTTCAGTTTGTGTCACTAGAGTATTGCGAACACTGATATTCTAATAAAGTCTTCCATTTCTGCTTTTTCTGAAGGCTATTAGCTCTCTTATGTGGCATGCTGCTCTCTAAAGCATCTTTAAAATCAAAGTATAATTTATTGCAAAGAAGACCACTTTTAGTACATGGCAAAGGTGCTCAAGACATCCAAATACAATTGCCAGTGGTGCACAGCTCTCCTGTTGCTCAGAGAACTGAAGCCATGGATGATCCTTCACCAAGACTGGTGCTTACCAGGGCACTTCAGCTAGCAGTTGGTCTTGCTCATGTGCAGTGAGTGAAATAAACAGATTAAGGCATGTGTTTGCCACTTTGACAGTCTGCCTTAAAAGACTGGCAGGCCCTTTGAGTCTCCAGCCTGTTGCAACTAATATTGGCTGATGCCTGATTGATTAGCAGTCTGGTAGCATGTTGTAATGATCTTTCTACCCTCCAGCATTTTTGAGAAGGTCCCTAAATGTAGCTTTGCCTTTTTTCTAGCATGGCTTACAAATTACTTGCATTGGGTTAAAATAACAGAGCCCAGCATTCCTACATTCTGGTGGAAATCCTGTGCCAAATTAGATCCACTGCAACACTAAGAAATTTTGATGCATATTCTGTGCATTTGCAGGAGATGGGGAAAAATCTATTTGCCTCCTTTCTAGCTTCTGCAGGGTGACTGATAGCCTGATTAAACCAGGCTGACTCCATTTGGTTACAGAACTGAGGTTTTGTTACTGTGAAAAAAAATCCTGTTACAGTGCTTTGCAGTTAAAAAAAAGAAAAATCACGTGGATTTAGACAGAAATATCTGCCTCCATGGAGACAGAGCAATGTTCGGAGAGGACAAATGTTAGTTCTCAGTTCGGCTGTTACTTGTACTCCCAGAAGTTTGGTGCTGTAAGTCCCTCAACACAGAGAAAAACATCCATTCTTTGTGGTGAAGGCAAAGGCAATGCAGTTCAGGGAAGCAAGATCTAATTCTGGTAGATATGAAACAAACTTTTAACTATTTTCAGTAAGGCTACATGCTAGATCTGTGCTTAAAAACAGCCTATTGTATAATGTATAATAACCTCATATTTGAATAATGAAGTTATCACCTTTTGTTAGTGAGTTCACAATTTAAAGAGGTAGGTCTATATTTTAATGGGGGTTACATAGGGACTGGGTAAGTGAAAAGAAAAAATTATACCTAAACAAATAATAAATACCACTTTATTTGAGACTTGAAGGCTAGCAGTCCTGGGGTGCAGATGGCAGATCTCTGAATGAATCAAAAAGAAACTTTTGCTAAATTTCTAGACCCTGTTCGCATTTTCAGCATTTCAGACCCTCGTGTATAACCACAGAATTGGGGAATGCCTTTTTATTTCCTCAAAGGTTTCTAATTTAGTGTCACAGGATCACCATTTCTTTTTTTGCAGTTTGCTTTATGCATCTTAAGATTCATTGTAAACGCATTTTCACAAATGGTATTGGTTGTTCCTTGCTAGCAAAAATCTTCCTAACTGTACTTTACTGCAGATTTTACATAAGGTATGCATTTGATAGTGCCTAAGTGAATTGTATGAGTTTTATATCACTTCAGCAATTATGCCAAGCTGATGAATGTAATGTAAATAATGCAGCAATTGTTTTTGTATTGTGCCAGTGTATAAGGTCACTGCCCTAACCACTGGGTCCTAATTTAACAAAGGGTTGTTTATTTGTTTGTGTGTTTTTTTTAAATAAGGCATTCTGATCCTACTGTATTGGTAGCTATGTCCCTTTTTTGAGTTGAGCTCTGCTATCCACAAATTGGAAGGAAATCTCATTAGTGGAGCTATAATGAGCTGGCAATGAAACCCCTTCAAGCTTGCCTGCTTACGGCCATTTGCCTGTTCGTCTTACTCTTCATCATGAGCCTGAAATTGCCCATTAGGACTGCAGTGAACAGCAAGTCTGACTGGAGCTGTAATGCTGACAGAGACACCAACAGGCAGAAATCTGTCAAACCCAAAGGGGGCTACAGGGTATTATTACCTGTGTGCATGTGTTTATGCTTGTTCATCCTGAAGTCAAACTATAGGGAGGGGAGGAGAGAAAAGAGAAAATACACATAGAATAGAGGAATAGAATTAAGAGGGGAAAGGTACCAAGGACAGTGTCTTAGAACTCTCAAGTGTGAACCAGAAGCATTTTATTGTACCTGAAATTACTAAGATGTCAATGAAAGGAACTTATAGTGAGCTCTTGCTGTAAAGTACCACGAATGCCAGCATTAATGCCAGAATAAGGAGAGTCCTAAGATGGTTATGCAGATCTTTTGAAACAAAACTGTTTAAATCTAACCCAAACACAGAAGTGGAAACTCTGGTGAAACCACAGCCTCTCAAATGGCAGGTGCTTCTGTTGCCTTTCAGAAGGACAATGTATTTAAAAGTCAAAATCCGGGATATTGAATGCTTCAGAAAAACTGAAGTCCTGTTGTGATGGCGGAAGCCCCAAAGCTGCCAAGACTAACAGGACATTGAGTAAAGTATTCTAAAAGCCCAGTCTGTCATGTGTACACTTACAGCCTCTACAGTTGACTATCAGTTTATCTTAGTGTACCATACATAGTCAACAAATATATTAGAAAATCAAGTTTCCAGTAAATCATTACAGACAGCTAAGAAGCTCTCACACTTGCTGTCAACCTGTATAGCACACGGTGGTTCAGGAGTAAATTCATGTGTGGATCAAGTGTTCCTGCCTTGGGCTGGCTATTCATGTCATAGATGCAAAGTGGGCTTTCCTTCTGCTGTTCAGTTTTTAAATATTGTTCCTTTTTTTACCAGAGCCCTCAAGTTAGACATCAGTTTTCAGAAAACTGAAGTTAGATAATGTGAGTCTTCCACTTGGAGATCTAAAGCACTAACTATATAGTATTATTGGTCTTGTGTGATTTTTTTTTAGATGGAAAGAGAATTATTATACAGGAATATAGTGGAGATGTTATGATTGGAGACTCATTATAACTTAGTGACTTTTGCAAGTGAGTAAAAAAGTAAAACAAAAAAAAAATCAAAGTCTAAGAGGACATATTTCAATATGTAGGTTGTTTATGTTTGGGGTTTTTTTTTTTTCATTCAGATTTAAATTTTTATTATAACATTTTGTGGAATATGTTCTGTAAAAATAATGAAGTTTTAATAAAAGGAAACTTTACTGCAGCACTTCACTTTTAAATCTTTCTTAAATTGAAAATGATGGCAGAAAGTTTGTTAATTACAGGTCATACATATCAGTGATTATAAACTAACTGCTTTCTTTTCCTCAAGTTTTCTTAATCATAAAATACTGATTCAGTGAGTGTTGAATCCATATTGATTCCTCACAGCTTAACCCAGTCAAGATATCTGCAGCCTCTACAGTGCTGTGCTACTTTCCTGGGTCATGTCTCTCAAAGTAAACTCATAGCGAGCTACTGTATGCCATACTGTATTCTCAGCCAGTTGTGTGTGTGTGTGTGTCAGCAGATGTCTATAGTGCTACCTTTGTTAGCTAAACAGCAGGTAGGAAGACACAGAACCATGACCTACTGTATCATTTTCTTTTAGATGAAATAATTTCTTCTCAAGTTGTGTAAAAGACAGGACCATCTGATACTGATGCTGGAGAAGAGAAATGAGAACAGTAGCCACAATTGATCAGATACAGTGGACTGCTGCGATTGTCGCTTGTGTTAACAAAATTCAGTCTGGCAATGGCATAGACTAAGCACACTGGCACTGAAACAGCTGTAGAAGACATATGCTGAAGGATACTATCATACAAAATGGGAAATAGCAGAAAATGAGGACGGGGATTACATCTGATTTCTTAGCTGGTGCTCCACACTAGCATTACTGCATCTCAGTTCTGTGAGCTATAACCTGTCTGTCCAAATCCAAACTAACTGCTGAAGTCAGTCATGTTTTTCTGTCATTAAAACAACACATAGCCCACCATGTGAAATAAAGATGACGACTGATTTTTGTTGAAAGGTCTTCATTGGTTTTTTGTTTAAAATGCATTATACACATCAACATGTGTTGTTAACATAAGGCCTCCTTAGAATTAAATCTGGTGAGAGGGGTCAAGGACAGCAGAAAGAGCTTTTTCAAATACATGGC
This sequence comes from Psittacula echo, assembly GCF_963264785.1. Taxonomy (NCBI): domain Eukaryota; kingdom Metazoa; phylum Chordata; class Aves; order Psittaciformes; family Psittacidae; genus Psittacula; species Psittacula echo. The sequence continues at coordinate 140,897,948 of NC_137737.1, forward strand.
AGATAAAACTAACACCAGAGGCAATGTAGGCCCACTGATGAACGGGATGGGTGCCCTGGTGACAGAAGATACAGAGATGGCAGAGTTACCGAATGCCTTCTTTGTCTCAGTCTACTCTGCCGGAGGCAGTCCTGAAGAGCCCTGTACCCCTGAGACCTCAGATGAAGTCAGGTCAATGGAGCAGTTTGCCTTAGTCAATGAGGAATGGGTTAGAGACCAGTTGAGCAATCTGGACATCCATAAATCCATGGGTCCAGATGGGATGCACTCGCGGGTGCTGAGGGAACTGGCGGAAGTCATTGCTAGACCACTCTCCATCATCTTTACCAAGTCTTGGGAAACGGGAGAGGTGCCTGAGGACTGGAGGAAAGCAAATGTCACTCCAGTCTTCAAAAAGGGCAAGAAGGAGGACTCGGGTAACTATAGACCGGTCAGCCTCACCTCCATCCCTGGGAAAGTGATGGAACACCTTATCCTTGATGCCATCTTAAGGCATGTCAAGGATAAGAGGGTTATGAGGGGCAGTCAACATGGCTTTACCAAGGGGAAGTCATGCTTGACCAACCTCATAGCCTTTTATGAGGAAATAACACGGTGGATGGATGATGGCAGAGCGGTGGATGTGGTCTACCTTGACTTCAGCAAAGCATTTGACACAGTCTCCCACAGCATCCTCATAGCTAAATTGAGGAAGTGTGGTCTGGATGATCAGGTAGTGAGGTGGACTGCAAACTGGCTGAAGGACAGAAGCCAGAGAGTTGTGGTCAATGGAGCGAAGTCTAGTTGGAGGCCTGTATCTACTGGAGTGCCTCAAGGGTCAATACTGGGACCAGTATTATTTAATATATTCATCAACGATTTAGATGAGGGAATTGAGTGTACTATCAGCAAGTTTGCTGATGACACTAAGCTGGGAGGAGTGGCTGACACGCCAGAAGGCTGTGTTGCCATCCAGCGAGACCTGGACAGGCTGGAGAGTTGGGCAGGGAATAACTTGATGAAATATAACAAGGGAAAGTGTAGAGTCCTGCATCTGGGCAGGAACAACCCCAGGTTCCAATATAGGTTGGGGAACGAGCTGTTAGAGAGTAGTGTAGGGGAGAGGGACCTGGGGGTCCTAGTGGACGGCAGGATGACCATGAGCCAACACTGTGCCCTTGTGGCCAAGAAGGCCAATGGCATCCTGGGGTGTATTAGAAGGGGAGTGGTCAGTAGGTCGAGAGAGGTCCTCCTTCCCCTCTACTCTGCCCTGGTGAGACCGCATCTGGAATATTGTGTCCAGTTCTGGGCCCCTCAGTTCAAGGACAGGGACCTGCTGGAGAGAGTCCAGCGCAGGGCAACTAAGATGATTAAGGGAGTGGAGCATCTCCCTTATGAGGAAAGGCTGAGGGAGCTGTGTCTCTATAGTTGGAGAAGAGGAGACTGAGGGGTGACCTTATTAGTGTATAAATATATAAAGGGGGAGTGTCACGAGGATGGAGCCAGGCTCTTCTCGGTGGCAAACAATGATAGGACAAGGGGTAATGGGTACAAACTGGAACACAAGAGGTTCCACTTAAACTTGAGAAGAAACAACTTCTCAGTGAGGTTGACGGAACACTGGAACAGGCTGCCCAGGGGGGTTGTGGAGTCTCCTCTGGAGACATTCAAAACCCACCTGGACACATTCCTGTGTAATCTCATCTAGGTGTTCCTGCTCTGTCAGGGGAATTGGACTAGATGATCTTTTGAGGTCCCTTCCAATCTCTAGCATACTGTGATACTGTGATACTGTGAACATACAGCTGGTGGATAAATGTCTTTCAGCACTGAAACTTTCACCACTGTGACAGCAGCACAAGACAATAGTTAAGCCCAAAATTATGACCATTTACAGTCCCTTTCATTCACTTTTTTTTTTTTTTTCCCCTTTTTTTTTTTCTTTTGGAGAGGAGTGAGGTTTTTTTTGTTTGGTGGTTTTGCGGGTTTTTTGGTAGGTAAAAGATTTTGTATTTTCTTTTCAATTTGAACTATGCTAAGGAGCTCCCAAGTTAGAAATTTATTTGGGGTTTTTTATTAGTGAATACTCAAGTACTAGCTAATATCATTTTTTCCTGGGTTATTCCACCCTTTTCTGCATATTGTCCACATCATGTAAGGCTAGTGAAATTGCATTCAGTTTACACAGCTTTTTTAACAGAGACAGTGGGTCAGGGCAGTAGATTTTGCCAACAGAGAACCGATAAAAATTTTAACATGATTTCTTTTGGAATGAAGAAGGTATCACCTTTGAATAATATGCTGCACAGCTTGCAATAATCACTGGCTTTATGTGGGTATTAGGCTGAGACACAGAAGTTGTAAGGATCAGTACTCCTCTGATCATTCTCCTTCCTCTTCTTTTCAGCGTTCTTCTGAAGATTTATATTCAAAGTGATCATGCTGAAATTCTGGAATTGTACTTCCCTTTCTGTCTGATGTTAAGTTTATGGGCAGGCAGTGTTGAAAATGGTGATGATGATCTTGAAGTCTCTGGAATCCATTTTTTCTGCGTTTTAGTGATCTATCCAGATATAAGATCCCCAGTGTTCTTCCCTTTCTCTTTCTTCTGCCAGAAGATCAGGCTTCTGATCTCATTGTTTGTGACGTCTACAAGGGGAATATTGGCCACACAGATCATAGCAAAGGGCAATGTTGATTTTATCTGTAGTTTACACATTGTGCCAAACGTATTACGGCGTTATGTTTTATAGCCTTTCAAGTGTGTTATCCCTTCTCCCTCTGTGTGTTAAGAGTGTGAAACTGCAGCCTGGACTGTAGTGAATTATTTTAGCTGAGCTATCTTAACCAGAAGGGTCTTTATTGACATTTTAGTGCCTCTTCACCCATTTGCTATATCAGGGCCTGTTGCCTCTAAAACTGATTTTTTTTCCAACAATTCGATTTCTTTACTGTATTTTCCACAATTACTCCCTTACCTAATAACTTTAAAGCTTGCATAAAAGACTACTCCTAAAACACAAGCTTTTTAGACTTCTTCCAGCTTTCCTTCTGAGTATAGTTAATATTTCAGCATTTGGTAATTCCAAATGTAATACTTTTTGTATGGTAATTCACTTTCTCAGTTATTCTTCCAACTACATCAGTTCTATTAAAGAAAGTCCCTGCAACATATAGTCAGGATAGGACATGGCATTACATGCTTGAAGAGAGGGTGTTTCTGCTAATTTGGCATTTAAGGGTGTCCTGGTTTAGCAGCAGCAGTCATTTTTTCTCCCTCTTAGTAGCTGGTGCAGTGCTGTGTTTTTGACTTTCAGCTTGGGAACAGAGCTGATAACACCGATGTTTAGCCTGACCAAGGACTTTGTGAGTCTCATGTTCTGCCAGAGAGGAGGGGAAGCCAGGAGGAAGCAGGCACAGGACACCTGACCCAAACTAGCCAAAGAGGTATTCCATACCACAGCACATCATGCCCAGGATGTAGAACTGAGAGTTCCCGGAAAGGCTAGATCACTGCTGGGTGGGAGCGAGTTATCGCTTGGTGAGGTGTTGTATTCTCTTCCCTTGTTATTTCCTTTATCATTATTATTATTGGTCGTAGCAGTAGTGATTTGTGTTATACCTTAGTTATTAAACTGTTCTTATCTCAATCCGTGGGAGTTGCATTCTTTCGATTCTCCTCCCCGTCCATCCAGGAGCGGAGGGAAGAAAGGTGGGGAGGGAAGTGGATTGTGTGTTTCTAATTTACAGCCTGGGCTTAAACCATGACAAAGGGAACAGTTTTCACTGGTTTTTTTTCACCAGTTTTCTGGTGTTAGGTGTAAGTAACTTGTCTGAGATGCATGATTTTTAGAAAGGCAGGATGATCTTCATGAGGTTAGGATGATTTTACCTGACCTAGTAATCATCTGGGATTATTTATATGTGGGGTGGTTATTAGTAGTATCTTGCAAGATGCATTGAAATTCCATTCAAAGTTTCCTCTGAAGGCTGAATAATGGCTGATTGCGATCATGAAAATCGGAATGATAACAAGTTCCCCAGGAAACTTCCCCAGGGGTAGGCCTGGGTATAAGTTGCAATTTTGGAGGGTGAGATCTGCCTTTGAGATTGTTTTATTTAAATTTGTAAAAATGTTATTGTGCTATAAGTTTTTAATGCTTTCTTTATTTGTGTATGAGGGACAAAATCAAAGACCTCATAGTCTTTACATACTGTCCTGAGATTTTCTGGTTTTGGCAGTCTTCATAACCACCATGTGAATCAGAAGTCAGTCCCCAGAAGTACTAGTATTTCTTTTGCGTCTTTTTCATTCTGATGTGAAATTTGCATTGGTAACCACACTGTAGTAGATTTGTTCTGATATGATCAACCTAACAGTTTGGACATGGTTGAGAGATGTGATTATTTAGGAGTTGGGAACTACTTGATGGCCAGTGCTTTTGTTTTCCATAATTATCACTACTATGATATGCATCTTAATGATTACTCCTGAGAGAACTGCCTGGAGTTTTGTTCTAGTCTTGGGTGCAAAAATACAAAGTACTGAAGCCAAAAATTACAGATAACATCTGGCCTTGCCAATTTTTTTCTTAAGGGATCTCCTTACCATTTCTGCTGCTAATTTTAGCTTTATTTGTTGTTAAACCTCTGTTCCACCATCTTTACTCTACTTGGAATTGTTTTTCTGTTACTAAGGTTGTTTGAGATTTTGTTGCACAACTTTATAGACTCTGAAAAATTTCTAGAGATTCTTTCTAATAAGGTATTTTGTTATGGACCACTGCAGATTTTCTTGTTTACTTGAACAGTAAAAGATTACTTGGTTCCAGAAATTGTGATAGACCTTGTTCAATGGAAATGTTTTTTTTGGGGTGGTTGTTGTTAGTGGTTTTCCTCTTCCACCAGATGTTACCTTTATCTTACCTGAACTTCTCTCTGGACAATTTTCTTTTGGTTGTTTTTGTTTGTTGGTTGGTTTTGGTTTTGTTGGTTTGGTTTTTTTTTTTTTCCATCTTTTATTGTTGTTGTTGTTTGGTTTGGGGTTTTTGTTGTTGTTGGGGTTCTTTGTTTTCTAGTCATTCTCCTTCAGATACTCTGTTGGAGAAATACTATTATCTGAACTCCTTTTGTTGAAGAAGAGATATGCTCAGGTATAATCTACAGGCTGGAAGTTTGGCCATCCCACCAGTTTTACCAGTAATCAAATAAGGAAGGTTAAGATTAAAAGTCTCACAAATTATGAGCAATTACCTATTCCTTCTTTCAGAGAAGCTATGGTAAAGTCACTATAGCATTCATTTATTCACAGAGGAAGAAACCTCAGAACTTTGTGATCCCTGGTAGCAAAAAGCAATTGATAAAAAAGACAGTATTAACGTCTGCTTTGATCAGTAATGTTTGTGAAACCTTGATCATGACTACAAGATTAGCTATCATTACTGCGAGAGACATCTCTTCCTCATTCAGTAGTCTGCCTGGAAGATTTGAAACACGGATAGGAAGAAATCATATGGCACAGGGATGGGGTCACCATTCCTTTTCAAAATGAGCATGGCCAAGTAGCAATGAATATATTTTAATTGGCAATAAACTAAATTTATTTTCCCAAGTCCAATCCTATTTTGCCCATGACAATAATTGGTAGGTGATCTCCCTGTCTTTATCTCAACCCACAAGCTTTCTCATCCTATTTTCTCCCTTTGACCCCCTGTGTTCTGACTGTAAGCCAAGGTTAACTCATCACATTTAATCATAGACTGGTTTATTGTCCTGTCCACCGATGGTCATGCCAGCAGTACATCTTTCCACTCTTGTTTGGTGAGTGTGGTTTTGAGGAGAATCCCCTAACTATACCCAAGAGTGACATCGAAGAGAGGTCTCAGAGCATGCAGGCTGGATTCCCTTTGGAGGAAACTAACTAGAAGAAGTTCTAAAAGGACTACTCCTGGCATGGTCTAGCCACTAAAGGGTGTTCTGTCTGCAGGAAAGACAGGAGATAGCCTTTCTTGAAACACTCATGGACACTGTGGTTGGAAAAATAACCCTTTTGTTATACAGACCCATTCTTGTAGTGATAGCTGCTAATGTAGACAGAGCCCATAGCCTCCTTGAAGATAACTTTCATTAATGCTAAGGAGCATAGACTAATTAAGTAAAAGACAAGATGTACTTGCTTTGGTGTTTCATAATTTCTGTATCTACAGTGCTGTGGGAACAGTCCATAACCTACAGACTAAATGGAATAGACAACTTGAAGTTTCACAGTCACTAGCCTTTGCTCTTAGTCATGGTGGAATTCAACCTACTAGACGTCTGCTGGAAATAAAATACATCAGAGAAGAAATAGTCAAGGAAGTTCTTGGAGGGTGTACAAGATAACTTCCTAACCCTGCTGGTTAGTGAGCCAACTAGGGAAGACACCCAGCTAGATTTGCTGTTCATGAACAGAGAAAGACTGGTGGGTGATATGGTGGTTGGAGGCCATCTTGAACAAAGTGATCATTAAATGATAGAATTTTTAATCCTTGGAGAAGTCAGGAGGAAAGTCAGCAAAACTCCTACCTTAGATTTCTGGAGGGCTGACTCTGACCTGCCTAAGATGTTGATTGAGGGAATCCCTTGGGAAACATTACTGAAGGGCAAAAGGGCCCAGGAAGGCTGGACACTCTTCAAGAATGAAATCTTGAAGGCACTGAAGCAGGCAGTCACCATATGCCAAAAGTAAAACCAGTAGAGAAAAGACCAACCTGGCTGAATACGGAGATACTGCTGGAACTCAGGGAAAAAACAAGAGACTGTTTTACCTGTGGAAGAAGGGACTATTGCTCCATGAGGAGTGCAAGGATGTTAGGTTATGCAGGGAAGAAAATTAGAAAGGCGAAGGCACAAGGTGACCCCCCTGATCGATGAAGTAAAGGCTGCAGACATTGTCTATTTGGACTTTGGTAAAGCATTTGACACTGTTTCCAACATTCAGCTGGAGAAACTGGCTGCTCATGTCCTGTATAGGCGGGCTCTTCACTGGGTAAAAAACCGGCTGGCTGGCCAAGCCCAAAACATGGTGATGAATGGTGTCACATCTAGTTAGCAACTGGTCACTAGTGGTGTCCCTCAGGGCCTGATACTAGAGCAGTGTTGTTTAACATCTTTATTGGTGCTCTGGATAAGGGGATCAAGTGCACCCTCAGGAAATTTGCAGATGACACCAAGTTGGGTGGGAGTGTTGATCTGCTGGAGGATAGGAAGGCTCTGCAGAGGGATCTGGACAGGCTGGGTCAAGGGGCTGTGGACAATGGTATGAGGTTTAACAAAGCAAAGTGCTGGGTCCTGCATTTGTGTCACAACAACCCCATGCAGTGCTACAGACTTGGGGAAGAGTGGCCTTCGGTGACATGGCTTAGTGATGGACTTGGCAGTCCTGGGGTAACGGTTGGACTTGATGATCTTAAAGGTCTCTTCCAACCTAGTTGATTCTACAATTCTATGAAAATATGTCTCACACTGATCAAGGTCCACTGCCCCCCAACCATGATATGCAGCACTTGATACAGATATTTTCATAGGCACCCCTCTGAAATATACTCTTAAATAGCATTTTATTTTCAATTTGAAGTGACTAAGATGTGACAGCTCTGTCATGGTCTATTACATGGTGTTTATAGCAGTATGCTGAGGATGTGATGCGTACTTGAGCAGTGGCAAGATATGAAGCAGGCTGAGTACTTGTAAGTATGTAGTTCACAGATGCAGTCTAGAACTTCAGTATAGTCTCCTTTCATCTTAGAGCAAACAACACACAAGACTACATGGGAGTTTCATCTCAGAGGGAAATAATTGGGAGAAAAATTTCTAGGAGCAAATCAGCATATGTACAGTTTGAACAATCAGTGAAGCAGAACCTGAGAGAAATAAACAGATAAGCTGAGTAAGTAGATGCACCTTCTGATGAAGAGCAGACCATTGCCCAAGCAAGGAGCAAGGAGTAGGACTCAATGATCCTTGTGTTCCCTCCAACTTGAGATAAATAGTTTCAGCCTATTTCCATAGACTCATGCTGAGATTAAATTTTGTGCACTTATGACATGTATGTTGTTCTCCCTTGATATAAATAAATGCTTATCACCAAGGGGATTACAAAGAGGTAAAATTATTAGTCCTTTCAAGCCTGGTTCATTTTCCTCCCTATTAAGCAAAATAGTCTAAAATTTCAATGTTCCCTTCAAGGATAACCTTGGTTTATAAGCAGGTAAAAACTGTCAGGATAAACAGACCTATTGCCAGCTTCTGGAATACCTTTACTAGTAAGGATTTAAACAGGAATTAAATTGCAGGAAAAGGAAAATGTCTCCAAAACTCTGTGTGTCATAAGTCTTGCCTTTAAGACTTACTGATGACATTCGGGTTTAGGCTCAGCGAAATGGCCCTGAACTTCCCATTAAACCTGGGCCCTGGGTCTTCATCTCTTTCTGTTAATTATTCTTAGTCTCTAAAGAATTATGGTGTCTTGTGATGCCAGCACAGTTCTGAAAGGTCTAAGTTTGTCAGTTATCTCCTGTTTGCAGGGTTTTATCAGTCCTCCAACACACTCATCTCAGGAAAGGATAGCATCCTTCATCAGGATGTTCTGAAATTCATGTCCCTCAGTGTCCTGCTATTTAGTTATTTTTAAAGTGTCTGAATTAAAGGAATTAATCATTCATACTTTCACAAGTGTATAAAAAATATTTCTCCTTTACCAGGAATATTATTAAGTATTACGTCCAAGTGGTATGAGTGACTCCAGGAAAAAACTTGTTTCAGGACAGGATTGCCAATGTGTGTGATTCATTCACTTGAGTTCAGAGAAAATTCACAAAGCCATTCTCAGAAGACTAATCATTTTAGCAGAAACCATATGAAGTGCAGCAGCTGACAGCTGCTTTTTTCTTTTTTTGTATGTGGTTTTTTTTTTTTTTGTTTTTTTTTATAGTTGGTTTCATATGGAATTTTCTTTTTTGGGTCAAGGCCAGTGAGGATTTATAGAGGTTCAGTTTGCAGTGGATGTCTTGAAACAAAATATTTGTTCTGGTCATTCCTGAACCTTATTATCATTTAGACTTATTCATTTCAATGTGAAGGGATGATGTTTTTATACTTATGTTATTCAGGTTACACATAATGTTTGCTGTATATGCTATGAGGGCTTATATTTAGCTTTAGTTGTGAGCAAAAACCTTGGAGAACTGAACTTGCTCAATACACAGAACAATTTACTAAAAGAGCCACAAGTGAAAACCCTGATGGTTTGGCTGCAGTTCTTCAGGTCTAAATTGAAAGTTACCCTCATTTTCAGTTGAACTCATACCAAGAAAAAAAAAAAGGTTTTTCAAGGCCAGAATTTCAAGGACCATGTTATAGGAAAGATGTTTATCAAACAGTTTTACATCTGGAACACCAGTACCAGGTTCACTTTCATTTGATTGCACGAAGTGAGGAAAATTCAGGTTATTATACGGACAAAATCATCCCCAAAGGCATTACTAACATTAGCCGTACAGACAAAGGGACTTTGAAAGCCAATACCACCAATTATTGAGCAATATATAAAGCAAAGTTAGATCTGTTTGTTCAACATCATAAAAAAATAACAAAGTAAAAATATTTGCTCTTCTAGCTAAATATTTTTATTGGGATTTGCTGATCAATAAAATGTAAAGGATGACATAATAGAGGGTCAAAGATAAAAATTATGCACTCTGTTATATGTTAAATAGGAGGCTGTTTTCTGAGTACAGTCAGGTTCTATTAAAAAATATTGTATATCATAATAGACTGAAGGACTTTCAAACTGTGTAAAAGCCAGAGTTACAGCACTGAAATCTGCCTAGTTACATGAAAAGTTCAAAATTTTATCAGGTTTTAGGGGCTATTTTCCTTTCATTCAGTTTACTGCTTTCCTAAGAACTGATACATTCTCTGATCACATAAGTGAGTGAAGATGAAGGAACTATTCTTGTTTATACCAGTAGGAAGTTTGTCTTATTGTATTTCACATAACATGATTTTATTCTTGGAACTGATTTCTGTAAATCATATATTCTGCTCTTTGAGCTTCATGATTATGCTCTGCAGCTAACTGAAGTTTGTTTTAAAAATATGCATTTTTTTGAGCATAAAATCTGTGAAAATTTTGCCCAATATATACGTTGATTTACGTTACTTCTACAAAGCTAAAATGTATCTTTGCAAATTATATTATTTGAGTGTATCAAATGTACCAAAGTGCTAAAAAAGAGCAGGATGCAAGCACTGATTTTTGCCAGTGATCAGTAGATGCTTAGAGACGTACTGAAATGCGATATTTCTAGACAAAACAGGTAATATTTTCTGTGTCTTCTCACAGTTCTTCCTGCTTTAACACATTACGTGTTATAATGTAATCTATGAGATTATAGAAACAATACCAGGAGTCCTAATTAAATTAAAAGTAATTACCTGTTGTGTAGATACGGCTTTCAATTGAGCAGCTGCAAGCTGATATTTTGTCATCCTCACTTTATCTATATGCTCATGCATGATTATTTGCATCAGTTATTAATGACGTTTTCTCAGTAGTCATAAAGGGTTGTGGGAAACAGAAAAGGGTGAATGAAAAAAGGTGTTATAGGAAATGCAGACAGCAAATTAGTACATTTACTTCTCTAAGTCTTCAGCTGGGATGCTAGTTCCTTGCTCACTTATTTTCTGTTATATCTCAGATTAATCTGAAAGAAATTATTATTCTTTTTCTTTTTTTTTCCTATTTTTTTTTGGGAGGGGGCTAGCAGGAAATTTTAGAAACAGAAAAACTGGCAGATTAAGCACAAGGACTTAGCTCTTTTATTAAGGCTCTTCAATCCTACACTGAATGCAAATAGAATTTATTTGTGTTATAGAAGGAAGAATCAACACACCTTGAAAGAGCTTTTACATTATTATAGTGGAGAGAAAAGAAATGAAGAGAGGAGAGGAGAACATCAGACTCAAAAAGGTTGGGTTTTTTTTAACAATTCAATAGATTTTCCATTTTTAGAAGAAAAAGTTTTTGGCTTTTAAGCAGACTTACATGTTAGAACAAAAGGAAGCTTCATTACAGAACAATATTGCACTAGAGTATTATTCAGACTGATTTAGTGCCTTTTTCAGGTGCATGGTTCTACTGTAACAATGGGAGACAACATCATTCTCCAGTCAAGAATATTATGCAGCTGCTTAAGAGTGTATGCAGGGTGATGTCCATTTGCGTGACTGTTATCTTGCTGGCATAAGCCTGCTACCAAAGAGGAGCAATTATTCCCAATGCAGTCAAATTAAATTTTCATAACTATGAAGCTGCATTTTACCTTGGGGTACTACCTGATGCCCATTTCTTCATTTTTTGTTCCTTAATCCTCTATATTAAATCTAAACAAATCAATGTTTACTAGCATTAATATTTTAACATACAGTACTTGCTCTGCCTTCTGACGTCTTGTGCCTTTATTAGTAGCATGGTGAAGGCTTTCTGCAGTGAATAGCAAAAGGCCCCTTTTTGTTTTCCATTGTTGTTAACGGTTTTATTTCCTGATGTGCAAATGTGCACATGTAGGCACATCTTTTTCTGCCACTAAGCCAGCAAAAATTCTTAAGTAATACAAGAAAACAAATCATCATTTCACCATTGAACAAGGGTCACATTATGAAAAGACTAAGTAAGCGTTAAAACCAAATTTGTTTCAATTCCACATTAATCAATTGAACAAACTGGGTTCACTTCCCTATCAAGAGCCATCAGTCACTTCTTATTCCCCAGATCTACCAGTCCAGTTCCATACACCTTTATCACAGGACCACCCTGCCTAGATGCTGAAGGTGAGGACTTCACAAACCAGATCAGAATCAAAGCACTTCTGCTGCTTGTGAAACTACTTCCCAGATGCAATGAACCCACAACTGTCCTCACAGCCACACACCCCTGGTTCCCACCCTGCAGTTTCTTCCTGTTCCTACTAGATGTTTGCCAAATACCTAATTATAATATCTGACTGGCTACTCAATATCTGCAAATAGTGTCTGTCTGTATGTGACACAAAGCCAATTAATGGATAGAAACACAAATCAGTTAAAAAAAATAATTAAAATTATATTCTATTTCCTTTCCTCTTCCCCTTACTCCCATCCTTCCTACTCATTTTGTGATTTTTATGCCTGTATCGGTATCATAAGTCCCCTGGCATTATTTCTTTGTCCCCTGTGAAGTTTGAAACTCCTTTCAATTTAGTATCAGCAAATGTAATTACAGGCTAGATATTTTCACTTCCAACTCATTAATGAAAATGTTAAATCAGACTGGACCTAAAGTACCTTCCTAGAAATCCACCAGATAGTGCTTCCAATTTCTATAATATGGTCACTCTCTTCCCAGAAAGACTTCTCAGAAAATTCCTACATCACTTCTTTACAGAATAGGTGGGAGTTCCTGGATAATCATACAGATTCCTCCAGGACTAAGTGTAATCTCTCCCATCCCCTTGAGTTTCTTGCCAGCACATAAGCCAGCAAAGCAAGGCTTGAAAACTGAGATCCTTGGCACACAACTACTGTTAGTTGAAGGGTTTACCCCCTTTGCTGAAGATGAGGAGATGGGGACAGAAAGAAAATTACCTTTATTTAAGGCTTTATAACAGTAGCACAGTTTTACCTATGGCTAGGACTATAAACTTGAAAGTAGAGTTCAGTAGGCTGTGTCCATCAGTAATGGGAGAAAGAGAGATAATGCGGAAGCTGATAATTACCAAAATAACATCAGCAGCCACATTTTCTCTGCCTTTTTATTATTAGAAAAAGTTAAATCCTGATATCTAGTTCATTCGCTGTGTTTTTTGGCACACACTGGATGTTTGTATGCCTTCTGGGCTGGAATCCTGATGCTGGAAAAAGTAAAATAAAGCGTGCTGCAATTTCTAGCTGGCTACTGGGCTGTTCTCTGCACTTAGCTTCGAAGATTTTTTAAAATATATTTTTCTGCACCACAGCTCAGAGTTGCTAAATCCAGAAATTGAAACATTCTGGGAACCAAATCATTTCGGGGCAAATCAAAGCTCTTGGAATGTTGCCCTAGGATTTAGAAGATAGCAGTTAATAGTAAAAAATGTTCAATATTTTTAAGGAAATCCCAATTATAGAAGGCTGCACCATTCAAATCCTTGATTCAGGAGTAGAATGAATGCTGCATGTCTAATACAGAAGGAAATTGATGCCTGTGTTGTGAAGGCAAGAATTAGTGATGAACAAAAGGAAAACTCAAATATTTCACATCTTCTATGCATCTAATTTGCATGTTGGTAACAGTTCCTTGTGAATCCACAGATGAAACTTAGTCATTCATGTCAGTCTCTGTAATAGGTCTGACAACAGTTACAGATCCTTATCCAATTTAAGTAATTTATTTTTAAAGTATTGGTAGTGTTTTCAAAATGGAAAGAATCCAGATTAGGGACAGGAAGAGTCTAAATTGTGGTGTTAAGACTCCATTGCTCCACTGAAATTCCCTAACACTTGAATTATGTAATGATATTTTAAAGCATAGCTTAGTCCAAGTCCAAGTTTGTGGAGAGTCTAGTTACGCTGTCACTTTTATCTGACATAGATGTATGCCCTGTGTGGAATGGATGCCCAGGACACCAAGACTCAGACCTGACCAGATTAGTTTTCAGGTTAGTTCTCAACATACTCAGTGCTCAGAACAGCTGTGCAAATGCTAGTGCAAGCACAGCACAACAGGAGTTAGCTGGGGATGGAGGGAAAGACCTTAATGGCAATGTGAATTTACATCAGCCTATAATGACTATGAAGCTACAGTCAGAGATAAGCAGAACTGACAAAAATGGACCTTAAAGACTTTTTCATATGCTCCCAATCCCAAAGCTACAGTGACCTCAGGATTTCAAAGATAGCAATTGTGTAGCTTGAAGGCCCTGTCTTTTTAGGCACATTACTGGTGATCCACAGGGAAGGGTCTGTAGTCAAAGTCAATAGAACCATTGGGTAAAGCTCACCAGAGACCCTGAGGAACTGGAAAAGCATAAGACTGCAAAGCATCCTGAGGGTTCTACCAACTAGAATCCCTCTATCATGGTAATTTATATATTAAAAGCATTCTATAGAAAATTCCTTACAATATTTTTTAACTGTGACAATTTATACATATTTCACTATAATATATGAAAATTTATAGTACAGTCAGTCCAGGAGCACCTGGGTTTAGAGACCATGTGCTACAGAACATTGTAAGCATTGTGTAACAGGCACCCATGCAAAAGCAATGGTGACGTGTACATATGCTCAAGGTGTGCGTATTAAATGATAACATCATGTTTTGCATACAGGACTTCAAGATGCCATGTGTAGAAGAACAGCATGTCTTCACAGTAACTGAATATATGCATTATAAAGCAAAAGAAAAGATTTCCACTAATCTAGCTTCTTAATACTTATATTTAAGTGGTAAAACTGTGTATGTTTTTCCAATACCTTCATTAAATGCATTCTTCACCTCATCTGTGATTTGTTAGCTTCAAACACAGCTGTTACTCAGTTATCTAATGTTAGGCACCTGTGTGTGATGTCTAAATTAGGGCTACAGATGCCCTCCACACTCTGTGAAGTCAGAGAAAAGAGATGTTTTCAGAGGATGATGTAGGACTCTGGTCTCTGAGTTTCTCCAGTGATTGCAGAGACCTGAGATTGATTCTAGTTTCAGCAGCTTTAGCAAAACTCTATGTGAGTTGATAAGAACCCTAGAGACAAGTATGGATGTCAGTCACATTTTCTTTCTGTAGACCTCACAGAGTATCCAATGACAATGGTTAGAACCTGCATTGGAGTCCTCATTCCGTAGTCTGCTTCGTTACTCCCTGAATAACACCTTTCCATAGAAAGGTTTTTTATTCATCCCTGCAGGAGACAGAGCCCACAGCACAACTTTTCTGCACATCCTGGTAATTGCCTGGAAATTATTTGTGTCCTATTGCTTTCCCTTGAAACATAAGAGCAAAGGAGAGATCTCTTCCTTACGTATAGATATATCTGAGACAGCATCAGATGAATTAACTGCAGAATTTGAAACAGACAAACAGTACTTTGGCAGTGCTGTGCCTGTCTAAATGGCAGATTAACCAGGCAATTAACCTGGGAAGGCATGTGGCACAACACAACCATAGCCAGCCGGGAATGGAGGCTGCCCTGTGTGGGTATCCTGACTCAGCACTTCAGGGCACTGTTTAGACAAACTTGCTGCTGCTGCTGACAGCTAACGGGGAGTCTCTTCATGCTCAGGAAACAGGGTTAGTTGGTGCATTCATTGCTCTGGCTTTGTTGTTTGCTTGCCAAGGAAAACAAGAGCTACAGCTACAGAGTGTCTGCAGCAGCAGGGTAGGACAATCTTCTTTCCCATATTTTTTTTTTCCCCAGCACGCTAACATGGCTCATTTCCTCTTCAGAAAAGAAGTATCTTGGAAGTACAACCCACTTATTATGAAACAATGAGAAGTCCTGGATTACATGTTCACAGCTTAGACTGTACAAAACCTTCCTGGCGAGATACTTTTGTTTCAGAAAACAAAATATTCTACTGATGACAGAACATTCCATAGAAAATGACTGGTTATTACCTTCCACTGGGGATAAAATATTCTATTTTGGTAAACAGTAGACTTCAACTAGAACCCTAGTGCATTGCTGTGTCCTCCAGATCCTTACTAGGTTTCATCCAAACCAGATTTAAAATCCTTTGCATTGTATCATAGTGTTCTGCAGTCCAGGTGCTGTAATATATAAAATGAAATTCAGTGGATTATTTTTTTTCTGGAATTTGCTTCCATACCAAGCCATATCTCTTGCACCATGCTATAGTAAGTGCTGTGTTTGGTTTTGTTTAATTGTTATTACCTGCTCCATATTTTCTAAATGTTTCAAAGATAGTTAGGACACTTATTTAAAAAAAAAAAAAAAAAACAACGAAAAAAAGAAAAAAAAAAAAAAAGACATGCATGTGAAAATCGATTTTTAAAACGTCTTTACTGGCTTAACTCAGGTCTCTTTGATAAGGACAATATAACATTTTTCACAGTCCCAATATTATGTAGCAAACATAAGATGCACTGCAATACTCATGTTTCCCACTCACTATTACCTACTTCTATTTCTCCTCACACTTAGTTTGCCTTTGGGAGACTGATCATGGGTTCCTTTTGCCAGTTTGCTGTTGTCTTCAATGCTAGAAAGATGTGCTAGTGCTGCAAGACTAGGACTTCAAGCATCAGAGATACTGCCTTTGTGGTGATACTATTGCTGTAAGTTCTGCCCTTGTGTTTTTCCTAGATGAGTTATGGTGATAAAATTCTCTTCTGATATCCAAGAGTCATTGCAGTACCCCCTCCATTTAGTTAGCTCCATGTTTTTGCAATATCCTCCCTTGTCTTGTGAAATCTCTAACCTATGTTTTGCAAATCAGAAACTATTTCAAGAATACTAGTTTTGCATAGTAGTTTAAGAAGCAATAAAATCATGATTTCACCATATGCTGGCCTCAACCTTTTCAAAGTTGGATTTCTTTCTATCTAGAAAGCAAAGAAATTCCCTAGGCAATCATTTTAGAAGTTTAAATCATATTCAAGAAAACTTAAACTGGGCATTCAAGAGTGTTATCTTCAAAATACAAGTACTTCTTTTGGGATTCTTCTCATCTATTTGGTGTAATGCAACCCTAAACATTGCATATCTTAAATTACATTATCTAGTAAGTGTTCCAGATGTGAACAGGACTTCAATCCTGATTCCAGTAAAACCATCAGGTGTTTATTCCATTTAGCATTTCAACTTAAAGTGAACCCTTTCTGGATGTGTCAACTTTAATACTTCCAATATTATAATTCTAGTTCATAATGTGCTCAGAAAGAGACCTCTCTGTATTTGTAAAAAAAAAAAAAAAAGGTGCACATGAGAATTAAAATGTGCATGATTTTTCTTCTCATCACGAAACATCCCAATTACTCTTCCCTTGAGAGAAACAAATGATATACAAATAAATTTTCTAACCTTGCTGACCAGATTGCTGGTGAAACCTCCCATGCACTGTAGCACTTTCTTTATCACATTTATGACATGTTCAGAAGCAAAGTGTTATTAGTAGAAAAGGAATGATTAATTTTTTGCAAGCTAAAGTGTTAATATTTAATTGTGACCTTTGTAGAAATGCTAAGGTTAAAATGTAAAAGTTAATAAAACTTCTATTTAAAATAACAGCAGATGGCCATGTGGTGAATACAAGCCTAAAATCACTCTTGGGGCTCTATTATGTTCATGAACTGCCTCAGCTATCAATTACTATGTGTGCTGCTGATGAGAGAAAAGCTGAACTACTGTTTCATGTAGTGCACCTTAGCTGAGTATCATCTGACATGAAGAGCTCTAGAAGGCTCTGATTCCAAAGCAAATCCCCTGTAGATGTGCCTGACATATTCAGTTAAAAGGTATTCTTTCAGGATTACCGTTTGGGATTTCTTTTCCCATGAAAATTTTCATGAGTACAACACAGATTAAAAAGTCACATGATAGTAAAGGAAATATTTTCATTCTGTAAAGTATTGCTTTTGAAAATATGAGAGTGCTGAGCCATCTCAGCCTGTGTAGAAAAGAAGTTGAGATATGTGAAAGCAAATATTCAGTGAAAGAGAAACTCTCATCTGATGTCATGGAACTTGGACAATGAGTCCAGTTTCTGAGAAGCTGGAAAGGCAAAAGCAGTATACAGCAAAAGGAAAAGTAGCTGGATGAAAACTGTAGAGAAGCAGATGTAAGCAGTGAAAGAAGCAGGTGATATAGCTGAGACATGCAGAAAGCCGATACTCCTTCTATTTTCATAGCTTCTTTTTGAATAGCTTAATCCTTACTGACTCTGGTCGCATTTTTACTATCCTCTTTGACCTAATATGGCCTGCCAAGGAGGACATTTTTTTCTGTTTGGCAAAGGCAAACAATGCAGGTGACAAATTGTTATTCTTTGTTTCATTTCCTTCTTTTCCTGCAGGCAGGTATTTCTAACCCTTATTATGTTTTCCTTTTTTTATTTCCAAGGCTATGCCATGTTCTTCAGGGCAAAAGATTGGAATGAAAAGAACTATTGAAACAGGCCTTTCTAATAATATTTTTGTCTCACTCCCCTCTCCTTCATTGTTGATTCTTCTGTAAATGTCTAACAAAAGTTGATCAAAAAGATAGTATGATTTACTTGTATCAAATTTAAATACAATCACTCCCATTTTATTATTCACTGGAGAGACACAGGCAGGAAATGGTGGATGGAAAAAGTGATGTTTATGTACCATGCCTGTTTCTAAGGAGTTCCTCAATTTCATACTCAAACGTATAGTAATGTATTATTATTACATTATTAGTATTATTACGTAAACGTAATAGTGGATATTTAAACAAAGGTAAGAACGTAAACCCAGCCATAATGGTTTGGTGGTTCAGTCTGACAATGATGCATGGCATAAACATGGAAGAGGATGTCGGCAGAGGACATATGCACATGCAAGTTCTGCCATATGTCCTCTCAGCCTGCAGCACACAGAGATGCAGGGAAGGCCTGAGCTCTTGTAATTGATTTTCACAAAGGTAAAATGTTCTGCTTTGTTTTCTGTCAGTGTGTCAGGAGAATCCCTTTATCTTTATTGGTTCTTCTGTCAAAACTGCCTAGTGGAAAAACAGAGAGGAAGGGATATATGTGGGCACACCTTAGGGAAGAAAAGGGGGCAAGGAAGGAAGTAGATTGTCAGCTAAGCATGAAGGGCCCTCAGCACATGACTAGGTCAACCCTAGTCACCCAGCTGATCCTATAACCTCAAAGCAGAGATCTTCAGATCCATTCTTAGCTACCAGCTAATCTGGATGCCATTTATGCCTTTAGTTCCAGTTTTAAAGTGACACAGATAATCAAAAGGTAAAATGCTTGCAAGTGTCACAGATTAATTAACAACAGTGCATCTGTGGTGCATAGTACAAAGCAACACTCCAAAGAGGCAAAGGAAGGGCTGTTACAGTAAAATGGCAAGGGAGGTTGCTAAATCCATAAAAATTAACCATTAATACTGTCCTGGGTTCAGCAGCAGCAGTCGTTTTTTCTCCTTCTTAGTAGCTGGCGCAGTGCTGTGTTTTTTACTTTCGGCCTGGGAACAGCGCTGATAACACCGATGTTTTTGGTTGTTGGTCAGAATGTTTAGTCTGACAAAAGACTTTGTGAGCCTCGTGCTCTGCCAGGGAGGAGGGGAAGCCGGGAGGAAGCAGAGACAGGACACCTGACCCAAACTAGTCAAATAGGCATTCCATACCACAGCACATCATGTCCAGGATGTAACTGAGAGTAACCTGGAAGGGCTGGTGCACTGCTGGGTGGGGGCGAGGTATCGGTCGACGGGTTGTGAGGTGTTGTATTCTCTTCCCTTGTTATTTCCTTTATCATTATTATTATTATTGGTGGCAGCAGTAGTGTTTTGTGATACACTTTAGTTACTAAACTGTTCATATCTCAACCCGTGGGAGTTACGTTCTTTTGGTTCTCCTTCCCAGCCCTCCAGGAGTGGGGGGAAGAAAAGAGGAGGGAGTGAGAGAGAGAGTGCATGGCTAACTTGACGACAGGACTTAAACCATGACAAGTACTTTTTCCAATATTTCAGGATCAGTCTTTCTGATGATATGGAGGACCAATTGCTGACCAGAGTGTGCAGGGAACACTCACAGAAAACCTGGCTGCAGCAAGAAAGCTAAAGAAACTGCATTTGTGTTTGCTGTGGAGGAGGTAGAGAGGCTCCAGTGCTGGAAACTTCATGGGGAATGTCTTAGAAAGTCTACCTGAAACCAAAGTGTCAGAAAAAGAGATTTTAAAATGTGTTGATATTCTTAATAATAGCAAAACTTTAGACAGGGTTTGTATGTTTAGCTAAAACTGTGCCATGGAATTTTTGACCTGTTTGCAGAGCACAACTTGCCACTTTCAGCTTCTTCCATGCCTCTGAAAAGTAAGTTTGCAAATACAGTGCCAGTTATTAAAACAGGGTCCTCAATCTTCTGCAAGTCTGATGTCCAGGCTGGGAAGCTTTGTAGAAATTATTAGAAAAGAAATTAATCAGCTAACAATTTGACAAATTGTTAGATGTGTTAATATGGCTTTTGTACAGGGAACTTGTGTATCACAAGTCCCATTAGGTAATCTGTTGAGAGAGTCATTGAGCATGTGTACAAGGGTAAGCCAACAACAGATAGTCTCCCGAGATTTCCAAAGACTCTTCACCAGTATTTCTTGTATCTTGTGATCACTTCAGCAAGAACAGATAAATATCTCTCACAGATAAATGTCTTCTTAAAAGACAGTAAATGAAAGGTAGGAGTAAATGGTCATAAGAGGAGGAAAATAGTGTACCCTACAGAGACTCATACTAAGGCTTGTCCTATTCAGCATATTCATACAGGATCTAGGAAAGGTGGTAGAGACTGATAAAGCTTGATGATGTTAAATTATTCAGTGCAGTAAAAATGAAAGCTGGCTCTGAAGAGCTGTGGAAGGATCTCGCAGTATAGAGTAATTGGGCAGTAGCATGGGAGATGAAATTCAGTGCTAAGAAATACAGACTAATGCAGTTGGAATAAAACAAGGCAAATTTTACAAACACTGTATTGGGCTCTGAGCTGTTACCACACAGTAAAAAAGTCCCAAAGTTATAATAGGGAATTCCAAGAAAACATTAGCCTAACACACAACAGCTGTTAAAAACAAACAAACAAACAAAAAATAGAAGGTTGGGAATTATTAGAAGAACAGAGCACAAACAAAATGTATAATTCTGCCATTCAGTAAATCCAAGTATCCTATGTGTATAATTTTGACATCCATCTCAATATGAAATTGATGTTCTCCTTTAATCTATGTAGATCTGAACACAGACCTTCTGTTACAGTGGCTGGACCTTAAAGATTACAAAGTGGGTGCATTTGCAGTACTTCATTTCAAAGTTTTTTCACTTTGCAGCACTGCTTATATGTACATATATATATACCTTCAGAGCAGTCTTGGTGTGAATGTAAAAGCCTAGTCAATGAAAGCAGTGCTGAGATAAGCATCAATGAGCAGGCTCACCAGGATACATGAACTGTGCATGGACGGCTTTGAGAAAAGATTTCAGCTGCTGATGACTGACTGGGTATCAAAGGAAACATTGAAATGAAGCTACATGACTACAAGAGCAGGTGAAGATGGGATACTAAATGAGATGGTTTATGTGCTGAAACAGCAGCAGAAGTCAATACAAGAAGCTTGGCTGTTTGTTCAGATGCTGAGAAGTGTGTTGACAGAGATGGCTTTCAAAGAGTCTTTGAAGGGGAGGTGATGGTTTTAGCTGAAGGCAGGGTGACCCAAAGTTAAAAAAAAAAAAAAAATCCTTAAAAAAAACCCTGAAATGGTTCACTCAAGTCTAATTATGTATTAGAACAGTGTTCAAACGTTGTCCTTTCTGAATAGAAAACTAGGCTAATGTTTTAAAATAGCTACAAGGTGGGCGATGGTTGAGCTCTGGAGGCCTGGGTAGATATTTGCTTCTTTACCCAGAGAAGGCTGTTTCTAGAACCAGGAGAGTCCCACTGAGAAAAAGAGTTAACAGTAATATCCTCTGGGGAGATGTGTAGCAGGCAAGAAAGAAAAATCAGCCCAGCCTCTATGCTTTACAGAGACTTCACTCTTAGATGAAGAGAAAATGCTCAGCATTATGAGAAATTGAAAAGTTGTGAACAACCACCACTGATTGGATCGAGTCCTGGGGCTGGAAGTCCAGCTGTTCCATCTTGCACTTTCTTTTAAAAAGTATTCTTGTCAAATAACATCTCTGTTTCAAATTAAATAATGTCCAGCTGCAGGAATACAAAGATTCAAAAACCAAACACAATGTGAGTGACAAAAGGAAAATGAAAGCAGTTGCTAGGAGGAAAGGGTCTGGAATGTGTGAAGGGCAGCTTGTTTAGTCACCCAAGCTGCCAGATTTTTAGTAGCAAACTGAGGAGGATAACTGTAGCATCAAAGGCAAAGACAGGCTGATGAGGAGATGGAAGTTCTTCTCATTTTTTCCGGACTTGCTGAGGACCTTCTCTCTTTTCCCTTCTGTCCCACATCTTCAGGTATATCTCCTTCTTCCTCTTAACACTTGTCTTTGTGGATCACTCTCCTTTCTGGTCCTAGTGTTTTCCTTAGGCTGGATCCTACCTCCCCTTTGGCACAGCTCATTTCTTTCTGTAACATGTTTCTTTCCTGCTTTCTCCAAGTTATTTCCTTTTAGATCTCTCTTTTTTTGAGATTACTCTCTGATTTTTATGATCTTCTAATTACAGTATGTACAAAGAATTTCACATATGTTTACAAAACAAACACTTATGTTACTTGTGTAATTATAAAGTCTGCCAATTAGTGTTTAATGTGTTTGTGTTTTAATTATTAACTGTGGCAGAATATGGCTATAGCAGAAAACATGTAGTTTATACGAAAATAAATGAACATGATTAGCTGCATCTCTTTCTACAAACAAAATGTGGTTTTCATTTGGATTCTTCCCAGACAAAAGGGCCTGCCATACACCCTCTTCACTGTAGGTGAATATAGGGAATTTTAATTTTTGGAATCTATTGTGCTAAAAGTGATCATTACAAGGTAATTTGATGTGGCATGGTTGTTGTATAGGTCTTTCTTCCTACTCATCCACACATAGTTGTCTGTATGGCAGTTTCTTCATCCTTTTTCTGATGTAGAAACGGCCCATATGTCTACTACTGACACTTGTGTTTCTTTCCTAACATTCATGTACATCCTCATGGGTCTCTACACAAGCTTCATCTCCTCATCTGTGTACTAGAATTTCAAAATACACTTCATTATTGATCCTGCCTCTACTAGTGTCTGTTTTTCTCCCCAAATTATTTTCTCAGATTTTCATCCATTTGTATAACTTGTCCTTTATTATTGCTATCAAATTCTGTAACATAAAATGACTTTTCAATGAAAAATTTTCTCATCTTGCTAAACCTTTTTGAAACTTTTAATATAGATTGCTGAAGTTAAGGTATTCCAAAGAAAGGTGATTAGTGCTTCTAGAAAATCTAATTTCTAATCACATTTATCTTCCTAATCAGTATGAAAAAGAGGGGGATTGCATTTATTGAGTGATAGTCTAGTCATCAAGAACTTGACTGACTCCAGTAGAAAGCAATCCTTCCTTTTCATCTGAAACACATAAGGAAAAATCCAAGTTACTCTTCCTGGTTGATGTAAAATATGATAGACTGTCTGTAACTCCTCAATCTTATGTGCAGGGGTCTATCTGGGATGCTGGATTTCACTTCAGTCATGTAACAATTTTCCTCCTTTAGCCACACAAAATATTGCATGCTGGTTTCCTGTAGGGTTTCCCTCACAAACCAGAGGGAAAGATCTCCATAACTTGGTTTGTGAGGTGAGTGTGATGGCTGACAAATCTTTAAAATTTTCTGACAGCTTATCCAGTTACATGAGTTGTTCAGATTACAGGTGCTCCTTACAGCCCAGTACAGCACTGCACTTGCAGCTTCCAGAGACAGACTCGTCTCAATTTCCATATAGCTTTATTTCCTTACTTTAGGCATTGAGACTTGATACCTGCTTTGGAAAAGCTGCCTTGACAGACTATTCAAAAAGCCCATAAGCACAACCTCCTGATCACAGGGAGAGGGCTCGCAGCTCACCTGGAGTGGAGCATCTTAGACAGCCCTTTGAAGGCTTACTCCGCCACCTACCCAACACTGACTACAGTCATCTGAAATGTGTTATCCTCATGAGCTCAATGACCTGCCCCCTTTCCCTGCTACTAGAGATTCCTGCAACCTGGATTACATATAAGCAAAACACTAAAGGACATGAAAAACCATTTTAGCCTCAGTGACACTGGTGCAGGAATCTGATGAGAAACAGGAGAGAGCAGGCTCCAACAGACTTGGCACACCAGAATGCCATGATGCTGAAATCACAAAGGCACATATAGACAATGCCTATGTGGTATGGCAACAAATACACTGCAGGTCACAATTACTCTTTCTCAGGGGGAGAGAACTAGGATTGACTTCATCCTAACCCATAATTTTCTTTAAAATATACCACATATTAGGATTCAAATAGGTCACCCTTCCAATTAATTCAGATTCATGGAAGGTAAAAAAAAGAAAAATTTGACTGTGAAAACATTGCCTGGAGATTTCTTTGCTTGATACATTCATCCATAGAATCACAGAATCACAGAATAGTTAGGGTTGGAGAGGACCTTAAGATCATCTAGTTCCAACCGCCCTGCCATGGGGAGGGACACCTCACACTAGACCATGTCAACCAAGGCTCTGTCCAACCTGGCCTTGAACACTGCCGGGGATGGAGCATTTACCACTTCTTTGGCAACCTGTTCCAGTGTCTCACTACCCTCACAGTAAAGAACTTCTCCCTTATATCCAACCTGAACTTCCCCTATTAAAGTTTTAACCTATTTCCCCTTTTCCTGTCATGACAGTCCCTAATGAAGAGTCCCTCCCCAGCATCGTTATAGGCTCCCTTCAGATACTGGAAGGCTGCTATGAGGTCTCCACGCAGCCTTCTCTTCTCCAGGCTGAACAGCCCCAACTTTCTCAGCCTGTCTTCATACGGGAGGTGCTCCAGTCCCCTGATCATCCTCGTGGCCCTCCTCTGGACTTGCTCCAATAGTTTCATGTCCTCGCTATGTTGAGGACACCAAACTGCACACAGTGCTCGAAGTGAGGTCTCACAAGAGCAGAATAGGAGGCAGGATCACCTCCTTCGACCTGCTGGTCATGCTCCTTTTTATACAGCCTAGGATACTGTTGGCTTTCTGGGCTGTGAGCTCACACTGCCAGCTCATGTTCAGTTTCTCATTTCAATAGGACTCTCTATGTATAGCAAAGACACCCAGATTTTCACAATCCTGTTCCTACTGAAAGGTAAGATAAAACTGAGCCTTCACATTGGCAAACAAAGTTTGTTCATGGGACTGTCACCCATTTCTACCATGGCTGAATTTGATCCAAATTTTTTAACATTATTTTGTTTAAATATTCATTTTTCAGAGAAAGGGTTTATATAACCTGTCGCCTTACATTATAGCTGATGTAAAAAGTTTGTGACTGCAACCCTAAATGTTTTATCACCTGTCAGACATTTCAATGATAATAAAAAGTAACATCCTTTAAATTAATTAGTCATGATTAGGACTTCAAGCCCACAGGCCACTTCATTATGCAAAAATGATAAGTTAGCTATTTAAATTACCATTAAATTGATTCTTATGTTAATTGATATCTCACTTATAACCCCTGTTTTTAATTTCTATAGGATCTTATTAAGGTTTAATGCAAGTAAGTAAAATGTTTTAGGCAATGATTGAAACAAAGGAAATATACTGAAAAAATAATGATAAAATATTTTTCTCTGCTTCTCATTTGTGTTAAAAAAGGAATTGCTTTAATAAAATATATCAGACGTCATTCATGCAATGCTTTTACTATGCAAACTGTGATTTTTCTCCTGTATCCTGCCATTCAGTATAAGTAGAAAGTTCCTTCTTCTACACATGCACAGCAGAGATTTCCTGAGATATGAAATGATTTGCACTGATATTAAAAGGCAGAACTCAGGTCATGGCAGACAGTCAAACCAGTAACACAGAGTGCTAATAGTGGAGATGGGCATTCACACTCATTTCTGTCACCTGTTAATGCTTAGACAGGATATACGTCTTGAATTTCCAAAGGCTATTTGCCTTGTCTATGGCAAAGGCCCAAAACTCCTGGAAAACGTGCAATTTGCTCCTCAAGTTAGGGTCTGCTAACACAATAGTAGAACAGACTTGTTTGTTTCTTCAAACTGTTTCACTTTCTTAGTCTTATATTAAACCATGTTTAAGTTAGATGAGCTCAGTTTAGTGACTTTGCCTTTTTGGTTTCCAATGTTTGCAGTGAAATCTTATCTACCAGTTAGTTTCTGTCCTTGATTATTAGGTTTCTGAATAATGTGATACACATAGGAAATAGAGATGTAGGGTTACATCCTAACAGTGTTGTTGGCATTGGCTCTGCTGTCAGTGAGTCAAGCTGAAACTGTATTTCTCTCTTGGTCCTTCCCAGAGTCCCTATGATGAACAGCACAGGCTAGATAAAGGAACATCCTTTATGTCCCAAACACCCTCAAAGTTCTTGTCCATATTACTATAACCTTAAAAATTTATTCATGCTCCCAGGCATGCAAAAGATACTTTGTGTTGTGCTATTGAAAATACCAATCTGGTGGTTTGTGGCACAACTCTTACAATAGATCAGGCACTTTGAATTGAAAAAACATCACAATGCAAGGAAAGTCCTAGGACCCCTGGCTGCCAGGTGCAGTGCAGAGATATCTAGGCCCTGGAGCCAAAAATTCTGTACCAGACAGGTGGCTGACCCCCTCTGAAGGAAGCCAGTCCTGTGAGAGCAAAGCAGTTGGCCACATATCCGGGCCTATGCTTTAAATACTCGATACTTCATCTGTCAAAACCATGCATAGATAATTAAAGCTCGTAAATACAGCTGAGATGATAAAAATAGTAAACATAGCTAAAATGGAGATTTTCAGCTGACTTACACATAGAATCATAGAATAGTTAGGGTTGGAAAGCACCTTAAGAGCATCTAGTTCCAACCCCTGTGCCGTGGGCAGGGACACCCTACACTAAACCATGCCACCTAAGGCCTCATTCAACCTGGCCTTGAACACTGCCAGGGACGGAGCATTCACAACTTCATTGGTCAACCCATTCCAGTGCCTCACCACCCTCTCAGTAAAGAATTTCTTCCTTAGATCCAATCTAAACTTCCCCTGTTTAAGTTTGAACCCGTTACCCCTTGTCCTGTCACTACAGTCCCTGATGAAGAGCCCCTCCCCAGCATCCTTGTAGGCCCCCTTCAGATACTGGAAGGCTGCTATGAGGTCTCCACGCAGCCTTCCCTTCTCCAGGCTGAACAGCCCCAACTTTCTCAGCCTGTCTTCATACAGGAGGTGCTCCAGTCCCCTGATCATCCTCGTGGCCCTCCTCTGGAGTTGTTCCAACAGTTCCATGTCCTTTTGATGTTGAGGACACCAGAACTGCACACAATACTCCAAGTGAGGTCTCACGAGAGCAGAGTAGAGGGGCAGGATCACCTCCTTCAACCTGCTGGTCACGCTCCTTTTGATGCAGCCCAGGATACAGTTGGTTTTCTGGGCTGTGAGCTCACACTGAAGCCGACTCATGTTCATTTTCTCATCAACCAACACCCCCAAGTCCTTCTCCTTGGGCTGCTCTGAATCTCTTCTCTGCCCAACCTGTAGCTGTGCCTGGGATTGCTCTGTCCCAGGTGTAGGACCTTGCACTTGCCATGGTTAAACTTCATAAGGTTGGCATCAGCCCACCTCACAAGCGTGTCAAGGTCCCTCTGGATGGCATCCCTTCCCTCCAGTGTATCAACCGAACCACACAGCTTGGTGTCATCGGCAAACTTGCTGAGGGTGCACTCAATCCCACTGTCCATGTCACCGACAAAGATGTTGAACAAGACCAGTCCCAACACTGATCCCTGAGGGACACCACTCGTTACTGGTCACTAGCTGGACATTGAGCCATTTGCCACAACTCTTTGCATGCGGCCATCCAGCCAGTTCTTTATCCACCGAGTGGTCCACCCATCAAATTGATGTCTCTCCAATTTAGAGACAAGGATGTCGTCTGGGACAGTGTCGAACACTTTGCACAAGTCCAGGTAGATGACATCAACTGCTCTGCCCCTGCCCATCAGTTTCATAGCCCCATCATAGAAGGCCACCAAATTGGTCAGGCAGGATTTCCCCTTAGTGAAGCCATGCTGGCTGTCACCAACCACCTCCTTGTTTTTCATATGCCTTAGCATGCCTTCCAGGAGAATCTGCTCCAAGAGTTTGCCAGGCACAGAAGTGAGACTGACTGGTCTGTAATTCCCCGGGTCATCCATTTTCCCCTTCTTGAAAATGGGGGTTATATTTCCCTTCTTCCAGTCGTTGGGAACTTCACCTGACTGCCATGATTTTTCAAATATGACGGCCAGTGGCTTAGCAACTTCATTCGCCAGCTCCTTCAGGGCCCGTGGATGGATTTCGTCAGGTCCCATGGACTTGTGTACGTTTAGGTTTTTAAGATGGTCTCGAACCAGATCCTCTCCTACAGTGGGCCTAGGGTCTTCATTCTCACAGTCCCTGCATTTGCCTTCCAAGACTTGGGTGGTGCGGTCAGAGCATTTGGCAGTGAAGTCTGAGGCAAAGAAGTCATTCAGAACCTCAGCCTTCTCCAAATCCATGGTAGCCAGTTCTCCAGATATCTTCTGAAGGGGGCCTACGTTGTCCCTAGTCTGTCTTTTGCTCGCTACGTACAGACAGAATCCCTTCCTATTATCCTTAACATCCCTAGCCAAGTTCAATTCTAACTGGGCCTTAGCCTTCTTCACCTGGTCCCTAGCTTCCCGGACAGCATCCCTGTATTCTTCCCAGACCGCCTGTCCCTGCTTCCACCTTCTATACGCCTCTTTTTTCCCTTGAATTTTCCTGAGCAGCTCCTTATCCATCCAAGGAGGTCTCCTGGCCCTCCTGCTGCACTTCCTTCTAGTTGGGATGCAACACTCCTGAGCTTGAGGCAGGTGATCCTTGAATAACAACCATGAGTCTAGGGCCCCCCTGCCCTCTAGGGCTGTATCCCATGGAACCTTACTAAGCAGGCTCCTGAAGAGGCCAAAGTCTGCTCTCCTGAAGCCCAGGGCAGTGAGCTTGCTGCACGCTCTTCTCACTGTCCCAACAATCTCGAATTCGACCATCTCGTGATCACTGAAATCAAGGCTGCCCTGGAGCGTCACATTTCCAACCAGCCCTTCCCTGTTGGTGAGCACGAGGTCAAGCATGGCACCTCTCCTTGTCAACATGATATGCTTCATCCCTCACTCTATGGCTGTGAGAGGTTAGTCCCTAAAGACTGCTGATTCCAGAATCCTCTGAAACACCTCTGGGTAATGCAATCCATTGCAATGGGTGACAACATCTTCAGATGACAACACTCTAACTCGATTATTTATTCTCATTCGATGTCTTTTGTCAATGAGACAGTCATCTGACATTGTTATAACAGAAGAAAACCAAATTAATATTTTCTTATAAACTACTAACTAGTAGGTTTCAGTTACAAAACAGTGTTTCATATGGTATCAAGGATCAGATATTTAACAGTTTAACAACGCCTTTCAGAATTCCCATTAGTCTGTTAGTGACAGAGAAAAAAAAAGTTTAAATTGACCTTAGCAAAGTATCTGTTTTAACTAGATTGCCTTAGATCACATTGAACTGTTGTGTGTTAATGGCTTTTTCTTGAGGAATGAAATGAGAATAAATGAATATTACAGTAAGTAACAAGGTTTATTGGAAGAACAGATCTATAAAGGGTCAGTGAAGTAACAGTTCAACAGACAAGAATCAAACTCCATTATCATAGAGGGATAATTCCTGAAAAAAATGTTCACTTTGTACCTTTATGTTTCTTTATTTTATTAGAAAATAAATAAAAGTTATTTTTGTATTCATAGTCCAAGAATACGTTATTAATTATAGCATCGACCAGTGGCATCACAATAATTAGAATGTATAATTACTTACATTATGAACTTTCATTTCTGAGTTTTAAAGCTCAATAGTAAAAAAAAATCCAACACACCGTAGTTTGAAACTTGGGATCCAGAGCGCCAAGAATTTAGCTTGGGAGAGATGTGAGGTTTTAAAATAAATTTTTAAAGATACTGGTTCAGCTGTTTGGGATTTTCCTATTGAGGATTTTTTTTTGTTATTTTTGTGACTTGAAAACTGTCGCAGTAAAAGCAGGAAAATTTGGCAAGGAATTAGTTCGTAACATGTTTTAATTAACTTTGGCAATATATATATTATATATAAAATAGCCAAGATATTTGAGTTTGAAAAAGGTGCTTTAAACAGGTGTGCTTAAGTGGATTCTTTTTTAGCATAACTTGTCATAAAACAGTTATTCTATAAAATATGCTTTCAAGTACCTATTGCCTAAATGTGCTTAAAACTTTCTATTTCTAAAATACATGCCCATAGTTTCTTCACTGGAAATGAGACATCTACCAGATTTTGCAGGTATAACAACTGTAAGTCAATCTCCAAAACTTTATGCAGAGACTATCGTTAGTTCAGCTTGCATCTTCAAAACACAAATAGATTAACATGAATTCTTAGCATCAACATAGCATTCTGCAAGCTAGATACCAAAGTTGTTTTTTTCATGAGGAAAGGTTTCACCATCGTTATTTTATAAATGGGCAAACATTATAGAAATAAAACCAAATTTGGTCAGTTTCATACCAGGAGACAGAAGACTACTTCAAAGTGATTGCTTTGCTACTAACCTGATACTGCCCCTGTGGATACAGGCCAAGATCCAATTTCCCTTTGTCGCTGCAGCCGCACACTGCTGAGTTATGTTTGGCTTCTTGTCTACTAGAACCCCCAGGTCCCTTTCAGCAAGGCTGTTCCCCAGCCACACAGATCCTAGCCTGTAGGATTTCACACTTGTCCTTATTGAACTTACTTTATACATTTCTTGCTATCACAATCTTCTTTGCTGAAGTCCAGAGAAGCCCAAATAGAGCTTCCAAGAACCAGTGCTAAGATCCTGTTGCCATGAGAGGGGATACAGTTCCTACAAAATGCATTTTCTCAATACTGAGATAGAATAAGAAGCTCATGTCTTTTAAGGGTCATTCTCCCCCAGCCCACTCCCCCTCTCCCCCTTTGGCTCATCTGTGCTATCGGATGTCGCTCTATATAGGGAACAGGATAAAAACCACTGTCTTTCCAAAGTCTGATCCTGCTCACATGCCCGGATTAGTGGTCCCTATCCCTGAGATCAACAACGTCAGATGGTGATATTATACACTGGATGCTTTCAAATTATTCTTCCTCTCATCTTTGTACTGTTCAGTATGTTTTTTTGTCCTGATTCATTAGTAAGTCATGGGGTTAGCTATTTACTATTAACTGAAGATTTTCTTAGGGGGTTCTATACTGAAGGGGTTCTATACTGAAGGTATTCAGTTTGTGATGGAAAAGATTTTCTCATAAAGCCACATTAGAAATGGTTTTAGGGGAAGGTGTCTCTTAAAGAAATAATGAGATAGAGTTGAGTTTCTAATATCTAATAAGCAAATGAGTCCAGTAGTTCAGTGGGGTGGAGTTAGTGGCTGTCCTCTTCAGCTGGGAATGCTTTACAATGATTGACAGTTGAGAATGACTACTTCATGGTGCAGATAATAGTTCCTTAATAAAAGACATCTGATGAGAATGAATTGAGTTGTGGCTTAATTAAACAGCATTCTTTGCTTCTTTCTCCCATTTACCTGAAACAGCCATAACTAGGATTAACTGTAGTGTGAGATCATAAAATAGAGAGGCAGTCTCTAGAATTGAAAACCCTAAAGCTTTTAGGGATTTAAAGATTATAACCAACACTTTGACCTGACAGTAGATGGGTAGCCAGTGAAAAGCATGGACTATGAGTACAGTGTACCATTCTGATAAAATGAACCATAACATTCAATACCAGATAAAGCTTCCATGGACATTGGCCTCCCAATGTTACGCTGTGTGTCAGGTCCACTCTTCGAAGACGTTAACGTTGTAACATTTCCTCAGCATCTGATATCTGGGCAATTTAGTTAAATAACCCAGCGTCAGCTACCACCTCTGTGCAGATGAATCATACACACGTATCTCTAATGCTCTGTCCTGAAATAGATCTTTGTGTTAAAAAGCTAAACATTTATATCTCTTCATGGATGCAGCTTTTAACTCAACTGCAAAATGACTAAAAAAAGTTCTTTCCTTTCTGCTCCAGACTTTTGTTGTTACTGTGAGCAGCAGCACCATTCTGCTTGCTACTAACACCACTAGCATGGACGTAATCTTTGCCTCAGATTTTCAGTTTTCATGTCCAAGACAAGGATCAGCTTTACATATTATGGCATCGTATCTCTAAAAAACAACAGAAGGTGCAGGCAGCCAGGGAAGCTCAAGAAAATAATGGTCTTTGTAACAACTATTTTGTAGATCCTTGAAGGAATGGCAGGTTTTCTAGAGTGTTCTCTATACAGATCTTTAGTGACTTCCTATTCTTTATCACCTCAAAAAAAGCCCTAGTTGTCTTCATGTACAACACCCAGCCAGTGTTGTCCCCTCTCAGCCCTGATTCAATATTTAAAGGCTGATGTTGACTCCCACTAGGCCAACTTTTAATTTTCTTGATGCTTTCTTCTATGCTGCCTGTCATGATTAAGAGCAGATGACACTGAATGATCCAAAGTAGCACATTATCCTCCTTTTTCCTCCAGAACACTGTCTTTGTGGCACAGTTTTTCTGTTTCTCTTTGGTGCAATCTCAAGTACAATGCATTCCTGGTCCAAAGCTAGAACTGCCAGATGCTGCATTAATATTCTACTCAGCATCAATCTCTTAACAGCACCTAAAGTCTCCTTTCATGGCTGTGACAAAGCATGAAGGATTCAAGAGACATGAAGAGGAGGGAGGAGCCCTCTGCCCCTCACGGTGGAGTCCAGCCAGGGCAACTGAGGATTTAGGCCCTTCCAAAAATGCACATCAGAAAAGAAACTATGATTCGTGTCCCTGAAGGCAATTGTGCTGAGGTTAATAGAGAACAGCTGAAGTCAAAGATGAAGTTTTTTACTAGACCATTACTTTCCATAACTCTTCCTTTCTTCCCCTCTGCAAAATACATTTTGATTTACATTTTCCTGTTTTTAATGAAAGACTGGAAACTTGACATTTTTTACTTATTGGTGTGGTGGTTTTTTCCATGAAAGGATTTTTATGGTTATGAAAAATAATGTTTAAGTATTTAATTTAATCTTTTTTTCTGAATCCAAAAGCAAAGGTGTCATGTGGTAAACTAGTATCTGCATGGAGTAGCTCTGTGTACCATGGAAAAGGTGGCTGGTCAGGGTAGGTGATGGAAGCCTTTGAACTCCAAGTCTATTGGAGATGCCCTAGTTCAATCAAGAATTAATTCACAGAAGGCCTGTGGCCTGCATTATGCAGGAGGTCAGACCAAAGGGTCACAATCATCTCTTCCAGCATAATAATCCATGAATCTGTAAGAGCTACCAGCTTTTATGGTTCATTTCTTCTAAATGCCAATGTTTATTTGTAGCTGTAACATTTTTGGTATAACATGCATAGCTGGTAAGGTAAATCAATGCTAACACTTTTTCTCAAATATTTTAATTTTATTTTTCATCAAACAAATCAGAAAATGAGTCATAGATAATGTAATGAAAACTGATTTCATCCTAAATGAAACTAACTTCTCTTCCACTGGATCTCTTTCCTAGGTTAGAAGTTTTTGTTTTTAAAATATTTTATCTGAGTTTAGGACAGGATCTTGAGCTTTTGCATAGGGTCAGACTACAAGAAGTTTGATTTAAATATCTGCAAAATCTGAAGTACGTCTGTCACTGAGCTCTATATTTTTGGCAGTTACAGGCCACCTTTATTCTGTGTAATGATGAAAGTTTGACTTAGTTTGATTTTTCTTTTTTAGCCAAATGAACAGTGCATCTTTCTTTAAGTGTGATCCTCATCAACCGTTTGGCCCAGCCATAGTATGCAAATTGAACTCTTCAAAAATTCATGCTAACATTTATTAAATAATGCATCATAAAATAAGTTAATTTGAAATTCTAAGTTGAACTCCCTGCTCATGAGAGGGAATATTCTTTTTTTCCTGTGCCATCTTCATAAAACATCTTTGTAGTCTTTCCAAATATCTTGAATGTAGTTCTTGGGTTTTGACAAATCGATTTTTGATGAGGCTATTGATAGACATTGTCTTCCAGAGTTTTGAGATCTTCTATTCCTTGGTATCTTCTGTTTTCACACAATTGTTAATATTTTCTTAGTTTAAACATGCAATCATTTTGTAAAGATGTAAAAGCTCAGAAAAAATACTGTAAACAAGCAGTATTTTTGCAATAACAAGCAATATGTGCGTAACCACTGATTTACCCGACACACTATTATACTCAAAGACTCATTGTAACATGTAGTGCATGTCAGTATTTAGTTTGGCAAAAGCAAGTGCAGATTTTCCACATTTGCCTGTGTTTAACAATTCTGAATGCCCTTTTGAATATGTTTTTTCTTTGAGATTTTCTTTTTTCTCATATGCTTAAAGAGTGCATCACTCTGTCACCTTCCACCCATTCCTTCACCAGCTGTGACACAGGCAGCGCAGAAACAGAGGCTGGTAAAAGAACTGAGTAGAAATAAATACAGCAAAAGGAAGTAAGGTTTGCTCTGAAAGAGAAGACCTTTCAAACACAAATCCAGCAAGGCAATAAAACCATCCCTCCCTGCTGTTCAGCAAAGCCCAGAGCAAGCAGGCAAGTAAGCAGGAACTCTCCTTCTCCATCTCTGCAACAGTCCTCAGCCTCCTTCTGCAGCACTTGCTGGCTCACCAGAGCCAGGCCAGGATGCGTTTTAACCTCTTTTGCTCCTGCGCACTGCCGTACAGGGAGAGCAACAGGAAAAGTCGGTGTTTTGGGGGAATACATCAAAAAGAAAACCAACATATATTCCCTTTGATATAATATTGCCATTAATGTGTGGGTGGGTGCATTCTCAGTGAGTTTAGGTTATTTTTTGCTTCTTGCATTTCAAGAATGTCTTTGTGTTTGTGTCTCAGAGCAAAGTGGACCTTTAGGTCACTCTGTCTTTTAGCGAGGGTTTTCTGGGTGTGTCTCGAGGTTGTGTCCACCTAGAGTGGCAACTTTGCCAAGCAGCCAGCCAGCAGTGGCAGTGTGCACAGGTAATTGCCTTAACTGGGAGCAGAATAACAGTGTGTAGATAGCAACCTGAAACATTTCCAGCAGAGTTTTTCCCTCAACCAGCCTAGCCAGGCTGAGATAACAGTACAGCTAAGGAGTGTAACCAGGAATGTGAGGATGTGAGCTGAAGTTTTACTTCTGACTTGTACTGAGGACTGGCTCCTTTTAGCGCATCAGGAAGCAGGTGCTGGCTCTTTGGACTGAGGTGGGTGTGTCCTTTGTCATATCACTCCCATGTATGCTGCTGTTTTCAGGCACTGAGGAGCCTTACCCACCTTTTAGCCTGATGTGTTTCCCAGTTTGGGGAAGCACTTTTGTCTTTTTTATTTCTTTTGACTAGAAATCACTTTAACACTCCAAAAGGCCCCTACTTTATGAGTGGAAAAATGTGATCTGTTTGAGTATGATGGGCTCCTACATGAGCACAAATGATTTGGCAAATTTTGAAAAGAGAACATGTGGCCTGAATAATCAACAAGAGGAATTCACAAAGGTTTGGCTTGGCTTGCTTAATTTTTTTCTCTGATTTGTTTGTTCTTATAACTGCCACCTGTCCTTTTGTCTTCCTGTAGATCTGCCTTTAAAAAAAAACTAGAAGCAACATAATGATAATTTAACTTGACTTTCTGCATAGAATAGAAGCTATAATTTTATCCACTGTTTCCAATGCTTTTGTGATAAAGCATGGCCTTTAGAAAGATATCAAGTGTATCATTCCAGGTGATGTCTATCACCTCCCTCAGTAAAAAATTCTTACAGCTAATTATTTCCAGTGTTCAGAACATTATTTTGGTCCCATCTGGAATTTCTCTGGGTTTACCTGTCATATATTAAATTTCATCCAGCATTTGACTGAAAGTGGAAAGAGCCCTCTGCAAGCAGAAATATTCTTCCTCAGCACTTGTAGGCTCTAATCTTTCACATTCTCTTTGACAAACTAAAGAAATAAACCTTTACACTTCTCTACCATTAAGGGGAGATCTACATTGTCAGTCATTCCTGCGGCCCTTTTCCAGAGTCCTTGAGATTTGTCAAGGTTCAATATTCCAGTAATAGCCGCAGTAAGCCTACACCACCTTAGTTTAAGAATATTCACATGTATCAGCAAACAAAGACGTCATCTGGGCACATGCTACCAATCTTATGCCAGAGTAAGAAATATGGTTCAGCTTCACACCCAAACTCAGTGATGCCAGACTTCAGATTTTTTATTCACATAGGAAAAGCTATATCATATCACTCAAAGTTTCTAATTTTAATTACAATTTCTGCTACAAAATACCTGCAATTAAAAAAAATTAAATTGAGCTGCGTTAGTAACAGTGGCTGAAGAGAGATGGTTGAATCCTAAAGGGAATAAGTTAAGTATGCTTCCCATAGGAAGGGAAGAGTTTTCAAAGATAACACTAAGGTAATGCAGAATAGAGATCTTTGAGCTTCCCTGGGCATACTGCTAGGTGAAACCATACAGGTCATGGCAGTTCTTTGGAGATCAGTTTTGAGATTCATTCTCATTTCTAATCTACTGCATGAGACAGATGAGGTCAAATGGATTGAAACAAACCCATGTTTCTATGAAACCATTTGCTGTGAAACTCCACCAGCTACACATGGAGAAATACCTTTGATAGAATCATAGAATCATAGAATAGTTAGGGTTGGAAAGGACCTTAAGAGCATCTAGTTCCAACCCCCCTGCCATGGGCAGGGACACCCTACACTAAACCATGCCACCTAAGGCCTCATTCAACCTGGCCTTGAACATTGCCAGGGACGGAGCATTCACAACCTCCCTGGGCAACCCATTCCAGTGCCTCACCACCCTCTCAGTAAAGAATTTCTTCCTTAGATCCAATCTAAACTTCCCCTGTTTAAGTTTGAACCCGTTACCCCTTGTCCTGTCACTACAGTCCCTGATGAAGAGCCCCTCCCCAGCATCCTTGTAGGCCCCCTTCAGATACTGGAAGGCTGCTATGAGGTCTCCACGCAGCCTTCTCTTCTCCAGGCTGAACAGCCCAAACTTTCTCAGCCTGTCTTCATACAGGAGGTGATCCAGTCCCCTGATCATTCTCGTGGCCCTCCTCTGGAGTTGTTCCAACAGTTCCATGTCCTTTTGATGTTGAGGACACCAGAACTGCACACAATACTCCAAGTGAGGTCTCACGAGAGCAGAGTAGAGGATCACTAAGTCAAACCTCTCCATCTTCAAAATGAATCTTGCTGAGGGACCATGTGCCCCCACAGTACCACAGAGAAAAGTGGCATTCCGATCAGAAAATACTTCTTATCATTTTGGCAGAGTTCTGGACTGCCTTGATTTACAGTAGGCTAGACCTATTGAATTTTGCACAGTGTGTATGTCCATGGTGTACATTGTGATCATTATATTTCATTCTCTAATTGCTCATAGTAAGCAATGTGTACTATCAGACTTAAACTTTTAGTAGCAAAACACTCAAGAGTAAGCTCTATTCCCAACCCACACATGCAGTGTATCTTCACACATAGTTTTAAGTCATATGAAGTTACCAAATTCACCTAACACTTTCTCAGTAGTGAAATGGGGCAGTTTGGGGAGCCTGAAGTCCTTTCTCTCAACTCAGGGGCAGAGTGCATAGCCTACAAAGTGAGTGATTTAGAGGCCTTCTTTCCATTTTCTTCCCCATAGAAACTGCATGTAAATTGCAACTTCCTCTAGAAGTCCTTCGTGCATTAGCTTTCCACTCTGTGCAGCAAATTATAACATACTACATATGGAATCCATTTATTTCTCCGCCCAGCTTCACTTAGGTATTCCCCATGCATTCATTACAGAATAATCCATCAAATAATGCATACCTCTGTACCTTTACTTATGACACACATCATTGTTTCCTTATGGACTATCAATACAAAAATTCTTCATTTTTACATGACTAGAAAGAAAGAGCAACATTGCCAGCATTTAGTTTGCTTCAGTTGTAGATTTATATATGTTCATTTCTGCCACTGTTTTTATTCTTTAAATGGGAACTTCAGCAGAATTCAGCCCAAAACTCACGTGTATTCAGACCAAGAGCTTTTCCTGTTATTCTTGACTAATTTTTTCTCATGTATTTTAAAATAGACTTTCTTTCTTTTTTTTCTTCTCTCTGCCTTTCTGTCTTCCTCCTTTCCTTTCCTTTCCTTTCCTTTCCTTTCCTTTCCTTTCCTTTCCTTTCCTTTCCTTTCCTTTCCTTTCCTTTCCTTTCCTTTCCTTTCCTTTCCTTTCCTTTCCTTTCCTTTCCTTTCCTTTCCTTTCCTTTCCTTTCCTTCCCTTCCCTTCCCTTCCCTTTCCCTTTCCCTTTCCCTTCCCTTTTCCTTTTTCCTTTTTCCTTTTCCCTTTTTTTCTCCTCCCCTTTTCTCTTTCTTCCTTTCCCTCTCTCATTCTTCCAGGAGGATGACAGAAAAGCTGCTTGACTATTAAGATTTAAAAATCAGAAGCATCTCTGGATTTATAAGACAGTGCCAAAGTTACTGTGTTTTTCCATGAAGCTCAATACTATTCTTTGTGTATGTGTGACTTGGTATATGCTGGTATTTTTTGTCTTCTGTTACAGGCTTGTAAGATTCTTTCAGTCTGGTAAGAAAAAACATAGACTGAGTATACACAATTTTGTTTTTAAATGTTGGACATGTGCTGTGCTATCTTTTTTTGTAGTGCAGCAGTAAATTCTTCCTATCACACTGAGAGGGAATCATGTTCTATGTTTGCTTCTTATTTTACAAATTTTAATAAAAAATGTAATTAAAAATGCTTCTGAGCCTGCAAAATGTGTAGTACACACTTTCTATTTCTATAGCATACAGTATATGATGAATAATGTGATTACTCCAGATATAATATAGGACTCCTCAATATGAATATGAATTATGTCCATGCAATGGTTTTCTATATCTGTCTTTTATTATGTGGCACAATTTGCTTTATTTTCCTCAGGGCACAGCTTGAGCTCAGTTACCACCTCTGATTTTTGTGTGGATAGTAAAATATTTATAGTCTTCAAAATTAGGTCCTGAGACAGTGATTAGTGCAATATGAATGAGCAAGTGAATAGATAAGGGCATGACATTTTGCACATGCATTACCACATACTGAATCTATGCACACAAAATCCCAATTCGTGTGTATATATATGCTTGTGACTCCAATTCAGCAATTACTTTCTTCTTACCTGTGGCATTCCTCCTGCAGTTTTACCTGGCCACTGTATTCCTTATACAGAAGAGATTGGGCCATTGCAGTTGTGCTTTTCAGGGTGCAGCTGGGGCCTTGTTCAGGAAGGCTATGATTTTTCTAAGTATCCATTCAAATTACAATGTGATTGCTTTGATGCAGGTGACCTCCCAGCACTTCTTACAGTTTCCTGTGTGCTTCCTTCTTAGGTGGACAACACCTTAAAAGCCAAAGTACTCTTTTCTCAATACAGACCCTGAGGAGCCTGTGACACTCCAGAAGTGCTTTTTCCCACATTCCTTTGCTGAAATTCTTTATCCCCTCACCACATCCTGTATTGCAGTCCTACTTCTCATGGCTACATTTAACTTAATTTTGGTGTTATTGCTCTTACAGATAAATGTTTTAGAGACGATTCAGGTTAGAAGTGCTATGTTAAGGTACAGAAACTTGTAAACCCAGTCACCTCTATCAATGATATTCTAGGATGTGGCCCTGCTTTCCGTGTCTGATTCCTTCTAGATGTTATTGAATGCAGTCCTTGCCTGCTTGCCTTGCTTGATTCAGATCTGTTCATTTTAAAGGGCTTGTAAAAGCAGACATGACTTTACACAACCAATCATATCAAAAAAGTGTGTTTCCTCAGCCCCCAAAGATACTAGATGCAAGCTTATTTCTACCAGGAAGTACCCCATTTTACATTATGGTTGATCACAGTAAGCAGTTACCTGCCTGCATAGACCACTTAAGAATATAGCCAGATTCTAGGACAATTCATTAATCCGTTCAATATTTTTTAATAGAAAGGCTATTTCTTACTGTTATGTCCTTACAAACTATTTTTTTCTCTTTGCAAAGAACTTTCTTATACGACATACCATGCCTTAATAATTGCAGATAATTCTACAGCACTGTGAGTCTTTGAAAATAGTGGGTAATTCAGCCAAAAAAAATTGATGGCATAATACTGACCCAAAGGACTTTTATACTTGTATGTTCCTTTAAACCTAAAGTGGTACTACACTGAAGTATTTCAGCTATTTCTATGCATGATTCCTTTTCACAGTGCTTAAAATCGTTGTTTCATGCCTCCCCAAAAGTAACATCAACATTCCTGTGGCATACACATCATATAATAAAGTAGCAGTTAGCGACATGACTAGCTGAAGCCAGATTTATTTTCTCAACCAAGTTGAGAAGATTTGGAATGGTGAAGCAGCATTGATCAGACAGTGTGTTTTACCATTGAATATCTAATTTAATATTAGTTAAATTCGATCAACAATTCAACAGTTTAGGGTCACATTATTAACAGAAAACATCAATCCTTTGGATAATTCAATTAAAAAAACATCAATAAAAATCTAATTTCAAAAGTCACTAGTATACCAATATACCATATCCGACAGACAGAAACTGCTCAGCCACCATTGAATCAGTGCCTGTTTTAATAAGTATTCAGAAATTATACTGAGACTTCAAAAGAAATTGTAAGGAATTGTTAGCAGGTTTATTAATGTTTTATGTTTTATTAAAAGTTTGGGTGTACATTTCACAATGAGCAACATCAAAAATCAGACTTTCTGCCTGTAATTTTGCTTCCTCCTGTCTTTCTGCCTTTGGGATTCGCTCTTTTCCTTTCATCAGCTGCCATTTTCAGCAGCATGCAGTAATTTCATGGCTCATTGCAAGCGCTGAAAACCTTTGAAACCACAAATGCTAACCTACCTGGCCTGCAGCCATTTAGGAAGAGATTAATTTAGCAAACAGAAGCAAAACACTTTCTACTTCTAGCCTGTGCATAATTTCACTTCTATCTATATTTATTTTACAGTGAGCAGCGTAATGACAATTTCAGTAATTGCAACTCTGTAAAAATTTGCCTACCTAGCTTATCTCACTATCACAAGACTGTGAGTCAGTCAGATTAGAAAAACTACAGCATGTGAAACTGCATTGGTTGCTTTCCAAAAAATATGTGCCTTATATAAAACTTAAGTGATGCTTTGCTCTTATTTGTATACTTATCTACAGGACAATGGATTCTCCATGATGTTTGCTTGCGATGTGTGTGCCTTTTTAATGCACTGTGATTTATGGGTGCTTTTCCCATACAAAAAGATCAGCAACGCTAGTAGGCTGCAAGTGCCAGCCCATTTCTGCAGACTTAGTTACAAATGGCTGTTATGGTGCTGTCAAGCGATTTGAACAGAACTGAAAGTCCATCTGGGGCAAATCTAAGCTATCATGCTTGGAATGAATTCAAATTCAAAATTAGCCTACAGACTGTTAGCTGAAAAAAAAAAAAAAAGTTAAAAATGTTTTATTGTTTCTAACTTGACTCAAAGATCAAATTCTGTAAGTAAACACAAATACTTTTCTTTTAATCTATTTTTTTATTCCATTTGACCAGTGTGTTCAGAACAAGCTGCATAATGCCAAGCTTGTAAATATTTATTTATACAATAAAACAGAAACAGCTTTATTTCCCTGTTACCCTATGATTTCTCTCAGTGCTGAATACCCCACTTCTTACCAGGTTCATTGACCACCAAGGTTTCTGTGTTTATCGTCCGACAAATGTAAAAGCTACAATAATAGAACCCAAAGTCTTCGTTGTCATGTGCTGTGTAAAAACTGAGAGCAACAAAGAGTTATTGTAGTAGCATTTTCACATACACAGGAGGAAAAAGATTTCTTTAGTTTCCATGTCTGCCTTGTTTTCTGTGTCTGCCTTGGTCTGCCTTTCCATGATGGCCTCAGG
Organism: Psittacula echo; assembly: GCF_963264785.1. Lineage (NCBI taxonomy): Eukaryota > Metazoa > Chordata > Aves > Psittaciformes > Psittacidae > Psittacula > Psittacula echo. The sequence continues at coordinate 140,939,957 of NC_137737.1, forward strand.
TATGAGGAATCCCTAAGGTATCTCACAGCTTCTGAGTTCTATATTGGTATCCTGTCACTGGTAGCAGGGCAATCTGGTGCCACTTTCTGGCAGTCATTGCTCTGGGCCCAGGCTGCTTGGAAGGGATTTTAGTGACCTTGTGTGACCTTGTGGATGGCAGTCACTGGGAAGTGATTTCAACTGCAGGATTATGCAGTGGTACTTTCCACCATGAGGAACTGCAAGATTGCTGCCAGTGACATGGAGGGAGATGGAATCAAAGGGAGACAGAGGGTCCTCAGTGTTGGAGATGAAACGATTTAAAGTGCACAGCTTTCCAACTCTTTACATGAGAGTAGTGAAAGAGCAATTTAGTATCATTGTTAGCTTGCTTCACTGTGATTCAGATACTTTTATATCAGCAAAATGAAAGTGTACAGCATTAAAATTGTTTATGCAGTGTTTTTATAATAGCTAATTCATTTAAGCATACAGATACACAGACGGCAGTGGGATGACTGGCCAACCCACACAGATGTACACCTCCAATCTGGCATCCCATAACATTCATAAAATATGTCAACACAGCCTGGATTCCTTCCATAGTTTATGTTAAACTATTGGTGTTCATACCATACAAGCAAAATATTTCATGTTGTTAAAATTTGTGTCCCTAGTAAATAAATATAAAAACTAAACACATTCTCTCTAAACGCACAAGCCCTGAGTAGCAGCGTTGAAGCAATATGTACTGTTTGTACTTCTAGTAACATTGAAGAAATTAACATTTGTAGAGCTGTTTATCATGCAGGCAAGTGATAATATTAGTATTCTGCTTTTAGCTGTGATGTCCCTTGTACGGTGCTCTCTCTAGTTACTAGATTTCCATAAACATGGGACTACACATCGGAGCAAGCAGTGACAAAAATGATCTGATGAGGAACATGGCCATGCGCAGGGAGTCCCATGGCCTAGGCGTGCCCCCCGTATTGCCACCCCATAGCCTTGCATTGCCTCTTTCATTCACCCCCGAGCCTCCAGCTACAGGCACAGGCAGTTGGCATAAACCAGCTTTGTTTGGCATGGAGTGTCCTTGAGCAGTGGGAAGGCAGCGGCTCTGATGAATATGAGTAACTGCAGATGCTCTAGTGCAGGTTATCTAGGCCAGGAATGCATCTGCTGTTCAGGATGTAGGAATAAAGGCTGAATCCTATTTTTAGACCAGAAATCTTTCAGAACCCTGAATATAAAGTATATTCACAGAGACATTATGATCCACTGAGCACTTGAGCAGTCTTTGCACAACGCTGTTACAGTGCTGGTTCCCCTCAATAAAAGAGCAGAGTTATCCCACCTCCCCTCCATGGAGTTATCTTACCCCGACTTTGCAGAAGACCAGGATGGTCTCAGCAGCTGCAGCTAGGCAGATTCTCAGCTGCTTAGGACAGCAGATATTTCACTTTCTGAAAAGAAGAAACAAGAAGGATTGTTGCAGAGTAATCATTGGTAGCCCTTGCTGGGTGCCTTTGAGTCCTTGGTGCTTGCCTAGGTTGGGTTTTTTGACTTGTTCAGAGGACATCTTTTCCAAACATGGCAATCTGAGCTTCTATAAACATGGCTGCTTAAAATGTTGCGGTTCCATGCACCTTGGATATTTATATATTGTTATTCAATGATGAAGTATCATTTTTATATTTTGATTGCTGAATTATGTCACTAATAAATTATATAGAATCATAGAATCATAGAATAGTTAGGGTTGGAAAGGACCTTGAGATCATCTAGTTCCAACCCCCCTGCCATGGGCAGGGACACCCCACACTAAACCATGCCACCCAAGGCCACATCCAACCTGGCCTTGAACACCGCCAAGGATGGAGCATTCACAACCTCCCTGGGCAACCCATTCCAGTGCCTCACCACCCTCTCAGTAAAGAATTTCTTCCTTAGATCCAATCTAAACTTCCCCTGTTTAAGTTTGAACCCGTTACCCCTTGTCCTGTCACTACAGTCCCTCATGAATAGCCCCTCCCCAGCATCCTTGTAGGCCCCCTTCAGATACTGGAAGGCTGCTATGAGGTCTCCACGCAGCCTTCTCTTCTCCAGGCTGAACAGCCCCAACTTTCTCAGCCTGTCTCCATACAGGAGGTGCTCCAGTTCCCTGATCATCCTTGTGGCCCTCCTCTGGAGTTGTTCCAACAGTTCCATGTCCTTTTTATGATGAGGACACCAGAACTGCACACAATACTCCAAGTGAGGTCTCACAAGAGCAGAGTAGAGGGGCAGGATCACCTCCTTTGACCTGCTGGTCAGCTCCTTTTGGTGCAGCCCAGGATACTGTTGGCTTTCTGGGCTGCGAGCGCACACTGATGGCTCATGTTCATTTTCTCATCGACCAACACCCCCAAGTCCTTCTCCACAGGGCTGCTCTGAATCTCTTCTCTGCCCAACCTGTAGCTGTGCCTCGGATTGCTCCGAGTCAGGTGTAGGACCTTGCACTTGCCATGGTTAAACTTCATAAGGTTGGCATCAGCCCACCTCACAAGTGTGTCAAGGTCCCTCTGGATGGCATCCCTTCCCTCCAGTGTATCAACCAAACCACATAGCTTGGTGTCATCGGCAAACTTGCTGAGGGTGCACTCAATCCCACTGTCCATGTCACCAACAAAGATGTTGAACAAGACCGGTCCCAACACCGATCCCTGAGGGACACCACTCGTTACTGGTCTCCAGCTGGACATTGAGCCATTGACCACAACTCTGTGTGCGGCCATCCAGCCAGTTCTTTATCCACCGAGTGGTCCACCCATCAAATTGATGTCTCTCCAATTTAGAGACAAGGATGTCATGTGGGACAGTGTCAAAGGCTTTGCACAAGTCCAGGTAGATGACATCAACTGCTCTGCCCCTGTCCATCAGTTCCGTAGCCCCATCATAGAAAGCCACCAAATTAGTCAGGCAGGATTTCCCCTTAGTGAAGCCATGCTGGCTGTCACCAACCGCCTCCTTGTTTTTCATGTGCCTTAGCATGTCTTCCAGGAGGATCTGCTCCAAGAGTTTGCCAGGCACAGAAGTGAGACTGACTGGTCTGTAATTCCCCAGGTCATCCATTTTCCCCTTCTTGAAAATGGGGGTTATATTTCCCTATATCTATATCATATCACTAATATCTAACCATATAAAGTAAAAAAGATTAGTGCAGAACTGCAAAACACTAGTATATTAATTTCTAGTAAAATAGGTCTGTTGTGGTTATGTTTAATGAGTAACATTCCCCATTAACACACATCTCTGCTTTACAGTAATTCCAGAGCTACGACACAGACCAATCAAGCAAACACATGGTAGAAAAGTTATAATTTTGCTTAGGCAGTGTAACATAAAATACTTAGTGAAATCTATGAGTGCTTTATGTGGAGGCACTGTAGGGTTAAGCAGATATTCAGGTGTACCTTCACCTTTCCTTGATTAACAAACATGGCCATCAAGATAAAGGAATAGCGTGGAGGGAAGAAAGCAATATTTGATCATTAATACACAAATGCAAAATTACACTACTGTTAGACATGCAGAAGTCAGTAAAACCACAGGCTGTTTGGAGAGGATTGAATTATCTTCAAGCACTACCATCTAATTAAATATGTATATATTTCTAGGGTCTGAACATTCCTATTCAAAAGAATGCTTAAGCATATGCTTAACTGCAGAATGAGGGCTTGGAGGAGGTATTAGTATGTGTAGTCAAAATGTACATATAACAAATGAGCAAAAGAACTTGTTTCATAATCAAGACTGATGACAGTTTGCTATAGGTTAATCAATTGCCTGGTTTCATTACTTCGTTTGAAGCTGTTGGGGTTTTTTTTCTGTTAAGTAGTGCAAAACATTGTTATAAACAAGTAAATTGTTCTTTTTGATTAACAGATGGCTTGTGACTAGCCAAAAAAATGATTATTTTTTAAATTAAAGCAAGAGTATTCCTTGTTGAAACTTTCTGTGTTGCAGTTCAGCTGAGAGAAAAGTTATTAAAATGAAATTATAAACTTATGAAAAACAGGAATTATAATGGAAACACTGATACAGCCAAAACTGTAACTATGAGAGCCATGCTGCTATTATTTACTATGGTAACATTATAAAAAACTACACTGTTTGGGCCATTATCCTTACAGTTTTCTTTTCAATACAAATCATTATATTTATTATCTGTCTTTTTGTATAGAGGGTCACAGAAAAGGCCAATCAAAAGCAGAAGAAACCTGCTTTTCAAAAGGAAATTGGACCTATTTCTAATTCTTCTTTATCAAATACAAGGAGTGCAGACTCTTTTTGTGAAAAATTGTTTCATGTAAGATAAAAGTGCAGATTATTGGTGAGAAAATGACACACTTTTCCGTACATCTTGAAGATTCCTGGGAGATATTGCCAGTTTTCCTAAGAGATTTTCACCTTACTCACAAATACATTTCCTTACAGACTTCAAGCTGCAGGTGCTGAGGCTCTGAGTATTTATTTGGGAATACACTGCGTAATTCAGCTATTGTGACTTGGATAGATGTCTTAGCAATGTAGTGTCTTAGAACAAATATTGTACAGAGTATCAGACAAAATGGATGTTTTTAGAAATACTCATTTCTAATTTACAGGATGAAGAAAAATGAAACTGAATTTGTGTTTGTTTCTCTCATTACTTCTTTCTTTGTGTCCGAAAAAAATACAAATCTCTACATTGCTCTTCATGCCTCTTTGGAAACTGTCACAAATATACCTGTATTTCTATGTATTATCAGACTTGCTGACAATGGTCTAGTAGATAGACCACAGTATAAGGACACAGAGTCCCAGTGCCTGGCTTACACAATCATTTTTATAACTATGACTGACAAATATGTGTCATTTTTTTTACTCTTTCAAGCTGTAAAAGGGGTGTGGTAGAATTTTCCTCTCCTATGGGCTGGACAAGATACGATGCATGTTAAGAAAACCTTCAACGTAAAATATGAAAAATAACCTTGAAATCATATTTAGGAAGTGCTTCATAACTGCTGACTCATCACTAACATGAGATGAAATGTCAATGTATATGGAACCTCTTTCTTTTTTTTTCTGAAACAACTATTTGACTTAGACATCAGTGTAATATGGCATGATGTGATTATTCCATATTTTAAATAACTTTTTACTGTGTTCCATTTATCTGTGGTAAGATATTATGCATTAAAAGCCTTTCTTGGAACTGTCGTGAGTCAATATTAATACCTATGGTTTAATACTATTATCTGCGTGACAACTATGTTTAATTCAGTAAACATTCTTGACATTGTAAACATGGCCAGTATAGCTGCTAATACAAAGTAGGCAAATTGATTGACAAATATGGTTAGAGATACGGGTCTCTGAGAGTCTACAGATCAGTTTTTTACTGATAACTGGCAGGATGCTCTGTCTCGATTGCTTATAGTTAAGCTAAAGAAAAAAGCCACTTTATGACTGCTGTTTGATGAAACAATATTCCTGAGTTTTTTTCAGATTATGCTGCCAATTTAAGAGTATCAGCTTTGCACAAGAAAATTGTGTCACAACAGGAAAATGCTAATGCTGCTAACGCACAGCGGTGTTTCTAAAGTTGCGACACCCAAAGCGCTTCACAGTATTTGACGACTGCTTATGACAATTAGGGATTGCTTTATTTATTATGAACTTAGACCTTGAACATAGGAGTTAACCCAAATGAATTTTATTTTAGACTACCTATTGTTATCTCAAGAGTATGTCAATATTACGTGCTTCAAAAGAATGGATAGGAAATGTTTATCAGTAGACAATGAAGGCAAATAGATTGTTTATGACAGTATAGGGAATACATTTCTTGGCAAGATTTTGAAGTGCAGTCAGGAGGGCCATTCTTGTGGCTGCTTTTGTTGACATTCATCATAACTGAACATCTAGATTGTAAAATATGTAGTATTTTTGCACCAAGTGATTCTCTAGGTATAGCATATTGTGTTTGCATTGGACTTTGATGGCACAGCCACAAAAGATAGGATGTTCAAATACTGCATATACCACTGCTGCACTGCACATATTTTCAATGTTTCTTGAATTGCTCATTGCAATTTACAAATCACTACCAAGCTTTAATTTGTTTCTTTCCCTATCAAATTTTTTGAGTACATTTGGATATATCTTTTCAGTATTCATGATCTCTCCTTATTTCCAACACTACAGCCTAGAATTCTATTTTGAAAACAAAGAAAGTGAAGATATATTTAAATTTTAAAATACCATTCACCATAAATTAATATCTATATTTCAGTGTCCTGAGTTCAGCAGCAGCAGTCAGTTTTTCTCCTTCTTAGTAGCTGGTGCAGCGCTGTGGTTTTGACTTTTGGCCTGGAAATAATACTGATAAAGCTGATGTTTTCAGTTGCTGGTCAGAATGTTTACCCTGACCAAGGACTTTGTGAGTCTCATGCTCTGCCAGGGAGGAGGAGAAGCCGGGAGGAAGCAGGGACAGGACACCTGACCCAAACTAGCCAAAGAGGTATTCCATACCACAGCACGTCATGCCCAGGATGTAGAGCTGAGAGTCCCCGGAAGGGCTGGAACACTGCGTGGTGGGGGAGAGGTACCAGTCAGTGAGCGGTTGTATTCTCTTGCCTTGTTATTTCTCTTATCATTATTATTATTGGTGGTAGCAGTAGTGATTTGTGTTATACCTTAGTTATTAAACTGTTCTTACCTCAACCCGTGGGAGTTGCATTCTTTCAATTCTCCTCCCCATCCCTCCAGGAGTGGAGGGAAGAAAGGTGGGGGGGGGGAGGTAGACTGCATGGTTCTGATTTACAGTCTGGGCTTAAACCACGACATTCAGTTTGAGTTTATTTGCAAATTTTTGGACAGTTTTTGCTAAACTGTTGTCTTATCCATTAATTTTACCACATCACAAATACAATGTTGGGCAAGGTAAAATCATGTAGGGGGTATGATTAAAGAATATTGCTGTTGTGAGGATTACAGGAATATAGCTCATTTCATAAAGTTATCGCATTTCATATCACTCCATTTTGCATGTTAATGTCTTACTAGTAGGATAGGGAATTTCAGATTTTACAACCTCTATAAAAATTGCTGAACAACAGGCGGTGAAAGAAAGCCTGGAGAAGCAAAAGCCTCATCACTACCCAGATACTTTATACTTTTATTTCAACAATGCATTGGAATCTTTACAACTAGTCACCAAAAATAATAGTCTCAATGTGTGTAATCATTGCAGATAGTACAGCACATTTTATTTATTACTGAAGTTATTAATGGTATTGTATTTTTAAGTCTTACAAATGACATTTCCTTTATTTACTACAACTTACATGGCTGTTCCACTCTACCCTGAGCTTGCCCTAAGTAACCTGTTCATGATATATGACTTTTTTCATTGTAAGTAGTCACTCCTACTTCTATTTCAGAAGAGGCTGGCTTTGTTCAACTGCTCAGTTGCTGAGCCCTGCATTGAGCATTGGTAGCACAGACCTGAACAGCCTCTCAGCATGCTTTGTCCTTCTGCAAAATGAACATGCACAGACATGTAACCATATGCAAGATTTGGTCCGTTAGAGCACATGTATTTTATTGTTGTTGTGTAGGTTTATCACTGGTTGAAAGTGGATATCAAATAAGGGCTGTTCTGGTTTGGCATCATCTCATACCTACTTCACACTCACCAGTGTGAGTTCACACCTGGTTCAGAGCAAAACAAATTCAGGCATTATGAGCACAAATACATTTTTACAGAACAAAGTATTGTCAGCATGCCATGCTCTCCATGTTTGATTAATGTGCACATTCAATACAAATCAGGACAGACCTTCCAAAGAGATCAGTTCATGTAATTGAGGCCAAGTTTTAGGAACTGCTGATTGGTGAGGTGATTTTGAAAATGTGACACTTTACACAGAGATCAGTGCCTTGCTGCTTTAATGTCCAACACAGCATCAGAGATCTTTTTGTGCAGATCTGTTGTCTGAAAGCACAGTCTTAAGATGTGCACTGGTGAGGGGGGCATTGTCACTGCTCCCATGTGTGCTTTATTATCAAAAGCCAGTTATTTAAATATCACAGCAGCTCTGTGAAACTAATAGTAACAAACTCATCTGAAAGACTGGAAAACTTGAAGTAAGAACACAGTTGTGATAGAAGATTAAATACCTTTGACTCCTGATTTGCAGTCCAAAATGCAGAGGGGAAATATGAGATGATCCACTCAAGTGCTTAAGTGACATTAATGGAGTCCAAGAAAGTGCAGCTCATAGTAGGATAAGGAGCCAGAAGGAAGCTGGAAGTCTATGATAGGACAGGGAAACTATGCTAACGGAACAGCTATAAAGGAAACCTTAAGTTACAAAAACAGGCTTATTTCATGCACATTTCTCTTACTGGCCTTGTGGTCTAGCCACAATGCCACACTCCTTTTCTCCATGTACTTGAAACATTAACCCTTTAACCAAATTAACGTAAATAAAGTCAGAAATATAAGTAAATTTTAGGTGAAAATGTTGGGACCTGGAATCCAATAAAAATATCTATGAATAAAATGCTAAACTAAGAATTGATGATAAAGTTAGTGTAATGAGTTCAAAGTAGACAAAGTAGTCTACTGAACAGTAGACAAAGTCAACTTGGATTTCCTAACTACAATATTGCATTCAGATACAATGCAGAGAAAGAAATACATCTTTAAATGTGTCTAAGTGTAAATAAACCCTCACTGCAATTTGGCTAAATCAGAGAAGAAAGCAGCTTTGTTCTACTAAATTTAAAGAGGCATTAAAGATGCTTGCAGTTGCATGTATATGAAAACCCCACCCTCTTCACTGTTCTCAACACTGAAATCCATTATTGTCACCAAAAAGAACTTGGCACTAAAATATCTGAAGATTAAAAGCATTTGCAGATGTTTAAATCATCAACTTTTATTCATATGCACTTCAAGAGAAATCACCTAACATTTAGATCAGATACCTACCGTCCAATCTGAAAGAAAGCTATTATAATTGTTCCTTTGTAAGTCTGCCAGAGTCTCACATGGTATGGTGCATCATGTTGGCATACAGCATGATGCTCCATAAACAACAGGACTGCATTGTACATCATCAGAAATATGTGAAAATTTATTTGAATCTGCCACCAGCTATCAATTTCAACAAGGAATGTATCTTCTCCGGCTTAATTAAAGAGGATGAAAGCAGGGCATACAGGTCAGCATCCCTGTGCTTGCACACCACTGGAATCTGTGATCTGTGGCAGTCTGCTAAAATCATCAGGATAGGTCAAACACAGATGTTTTCTCTATAAAACATTCCACTTCCCACTTCAGTGGCATATCTTATACAGCACCAGCAGTCACAGGTTGCAGATGCAGAGTGGACTTAAATAAAAAAGGTTGTTTTTCCAAGTCAGCCAGAGGCACATATTCATATTTCTCATTAGCCAGTCTCCGAGATGGGATTTGACTGTGGGATACCTCCTGATTCAGACCAAAGCAAAAGACAGCAAACTCAAACCTCTGGGGAAAGTTCTTCTTTGGCTGTAAAATTGGTGTTGTTCCATTTTGCATCTAAGATATGGCCTCATGTGTTTGATGTTTTTGTTTATTTGTGTGGGATAAATATATATATGTGTTTTTATGTACACACTGTTATACAGATCAGGGTTATAATAGTTTTCATACAGAATTGCCCTCTAATTGTCATTAATAAAAATAAAAATATCTTCTTTTCTCACCTTAATTCACTCCTTTCAGCTTATTTAAGTCTGCTTTTTGGGGTGTTACCTTTATCATAAATTTCCAAAACTGCAAGGAAAACAAATTTTTAAAAATCCTTTAAATTTTCTTATGTCCTTAACTTCATATTGTTTCCAGTAGAGTTGCATTTTACAAAGTAATTGCATTATTACCAGCCCACCCAGATAGTTTGTGACCAGTTCTTTTACTAGTCTAAAGGTGACTTTCATTTTCATGTTGACTACTCTGTGACCATTTGGAGGTTCATTCAGTGAAATGAAAGTGCCTTGCAGTTATTTCTACTTAGAGAAATATGACAGCTAGAGTTTTTATGTTAATTAATCTTTGTTTTTTTATTATTGTGTGGCTGCCTATCATAAATTTTCTTGCAATCCAGTTTTAATGCATTCTATAAATTACTGTAGTTTCTCCCAGGACCATCATGCCTTGCAAATAGTTAACTTTGCATGGACTTCTGTTGTTTGCCCTAATGCATGTGAAATTCAGCAGGAGTGGTTTGCATCTCTGAAAATATACATGATTAGGAAGGATACTAGTGAGGAAAGAGCTCTTGGTCAGACTGTAGTCTTGTTCTAAATGTGAGTGTGTGGAAAAAACCTAAAATACATTTAAACAAGATAAAAAGTAATATCAAATCCAGCGCATACTGGACTGAAGGGAACAAACAAGGCATTACGTTTCTCCTTGTTTTGCTGGCTTAGAGAAATTAGGAAGCCACTGTTTCCTCACCTGCATGCCCAGTTAAGGGCCATCTGTTTCCTGTTTAAATGTAGTACCTTACATGGTTTTTCCAAAACTCCTCTTGCATTAATCAACACAATCCCAATAAACAGAAGCACCAAATCTTGCTTATCTTTCCTATTCAAGGGAAGAATTTTGGTAGCTGCTACTTGAACACAGTCTAGCTTTACTGCAGTGCTTTGTTTTCACTAACATTCACTTTTGCTTGCTGCATTTTCAGAATTTCTCATCCATTTCTAGGCTAATTTTGCAAGCTTTCTGCAGGAGCCTGAAGTCCTTTTTGTTACTGTGGATTAAACCAATAATATGTTGATTTTTGTCACTAATGCTTTTAATCTGGGTCTGGTGTCATGTGTTGTACTTTAACATCCTCATGAATGTTATTATAAATTTAACACTGAGTTAAAGATAATAGGGTCAAATGTATCCTTGACGTTATACTTTGCCTTTGATGAAGGTAACAAATAATGAACGTGGCCTGGTCTTCTTATTATCATAGTTTAGATTTAGAGGAAATCATTGGTGAATGAATACTCCTGGTAGGGGGAATCAATGAGCTAAATTGGTTACTTGGATTGCAGTGAGATTTACACAGAGAAATCATCCCTTTTATTATATCAAATAATTACAGTATTACGATGCCACTACAATGAATGCAGACACTATAAATATCAGGTGTCATCTTTAGAAGATATTATTTAATAAAATACCATTATCATTGATATCAGGATACTTTATTCATTTAATTTTAAATAAGAAATGTAGATTAATGAGGAAAAAGTAAGGAACAAACGTAGCTTATAAAAATGACCGAGTGAAGAATTTAATTTCATACATACATGCACATACACACAGAGAAAGGCTCTGCAAAAACTTCATTAAGGTTTTCAGAACCAGACACTCAAATGCTAGAAAAGATGGCTTGGGCAACATTGATTTGGCTCATTTTTTTGTATTCATTCTGGTACAGCCCTTAACTGCGTGGTTAACGTCTAGCTGTACACAAGGCCTTACCATATCCATCATACCTGGTGGACAACCCCCACTTAACAAGTTGCTCTGTATTTTGTTGTCTCCTCATTTTTTGCTGTTTTCTGTGAGATTATATAACACATTTTTCACACCTTCCTTGAAGGCAGAGTTATTTTGGGGCTCATGTCTTGTGCTCGCTGCTAGCAGGATAACTGTAACAGCAGTGGGGAGAGCCATGAAACTCCTGCAGTGGCGTAACATGGAGATATAACACCCACAGTGTTATATCCTGCCCTGCCAGCAGTGTGTCTGAGTGTTTTGCCAATTTATTCTTCTGAAAGAGGAGATTGTTTTCAATAAATCTCCTCAAGTGGGTAGCTATGGTGCTGCTATTATTTCCAGACTAAAGCTGGAAATAACTTTTGATGAAAATAGAAATCTTGCTCTAATTTTGGATTCTCAACTAGCTCTATCTAGAATCTAATTCTTTTGAGTCCCTTGGGATGACTCTGCAGCATGCCTGCACGGATACAAAACCCCTTTTAATTCTGTCAGACACAATTGTGTACCACTTCTGCAAATCAAACACCCCAGTTTGGAATCAGAATCCAGGAAATTAATAAAATGTAGCTATTGACATCTTGTGGAAAATCTGGTTTACGTGATTGCCCAGCATCACTCAATAATCCTGACTACATGTCATACATTTTACTGGAGTCCAATCATTTACTCTGTAGTACTAATGTCATTTCATGTCTCTTCTGCACACAGACATCTGATCTATCTCACCCCATCCCCAGTCTGGTGTCACTTGGTGCCACCATTTCGTCCTGCAGTCTGTGCTCAGGTTCCTGATGCTCCTTGTTTCAGCTGATCACATCAAAGCTTGGATGCAGCTACCTGTGACCTCCCTGACATCCTCCTTCGAGCCTACATCCTGCAGAGCATCAGTGCGTGCAGGTCACAGCAAGAACTGGGACAAATTTAGTAGAGGCAGAACTGCTTTGAATAGTCATGGTGCAGACCTTGGAGCAGCAAAGTTGCATTGGCTGCACGTTAATAGGAAAAGGGCATATTCCCACATAAGCTCTGCCCTCTTATCCCAGTTACTGTGGGATTTCAGTAGCCCATGGGGGGAAATAGGGAGATTAAAGCCTGCTTCCCCACCACCACCACCTACACTGGCATATATTACCTCTCCAGTGGGCTGACTTTCAACACCAAATCAAGCTGGGATGACAGGCAGCCACATGCAGGCTGACTTTATCTCACCTGTGGGCTAGATACAAAGACCACTTAGTCCAAGCTAGAGTCCCTGCCTCAGTGCAAAGAAAAGGTGACATTCTTCACAGCAGTGATACCAGCCTGTTTCAGTATGAGCAAAACCAGTATAGTATCCCTCAGCTTGCTCTCAAACACAGCTGAATTAACTTGGCTGAAATCTTGTCAAAAATCCTGCATAGGGTGGACACAAGGCATAGAACATTATTTTATCCCAAACAGCTGAAATTTGGCTAAAATGTAAGTAACTGAAATCAGCAACCTGGCAACCTTAAATGGGAGGCCAAATTTCCAGACCCACTTACAATGTGCTGAAAAGCCAGTATGAATGCAAAATGAAAGTTATTAAAGTGAGCTGAACAACCACAACATTTAGCAGCTTGGTAAGAAGAAGAAAAGGGCACAGCTCAGGACAAGGAAGTTATTTCAGCTTGTGAGTCAAACAAATAAGGATAATAAACAGAGACTGGAACAAAGGGTTAAAGCTTATGCAGCTGTTTCACCCTGAGCGTACTGAACTGAGCTAAAATTGTTAGATTACTTAAGCGACTTACTTTTCTGTATAATAGAGAGATTTTATAAGTTTATAGAAGCAACAAAGAATGTAAAGCAGGTTACATAAAATTAAAAAAAAACCCTCAAACCCAACATTTCTGAAAGGAACAATGTTGCTGATAGAGACAGTTTTATGGGAGAAGAAACACAGGGCTCAATTTACAAGGGGGACTTCAAGATCTCAGTGCCTCCTTAGGCACCTAAGTCCAACATCTGGGTATTGCTGATACATAATGACATTGTATCACTTTGTCTAATGCTATAGGTACCTCAGCTTACCTGACACCTTGAGAAAGCAAGGAACTCCTAAATCCAAAATGGCCAAAGCACCTAGCTCACATAGTCCCTTAAATAGTCAGAGGTTAGTCTTTCCTCTGTGGGAGGAGGTATCTCCAGTGGGGATGGATCTAGCAGGCTCAGGTGACACAAAATAAGAGGAGAGAGTGACTGCATCCACCTTGTTAGCTAAGAGTTCAGTGATTATTTCATTTTTTCAATTGGAACTGTTAAAGGTCCAGCTTTAAAACTCCCCTTCGTGTTGGGCTCTTAAATCACACTTTTTGGTTCCCCAGAGAATGCTCTTGCCTGTAAGGTGACCTGCAGTGGGGCCTCCTCTGCCTATCATGTGAATCTATATGACATAATGCAATATTTATTTGGGCCAGTGAATGGATAAAGGCAAGAAAATGATTCTGTAATGTCATTTTTTTTTTTTAAGGCACTTGAATGAGATTAGTATAAATAAACCCCTTTTCTTTAAAGAGGTCAGCTTTCTGCTTTCATGAATGTGATTCTGCATACCCAGCCTTTCCTATTCACTCTATAGGGGACCCCTGAGAACTGACCGAATCAGGACTGGGAACTCCATTAGATAGCAGGACGTTTTAACATGACAAAGTTCAACAGAGCAGCAAATAAATCTCTCTGTTCACTTCCCCCTTGAGATGACTTCCTTCCTTGTTTCCTGTAGCTGGATATGTGCTAGGCAGGAGAGGGGGCAGGGTGACTACCTGGTGTAAATCCCTCTCTTCACCTGCTAGTATTTTAAATTAAAATTAACTTTTTAAAAGCATATCTGAATTGGCATATGCCTGACATCACTCTACCTGTCTCTGTTGTAGTTTTCTGATGATGAACTGGTAAAGCTGTGAAGCATCATACTATCTAACACAGTGAATGTGTAACCTTCTTAGTATAACAAGTCTTTCTCTGTTAGCCTTATATTAAGACCAAGCGTGACAACACAGATATTGGAAAGTAAAATGGAAAACTTTATTTGAGTAGCGTTCCAACAACTTCTTGCGAACGGGACATTTTCTAGAAGAAGCAGCTCAAACAATATTTGCCTCTGAACTGTTTCTTATGCTAAGTTTTTGACCTGAAGCAGCCTCCCTTCTCATGCAGACAAAAATCCCTAACTCTTCTCTTTAAAATACACCTAAAGAATCAGGGGATGTTTGCTAACATACAGCAATGAATACTCACTCGCCTTGCTGTTTCACCTTATAGTTGTTTCATTTAACTCACATTAACAAATTCAGAATAAATCAGAAGGATGTAGGAAGAAGAAAGTTCCAATACAAGGACTCTCTGCTTTTATGCACATGGTGTTTCTCTTCCAAGTATAGCTTACACAATAGCATGTACAATACAGTAGTTCCCAGGTTTTTGATTTTATAATTTCAGTGGCCAAAGCACTAAAAAATACATCCACCAGCCTAACATTAGCTGCTTTGTTCTTCCCTCTAATATTTTTCTTCCATCCTTTCTTTCTCTTTTGACCTCCCTTTTTCATTTCCAGTTCTTTGTCCCTCTTTCCAGTATTATAATGCCCTTCCCTTCTTACCAAACTTCAGTTCTGCTTCCAGTCACTGTGGGTATAGTTTTTCCTTCTTCATCTGTCATATTCTGTTTTTCTCTTTATAGCATTATGCCTCCTCCTTTTGCTGAGCTATTATTTTCTCTGGTCACCCAAATTCTCTCTGTAGATATTCCATTATTTTTCTTTTTGTCTGCTTCCACTCTTCCTTCCTTTTTTTTTCTTCTTTCTCTTCAGACAAATTTTCTTTGTTTTATTACTATCCCAGAGTATTTCCTTTCTTACTTTAATGGAGAAAGTGTTTTTCAATGTCTAGCTTTTTCACAGGCTCAATTCTCTCTCATCTCTCCCCTTTTGACTTCAAAGTACTCAGAAGCCACAAATATCCATCCAGGAACTGGATGTAGCTTAGATTGACCAGACACTGTCGGTCAGACATAGATGAGATTAAAGCATAAATGAAGAGGACTGATCAGGAGCATACAGGTTGTCAGCACAGGTCTATCCAAGAATAGAGTAAGTTCACCAGTTTTCAGGGTCTCAGGAACACTTCAGTGCTGTCTATAGCACGAAGGGGCAACCTGAGAAGCTGTGAAGAGACGGATGTGGAAAAGGCAGGGATGTGAACTAGGGGAATATTAATTTCATATTATGCTTCTTTATGCTTTTAAGTCATTAACATTTTGGGTCTGTCAAAGAACAACTTCTCTAAGTTGTTATGCAGAGCACTGTTGGCTCTGCTAGGGTTGTTTCTAACATGGGAGTAAAGTTAATTCCTCCCAGAACAAAGGTATTATCATAATCTCCTAGCATATGTCTATCATAACTATGCTTTTTCTATGGAGTCCTTCCAGCAGGTAGTTCTGGGAGACCATTTAAGACAACCCTTTTTCTCAACCAAATTAGTGGCTTGGGGCTCAGGGATTTTGATTACTATTACCCTCTTTTTAACTTTTAGACTGTTATTTTAAAAACTGAGAGTTGGGGTTTTCATTCTTGCAATTCAGCTTTCAGAGTGCAAAAATGAAGGTCTGGCACTCCAGGGTGTATGTTAGCTACAGGATAATGTTTGTGGCAGAGAAGTATACAAGGCAAAGAAATGGCTTTTGTGGGTGATTAAATGCTGAAGTGAAGCTGAGGTGTTTGATAACCACAGAAGCTATTTATTGTGTGTATACTCCAGTGCCATGAACATTATTCCTATTATACAACTAGACAAAGGAAGATTCAACAAACCATAACGAGAGAAGGATGAAGGGTTTTTTTGGTTGTTGCTTTTTTGCTTGATGGAAGTTTGAAAGTTCTGTTTCATTTTCTGCCTTTCTCAGCATTTCCTTTGGGGAGAGAGATTAAGGCCAAGAGACAGAGATTGGCCTGCAAAGGGTAGTAGTAGTGACTAAATTCTGAATAAATACTGGGAGTTATCATATCTTATCATCAAAGAGTTGTGCTCACTGTTTTACTGGGACTCAGAGAAAGACCATGCTAACAGTATTCATAAGCATTTCTCCAGGTTGCGACAAATAAGCTTCGGAAAAGAATCAAGTATTATCATGTTAAAAAAAAAAAAGAGATATATTAAGAAGATCATGGTAACATACATCTTCTTACATGTTCTATTAATCCTCACAGGAACGGTGTAAGTTCAGGGCATATTATGAGAACAAGCTCATAAATGCTACTTAAATTCTCAGCATCAATTCTGTTTTGCTAGTTTGCTGCTATTTCTGTGAAGTATTTGGGGAGTTTTGGGATGGCACTCAATGCTAGTCAGTGAGCTCCATCAAGACCTATGCCTGTTCTCAGATGGAACAGAAAAATACAATAAGCTCTGAATAACAAAAATTCATCATACTGGAAAACATACTTATTCCTCACTATCATTACTTAATAGGTGTCATTTGCTCTTTAAATCACTTGAGTTGTTAGAAAGAGCAGAAACAAAATGGTGCAGCTAAAATGACCAACAACCCAGTGGAAACCCTGAGCAGAGGAAATCAGTCACAACCAACTCCACCACTGGTCTTTGTTTGTAAATGTTGCTCATTAAACAATTATGAGCAGAGAATATATTTGTGAAGTGTGAACTCTGTTTGCAAATTACTTGCCTAGATAAACAAAGCCTGCTTTGTCAAATCAAGAGAAATAATTTAACCATCTGTAGTCACAACAACCCTGTGAGTAGCAGCTATTTTTACACCACTTCAGAGGTGGAGAACAGACAAAGATTTCTCGCATTAATGGCGAAACATGAATTAACTTAAAGCAAAAAAAGCAACTGTTAATCCTGCTATGATTTTGTTGTTTTTACACATCTTCTGACAGGAAATAATACAAATTCCATGGGAATTTTTATTACTTTAATAAATTAACATTGAATTAATTTTAATGTCAACAACACTTGCTGTCTGACCATAGACATTCCTTCAGACCAGGCTATCGCTAAAAGTTTTTCTAAGTTATTAAAATATTATCTGAGCATACTGTTGAGTCCTTACAGCTTTGAAAGGTGCTGGACTGTCATCACAAACTCACCAAGCAGTGAATGAAATTAAGGGGGTTTGCACCTGCCACCCATGAAACTGCAGCAGTGCATGGTCCTGCCATCCCCTCTGAGGTCCCTCTGTGCCTCTGCTGTGAGGGACGATGGCCAAGGCACGCACTAGGGCCCTCCGTTCCACACAAAAAAAATATTCCTTTACTATCAATATGTGAGTTGTTGCTAGCTGATTTTCCTCTGTTCTACACATCATCATATGTGGCTTAACAGATCAGTGCCCTCTCCTGCAATATTCCAGCACCCTACCGAGCACATCTTTTCATTTGGATGATAAATTACTCTAAGTAAGTACCCTTGAAATGCATACCATCTTTGTTCAAAAAGAAGGTATTTTCTCATTTTTACTATTTGTGGCCATGTTTTATACTATTAACAGCATCCAGACATTTTATATACTCATGTTTAAAGCAATAGCTGCTGTTGAGTTGTATATAAAAAATAAAAATTAACTAATGGAAGTTTATTTTAATGCTTAATACAGACACACAAAACAACTGTATGGACTCGATACCATTTGTCAGGTACAAATTTCCATATGAATCATACAATAATATTTCTATTCTTGAGCGGAATGTGACTACTGCTTTCTTTGTGGTATTTAGTGCTAATGTGCATATTTAAATGACAAGTAAAGTTCTACTTATTTTAAATTATCTTGAATGCTATAGCGTATGAAAAAGGACTATTGCATTCAGATGCATCATTTAGAAGAGGGTTTCCACTCTCTTATGATGTGACCTAATTTCAAAAAAATTGAGACTGGGAGTTGTGCTCTCCTTGTTTTACATAGCAGATGTTAATGCCATTATCTACTTAATTTGAAAGCTGCACTAATTTCCACTCTGTTTCTTCCTTTGAGTGTCATTGCTGTATAAAAAATACTATCAAGTGTAGCAAAGGTCATTTGAAGTTACACCCAAAATGATGGCCTGACCTTACAAATAATATCCTTTTTAAAAAAAAAAAAAAAAAAAATCATACAAACATGGATGGCTGTAACACAACTATTGGGTAAAGCTGTGTAGAATAATGGAATAAAGAACTGGGATTATTGTTAGTAAAAACCATCATAAAACCACTCCTGATTGCATATTATCTCTTGGCATATGCATTTGCTTGAAGTCAATCTGAACTGGGGTAAAATAGCACTGGTCCATATTTTTGCATAATGTGGTACTCCAGTAGTTTCTAGATCAGGCCTGCTCAGTTTACAGGCTTATTTTGGCTTATTTTGAAATAAATTACACTTGCTACAAGTTTTAGAGATTTAACTGTATTCATCTTGGCTAAATTATCACCAGTTAGAGATTTTGGAACAGAAGCTGGTTAGCAATATCATTGATGGTACACGGGGAAGGATGCAATACAGCTTGTCTCACAGCTGCATCGCTCACAGTTACAAGGCACATTAAAATAATTTTATCACTAGTCATTTGTCTTGATAGAGTTATGAAAAGATGAAAGTGCTAAGAAGTGCCTTCTACTGCCGCTGCTCTGATCACTATGCAATGTAAAAAGTATATGTGGTCTGTGACTCACCAGTATCTGCTTTTCTAAACATAAAAAAAAAAAATCTGCATTGGTGTTACTTTAATTCTCAGCATTTTAATCTCATAAAAGTCCCAAAATTCTACTTGCTAAGTCCTTCCAGGAAGGAAATGCAAAATATTGTAAAATGTACTAATGCTCCTTTTTTTTCTAATATTTGTTTTTGACAGTCTAAAAATTCAGCTGCCCCTCGTACGAATCATGAAGTCACATTTCTTTGGTCTTCCCAAATATCAGAGCCATCTAGTATTGAACTTGATCAGTATTAAGATAAGGGACTTGTAGAGAAAAACATGGGATGTAAACTGAATTGGTATTGATAATTCAGTAGGTGGCATTCTTTCCTCTAGCTGCTACAGATTCACTGGATCAGAATGCTAAGAGCGGGCTGAGCTTTCAGTTAAAAAATTCTCAGGTACATGACTAAAAAGAAATTCCCTACACTTGTTCTGGCAGAAATTCCCCTAAGCCACTACATAAAAGTACCATAACTATATCAACAAGAAAAAAAACCGTGACAGACCATCAAGTGTGCAACAACAGAGGCTGCAAACTGTAATTTGAAGAACTGGTAGAAACTCCTTCAGCAACATGATCTTGAAGACATTGGTTACTGGATGAACTTATGGGCCATGTTAGCTGGATGCTGAAGAATTTATAGTCTCTATGCTAATATTCTGGGAGAGAATTACAATGGGCTATGCAATGTATCTAAGAGTTTACTGGAAAAGAAGGAAATGATTATATGATTTTTTTTATTTTTTTTTTTTTGCCAGGAAAATAGAATTTGCAGTGATGTTACAGTTGAAAGTAAAAAACCCCTTTTGTTAATTGCAATAATTTCCAATGCATTAAAATTGGGTTTATTTGCTTATAGAGGGATGTGATGGGATTTCGTAGAATTGTTTACACTGTAACTTGTAAGTTAACATAAATGCCAGCTAAATTTAAATAGGTGCAAGCTGACATTAATGTGGGAGGAGATCATCTGGTGTTTTAATGTACTTGGGTTACATGGTAAATAAAGGCAAAGAAGTCAGCTTGCTGTCTCTGAGCTAAAGCCTGTGTAACTCTACAGCAAGATACATCCCTTTGTTTCTCGCTTCCCTTTACCATCATAATATTCAATGCTAACTGCAAATTTTTGCTCTCTGCCTTGTTATGTCAAACTATTTTCAGTGGAATAAAGATCAAACTTTACTTAAATAACAAAGATCAAGATTACTTTCACAGTATCACAGTATCACAGTATGCTAGAGATTGGAAGGGACCTCAAAAGATCATCTAATCCAATCCCCCTGACGGAGCAGGAACACCTAGATGAGGTTACACAGGAAGGCGTCCAGGCGGGTTTTGAATGTCTCCAGAGTAGGAGACTCCACAACCTCCCTGGGCAGCCTGTTCCAGTGTTCCGTCACCCTCACTGAGAAGAAGTTTCTTCTCAAGTTTAAGTGGAACCTCTTGTGTTCCAGTTTGTACCCATTACCCCTTGTCCTATCATTGTTTGCCACCGAGAAGAGCCCGGCTCCATCCTCGTGACACTCCCCCTTTATATATTTGTATACACTAATAAGGTCCCCCCGCAGTCTCCTCTTCTCCAAACTATAGAGACCCAACTCCCTCAGCCTTTCCTCATAAGGGAGATGCTCCACTCCCTTAATCATCTTTAGAACTGCAAACATTTTCTTCCTGTATTTGTTCTTAGTTATGGGATACATATAAGTAACCTAACATGAAAAACACTTTCCAGGAATAGAGATATCATTAAAAGAAATCTAAGTAAATGAAAGGAATTAATAGGTACCTAAATCACACAGAATTGAGGTTCCTCTTAAAATACTCTCCAACATTTGAAAAAAAAATGAAATGAGGAAGCCTTCACATTATAAATTGAATTATTTTTACTATTATTTTCTCTTTCTTAGGAAAATTTTACAATAATAGTCCTTAAAAAATGGGCTTGAGAGAAACTTTTCTAGGAACAGCAAACCATAGAGCACATTACTGAATGGAAAATGTCACAGTCTGTCTCCCAGCTGTGCAGTAACAGTCCTGAATCCAGACATTTTGGCAACCATACAGTATGTAAACAAACATAAACTTTGTAAACACATGATTAGGAAGGACTCTTCTGCTGGATCCCATGTTTAGGATGGTCATAAGATCCTCAAACAAAGAATTAATGCATTTGTATATACAATCTCCCAAGTGACAGATTATGAAATTGTCGAAGATAAACCCTCCAAAAGAGATTTATATGCTAACAAAATACTATTCATAGTATTGGAAATATGTACCAAACCCATAGCAAACATTCCAACGTATCGTTTTCCAATTGAACCATACTTAGTCTCCATAATAAATGTCTACTGCTTCTGACAACAACTTCCTTCCATCTTATAGATGAAAATGAAGAAAAGGTAGGAAGATCTTGGTGGTATAGTTACTGTATTAGCACACTACCTTTGCCATGTTAAAGACTGGAAATTTAAAGTATACAGAAAAGATCTCTGTCCTGGGTTCAGCAGCAGCAGTCATTTTTCCTCCTTCTTAGTAGCTGTTGCAGCACTGTGTTTTTGACTTTCAGCCTGGAAACAAAGCTGATAACACCGATGTTTAGACTGACCAAGGACTTTGTGAGTCTCATGCTCTGCCAGGGAGGAGGAGAAGCTGGGAGGAAGCAGGAACAGGACACCTGACCCAAACTAGCCAAAGAGGTATTCCATACCACAGCACATCATGCCCAGGATGTAGAACTGAGAGTTCCCGGAAGGGCTAGATCACTGTGGGGTGGGGGAGAGGTACTGGTCGGTGAGCGGTTGTATTCTCTTCCCTTGTTATTTCCTTTATCATTATTATTATTGGTGGTAGCAGTAGTGATTTGTGTTATACCTTAGTTATTAAACTGTTCTTACCTCAACCCGTGGGAGTTGCATTCTTTTGATTCTCTTCCCCGTCCCTCCAGAAGCGGAGGGAAGAAAGGTGGGGGGGAAGTAGACTGCGTGGTTCTGATTTACGGCCTGGGCTTAAACCACGACAATCTCTAATCAGGAAAATAAAATTTCAAAGATTAAGTTTTGAAGAAAGCTTAGAAAATAATATATTCACTTTGCATTAAATATGTCACTGTTTCTTAAATCTATTTTGTTTTAAAGTAGGATTTAATTTCAAATTTGAATAAAAATTAATATCAATACAAAATGTATATGGTTGAAACAATATCAGAACAAAATACTCCAAGGGTAGCTTAAAGAAAAAATCTATTCTACCTGAAATTAACTTTTCCAGAGGGACCTTGACACGCTTGTGAGGTGGGCTGATGCCAACCTTATGAAGTTTAACCATGGCAAGTGCAAGGTCCTACACCTGGGTAGGAGCAATCCCAGGCACAGCTACAGGTTGGGCAGAGAAGAGATTCAGAGCAGCCCTGCAGAGAAGGACTTGGGGGTGTTGGTTGATGAGAAAATGAACATGAGCCGGCTTCAGTGTGCGCTCACAGCCCAGAAAGCCAACCGAATCCTGGGCTGCATCAAAAGGAGCGTGACCAGCAGGTCGAAGGAGGTGATCCTGCCCCTCTACTCTGCTCTTGTGAGACCTCACTTGGAGTATTGTGTGCAGTTCTGGTGTCCTCAACATCAAAAGGACATGGAACTGTTGGAACAAGTCCAGAGGAGGGCCACGAGGGTGATCAGGGGACTGGAGCACCTCCTGTATGGAGACAGGCTGAGAAAGTTGGGGCTGTTCAGCCTGGAGAAGAGAGGGTTGAGTGGAGACCTTATAGCAGCCTTCCAGTATCTGAAGGGAGCCTATAAGCATTCTGGGGATGGACTCTTCATTAGGGACTATAGTGATAGGACAAGGGGTAATGGGTTGAAACTTAAAGAGGGGAAGTTTAGATTGGATCTAAGGAAGAAATTCTTTACTGAGAGGGTGGTGAGGCACTGGAATGGGTTGCCTAGGGAAGTTCTGAATGCTCCATCTGTTTTGGTGTTCAAGGCCAGGCTGGACAGAGCCTTGGGTGACCATGGTTTAGTGTGGTGTGTCCCTGGCCATGGCAGGGGGGTTGGAACTAGATGATCTTAAGGTCCTTTCCAACCCTAACTATTCTATGATTCTGTGATTCTAAAAATGTTTAAAGAAAGAAAAAAATATTTCAGGTTGACCCAAAGTGAATTTTTAACTATCTGTAATTATGTCCAAACCAAAAAATCACTTGCATTGCTCTATAGAAAAGGAAAAAAAAAAACCAACTCCCCTATAATGAAGACTGTTTTGTTAGCAGAAGAGTTAATTGTATTCTGAGAGGGAAGTTAACATTTAGCTAAATTCTTCTACTGTTTAAAACAAACCAGTTAAATGGAATAGTTTAAACTACATATAAAATTTTTCTGGAGGTGCACTTTTTTTCCCCTTATGGCAGTGCAAAACAACAGATGTTCAGGCAAGCCATACTCAAGGATTCATCCGAGAGAAATAATGAAATCTCTAGTCCTTTGTGGTGAGATATCACTTGCTAGTGATACAATTATTTAAAAAGAATTTTGGGAAGAAAAGAAAAATGTCAGTTGATAGCATGTACTGGTGTGTGGAATTACGGAACAAGAGAGCTCTCTCTCAGTCTAGTCTTAATATGTCACTTGCTTAGTTCAGAAGCTTAGTGTGCCAAGCATTTATTGCAATTACATGAAGAATTGTTACATCTTTGGTAAGTACCACACAGACCTCAGCAGACGCATGTCACTCTAATTTGAAGACAAAATACCTTTGCTGTCACTCAATTTGTATTCAGATATTTTGAAACAGAATGATAGTGGCCCAGGCCCGAAAGGAGTATACTGGTCACTTACTCCAATTCAATATGATCACAGATCATCTGATTGTATAATTCCTTTTATTTCAGCCTTTACCAGAGTCATTGCATTAAGCAGATATAGCATAAAGGACCATCACGTTTATCATACATTGTCACTATCAAGCATCTTTACATAAATGTGTGCAATATACTCACAGGGGGTAAAAAATGGATGTGGTTGTAGTTTCAGGTAGGAACAAATTTATATAAAGTTCAGTGTTCCCAGAGGCAGGAATGCTAGCACATGCTCAAGAGAAAAGCAGGAAAGTGATAATTTCATATACATGTATCTACACTGTTACACAGAAAGCAAATTCTGTTGGTTTTCTTTACTCAAGCCCTTAAAGACAGTTGCTGAAATATCATAGCCCAGATCTGCTCAGAGCATGAAGTCTGTAACAGAGGCAGATTTGGTTTTAATGCTGTTCTATATGTTTTTTGAAAAGAGACTTTAAATCCTTGAGCACAAGAAGGGGAAGCACTTTCTGAGGTCTTTCTATCCAAAGCCCTGCTCAAAAAGCCTTTTCTCGTGGCTTTCCCTCATTTCCACAGTTCAAATGACTTCTGTATCTCTATAGGTGTCCTTCTATCTGCATGTGTGCTCTCAGCAGCAGCAGCTCCCCCTCAGGCCTCCATGCCACACTCGCAGCCCTCCAGGCTTGCATACATCACCCAGTACATCACTCACTTCCTTCCGGCGTTGCCTGTGACCCATGGATTTGACAGTTGTCTATTTGTTGCTATTAAGAAAGGCTCAGGAGGCCAACTGACCCAGCTTAATTAGTTTATTGATTAGTACTATAAAGTCCATAACCAATTAGTGAGAGTAAAGTTATTAATGTCCAATTCTGCCATAGTCTACTGCAGAGATGCAGCCATGCAGCACAGCAAAGCAAAGACAACATACAGCTCATCATACACCCATGTGTATCCCACTTGTTCTCTGTATCACATGAGAAAAACCTCCATTGTGTGCACTTCTCTCCCCATTTTCCTTAACACAGAGAGGAGGATACAGCTTTCTGATTTTATTCTGTCTTGCTACTATTACAAAAGTAATAACTGACCTAGCCTCTGGCAGACAGATGCCAGCACTTTAACTGTTAAAAAAATGACTGATGTGGAATGGAGTGTAGTGTGAATGAAAAACATTTTCAGCATATAAAACAGAGCAATGCTTTAGTGGAAAATTAAGCATGGTATTTTAGAATTAGTAGCTGAAGTTAAAGGAGGAATTACAGAATACAGCCAGGATGCAATGATGAGCATTTGTGCTCTGATAGCAAGCAAATTGTTCTTTCCCCATATACAGCAAAAGAAGCTTTATGCCATAAATGTTGTATTGTTAATATATGTTTTGAGCTGGTGTGTTTGGGCTATTAGGCACATTTTCATATGGAAATTCTTTTATTCCTCTAGTAAGACTGAAATAGCTTGAAGTATCAACATGTATAATTAAAGGGCTATGTTAAAAAGGAGGAACCAACATGGCTGCTTCTAACAAACACAACAGAATCAACCGAAAGGCCTCTGCACTGAAACGTCTGGGATCATTCATGACCAATTCTGGTCACAACATGTAAGACACACCATTAAATATAGTCCTCAGTTCATAGTGGCAGACAGATTTCCTGTTCCGTTTCCAGGAGCCAACTTATTCCCTCTCCTTGCTGCAGTTCTGCTCTCAAGACTTCTTTGAGCATTAGCTTTTATAAAGGTTACGCCGTGATGTGCAATTTAAGAAATACAGTAATTTCTTTCCATTCCAACTTTGTAATTTTATTAGGATTTAATCATGACTATTTTGATAGTAGCATGGTATTTTACAATGTACCATAGATGGGGTATTGCATTTGAAATGGCTTCAGCAGCTTTCTTTGAGCTGAAAAAAGATATATTGAAATTAGTTTGTTGAAAATAAGTTAATTATCTAGTTTCATTATATAAATTTTATTCAAAGAGGAAAGGCAATGTGATGGTTCATTACTGCAGTATTTCTTGCATGAGTTCATTGATGCTTTGCTCTCATGTTGTGAACCAAAGTCTCAGACCAAGACTCTAATTCTTGATGATACTGCAGTGCAGTTCATTTCTGAATGTGTGTTGTAATACTGTGCTAATGGTTTGTTCTTTCTCATGATAGAGTGGCTGTGTTCTGGAGAAGGATATAAAAACATGAGCATAAGTGGCCTATATTATTTCTAGCTTGGATTATTCAGTGACATACAGGAAGCATGAAAAAGCTTGTATATTTTGCTGCCTTTTTGCAGAAAATGGGGTTGCATCTTGTGTAAAACTCCTGAGGAATCATTAAACAGAAAAGGATGAAATAGTAAGCTCTGATAAAAGAATAAATATCAAAAACACTTTTGGAAATCAAATGTTTGACCCTTTGCAAACAGAAGAAAACAATTTGTCAGTGGAACCAACACTCCACTTCAGTCTGTGCAATTGCTTGCTGGAATGGAAATTTATTATAAAAGCGGTAGAACTGCTTTTTTCCCTTCTTTTCTGAGGTCTTCCTAGAAATTTGCAGGTGATGAGAGAAACCTTCATTCTAATAAAAGAATAGGCCAGCTCACTGATTGGAGAAAATTACATGAAGTTTTTTAATCAAGTCTCTGTGGTCTACTGTCTGATTTTCTAGGCCAGATGTCAAATGTTTTTCACTGATGTCGATGTTGAAGTAATCACTAAGCCAATTCCAAGAATGAGTGAGACTGTAATAACATTTCATTTCAGTATTATATAAGCTTTTTTTCCCAGCTATGAACAAAGTAACAGGACCCCTCTGATTCAGTATAATTACACAAACTATTACTTTGAAATTTGTGAGACAGTTTTATGTGTGATCAATTGCTCTATACATATATATGGGCGGCTTCAGTACAAAATGCAAAAACACATTTACAAAGTTTTATATTTTTAAACATTTACATTTAATTTAAAACATAATTACATTTTTTGTGTTTAATCTATTTTATGAAGTTTATCTTTGCTACTGTGGCATTAACCAGTAATTTGAAAAGGCAAGAATTTGCTAGAGAAAAAGACTGGTTTGCTGTTTAAAAATGGGGAGACAAAGCACTACCTGGCTCAATGGATGATGCACCTCTGTGAGTGACTCTCAGCTGATTATTATGGGACTGTGACATCAGATAAAATATTTTACAGTTTTTATGTAGAATATGATCAAAATTGCTCATAGGCATGTAGAGAATGAGTGTAGTAGAACTAACTTTGAACTTGAGGAAACATGCTTTCTATAGCTGTCTCAAGAGGAAAGTGGTGATATAATGGACCAAACAGGTATTTGTTTTCACAGGTAAATACAGAACCACGCAAATCTAATATTAAACTAATATGCAGTGCACAGAATAATCTTACTTTTTGGGTAAAGTATACATTAATATTAATACAAAAGGACTCAAGTCACAGAGTTGAGTCTACCTTTAGTAGTTAGAAACTGGTAGCATGTTAACCTTGCCTTTCACCACAGTTCAGATATTAATGAAAAGGCATTTTGATTAAATAGCTTCTGCTTTATCTGCTGCATATTTGGTTATCGGCTAGCTAACTTGTTTTTCTTCAGTGAAGCCCTGGCCTGTTGTCTAGGCAGAGCTACATATTCCTTCATGAGCTTTGCTATGGTGCTACAGTTTTAGAACCAGCGATGACACCAAGATATTTTCACACCGGTCTTCTGAAAAGAAGTACGATTTCGTGCTCATTTTGTAGATACGGAATGGGGGCATGGAAATATTAATACAAATATGTGTTACTGTTTTCTGGTACACACCCAGGATTGTTTTTAGCATCCTTCACCTCACAGCACATTTCGTTCAAATCTCAGCTTGCTGTGAAGTTACATGCAGTTGTGATGTTACTTGCAGCATCTGCAACTTCTACACATATTATCTGTGTAAGTACACAAATAGTACATACAGAAACCAAGGCCTCAGGAACATATGGAGTGCTGCCCCTCTTGTTGGGTGCACAGGGGCACAGGGCACACCAGGCATTGCTGCTGGCTCCAGATGTAAAACTGCTCATCTATGTGATATTACCCAAATGAAGCTAATTCTTGTAAGAGTTGGAAAGACTCATTTCAAGGATGGGGGCACTAGATCTTTAAATGAAAAGTCACTAGAACAATTTAATAGGATTGGGTGACCCTTGAAGTGACACCATGTTGGTTTTCCCCATGCTCATCCTCAGAGGCAGTGGAATCCCTTTTGCTTTAAATTTCCCAAATTTACTCAGCCTGACAGAGCTGCCCTACAGGAAAGCTTCCATTTCAAAACCAAAGGCTGAAGTCTGAAATATGTATCAGCATCCTGGTTTTGGCTGGGACAGGTTTCATTTTCTTCCTAGGAGCTGATTCAGTGCTGTGTTTTGGATTTAGTCTGAGAACGATGCTGATACCTCACCGATGTTTTAGTTGTTGCTAAGTAGCACTTAACCTGATCAAGGACTTTTCAGTCTCTCATGTTCTGTCAGTGAGGAGGGGACACAAGAAGCCAGGAAGCAGCAGAGACAGGACAGATGACCTGAACTAGCCAAATGGATATTCCATACCATAGAACGTCATACTTGGTATCTAAACTCAGGGGAGTTTGCCAGAAGGGGCCAATCACTGCTCAGGGACAGGCTAGGCATTGGTCAGTAGGTCGTGAGCAACTGTATTGTGCATCATTTCTTTTTACTTGGGTTTTATTCCTCTTTCTCTCCTTTTCCTATTATTATTATTATTATCATTATTATTATTATTGTGCTATTTCTATTATTTCTGTTATTATAGTTTAAGTTGTTTCAATTATCAAAATATTCTTGCTGAGGAAAATTAGAGGGGAAAAAAGAAGCTTATAAAAGGTGGAAGCAAGGGCAGGCGGCCTGGGAAGATTACAGGGATGTTGTCTGGGAAGATAGGGACCAGGTTAGGAAAGCTAAGGCCCAGTTACAATTTAATTGGCTAGGGATGTTAAAGATAACAGGAAGGGATTCTATATTTACACTGCAAATAAAAAACAGAATAGGGACAACGTAGGCCCCCTTCGGAAGATATCGGGAGAACTGGCTACCCTGGATTTGGAGAAGGCTGAGGTTCTTAATGACTTCTTTGCCTCAGTCTTCACTGGCAAAGTCTCTGACCGCACCACCCAAGTCTTGGAAGGCAGACACAGGGATTGCAAGAATGAAGACCTTGGGGCCACTGTAGGAGAGGATCTGGTTCGAGACCATCTTAAAAACCTAAATGTACACAAGTCCATGGGACCTGATGAAATCCATCTGCGGGCCCTGAAGGAGCTGGCGAATGAAGTTGCTAAGCCACTGGCCGTCATATTTGAAAAATCATGGCAGTCAGGTGAAGTTCCCGACGACTGGAAAAAGGGAAATATAACCCCCATTTTCAAGAAGGGGAAAATGGATGACCCGGGGAATTACAGACCACTCAGTCTCACCTCTGTGCCTGGCAAAATCCTGGAGCAGATTCTCCTGGAAGACATGCTAAGGCACATGAAAGGCAAGGAGGTGGTTGGTGACAGCCAGCATGGCTTCACTAAGGGGAAATCCTGCCTGACCAATTTGGTGGCCTTCTATGATGGGGCTACAAAACTGATGGACAGGGGCAGAGCAGTTGATGTCATCTACCTGGACTTGTGCAAAGCCTTTGACACTGTCCCACATGACATCCTTGTCTCTAAATTGGAGAAACATCAATTTGATGGGTGGACCACTCGGTGGATAAAGAACTGGCTGGATGGCCGCATGCAAAGAGTTGTGGCAAATGGCTCAATGTCCAGCTAGTGACCAGTAACGAGTGGTGTCCCTCAGGGATCAGTGTTGGGACTGGTCTTGTTCAACATCTTTGTCGGTGACATGGACAGTGGGATTGAGTGCACCCTCAGCAAGTTTGCCGATGACACCAAGCTGTGTGGTTTGGTTGATACGCCGGAGGGAAGGGATGCCATCCAGAGGGACCTCGACACGCTTGTGAGGTGGGCTGATGCCAACCTTATGAAGTTTAACCATGGCAAGTGCAAGGTCCTACACCTGGGACAGAGCAATCCCAGGCACAGCTACAGGTTGGGCAGAGAAGAGATTCAGAGCAGCCCAAGGAGAAGGACTTGGGGGTGTTGGTTGATGAGAAAATGAACATGAGCCGGCTTCAGTGTGCGCTCGCAGCCCAGAAAGCCAACCGTATCCTGGGCTGCATCAAGAGGAGCATGACCAGCAGGTCGAAGGAGGTGATCCTGCCCCTCTACTCTGCTCTCGTGAGACCTCACTTGGAGTATTGTGTACAGTTCTGTTGTCCTCAACATAAAAAGGACATGGAACTGTTGGAACAACTCCAGAGGAGGGCCACGAGGATGATCAGGGGACTGGAGCACCTCCTGTATGAAGAGAGGCTGAGAAAGTTGGGGTTGTTCAGCCTGGAGAAGAGAAGGCTGTGTGAAGACCTCATGGCAGCCTTCCAGTATCTGAAGGGAGCCTATAAGCATTCTGGGGACGGACTCTTCATTAGAGACTATAGTGACAGGACAAGAGGTAATGGGTTGAAACTTAAAGAGAAGAAGTTTAGATTGGATATAAGGAAGTTCTTTACTGAGAGGGTGGTGAGGCACTGGAATGGGTTGACCAATGAAGTTGTGAATGCTCCATCCCTGGCGGTGTTCAAGGCCAGGTTGGATGAGGCCTTGGGTGACATGGTTTAGTGTGAGGTGTCCCTGCCCACGGCACAGGGGTTGGAACTAGATGATCTTAAGGTCCTTTCCAACCCTAACTATTCTATGATTCTTACCTCAACCTGTGGGTTTTACCTTCCTTCGGTTCTCCTCCCCATCCCACTGGAGGTGAGGAGGAGTGAGTGAGCAGGGGCCAGCTGGGGTTAAACCACAACAGTCAGCAAGTGAAAGCAGAACCTTTAAATGGGAAGCATCAGACAACAATCAACACAAGCAGTACTATGAGTCCTACTTCCAACAACAGGGCATAATAGAAACAAGCTGGATAAATACTCTTGTAGCACAAACCCTCTAAAAATTTCATAGCTTTCAGATTAGTTATAGTGATCCCTAGGGACAGTTCCCAAATCCGGCTTAGTCTGTCACGTACTTGAGAGGACAGTGAGTGCAGGATTGAATATGCAGTACATTAAGTATAAAGGTTAACATCTGATTTATAGACCAACTTGTCAGGTTCCAATGTAGCAGCACAAGCCTTCAATGGTCGCTTGGCCCCTGGCCCCTGACAGCAACCCATAGTGAGCCCTACGTGGAGCTCGCCTACAGTTTTATTGGTGTGCTCTACCCAGCACCCCTTTCTAAGAATCCTGACTGATAAAAGAAATAGATTGGAGATCCCTGAGTTCAGACAAAGTATAAATGAGGCACGGTAACTGAAACTCATGTTGTTTTATTAGTTACACTCCTGAAGGTAATTATCCAACGTACGAGGAAGAAGAGAGAGAGAGAGGAAGAGAAAAGATGTTAAAAGTAAAAACAGTCACAACCCTGGATCCCGCGGCGTCCCATGGATCTGTTGGCGGTCGCCAGCAATCACTGGTGGGTGCACACACGGTTTCTTCAGTGACACTCTTCTATAGCTGAAATTTCGCTGAGTCAGTTCGTGTGAACCATTTTATGCCAATCACTTCCTCGGTGACGCCAGCGTTGCTGGGCGTGGCCAGGAGCTTCGTGCCTCTGATCCTGCTGCTGCTTGCCGGGTACCTGTAGTGGGCGCTGCTCGCAGCCAATCAGCGTCCGCCGCAGGGGAACAGGAGCAGGAGGAGGACGAGGCTGGAGAAAGGGGGCATTGGCGGCTCATACTCAGGTGCCCTTAGGCCTCTAATACACAGTCTGTGCGGCCATGACAGTCCTCGTTCGGTCGGACATTTTGAACACAAGGTAAAACTTAAGATTTTCTGAGACATCACAAAAAATGGCAGAGCCGATTCCCACACAACTCAGACATGATCTTATGTTATAGGCCTATTTTATAATATACAAATTGTCCCATAAACCAGACAGCTTTGTGATTAAGACACAGGCTGAGGAGCTCCAAGGTTCAGTTATGCCTCTCTGCTTTACTGGGCAAAAAGTATTTTCATCTGCTTAGCTACATTACCTATACAGCAAGGACAAAGAAATCTGCAGTGATTGATTTAGTCCACTGCGCTTTGATAGTGTAATGCTGAACTAAATGCAAAATTTGGAGAAACATATGACTAGATACTATTACATAAACCAGCAGATCCTCAGGACAGTTTCATTCGCATTATTTGCATGTGCAGAGCAGTCTTTGCACGCTCAGGTGTTGGTATACAGACATCATATCTGCTTGCTTACAGCTTGAGCCCTAAATGAAAAATATTTATTAAGACTACTCTTTCAGACTGGAACAAATGGGAAAATGAGCATCACAGCTAAAACTGTTGAGGATACTAAGGATACATTCCAGGATCTGAGTGTGATTCCACTTACATGTACTTCATGATGAAGGATCTCGTCCCTTTCAGGTTAATAAAAAATGGCACACTCATTTTCCTGCCATTGTCAAGGACAAACACTCTAAGCCAAAATCTCTTGAAAATCATTTCTAATATATCTCTTTCAGTCATGTGAAAAAATCCAGTAAATAATGAATCATTTTCATTATATATCAATTTTTCAATAATTTTATTGTCTCTTTATGTGATTATTGGTAGCTTATTTTCCTTTAATCTGTGTTTGAAATTGTTCACTCTTTTTTTTGGTGAATTTTTTGTTTCTCCATCATTTCTTATTTCAGTTGTTTTCTTAGCTACATAGGTCACTAGAGACTCATATAATTGTTTCTTACTCTCTGGTTGGATGTGTGAAATTGTAGATACAGAGCTTCTGATGTGAAAGCTTCTGGAAAATAAATATCTGCAATTGTTGAGAGTGCAACATTAAAATATGTTTTATGAGATCTGCATGGTAATAAAAAGGCACTTCAAGAAAGTATACGAGAAGAAAAACCCTGGTATGAAAACATCCCCAAATCATTTTTAATTTTGTGTAAGTATTTATGGAAACGTATTTGCTGTAGTGGGCTAGGACTTACATGAACAATATTTTGCCTTACTCTTCAGGGAACCAGAGAAATAATGCATAAGTAAATCCTTCCATAGCTATACTATTTCAATACTTCGAAGACAGGAATTGTTCAAAAGCTGATTATCACGACACAATCAAACATGTCAAAGCACACGTCAGTGAAGGCAGACTGAATGTTTAAAATACCACCAATAAAAAGGTAGCCACATTCTTGTATTTAACATCTCTGAAATATGGCCCTAAAAGTAGTACACGTGCTTTTGAAAGAACATTTTTACCAGGTTCTTGGTAAGAAAGACTGTAAATACTGCTCTAAACATAACCTTAATAAAGATTCCCATAGCCACAAAAATAAAGTTAGTATTGGGAGGTCACCAAAAGGAGAAGGATGACGGGACAGGTAGCTGACTGTCTGCTTACTGGCTCTGATCATTAAGATGCTCCTCTCCTATCTGTAGCAGTAACATTCAACAACAGAACCCTGGCTCTTCTGAATGTGGACCACGGCAAATTTCCCACGTGAGGCTGCAGATCTTTCTAGCTTTCCATGTTCAGAACAAGGGCATGAGTTTAGTGACTCTTTATTGCTGCTAAATGGAAAAGGCAAAAGCTTACTGAGACTGAAGAGGAGGAGGAGTAGTTTCCATTGGGAAAGCATGGGGAAAGATAAGTCTGACTGCAGGCAGCAGGGTTTGGGACAGGCTATAAAGCGAAGAGAACAAATCCAGCCTGTCAGGTAGTGAAGCTAGAGCACCTCAATCATAGAAAATAAAGTCGGGATTCCAGCAACTGAGGACTTTTTTTTTTTTTTTTCTCCATAAAGAGGTAATTTGTCAAAAATGTGTTCCTGCAGCCATACGTACCAGACAAGAGGGGAATTTCCGGCTGAACACCTCTCTCACAGCAGTGAAGCACCAAGTGACTGTGGCTACCTCCTCAGCTGCAGAAGGCCAGCAGTTCAACTCTAAGGCAGAGCAGAAAATCAAATTCCTTCAGGATCCCAAGAAAACTCATGAATCACTGGTCCATTGCCCATTCTGGGATGGATGAAGTGCTGTCTGGCTTGTCTGTTTGAGGAGGCTTGGATGTAAAACAGGAATGTTTCTAAATATCAAGACTTTTGTGGATGGGAAAACTGTGCTCAGCCCAACTGCTGCCAGAATGTGGGTGGAAGAAAGGAATCTGTTTAAATAAAAGCTGTGTTTCTGAGAAAGAGAACAAGGAGTTTGATCTCAGTGAGATATAAAAGCAAGAGACCAGTGGGAAAAAAAATAAAATATTGAGATCATCAAGGTGTTAGAGCAAAGGAAGAGAATGTCCTCTTGTAGCATTTTATTGAAAATGTGCTTAGGGAGGGTCAAAATAGAAGATGCATACTCATAAAGATATATTCTTTATATTAGAAGCTTTAAGTGTGAACTGCAGGTAGAACAATAACCAAAAGGGCCAAAGGAGGAATAACATCCTACTCCAGCAGAAAAATATACAAGATATCAGTCTGAAAGGGAAAAGCTAACAAGTCCTTGTTAACGAAATAAGGTGGATAAAATGAGGTATTAGTTTTTGGAAAGGGCTCCTAAGACAAAGTTAGGAACAGTATCTCGCTGTACTCTGGATTAAGTGATAATGTCTGTCTGCTGGACTGATCCACTCATAGAGTTGAGCTTTGCTATTTCCTTTTATTTGTACTGATGACATTGCTGATGCATCTTCCCCTTGGATGTATTTTCCAAAGTGACTTCTCCCCAGCTCCTGAAATACAGGCCTTTCTATTGCCAGCAATGAAGTCATAACTTATTGTCCTGGGAGCCTGGACAGCCCATTCTCATTGGCACAGCCACAAAGCTGTGCTACCTTCACCTTTCAGGCCACTATTGGTGACTTGTTTAACATGCCTATACCTTTTGGTGACTTGTTTAACCATGCCCATACCACAGGCACATCTGTCAGCTGTTTACTGCTGCTTTTGTGAGCTCTTCATGTGTCAGTCACTATTACAGAAGGCTGGCTCATCTCACACAGCACACACCCTGTCAGAAAGGCACCTTTGCTTACACTAGCTGCAAAACTCATTTACACAGCCTGTTTTAGTCCATCACAGCAGCATTTTGTACTTTACATTAAGTAAGGGATATGCTATTCCGGTTTCTTTGAAGATGTTGTGGAAAATGGACTAGTTGTGCAATTCTGATCATGATCCCACCTTTTCCTTAGTCAGAGTAATCAAAGCAATTCCTCTAATCCCTTCACAGAGATGAGAGCAGCTTAGCTTTGTTCATGACAATGGGTTGCTGGTTTTCAACTGGAGCTTTATTCATAAAATGGCCTCTGTGGCAAGAGGACACTTTGGGGGTGCAGCCTTGAAAATTTGGCACCTCAGTGGATTTGATACCTCTGCACTGTCCTGCGACATGATTTCATTAACAGCTGAATGTTTGGTCGTAACTAAGAACCACAAAGACTCAGCAGGTGTCTCACAGACTTGAATTCTGTGTCTCATGCTTTGAGACAAAGATTCTTTGATTAAGGATTTGGGTTTTCTTATAGGCTTCTCTAGGAAAAGATGGCTTCAAACCACAAACATCTTGCTTTTAGCAATGTTATAGGGGAGATATTATACTTTCATAATATCCTCTTGACTTCTGTGATAAAGAATAGTTAGACTGCTAACATGAATGGTGATTTTTAAATTAATGCTCAGCTGATAGCTCTGAAAATATCCACCAATATATTAAAAATCAGTTACTCCTTTGAACCATCAAATATGATGCACACAGTACTGGACAGAGGAAAAGGATCACTTTGTGGTTTCTAGACTACTTAAACTAGTTTTACAACTACCTTGATTTGTATTTGAAAGTTGAACAGTACAGCAGAATTGCTTTTCTCCCCTTGTATTCTCTTAATCATGGTCTAGGACACATTCCAGTATTGGTAACAACTTAAAGCCACAAAAGTTGGCCTTTGCAAGAGAGCAAAGGATAAAGAGCCCTGCAGCAAATTGTTCTTAACTTTCAGCTAAGCATGCAGAATAGTGAAGATGGCTTCACTCCAAAATTATCACAACACAGACCACACAGATGGGGAGATAAAAGTTTCCTCGGTAAGCCCCTAACAATGCACACCATTCTGCTCCAGAGCACCAGGATCCAGAGGTGAGCCACCTGCGTTCTTATGATGTCACTGAAATAAAGGCCAGGGGCCGATTGCTTGATGGGTGCTCTTTTATTATCATATATCAGGTGTCACCTGCAATTTCATGTCTCAGGCAGTACAAGAGAACTCATCTGTCATCTACTGGTGAATCTCAGTGAAATCTCTTTTCTTTTGAAACTGAGACTATTAGACTGGTGGAGCAGATCTAAGACAGCCCAGATGTTAAAAATTGATTCAGAAATCCTAAAGGAATTTTTTTTTAAAAAAGGGTTTTGTTGGAAATAAGCTGATTTTTAAATTTTAGTATTGCTGTATTTACTTCATAAACAGGAACTGTATTTTACTAAATATGATGCAACTAAGCAATAGATATGCCTGGGTGTATTCTGCTTATCACATAAATTGTCCCAAGGGTCTAAATAATTTGTAATCCTTTTAACATTAATAACTGCACATGCCAGTATAAAACTGGCAGGTGAAGATAAAGCTCACTTAACGTAGTATGCTTTGAAATTCCAGCTTTTCTTCTAGGTTGGAAGTGGTTGTCACCACTCAAATCCCAGTACAGCTCTGTGGGATACAGCTCTCCTGTACATATTTTCTCATGGATGCAGCTGGCTTTTAGCTGCTGTGTCAGGCCTATCCTATGAGCCACTGCTTCTCTTATTATCTCTTTATAACATGCCCAGGAAATCAGAAGGAAAACATGCCTCATCTGCACAATGCCATGCCCTGAAAATGTGGGAAAAGTTATGATCAGCCTTCTCCCAATTCAGAACATTTCTAAGAATTGAAGTGTCTGTCCTAGGTTTATCAGGGGCCATTTCTACCACATTTTTTTCCTACTGTGTATCACGCAGGAGTAATATTAAGACAGTAGTACTTGATAAGTACTAAATGCATCAGGGCATTTCCTGTTACTGTTATGACATCTATTATAAGCCATAACAACCAAAAATTTCTGGGAAACTTTATGATATTATCCAAGATCCTGACCTGCTTGTACTAACAAAAGGTGGGAAACTGATGTTGGATTCTGTGGCTGAAAGAAGACTATTTAACTTTGTAATTTCAAAGGACACTTTACACTAATCTTGGATCCTCTGGAAACATTCTGTTCCTTAATTTCAGTTATAAAATTACTTTCTGATAAAGCTGAATTTAACTTTTGTCCTGCCTATATATGCACAGAGTAATAGAATAAAGGAGTAATGCAAGAAATTGTAATAAATCAGGGTTCAAAACTCACAGCCACATCCCTGGCTAAGTTTAGTCTCATTTTAAGAGGTGAAAAGGGAAAGCTGAAGATGAGCTGATTAGTGTACCATCCTGGTTCTGCAGCCGGAAGAAAAATCAAGCTGGAACTTTCAACACAACACATGCACATACAAAACCTCCTAAAAACCAACCAACCAATGAAAACTAAACAAAGCAACCCAATGCATCATCCTAATCCATACAGCAAATGTATGCATAGACTATAGAGCTATGCAGCTATTAATCCTAGTTCCTTCAAGGGAAGTGATACTTGCAACCTGAAATTTTTTATTCAACCAAAAGAGTCAGGAGTCCCTCCTAATATCCTGGCAGTTCGCTTGTCTACTTTGTCGTTCAGACCCTTCAACAACAGCTAGGGAAAAAGTCTGGGTTGCTTGGCTCTGCTTCACAACAGCTCTGTCCACACAGTCAAACCTATCTCTTAGAAATTAGAGCAAACCAATCAGATTAATATTAGCAAGGTATTATGTAATAGTTCCGAATGTACTCAAGTTTTTAAAATTATCAGCATTATCATATTATTGATTAGTTATTGTATAGAGCCTGCCATTCGTATCAGAGGAAAAAAGGTATTAGGCATAATTCCTATTTAAATGTTAAGTTTTGAAGAAGTCCTGGTCGATTTCTATGTAGCAGTTGTCTTCGATACTAAAAAAGTTGATGGAAACCCATAGTAAAGAATTGTCACATAATATTATTAAGATATTCTTAATAAGACACTTCTATATTAAGATGCCATTAAGACAATGATTATTATTTGATATAATTTGAAAATTTTAATATGGAATTTGCAGAGACAGGTCATGCTCACTAACCTATAGGAAAGTTCTTTATTGGAGTCAGTGAACTGAGATAAAAGTGATCAAATTCTCTTAGCATACTTGGAACTCTACAAAGTTTTAAAAAAAAAAAAATCCAACAAAGGATTTTAAAATCTGGGTTCTCACAGATTCCAGGGCATGAAAAAGTAGCAGAAATGAATGGTAAATTTTTAGAGTGCAAAGGAGTTAACAGAGTAGTTCCTTACAGACCTGTGCAGAGACTGCTATTTAACATATTTATCAAGAAAATGGAAGAGGGTTTGGTATTGAATTCATGGTGT
Organism: Psittacula echo; assembly: GCF_963264785.1. Taxonomy (NCBI): domain Eukaryota; kingdom Metazoa; phylum Chordata; class Aves; order Psittaciformes; family Psittacidae; genus Psittacula; species Psittacula echo. The sequence goes on from NC_137737.1 coordinate 140,978,682, forward strand.
AAAATTATTCAGATCACTTAAAATGAAAACTGACTAAGGAGACTTGCAGAGGATGTCACAACACTGTGACTGGGAAACAAAATGGCAGATGAAATTCATACTAATGAACACAAGGTTATGCAATGAAAAAAACCCTCTCTGACTATATCTAGGAAGTGCTAGGCTATAAACTAGCCATTACCATCCAAGAAAAAGATCCTGGAGTTACACCAATTATATGAAAACACCATCTCTATGCTTAAAAATAATCAAAGAAAGAAAATAAATTAAAAAATGTTAGGAAAGGAATAAAGAGCAAGGCATAAAATATGCCATTGCATACACACACAGCACTCCTACATCTTAAACACTGACTGCACTTCTGGTAGTCTTATTTGAAAAATTATATAGTAGAACCAGAAAAAGTAGAGACAAGGGGGAAAAGTTCAACCCAGCTTTTGATTAAAAAAAAAAAAAAAAAAAAAAAGAAAACCAAAAACTAAATGGAAGACAATTCAATTTTTCAGCTTGGAAAAGGAATGATTGTAGGGAACCATAAATTAATGTCCATAAAATCATGAAAGGCATGTTGAAAGTGAAGGGGGAGCGTTTATTCACTATTCTTATAGCACAAGAGACTTTATCAATTTAAATTCATGCACATTTTTGCACAGAAGGAAGTTCTGCACACAGTTCACACAGTCAGCTGTGCAGTCTGGATGAGCCCAGGATGTTGTGGAAGCCCAATATATCGGTGTGTTAAAAAATCAATTAGGCACGTTTGTTGAAAAGAGCAATCTCCTAGAATTGCTAAGCATAAGGAAGGAAACCTTCCAGCTCAGGAAGTCCTTACACCTTACCTTGCTGGATGCAGGTTATAGCAAGGGAAGATTTGCCTTGCTTTCACAGCAGACTCCCTTCAGAAGTGGACTTCTTTTTTAAGAGTCCACTATCAGTGATGATAACCATACTGGGATTGTGCTACATGATTTTCTTCTGATAAAAATATTGGTCATGTTCTGAATTTCTAAGGTTTTACTGTTTCTGATAAAAATGAGTTGCTCATCAAAGTTAGAAAAAAGAAATCCAAATGTGATGAATATGTATTTGTCAAAAAATGGTGGATTTGCATGTGTGCAATTTCTTTGGCTTCACTGTTATGAATCCTGATTTCCCACAGTTCTGACTAATGCCACTCTTACACAACAGGCATTTGAACCAGCTTTTTTTCGTGGTTCTGCTTAGAAGTAGTGTGACACAGACAAGCTTGAGTTCATTGCTGAGCAGGGAAGTCGATGGGAGAAGTAATTTGGTCTCCCTTTCAGCTGTGAATCTAACTAAACCAATAGTGACTGAGTCTTCCTTCTTGGTAGTGCGCTTAGGGACAGGGGTAACAGTGCCCAATCCCTCTGTCTAACAGCATCGGGTCCTACTGATGGGAAAGCAGTCCAGGTTTAACCTCTTTACAGCAGATGAGCAAAACAGAAACATCCACTAATGTGCTCATTTGGGGGAGTTTGTTTATGTCTTCACACTGCAGTGAAAGATATTGTTTTTAGGAGTTTTCAAGTTGTTTAGGTTTGATTAACTTTAGGGTATCTATGCTAGCATTTGTTTTTAGGGGATGTATCTTTATCAAGGACAAAATTAAAAAGCTGGCTTGGAAAGCCAGTGTTCCTCCCTCTCATTTCCAGCCTACTGTTACCCTCAGCAGGTCACTTCACTTTCCTGTGCTTCCAGCACACACCTTGACTGCCTTTGGGGATGCTTTCAAAATGCTGTCTCTGTCAGAGCAGATCCTTTGTTTGCATTTTTATTCACCTGTAATCTTAGAATTAGGCAATCTGGAAAAGGAGCTGTTGATAATGTCTTTCTGAGCTTATAAAAAAATACTGGTAATATGTCTCTATATCAAAGCAGATAGGTGTTGCCTACCCTAAAGAAGTCCTTCTGTTTCCTAATGAAAAGGTAAAATTACTTGGCATGATATTTTTTTTCTCACTGAGTCTGATAGCAAGAGAAACTTTAAAACTTTGTTGATCAGAAATGCAAATTCTTATCCGTCCTTGCTTTTTAATTAACTTTGTAATTTTCAAATACAAAGATAGTGTTGCTGATGACTGGTAAGCTTGGGCTGAAAGATGTACTGATCTAGTGCTGTTCTTTGGAAATCTGCAGAGAAATGAATCTCAGGGAACAAATGAAATGATAATGGGATTTCAGTTCATCAGGGTTCAATTCCACAAAATAAATGTTCAGTTTCACAGATTGTTTCTTAAAGGTCTTCTGTAACACACAGAATTATTCAAGACTCAAATGACAGTTAAAATTATTATCGTTTTTTAATATCACCATTGTCTCATTACCAGAAAGGCTCCATCAGGATCAGAACCTCATTGTGCTCATCACCAGGAGCAAGACGGAGGGATATTCACCCTTTGTAACTCCACACAGCTGCTTTTAGATCTCTAATTCACCTTCTGAGGTTTCCTGACTTTTCCTATATTTATTGACTATATAGGAAAGCTGGAGTCCCAAATACATATGCCTGTACTTCAGTTAAATAGCTACAGCAACCTGAAGTAGACTATGTATATACTTGAATCCATATGCTCCAGAGCAAAGATGTACAAAGATCTGTTCCTGGCTGAAGGAGCATGAGAGCTGATCAAAGAAAACAAACAAAAAACCCAAACATATAAACCCGCCAAACAAACAAACCACAAAACAAAGCCACAAAGACCCAAATAAAACAACCAAAAAACCCACACACACTAATGTAAATTATTTACTCAGTCTGGGGTGTCTGGTCAGAGAAAGTAAGATGCACTATAAGATCCACAAATCCATCAACTGGTACTGGCAGTGCCTAATTTTAGAGCTGGAGACTGGGGCACCATGCCCTGAAATACAAGAACATAAAAGTTTCTAAAAGTCCACAATGTAGCACTTCTATTTATTGCATGTATTAACACTTCAAATATAACTAAAATCCACATTCTTATCTCATCTACTCCATTTCAATCTTCCGTTAAACAGCCGATTTCTTTTTGGTGTCCAACCATTCAGACAGTGAAGATGTGATTAGATAGAAGATAGAGTTGGAAGCCCTCATTTGGTGAATCTGGAGAATTATCACATTGAATTACACATAGAATCACTTTGGAGAAGTGATCACAGGGGAGTCAAGAACGATGGTGGCTGCATCACACAGGAGGTGCCTGGTGACTGGAAGTGGAAGTGGAGGTACCAGGAGATCCTGCAAGTGATGGTGAGGACTGTGCCACCATCACCAGCAGAAGAGAAAGCCAAAGGCTGAACTAGCTGATGTGTGCAGCAAAGGCTAATCTTCAAGCGAAGAACAACTGTGAGCTTGATCTTCATGTGGTTAAGCAAAGGGATCTAGTAAAGGAATTCAGAATAATGACTCAAGCAAATGGGTTTAGCAGCAAACTTGGGAACTGGCTGATTGGGAGTAGTGCACAAGGGAGATTGCAAGGTAGAGATGACAGAAGACTTACACAGATGAATACTTACAACAGGTTTGACTTGATTTCAGAGAATAAATTATGTAAGACTAATCAAAATAATGCTATTTTTTCATCATGAAAAAGTAGTAGATGTTTACAGTCAAATTCTCATGAAACACAATATGTAGTTTCTAGTGTGTTTACACAACCTGTAAGCTGCCAAAGGACTGATAATGTCTGGCTGCAGAATATGTTCCATAAAAATTGCAGTACTTTGGATAATATCAGTCCTCCTCTTCCTAGCCTATACCAAAATGGCAGCAAATAAGAAGCAATCCCCAATATATGTGATGGCTTGGAAGTGTCCCTGGGATAGAGCAAGTGCAGTTGCACACCTGTGCAGTATATGACTGATCCTCTTCTGCAGGTGGCAAAAGTTTAGATTGCTGCAGAGCAAAGATCCTCTGTATACCAGGTTAGCTTATGGAGGCATGCCAGTATTGATGAGCAAAATATCAGAATAGAAAGGAACCATAAAAATTAGTGGATTAAGCTAACTCATTTAATATTTTTAACTTAATTTTTCTTTGTACAGAAATGTTGATTTTCTATTTTCTCTTGCAGCCCTATGCACCAGCCATTTATTTTAGGAAAACATTAAAAGCAAGGAAAGGAATAAGCAGAGAATATTTTTGCCTGAGTAAATTCCTGCCTGGCAGAAGACTGCGTCATGGGATATTGTGTGTATACTTATATACCTAGGCCATCAATCAATAATACAGAGGGTCAAAGAATCATAATTAAATTTAACCATGTTGTAGACTTGATCTGTTTTAATCCATACAAATAAAAGATGTGAATGTCTATGGCTCCGCATTCCCCTCTCAGTAACACATGGCATCCACAAAGTCTGACATTCCAAAAAGACTGTGCTGCTTCTGATCCTTGCACACACAATAAAAAAAAAAGGGCGAGAAAGAGAAGGCTCCTGTTTTAATGCTGACAATATATTAAATGAAGAAATTAAAGAATTCTGGGAGGGTATATATAATGATAAGAAAGTAAACTAGTAGTGGTTACATTTTCTATGGTAGACATAATTGATATGTTTGTTGTCTGTGATTCACACATTATTTTAAGTTTCTGAGGGGAATTTTTATTGCAAAATATTCTGCATTTTAAATACTATTTAATTATGGTTTGTTTCCTTAGGGATTATATCACCATGTGATTTTAATTTGGTATGTACCCTAAGGGGCAGCATATTTTCAATTATGAAATATTTCCTCCAGAAACAATAATGGTTCAATGATTTATTGCAGGATCCTATTATAAGGTGCCTCATACAAGTGAAATCTGAAATGCAATTGGCTTAACAATATAGTATAGGCAGGACTAAAATGCATGTGAACTGAGCGTATGGGCCCTTTTCACAAAAATCATATTTATATACTTTCATCCTTTGCATAATACTTCAATTATTATATCTTGAAAAAAGAACTTGGAAAGCTGAGAGCTATGAAACATTTACATTATTATCTCTTCAAAAAGTTCATTTTTGGACAAGTATCATTTGGATAGGGATTAACTTAATCAGAGATTTTGAATCTTCTTTACTTTAATTTTTAATCTCTTTTTAAAAATATGTCTGAATCTTAAAAAGGCCTAAACCTGTAGTCACAAAGCACTGCTTCAAAAAAGGGGGAAAAAAAGAAAAAAGAAAAAAGAAAGTTTTTAAAGCAGCCACCAGCTGTAAGAGAGATAGTGCAAGCAGCAGATTTGTGACAGAGTGGAGCATGAAACCCATCAGCTGATGAGTGAAAATCCCTGGTTTCTAATTAATCGAGGTACACAGGCCAAGGGATGAAGAGGATCAGGGAAATGAAATCAGGAAAAAGATACCATCAGTCATTTCTGCGGCCCATTGTCATACTTCAGAATCTGCTGTAATGAATCACTCAGGCATTCCACAGATACATTCAAATGGTGAAGAAAATTCATTGTCCGGTGAAGAGTGTTTGATAAAAATCTTTCTTTTCCCCCCTCTTTGTCAGAAACCTATGATCAGAAAAGGAAATCCAGACAGCACAACAGGTGTGCTTTTGCAAGCCTGGTGAAATCTGCAAATGAGCGGAGGCACTAAAGAATTTTTCTGTACTAAAATTTCACCAAAATGAAAAAAGTATCTTGTAAGAGCAGGCAGTGGCGAAATGTACTGAAAACAGCTGAAGATTAAGGGGATAGAAGGTATAAACACTCTTCTGGCTGAGAAGCTCCTGCCCTGTTAAATCTTCTTATATGGAAAGGTTGAACAAATATTTTTCTTGAATATTTTTGCTGAGTTTAGCATTTCCAGATATTTTTTGAAAGAGCTACTAATACACGAGCTAGCCCTAATTTAAGACTGCACTAAACTGCCACTCTAAAACTTGCGGGAAGGGGGCGGGGAGTACCTTTTGTATTTAAAAGGGGGCAGTCTTCCTTTAAAGTCTTCTGCCTTTGAAGGAAACAATTGCTTGGTTTCCTTCAAAGACAGAACCAGTATGTTTAAAGGCAAATGGGTTTTTTCCCTCTCTTACATGCCTGTGCAAGCACACACTCATGCATATACTCTGAACAAGGTGATGCGTACATTTTGGATATCTGTTCATTTCTCTTCTGTCAGACTTTTGCAAAAATTTTAGAATTTATGAAAAGATTAAACTGAAATTCTTCACAAATTTAAATCCTCTTTATTTAAAATTACGGATAACATATCTTTCTTTTTTTCTCATTTTTGTTTTGCCTATGGCTCAACTTTTTGAACCTGAGCAGTTTTTATACCAGTGTGTTCCTTAAAGTAGTGTGTCCCACCATGTGACACCAGAATATAATTGTTTTTGAATAATCAGGTGCTATACTAAGACATATAAGGATGGCTGATTCATTTTAGATTTAATTACCATAATATAGGGTTTTGCTGTCTATAGTATCAATCACTGAGACACTTTATAGTTGATAATATTAAAATGGCAATAATGAGAATTCTGCTTCATGATGAAAATAATTTTAATCATGGGTAGATTACAAATCCATTTACTGTTACGGTTACTGAGAATTCTATTATCTGCTTCCTATTGTGAAAGATGTTGAAACTTGTTTTCAGGAAATGTAAAAGATTATAGAAGTATGCTCTCTATGCTAAGTTTCTATCACAGCAGAGCAACAAAAACCTGCTTAATACCAGGGCCCGCTAAAGATGAAACTCGCCAATGAACTTGTAGCTGCATCTCTGTGTGAACATATGCCCAGCTACACAGATCTATTTATAGGCTCAAGGGTGATGTTGGTAGCTGGTTTAGATTCTGACCACAATTTCTTTTATTCAAAAACAGTACTTAGCCAGGTGACCAGCTGCTGCCTCTGCAATGAAGGTATTACTGATGATTACCTCCAATCTAAAGTATAAACTATACACAGGTAATCTAGAGAGTACTTAGTTCTGGTGGCTGTACCTCTGAAGTTTTCCTGTGGCTAGGTTGCTCCAAGCCCCATCCAACCTGGCTTTGAACACTCCCAGGGATGGGGCATCCACAACTTCTCTGGGAAACCTGTTCCAGTGCCTCACCACGTTCAAAGTAAAAAATATCTTCCTTGTATCTAATCTACATCTACCTTCTTTTAGTTTAAAGCCATTGCCCCTTGTCCTATCACTATGTGCCCCTGTAAAAAGTCTCTCTCCAGATTTCTTGTGGTACCTTGGTTTGTACCCCTTTTGGTACTGTAAGGCTAGCACAAGGCTGGAGCTTTCCCTTCTCCAGGCTGAACAAGCCCAACTGTCTCAGCCCGTCTACATAGGAAAGGTGCTCCAGCCTTCTGAGCATTTTCATGGCTCTCTTCCGGACTCACTCTTAACAGCTTCACATCTTTCTAATGCTGAGGGCTCCAAAGCTGAACACAGAACTCCAGATGGGGTCTCACAAGAGCACAGTAGAGAGGAAGAATCACCTCCCTCAACCTGCTGGCCACTCAGCAGCCCAGGATACAGTTGGCTTTCTGGGCTGCAAGTGTACATTGACAGGTCATGTTGAGCTTCTCATCAACCAGCACCCCCAAATCCTTCTCCTTAGGGCTGCTCTCAATCAATTCTCCATCTAGTCTGTATCTGTGCTTGGGATTGCCCTGAGACACGTTCAGGAACTTGCACTTGGCCTTGTTGAACCTCATGAGATTTGCATGGGCCCTCCTCTCAAACTTGTCATGGTCCCTCTGGGTGGCATCCCTTCCCTCCAGCATATCAACCACACCACACAGCTTGGTGTCATTGGCAAACTTGCTAAGGATGCACTCCATTCTGCCAACAAATATGTTAAACAGCACCAGTCCCAGTACTGACCCTTGAGGAATGTCACTCGTCACTGATTTCCTCTTGAACATTGAGCCATCGACCACAACTCTTTGAGTGTGACCATCTAGCCAACTTCTTATCCATCACGTGGTCCATCCATCACATCCATGTCTCTCCAGTTTAGAGAAGAGGATGTTGTGTGGGAGGGTGTCAGATGTACAAGTCCACATAGATGACATCAGTCATTCTTCCCTTGCCTACCAATGCTGTAACCCCATCATAGAAGGACATGAAATTTGTCAGGCATGATTTGCCTCTAGTGAAGCCATATTGGCTGTCACCAATGACCTCCTAATTTCCCATGTGCCTTAGCATTGTTTCTAGGAGGATCTGCTCCATGATTGTGCCAGGCACAGAAGTGAGTCTGATTGCCCTGTAGTTCCCCAGGTCTCCCTTTTTTTTTACCTTTTTAAAAAATGGGAGTTATATTCCTCCTTTTCTGGTCAGTGGGAACTTCATCAGACTGCCACAAATTCTGAAATATGATAGATGGTGGCTTAGTTATTTCATCTGACAGTTCCCGCAGGACCCACAGGTGCATGTCACCAGGCCCCATGGACTTGGGCACCTTCAGGTTCTTAGATGTTCTCGATCTTTCCTGATCTTCTGATTTTCTGATGTTCCCGATCTTCTCCTACAGTGGGCAGCTCTTCATTCTCTCAGTCCCTGCCTTTTCATTCTGAGAAGTGGTGTGGCTGGAGCACTTGTCAGTGAAGACTGAGGCAAACATAGGAATAGGAATTCCAGAGTCCATCTTCTCACAAAGTACTGTTGTAGCTTGAATGGTTGAAGATCTCAGACCAGCTCTTGTTCATAAAATATCTGGTGGGAACACTGAACTCTAAATGATCCTTGCTGGCATCTTCACTGGGAGAAGTGGCCGGGAGTCAGAAGTCACACCGGGGAATTTCTCAGGCTGGAAATAATTTTTACGGAAGCACGTTTTCCACTGCTGAACCCCTGCAGTCCAGGAAGAGCTGTGGTAGGTGTCCAAGACTTGGTCTGCTCCAATTTCATTTAAAACAAACAAAGAAACCTCAGTGAGGTCATTTTAATACAGGATTTTAGACAGGGTCTTGTTCTGCTGAAACAAATAGCATAAGCTTCACCCTGTTGAACCTTTTCCTTAAACCATGTGTGTCTGTGTGTGCATGTACACATTAACACTGCTTTGATTATATAATGTAATGAGCTCAGTGGATTTATCCTGGATTTATACTATGGAGCCTCAGAGCAGAGTTTGGAACAGTATCTTGTCTTTAAGATGCCAGTTTTGTAAATGCTTTTCTTTTCTTAAGGTTACTGATGAAAATTTATTACTGATTTATCATGCGTAACTCTGCAATGAAATCAGATTTTTCTTTTCCAGCTTCATCACTGTTTCCAAATGGGGATTAATTTTTTTTTTTAAACTTAGTAGAGAATCAGTTATCGTCAAAGTACCCAGGAGCTGATTTACTGGTGTGCAAACTGCGCCCCACACTGGTCCCCCGCTTTGGAGGAACTCAATGAATAAATTAAATTTCCAGAGACAGCCAGCTTTATAATCCTGGCCTACTGCTTTCCCTTCCTACTTGCATAATTTTTGTTGTTCTGGGCTTCATTCTCCCTATTGGGTCCCCCCTTGCTGGCCAGTGAGTCCAGGGGGCGGGACACCAGGGCTCAGGAGGTCTGGGAGCGTGGCATACTCAGAGTGATGGGAAAAATAATAGATGAATGCAAAAGCAGCAAACATGTTTGTAAAAACATCAGCCTATGGAGCAAAATTGTAAAATACACTGTCTGCATCTTAATTTGCATGAGATATACCATTAGTAAAATGAACAATAGCAAATGTAGAATCAATTTTTTTTGTTTTTTACAAGAAACAGATGACTTTTTTTTTTTATTACATAGTTCTCCTCAAATATATTGCTGGTGAACCTTGTTAAACAACCATAATTTCGTCTAAGCAATAAATCTGTTGCTTTTCTTTATTTTTTACCTTGGGTTTAAAAAAAGCATGAGATGAAAAAGAAAAAACCCCACAACTTTACAGGTACCATGATCTTCCTTGAGTAGAAGTGAAATAGGAACAGCAGAAAATAAAAAAAAAATCCTTCTAATCAGTCTATTTTGTAACTCAGAAAGACTGTTTGGAAAGGTTTTCATCAAAGTGATTTTCTACAGATAGCTCATAGGTGATCAGGATAAAATCCCACAGCTTCAGCACTTCAAATATTTATCATATACATGTTTGCTTGAATCTTGATAAGGGCAAGGTTTGGGACTTATGGACACTGAGATAGGATGTCACCTGAGACATTCATCTGATTCCGAATGCAGACAGAAAGGAAGTGCCTAGGAGAGGCCACAAGAGAGAGGGAGGGAGAGTAAGGGATAGTAGGAATGGACAGCCCTTGTTCCCAGCTCTAATATCACAGTGCAATTATTTTGTGGACATCCACTCCTTGCCTGCACAGGAGATAGGGCTATAAGTGTATGTTATTTTTTAATTACAAGGGGGTAGAAAAAATCCTGATGATGGGCTGGAAGGTGCCATTGCATTGTTATTTTTTTCTCTCCCTTCGTTTGCTGATTATGTGAGCTGGGCTCCTTTGCTAGCCGATGATAAGCAGAATTTCCATGTTCTCTGCATAATTAATCCATCTCTGCCTCTCTTCATGCCAACTCGCCCGTTATCGCCGGCACATGCCTGAATTGCAAAAGAATCCGCTCTTCAATTGGAACTTATTGATATTCTAAGAAAAAAAAGAGAGAGGGAAAAAAACTGAAAATCCTTAAGTTTAAGCCGCAGATTTTTAAATGGATTAATTTCGCTGCAATCGCAGCCATCTAAGGCGGGAAGGCAGGCAGAGCAAATTGAAAGCATCTCCATGTTTGCAGAATTGGGTCCAGAATGCTGAAATGTACTGGCACAGTTCTCTTTTAAAGTCAGAAAATTACCATTCATTTACATCACATGAAATACTTTTTTATGCTAGAAATATTCAAGAGACGTTCCTTAAATGCCTGCTAATGCTAGATAACATTTCTAACTTTCAACATTTTGCTAGACTTTGATATGACATGATAGGAATGCCTGCCAGTGAGGAATATTATATGTACCAGTAATCTCTTTTTATCACATATTTAGATTATATCATCCTCTTCTTAAACTGTCCTGAAGTAGTCTTTAAACAATGTACTGTGTCATAGGCTCCTATTTAGTATAGTTACATGAGTGAAACTTCACAGGGCATATTTAGACTTTGTCCAGCACGAAGGGCTTTTTAAAATGCCAATACACTATCCCCAAAAACCAGTTTATCATTTTCTATCTTTTCCAAAGTTAACTTGCATTTCTTAGCATCCTTTCTACATTTAGATATTTTGTGTTCATCTCATTTACAGCATGTAACGTGCTTTATTTCAATGCAGCTCTTTTGGATTGTACTTACATTTTTGAAAGGGCTCAGCTGTACTCCATAGCAGCCTGGCATTGCACGTGAAATAACAAGAGCTAGTAAGAACCTAGGACTTTGCCTCTTCTCCTTCTTTTTTTTTTTTTTTTTTTTTTTTTCTCAAATGTTATCAAAATCCAAATATTCTTCTTTTGTTTCTCTAGCACAAAATTCACATCCTTTATTTCCTTGACTATAAGCTGCGGCATTCAGCAATACTGAGAGATTCCTTTAATGCCTCAGCTAAGCCACAACGGATCTGACATTCCATGTCCATATGCTAGAAATCAGCAATTTATGCTGTTTTAGAAGGAAATGTTGACACTCTCAGTTAACAGACGGGGAAAAGTTGCTACACTGACTACAAATGGAGATTTAGCTGTTAGGAAACCTTTGTCATTATTAGACAGACCTCTTTCATTTTAAAAATACATGGAAAAGACAGAAAAAAAAATCAGAGGAACTGGCAGGCGCATGCCAGAGCAAAAAAGGAGAGACATACAACAAAACAATATTTGTGACAACATCTGCTTCAGATACAAAACAATGAGCTTAATGCACAGTTGGGCCATCTTACCATATAAAATTAGTACCTGTTATAAAATGCATGTCACTAGTAAATAAGTAAAATGTCAGTGTTCCAGTTTAGATTTTCAGGCAATAAATAACACCATACAAGAATGACTACTGATCACATTAGGATATGTTTTTATACAGCAGAAAGAGAACAAATAAGGTTTTCCAGTTGCTTCAGATTGATTGACAGTTTTAAGGCACAACTGAACTTGAGGATCTTTGTGGTATATTAAAATTTTAATATTACAGTTTGGGCAAAATCAGAATGTTAAACAATGATTTTTAGAAAAAAATATTTATGTTCACATTCAACTCTATTAGGTCCTAAGACAAATAGTTGAAATCACAATTAAAAGAATCAAAATTTTGAATTCACCTGTGAAATTGTGTATTTAGCAGATAAATAAAATCTCAGACAAATGTCTGTCTTATTTCTGTATATATCTGTAGCCTCAGTAAGTAACTAACAAGTTAATAACCAAATAGCTAAAGAAGTGCTTGAGATATACACTTCCAATTTTGTAACGTTTTTAGTGAAAATAACTGTTTCCAACCTACTGGGGGGGGGGAAGGGGGAATGTACACAGATGACGTGAACTGCATATTACCACAAAACTTTCTAATCTATTATACTGAAATCCTGACTCTTTGAAGTCAATTGCAAATTCCTTATTTCCTTTAGTAACACCTGCATTTCAATGCAATTTTGGTAGTAAATTAAAGTTTAATTAAGCTCGCACAACAATCAGTGTTGATCTTATCTAACAAAAGGTTCTTCTAAGAATTTATACTGCAGGCTTTCAGGAGTTACATCATTAAAACATACAAAAAAGCATTTAAAACATTAAACTTATTTTACCTATAAATTGCTATCAATTAAAAATATACACCTTTTATATTCTTTATATATTCATATTCTACCTTTTATATTGTCATCCTATTGCACATAATAGTACTGTACAATAATTATTTAAGCAACTACATATGGCTAGTTTTAATACTGATATTTTATATCTGTAGGTACATTGCATTGACTGTTGCATTACAGTAAACATATTCATGGTTGTTGTTTTTTTTTTACACATAGAAATCAAGATGTTTTTCTTTTCTTACTGGTTTAGGAACCAAAATTTGTGCACTAATACTTTGAAGGATTTTTGTCATGGCAGTGTAGGATGAACACTATTTTCATCTGAAAAGAATGCTAACATTCACAAAATGCAGGAAAAAGGGGATTTGCAGCACACAGGAATCTCCCAGGTATTCATATTTCAGCATTTTTTTTTAAATTATAGCTACAAATTTCTCAAGTTCCTTGTTATCAATCTATGTATTGGCATTCTAGAAGATCAACATGTAGGCAAAAATATTGAGATCGGTGATCAGCACAAACATTACCCTAGTTTAGAAGCCTAGATTCAGTGCAAAGCAAATGAGTGGAATTTATCCATGAGTGGCAGTGCCTGGCATTAGTCGATCCTCAATTGTATTTTATAACTGGAAAGCATGTAAATGAATTACCAATTTATTTGTAAATTTTGCTTAGAGGAAGTTCGTTGCTCCTTCCAAAAATAATCATTCATTTTAATTTATGGTTTCTGGTTTTGTGCAGTATACGAATTTTATTTAATGTGCTAGGGATCATTAGGCACTTATGCAATGACACCTATACCAAGGAAGCTGGAAAGCCTTCTAAATTCCTATATGCATGCCCTTTGCCTATTGGGCCATCTGTTATAAACTACATCCTAAGCTGTGGATTTGAACACACATCCTATGGAATACTGTAGATGTATATGAATTTGTCAGACTGCATTCAGAATACAAGAGTTTGATTGTTTGTCCAGATATGGATATATTATCTACAATGTAAATGCTGACTGATATTTAGAATGATTAGAAAGCCTTTATGTCTACCTGCTTTCCCCTCCTGAAGATATGAACAGTAAACCCAAAGTTCTCATTATGCTGGAAGCCTGGCAATGAGTGTGGCTATGTTATTATGTGTCCAGGGCGTTAACCTTAGCAAGGAGCCCTGGGAAACCAGCTGTCATCTGCAGCCCACAAAAAAAGACCCTTAGGTGCCAAGGAGACAAAGTGCTGTAGACAAACACAGAGATATTTAAGAATAAGTAGGTCTGATTTATCCATAAAAACCTTCACATAAGTTCCATTAAGTGAGCTTGGCATTTTGTTATTATAAAAATTTAAGTAAAGAATAACATCAAATCTTAATTAAGCCCAGACAACTAACCAAAAACTACCCTTCCATAAGTGAGTAGATGCAAGGAAAGCCTGTCTTTGGAAAGGAGCTTTGATGGGTGTCCTCAAATGATCTTTGGCCTAAGAGCTGATCAGCCAGATTACATGCACATATAACCTACTGCTATGATATGTAGCAGTAAGAGATTTCTAGGGAGCTACAAGGGAACAAACAGATTCAGTGTCGAGAAACAAGAAGAAGTCCAGCTGGGTAGATGTCACACTTCATTTTAATATGAATATATTTGCATTTTAATTTTATATCCTAAACAAAAATGTGCCCTAAATGCCAACTCTAACCTCCACGATGAACTATCAGCAGCAATAGTAAAGAAATAACTTGCTAGATGTTATCACATCACTGGTAATTCTTGTGTCTAAGATAACTGTTTAGGTCTAAGAAAATATGAAAGTTTCCTATGTGCAGAATATCTGACATATTCAGATGTTGCAATATGGTCAACAAGGTATCCATGACATTCACAGTGACAGATCCTTTCTTCCATTCCTTTCCATACCTCATTTGTTTTCCTCTGGACCTGGGGAGAGAACTAAAGCATGTGTAATGCTTAGTTCTATGAAAACAGAGTGAATGGACTGTAGATAACTTTCTATGAATGTCAAAATCCCTCTTAAAGAGCAGGACACAATAGGTAAAATGCTGAATTTACTTGCAGGCACAACCCATTTTTTGCCACAAATCATGGCACAGAGCTACAAAGGTTTTCTCTGAATTTTTTTTAAAAAAAATATAAGCCACAGTTTTCGAGGACAGAAGTTAGTGTAGGCACAATATGTGTATTTTTGCCATTGTGCCAGAAAAACCAGAAAAAGTAGAGGAAAACGTAACTTTTCCGAGCATAATATATTCACAAAGGAAATTTGCATGAAAAGCCCATAAATACACTCAACCTTTGGCTACTGTTGCTGAGAGAGAAAAAAATATATCATTCCTGGAACCAGAAATGCCATCATGTGCTTTATGTACTCACCTTTATAGTTTGTTATTTGTTGAGAGCTGAGGAGAATCAGAATCAGATTGAGCCATTCTCTCTGGCCCTGGGGCATTTTGGCTCAGATCAGGATCGGAGTAAACCCAGTACAGAAAGTGCTTTGTAACACTCATTGGTCAGTGATGTACAAATGAAGTGGTACAAAATCCTTGCTGCATTCAGATAGGCTTTGCAGAACAGTACTTGATGATAGGACTTGAAGACAGAAGATGGCCTTTGCCAAAAAAAAGGGCAGCAACCAGTCCGAAACTGAAAGGGAAAATGGATGTAAACACTAAAATGCAAATCCAGAAATACTGGATGAGGGTTTCCATCTTACTGGAAAAAAACATGGTCCTTCTTGGAGTAACTGGTTTTTGAGCTCAAGTGAAACAGAAGAATCGGCCATTGAATATTTCCCTGTTGGTGCCACATCTGTGCAACTTTGCTGCTGCTTGTTTACAGATACGCCTCAACAATGAAGCACAAATCACTAGAGGAAAAACTTTCTGCTGCAGATCTGTTCCAAGGCAGATTGCAGCCTGGGAATAGAAAAGGCAAAGCCGTAGTGTTGCCAACATTTGACAACTCACAGTAAGTCTCTTTGCCTCACTGAGACAGAGCAAGGGAAGCCCAACTGTCTGAATCTGTGGCATCTAATGATCAGGAACAAAATTACTTCAAACTGTTAACAAAGACAAATACATTTTTTCCAAAGCTAGATGTCCTATGGGCCATTGCAGCTCATAACAAAAATAAAGCTAAAACCTACACAGAACTGAACATATTTTTTATTTTTCCGTTTGAAACCTGGGATTGCTTCCTCCAGGCATTTGGAAGGACAATGCTAGCAAGACCCTGTTTGCCAGTAAAACTTGGTTTTGGAAACCATCATCAGTCAGCATGAAAATGGATCCAATGCGATAGAAATGAGCTCATTACTATTATTTTTTTGCTGGCACTCATACATATTGTGCTTTTAGAATTTTGAAAAGCAGGACATGAATTGCAAAGAAAAAATGAGTTAACAATATTAAACAGTCAGTTGCTAATTACTGAGCAATCCAAATGTGCGTCTGGAATGACATATTCAGACATCCAGCTGGACCTCTGGCCATATGCTATCCTAGATCCTCATGCATAACTCCTGCTACTGTCAAACACTGAAGTACTGGGTAAAAAGTTTGTCGTACAGATTAAAATACGATCAGAGCTGTATATATATATATATGTTTTGTATATTTGAAAAGAATAATGAATATCTGCAATCTATCAGTAAAAGTGAAGGATGAGAGCTGCAGACAGCAAGATAGAAAATCACCCTGAATCATATTTGTTTCACTCTCATTGCTTTGTTTGGAGCAGAAATGTCCAACAACTCCAGTGCTTTTCTTTCTCCATAAGGAGGTTACTTATACAGATTTAGAATGTTACTTCAGCCTAGTACCACATTTCAGCAGCCATAGATCACATTTGTAATTGTTCAATGTTATAAATGAAGTTTATTACCTACCTATTGATTCCAAGGTATGATACTTGGCAGAATGAAACATAAAGAAAATTCTAATAACAATGTAATAAGTCTTAATGGTGCAATTCCAAGGATAATAATATTGCTAAAAATATTATTCCCTTAAGTATGAAAAGTCATTTACCTTTAGCTCTAGGTTTCTGCTTGGTCCTAGATAAAGTATTAACTTTTAATTTATTTGAATTGTTATTCCTTATCAGGTATTTCCCAGATAAAGACCATCTATGTTAAAAAGTGTACATTTGTTTAACTAAACCAGATATTCTATAGCATCTTCTTGTAACAACGAAGTTTTCATTAAGTATTTTCTTATAGTACTACTATTTCCTACATTTATGTTGTATTATCTTGTGTAAAAAAAAAAATAACCCATCATAAATAAATTGTTAAATATTTCAGATAATTCTTTAAAAAATATAGATGTCTAATTTGTATTTGGACATGCATATTTGCTTACTTGTGTTGTAATTAACAAATTATTTCAGTCTGGATCAGTGTTTTAGTGTTGACCAAATAAATCTGAGGTTGTAAATTAGCCAACGATCTCAGTCTTACAATAGTTTTCAATACAGCAGGGTAATCTGCAAGTTTAGAACAATTGCCAGGAACTGAGCCTTGCCACACAGTCCTTTTAGATGTATAGCTGTAACCCTGACTTGCTCAAAAAATGTGTGAAAACAGATTTTTTGAGTTTTGTGTGAGAAAAGACACCCAGAAATACCCTCCAACTTGTATCAAGTTGTTTTCACAATGTTTTAGATTACCTTCAGTCCTTACTCATAGAAACAACATGCAAGCATGATCATGTAACTAGATTTAAGTAAGAGATATAGAAACAATTAATAATTTAAGGAATTAGAATCATAGAATCACAAAATAGTTTAGGTTGGAAAAGACCTTTAAGATCATTGAGTCCAATCATTAATCTAGCCCTGTTAGGTCCACCACTAAACCATGTCCCTAAGCACCACATCTACATGTCTTTTAAAAACCTTCAGGGATGGTGACTCAGCCACTTCCCTGGGCAGCCTGTTCCAATGCTTGACAACCCTTTTGGTGGAGAAATATTTCCTAATATCCAGTCTAAACCTCCCATTCTTGCAATTAGGGGCTCGAAAGTGAACACAATATCCAAAGTGCAGCCTCAGCAGTGCCGGGTACAGACAGACAATTACTTCCCTAGCCCTGCTGGCCACACTGTTTCTGATACAACCCAGGATGCTCTTGGCCTAGTCAAAGGAGAAGGTCATAAAGGAGAAAATATTGTAGTAGAAAGATTTTTTTACACACTTTAAATTCCTTCACTGTTACTGGAAAATAAATAGTCTTTTGTATAAAATACATTAAGGACTAGATACCATGTGATTCGAGGACCTGATTTAAGAACAAATCCTCTATGATTTGGACTAATAGTCTTTATGCAGCTAGTCAACACTGTATTTATGAAATATGAAGTTGAAAGAAATATTATTATACTAGCTTAAAGCTGGATACTTACACATTTGCTTCCCCTATTCATTAAACATTTTCATGCAGCAAACAATAAAGAAAAATCCAGTGGAAACCTGAAACCTAAGCAACTCATTTTCCACTTTAGGAGAAGAGTCTCAGTGATGAGTATGAGCTTTATTATTGCCTTATTTGCAGGAATTATTAGCTCTTTCTTAAATTGTTCTGTTGCAAATCTGAAACATACAATATTTTACATTACAGTAATATTTAATAGAGAACTGAGAATTGTGAGATAGTTTACAAGTGGAGCTACTATTACATTTCTTGTAACATCTTTCCATTAAAAAGTTAACAGGCTGGATTAATTGCTTCATGACAAATGTTTCTTTTTAAAACCTGCTGTTTGCTATGCAGCAAAACATAAACACTATATACTGTACCAGTATTACTCTGTTTTGAAATACTGCTTTTCTCCCAAAAAAGTTTATGGTGTAGATACACAGTCTGAATTACAATGTACTAATGTATGTGAAGTAGCCTAACAAAACTGGGACTTTAAAGAAGCCACACAAATATACATGCTGTTTTTGTGGGAACAAAAAATACCAGAGAGATTATTGAAACTCAACAATGTCATAATAAATGTGTAGACTGTAAAATGTAACATATGATAGATATTATTAATTTGAAAGGCAAAATAATTCCACATTTTAAAACCTAAAAGGCATTTATTTACAAATGATATTATAATTACATCATTTTGTCCTCCTTCTTAGGGGGCACACCAACAGAGAAATCTTGAGAGAAATCTACAAAATGCCTGATGAAAATGTAAATAATACCCAGCATTACTCAATTTAAAGTGATTATAAAAGTTGCAATAGCTAAAAGGTATTGATTTTTAAAATAAATGTGTATTTTAAAGGTGACAACATGTAGTATAGCATAAGTGTACATTCAAATTATCTTTTATTAATATATATATCATAAATGATTAAGTGCAATTATTAATTATGGCATTCATCTGTTTTATAGCCATCTTCACATATCTTAAAAAAAAAATATTGATATCTGAGTATAAAAACTGTATCCATTATGCTTCTGAAATATACATTTTTAAGTGAATTTGTTCATAATCCAGTGAATATAAGAAATATTACTTTTTTTTTTTCAGTTGATGTTATTACAGTTTTGCTCAGGAAAATAATACTTTTTTTAAGAAACACAATATCTGAAGCCTGTAGCTGCTTCAGAAAATGCACTAAGTAGCTGCCATTGTTTACGACTTGGGCATCTTGATTCAGAAGACAAAAGTATCCTTTTAATTGATATGGACATTTTAATTGCATTTTCTGCTCTGTACAAAAGCTATGTTGAATATCTAGATATTTGGCTTCAAACGTCAGCCCTGAACTGCACATGACTGGAACAAAGTACAGTCTGCAGAACCTCAAAACATGAAAAGTTTGCTGGAAAAGACATAGTCAAGAGTTTTCTTCTTTCAGGTCTTGGAAAAGTACAAGAGCATCTTAATCAAGACCTACTTAATCAAGTAGGTCACTTACTAAGGCTAAAATACAGACTGAACACGGAAAAGTCATATAATTCTTGTCCCTCCTGCCTACAGTCCCAACCATTTCTTGATAAGTATTCCCACATGTTTCTTACAGAATTGATTTTGATCTACGTCAGACATTCCAGTAGTTGTCTTTTAGGTAGAAGGTAAGCATTTTTTCCCCTTATTCTCAAAATTTGCACAGACAAAGTTTTCACTTTCCCCAGATCAGGTCAAAAGATGAAGGTGAAGATGCTGAAATACAGCAGATGGAAATTACCCATTCTCCTTATTCTGAGAAAAGTATCACTGAGGATATTCTTCTGGAAAGCAATCTTCTGAAAAGCAGAGAAAGTTCGAAAGCTAGGACTCTTCATGTCTAATACAGTCAATAGTCTGTATTTCTTCACCATGTAAGTGAACTGTACAAGAGAAAGGTATGTGAACAAGCAGTTACAGGCAGCTGAAAAAAACCCACTTTTGGGTGGAATAGGTGCAGAACCAGTACAAGGATTAATTTCATACTGCTTATGGTTATATTCCTACATGTGGGTAACTGAAGCATAATTCATGTACCTTGCATATCCTTGTCAGCTTGCCACGCATATTTAGGCACAGGAGCTCTTCCAGTACCAAGGGCAGGCTTCAACCCCATGAAACTATGTTTGCAGTTTCCGCGGATGGACTAGGAGTGTGCCTGTTTAGAAAGCGGCCCAGAATAATTCTTCTATGGTTACTCACTTGGTGAGCAGTTTGGGAAATGTGTGTATACACTAAAGCAATTGCCTGCATCAGAAGAAAAAGCTCAACATTCTGTGGATTGTAGCTTTGTCAAACAGGACGCTACCACATGACAACTGGATTTTCTGGGCAGTTACTCATACTACCTACCCATGAACATTTTTGTGACAGTGCAAAATGCTCTAAAATTCAAAAAAGTACACTACCAAGGAAAGATAGCATAACTTTAGGTGGTCATATGTAAGCATGTTTCTACACTCCTATTTAGAAATTAGTTCCTAGAATATATGCTTTGATTTCAAGGAATGTTTTAGAAGTATGGTGCCATTTAAACAAACCCCTGTACTAAAGATGGTGCACAGAACACAATTTTTACTCTTATATGATAAAGAGAAGAATTTATCCCTATTTGAACCTATAATACCCTCTGTGAGAAGATTACTGATATTCATTTTCTCATAGGCCTGTTTATGATCATTAACACTTAGTTAAGGCCTTCAGAAATGACAGAAGCAAAGAGGGTGTTTCAAAAATAACGTATTTTGAAAATTATGGATTTTATAAAAATGTGATATTTCAAAAATATCTCTAAAGTTTCAAAACATTGTCTAATTTGCATCTCGGATAATGAATTTCTCATTAACAAATATATAAATCATAAGTCATTTATTCATACAGTGTAATGCAGCAGTTTATTACATACTGCGTGACTCTGTAATCAGGGAATCCCCTGATGAAAAAATAGCACAATATTAATTACCAGCACCATCTGTGCTAAACAATAGGAAAAACAATATTTTAATACAATGACTTCATGCATGTCAGTTATCTTCAATATTAAACACTGCAGTTTTGTTGATGTGGTTTACCTTCTACTCATTTAAATAACTGATGTTCTTACAAAGGTTAAAACTATGAATAAATGAATTAAAACTGAATATGATGAAAAATGCCAATAGATACAGCATGGATCACACTAATTCATCAAATAAATGATCATATAGGTATATATACACATGTATTTACACATACGTTTTTAAGGATACCCACACTTTTCAAAAAAAAAAAAAAAAAGTATTTTCATGCTTGTTACCATCAAAAGACTAATGTTCAATTTCTAAGAGTTGTTTTGAAGGTTATTTTGTTGGTTTTTGTTTGGGTTTTGTTTTGTTTTGTTTTGTTTTTTTAATTATCACTATTCTAAATACGTAATCCCTACAACAAAAGATTGCAGAATCTACTTGGCAACATCGTGAATATAAGTTGTTTTGATGTACACAAAGGTAAAGTACCTTTAGTATTCTGTAAATTTGCTGAATTTTCCACTGTATTCTGCCAGCTTCAGTGCAAAAGAAGTGTGAATGTAGGAGTTTGCTTTCTGTCAGTAGGACAGGACATATGTTATTATTATATGTCCAGGTGCTAATTTTGTTTAATGATTTATAAAGTTAAAAAAATATTAGCTAAATCAAAATTACACCTATTCACATATTGTCTTCTTGAAAAATTCTGCCGAAAGAGACAACCAGGAGTATTAGGATGAGGACAGGATTCAAATTCACTAGTTGAGCTTGCCATGAAAAAGTCTTCAGTGCACCTTCCGCGTTTCCAAAGTTCCCCACCTATACCCATGCCCACGTTACCAACATGCAACATACTTCTCCCTGCGCATTCTATCTATTATTTATTTCTGACACATTTTCTTTCAATACACTGTCATCAAGTACTGATTATATTTAAAAATATGACTACTACCTTTTTTTTTTTTTTTGCATATCTATCATATATTGGCATTGTCTAGTGATCTTCAACCTTCTCAATAACATCTGTATTAATTTTTCAGTACTTTAAGACTTTTGCATTTGTGGCCTTTGGATGTACATGTCAGAACCCCAAATACCCACAATAAGCTGTGTCCCAGAATGGTGCTTTTATTTTTGCATGCATATACTAGTGGTATATGTGGTGGTAATAAAAAATTATTGGTGTTTTTTTGCTGATATACTTTTTCATAGGTATCATGGATAACATTGTTTGCATGAATTTACAAGGGAGGAGACAGTAATGAAACTCCCAAAGCTTTAAGTACTGCCCAGAGCATTTATTTACCATAATAAAAAAAACCTGCTTATTTACAGCTATCAGCTCACCTACTGAAGGGCAGTGTGAATTCTCCCAACCCCTGGGTAATTTGTTTTCCCCAGGCCTCCAGTGAGATGCACATTATTCTCTAGAAGTGTGTGTGTGCATGCCCGTGCCAAAGGCAGGCTGCTCTCTGCTTGCTGCACAGTATCTTACTCTTCCTGCAGACAGCTGATGTTTGCATGCTTTCCCATGGAATGCCCTGACACTGTCTTAGAATCATAGGATGGTTTAGGTTGGAAAAGACCTTCAAGATCATCAAGTCCAACCATTAATTAACCTAATCCTGCTAGGTCCACCACTAAACCATGTCTAACTAAGCACCACATCTACACATCTTTTAAACAACTCCAGGGATGGTGACTCCACCACTTCCCTGGATAGCCTCTTACAGTGTTTGACAATCTTTTTAGTGAAGAAATTTTTCCTAATATCTAATTTAAACCTCCCATGGCACAACTTGAGGCCATTTCCTTTTGTCCTATTGTTTGTTACTTGGGAGAAGAGACTGACATCCACCTCACTGCCACCTCCTTTCAGGCAGTTGTAGAGAGTGGTAAGGTCTCTCCTGAGCCTCCTTTTCTCCAGGCTGAACAATCCCAGTTCTCTCAGCTGCTCCTCAGAGGACTTGTTCTCTAGACCCTTCACCATCCTTGGTGAAGGAGACTATGGCTTTACACACCCTTGCCTTTTGCTGGAGTTGGGTGACAAGGCAAGGAAACCTCTCAGATAGAAATATAATTCTCTTTAATGATCAGTATTGGAAATAAAGTTATAAAGGAAGGCTTTGCACTTTCGAACTGTGACACACTGGCACTCAGCAAATACTGATACTTTATTGTGACTGTCTCAGGGATGCTGTAGCTTCTTGTTGTCAAGGATTTCTGTACAGACTGAACATATTCAGGTATTCATCTCTTGCCAGGGCTATCTTGGTCTGCTAGGAGAGTTGTAAATCTCTTCAGATACTCCATAGGGATGCCTAAGCATTACAAATTCAGTCTAATTTCTGTTTCTTCCTTATTTTGATGTATGCTTGTGGCCACTGCTCCATTTCCGTATCAGTAATTCTCTTCTCTAACCAGCCTGGCTATTCTTCCCTCCCAGTGACTTCTGGGGGTAGTTGAAAAGATTTATTCTCCCCTACAATCTAACAGTTTCCTCAGTTGTGAACATGACTCCAGGCTGATATCTACTTCCATACCTACATCTCACGTATCTTTTTTTCATGCTTCTGCAATCTTCCTACATTTGTTAATTAAAGGGAACCTTCTCAGATACATTGTGCAGGCTCTTAACTTTTTCTTCTTAAAAAAAACCACCCTCCTCCTCTGATTTTCCCAAGCTTGTGTGATTCAGTGCTACCTTTTTCCAATGTCAGTCCAGACGGCAATCTGGCCATTATATAGAATTCGCTTCTTGCTCTTAGTGACTAAGTGACTCTTCCTGCTGCTTGTTTCCTCTTACTCTCTTTGACCTAAGTGGTTCTTCAGACAACAGTAGATTTCTCACATATGTGTCAGCCTGAAATTTGACATTTGAATGCAACATTTTAAATCTTTAGAAAATGACCAGCTGCAGAATATATATACATTTTGAATTACTACTGTACTGCAAAATGCCTACATTTTTAAATACCAAGTGCTACACTGACAATCTGCCAGTATATTTAATTTGCATTGCAAATTTAAAAATGTTCTAAATACAATATAGAAAGACAGCAATGCTGACTTCTAACAGGTGAACACTCATAGAATACTTCAACTGCAAGTAAGCCTGAACTTACTATCAGTAAAGATTTGCAGCTGATATCTGACTTTGCAGTTAGCCAGAAGAGGCACCTCATTATGAGCCTGATTCAGAGTTGCTAATCAGTAACAGTAGGTGTGTAAGTAGAAGGAGAAGCAACACTAGAGTGGTCTTCAAATATTTTCAGTCTCTGGAGTACTTTGAATGTCACTAAGGCTCATCTGCACACACTTGAAGAGTGAGCAAAGCCAGCTACATCATTCAGAGACAGCAGCAGGGATATGAGCAGTAGGGCTCCAACTCCGAAACACAGCCTCCTGAGATCTTCGCTTTTATGGCTGTTTCATGGTGGTGAAGATCATTCAATAATTACGGTACATTGAGAACCGATGGATTAGATGGATACACCCCCAAACCATATATAGTGTTTATACAGAAATATATGTGCAGGCTTTGTACTTAAGTTTGTGAAGAAGAGGCCGAAATTAATCTTGTTATCCAACTGCCTAGTTTACAAATATACATAGAGACAAAACTATCTCATTTTAAATTCTATAGCTGGTATTAAAAATTAGATTTTATTAATTAGTTTGTTATCCTATTTATTGATCAGTCTACCTTTTAGTGATTCTTCAAAGGCTTCTGATAGAGCACTTTATATTAGGATTTCCTTAATGTGTTTTCTGAAGAATGCATATGTTGCTCAGACACTATGCATCTGACTTATTACCTACTCAAAATGCCAAGAATCATGAGCTAGACTTCACTGCATTACAAGTTGGATCCCATTTATGTAAATAATGCATTTAAGAATGCAGCTTTTTTCAAACTTGTGTTACGTCTAAGCACACACGTTTAGCTAATAGTCTTTGCACAGTTGAGTCTTACAAGTAAGGTATTTATACATTTCTGGGCTGGAAATAAATCACCTCTAATGAGGCTTTCTAAATAACTTCTCCACTTTTCCCTTGGATAACACAAACATTGGAAATGGGACATTTCTGCATTTAGCTACCAAGCAAAGGCTAAGACTGTTTACTGGTTCATTTCTTTTAAAGAGGGAGATGCACTTTAAATTAACTACATTTTCTTTTATTCAGTGTACTTAAAATTGTTGCATATTCATATTATGGCTGAATGAATTTTTCTGTTGGGTATAAGAACAAAATAAGAAAATAACAATCAAAAAATTGAGGAAATAATAGTTTATCTGGCATTCCTGTCCAGTTATTCAGTTTAGAACAGTTGAAATAAATAGGTAAAAGGTTCAGATTTAATGTAGATTAGGGCAGATGATTGTTTTAAACTTGAATTTGTGATTATTGTAGTTACCAAGAGATTGTTTGCATAATGGAAACTATTCGTTGCTTGATAATTTTGTTAAATAAGTCAATAAAGGGACCAAAGACTGAACAAACGAGTAGATCTAGTTATCCCTTCTCATCAAAGTCAATCCTTTTATCTGTCATGGTTTCAAGACATGATACTATCAACAGATTTTTTTAGAAATAAACATTCTGGGATTTCCAATCCAGACAGAAACAAAGGAATTTAGAGTGATATCTGTACAAAGCAAACGAAAGAGAGGTCAGGAAAGAAACTTTTGCATACATTCTTCTACATACTGATATCCTCCAAGCCATAATTTTTATATTCAGGAATGTAAGTAACAGTCAGTTATTCTATACTGGTGGATCTACCCACTGTTTGAGTAGAAAAAATTGGGGGAGCAATAATGCCTACTTCTCATCCGTGCTCCAAATTCTATATTTAAAATGTTTTTGAAACACAAAGAATAGTTAATTCTATTTCTGTCCCAAAATTTGCATGATTCTCCAAAAAGTTAACCAGCTTGGGAGTTAGTGGATCTTTTCTCCTCTATCCTGTGTGGGCAGGGATGGTGCTTACCGTAGAGGTACCTTCCAAATCACTGTGCCCTGACTTCATTCAAGCAAGGCTGAAAGAGCAAACCAGGAGTTAGTTTTGTCTTAATCAGCCCAATAGAAGCTTCATGAGGACATGGAATATACATTTTTGGTTTTGGAACCTAGGTTGAGTTCTTTATCTCCAGTTCTGCATATAAACAAAGCTTCCAAAACATGTAAGAAAACTGGGTACTCCTATTGGATATTTAGATGCTATATATATTTGTTTAAGACATAAACTAGTGAATCTTAAAGTTGTATAAAATACGCACTTATGTACAGTACATTGAATTAAAGAAATGTAATTTTCTTTGGACTTCGAAAATTACACTACTTAGACACATCAACTAGGACTTGGGAACATACTCTAAAGAACCTGCTTTTGAATCCCATCTCTAAGTGCTAGTATTAGAGGTATTATTGTAATATTGTAAGTTTTACTTTATTGTGTCTTCCATCTTCTTTGCATCTTTGTGAATTTTTTTGTATGGCTTTATTTCATCCTTTTTTCCAGCTCTTTATTTCAGAGATAGATATATAGACATATGAGCAAGGTTGAAGAAAAACTTATTCTGAGGTCTTCTCTTTTTTTCATCTCTTTTATTATGGTAGAGTAATGGATATATATGACATTTTAGAAATAAGCATAGTAAATTTATTGCTGACAATTATTACAGTAGAAGAAACCCAAACCTGAAATGGTTTGCCTTTTATATATGATGCTGTATCACATATGAAATTCAAAGTAAATGAAATTTATGTCCTAAAAGGCCAGAAGTAGGAAGAGGAAAAAAACAATTTTTTTAAGAGCTCATAGCTTTCATGCACTAAATCGTGAATATCAGTTACACACATAAGAATGAATTAATGCCATGACTAGTGTTCTGGTAAATCCGACTCATGGACATGGAAGTTGGACACACAAGCATATTGAATGTTAGAGAAGTCATACATGTTATACTTAGTAAGTTGATGCTTCTTTACCATTGACTTTAAAATGAAATTGCAAACAGCTGTTTACCAGGTAGTGAAACCAAGGAAACCAACTCCCTCTAGACTTGTCTGGAAAATCCTGAAGCTTCAGTGCAGTGCCAAATAGGCTTGAGATGAAACAGTGCCTGGAAGCTGCTCATATTTAAACATTAACTTCAGCTGAGAGTTAGATCAGTCAAAAAAAGAAAAGAGGAAAGAGTATGGACACAAAAGCAAGCAATAACACAGCCACTGTTGTGTAGTTGTGCATATGCTATCGCTCTTGTACTCTCAGGTGCTTATATGACTTAGAAAAGACTTGTTTGTGATAGATGTTTTGACAAAACATGTCATACCATAAGGAAACAGAGTTACCTCTAGTAAGTTCACTTACTTAACATCTGCTAACTTGAGCTAAAGTTATTACCCTCTCAGAAAACCTCTCCTATGCTTAGAGGAAGACACAAGCTGCAAAGAATAAACGGATTTTTCCTAGCTCTTTAAAAGGGAACCGGCAAAAACCCTGGAGGGGGAAAAAAAAAAATAAAGAAAGAAAGGGAAGAAGCAAAACAACAGGGGAAAAAAAAAATCCCAACAAAAAAACCATGGGAGGGGGGTGGGGGTGGGAGGGAAGAGAGAGAAAAAAGAATCTTTTTGTAAGAAGCCCAGTATTTTGCATCTCCCACTTGGGAGAGGAACAGTAGGCCACTTAGAAGGACATACAGATTGTAAATATACAACTCATGTTGCAGAATTGGAGGCTCACAGCATTTTTCACTTCTACTGTTCCAGAGATCCACCTTTACATGAGCTTAGAAGGAAGAGAGTGGAAAAGCAAAGGTAGAAATGGAAAATATGCTACTATAAGCGTCATCATTATCATCATGAACAAATTCCCAGAAACACAGGAAGATGATTCTCCGCTGGTCTACACAAAGCTTTATCTCAGAAATGGGGTAAAAAGTAGAATTTGAAAGGAATCAAATTTATCTGCTTATTTCCATTGTTTTCAACATTTCTTTAAAGCCTGTAATTGTGCTGTGTGAAGACTGGGTAATATTAGAAAGCATCTGTAGCAAAGTGGCAGTGCCAATGGTTAGGTGGATTTTTCCAACTTGATTTGTTTCATTTCAGTTTTACACATTTACTTTAAACTTATGTTTCCTTGAGTCATGTATAGAATCAAAGGCCTTTCTAGAAACCTTTGTAATTTCAAGATTATTTCATATTAATTTAATTTTATTATCAATCAAAGGCTGTACTATGTGGCAAGTTTTTGAGTGCCAGAGAAAATAATCCTTTATTACTGTTGTTGTTTCATCAACAAGACGGTCACATAATGCATGACTTCCACAGGTCAAGCCCGCTGTGCACCCTGGGGTGCCTTTGTTCTCCCCTCAGTGCATTGGCTACCAACTTCCCTACTCCCGTGTAATCTGCAAACTCTTTGCACCTCCTTTAGTTTCTTACTTCATTCTAGAGTTTCTAGATATATCGCTACCATTTCTCTTCTCCCAGACTAGGACATGCTTTTCTCTTACCTTCATGCCAGAATTTTTTTATGTATATATCTCTTCCCCTTACTATCCTTTTTCCAGTCACCATTCTGACATGCATCCTCTGTGTCTTGGACAAAAATTATTCAGAAATTTCCATATACAGATGCCCGACAAGTGTTACGCTAGGAAGTTCACAGGCTGCTGTAGAGGAGCTTTTAGGTTCTAGATGTACTAATTAAGAGTTCCATCTACTTCTGATTTTCCCTGTCCAGCTACTAGGAAAAGTAATTGGGTTGGATGCACTGATTCACAGAAATTGACCAAATATAGAATTCCAGGCATTGCACAGTAGAAGTAGGCAGAAATGCCATCAAGTGGGGTATTTACTCTCCCTTCAATGTGGCAGTTATGTTGTCATTATGTCTTTGTACGATCTTGCTGCTAACCTATGGATAGCAATGCAAAGCAGATTTCTGTATAATAATTTAAATACATTTAAACTACAAAGTCTGCTTAAAATGATATCCCTGTTTATTACAAGCACAACTGTGAGAACCATGCTTTTTTCAATGGGAAACAGCCCCATTAGTGTGAACACAAAGTTAGCTGAGTAGTTATATTTTTTGCTTTTCTCAAGATACATTTTTGTTAGTCCAGAGAGGTGCAATTCTTTGCTTCTTCGTCATGTTGTTTCTATAATATTATGTGAAAACTGGCTAATGGGAAGTAATTTCTATAAAGGTACTACATATTGCCATTCAATATTAAAATGACTATTGATACATATGGAATAGCAAAATCAAACTATCTGTTTTAAAGAGAGATGTGAATCACCATGACTTTTAGTATGTTGTCATCATAATAATATGCATTTTTTTTAAAAAACTGGTATACTTAGTATAAGATAGATAACAACAGCACTTTAGCCCATTAATTGAAAAATAGGTATTCAACAGTAAAAGACAATCAAAAATAATTACTGCATTATTTTTTGGTATGTCTAAGATACCCTCTTTGAAACCAACTAGCTGGAAGACCAGCTGGAGATCTTTTCAAAATATCCTTCATAATCTTGAAGTGAGGGTATTTTCATTTTTCTGGCCAGCAGTAAATTTTCTACCTCAGTAGCATGGCTTATGGTACAGTATTAAAGATCCAAGCTTTCACAGCAGGTTGTATTGGCTGTGTAAGCTTACACTGATTAAGCATCTAGGAAGAAATAGTCAAATATAAACACACAAAACAACAACACAAATTCTCAATTGAACTTGGCTAAATCAATGAAATGTGAATTGTGAATTTATCTCACTTTAATATACATTATGCAACTAAAACCAATTTAATAAATGGTCAAATCCATGGCCCATAGATTAATCCATATTGATATTTCCCATGCAGCATTATTTCCACTTTCCAGCACAAGATATCCAATACTGCTGCTTTGTCAGTTGACAGTCACATTCAATTCTTTTAATAAAATCCTGTATTGCATTACTGCTAGACTGAACAAGAAGTAAATTTCCACTTGGGAAATTTTGGAAGAAAAGTAGATGCAGGTCTCTACTGTTATTATAACCAAAGGCAATAATATATGCTCTCTTTTTGACATATCAAGTCTACTGATACATGCTACAGAAATAAATACAAAAATTACCCCTAATTACCACAGAATCATGCTTTGAAGATGCGACCTGGAGCCTGGAACCTACCTCACCTGCTTGACTGCAAATTCCCCTCTAGTGGCTGTTTTGAGCATACAGATTCTGCAGGTGTCACTGCTCCTTTTGTAAACAAGGTGAGGTGACAACATCTTGCTGACATTCATACCTATAACTAATTATTTTCTGAAAATTATGCAGAATGCTACAACAACGTTGGTCTCCATCCACTCCCTACCCATGCACACCACAGCATTCTGTCACTGCACACATGCATGCAAGAAAAGCTGGGGCCATACTACAAAATGCAACTCTTCAACCTATATTCTGTCTTTGACTTATTTTCTCTCATGCCTTCGGAAACCAGTTAAGATTATTTCAAGGTGTCAGGTTTTCCTTACAAAAAAAAAAAAAAAAAAAATGATGATGTTCAAAACTGCAACGTTTCTTATGACTCCTCTGTTTGTCAAATGGGTTTCCAACAAAACCAAAGAAGTTTCCTGGCAGCCCACAGGGCATCTTGCTTTGCCATCTGCTGGTGGCCCCCAGCTTCCAGGTTCCTCTGTTTTAGCTTACTGTTTCTGTGAAATTCTTCCAAGAGTGGGAACTGGAACCCACAAATGGATTGCATTATCACACGGACTTTGCCCAGTGTCCTGACCTTGCCATCTGGGAAGACCTCACCATGTTCGACCATGAGGGCATTAGTGCTTTCATGTTCCCTGGGTCAGAGCTGGATGGTATTGTCCCTCAGTGCTACCTTATCCGCCTGGAAGGCCTGGCTCAGGCTGCGATCAGTTTCCAGTTTCTCTACTTTAGAGCCAAGAGGAGGCAGAGGTTGGATGATTCATCTTCCCACTTTCCCATGTGGAGAATGTAGAAGCACAACAAGCCACAAAAGCGAGAAGGCTCAGAGCCTGTGTTCTTGTCTAGTTTACTTAGATTTTTCTACATTTTCTTGAAGGGAATTAAAATTAAAAATCTTCTACTTTGGTTTTAAAAAGAAATTCCACGGTTTTGCTGAAATGGAGAGAAAGGAAAAAAAGAAAATATTGCAGACAAAACCAGATATTTGGAGTCAAATGGCCTGGACCTAAAAGCAGCATTTTACTTTTTTGTTTCTCCTCTCAGTCACCTGCAGTCTCCTTAGTGTCTAGGATGTGCTGAAATATGTTATAATTACTGCTTTCCAGTGTCTTATAATAAGCATGCACATGAAATCCCATAGCAGTTCCTGAGAATGACACAATCCTGTCTTGTATTCTTGGAAAAATAAAGCTCATTTTTCCTGAAAAAAGTAAAAGTGACCTCAAACACAGTTTATTATATGTACAAATAAAATTACCAAAGGGAGACAAATATTTTTGTTTGGTTTCTAATCTTGTTCATTAACACTTAAGGGGTTACTTGCAATTTCAAAGGGAAATGTGCTTTCGAAATCATTTCCAATAAGTTGCCTTTTCACCTTCTTCTCAGCTTGTGGAATATATGAAAAGGAAAAATTTAGATGAGCAAAAATCTGACTACAAATCAATTTAGAGAAAAAGAAAATATTCTATTATTGTAGTTTGATATAGATGGTATTTGGACAGAAAACAGTCCATTCTCAGTAAGAATGAGATCTAGCTTTACTTTTTCGCACTGAAATAGAACTTTAACCCTTGAGCAGTTCCAAAGAAATGATTTTATGCTGTTAATGTTCAAGGTAAGACTCTGATCCCACTGAAGTAAATAGCAGAGATTCCACTAAATTCAGAGGAGTCAGATTTAATTCCTATTCTCCAGTTTGTCCTGGCACCTACCTAGCAGCAAAAGAAAGTAAAGTATCATCATGGAAAAGGAATATGTACCTTTGATGAACATCATGTGATACGGTAATACGGAGGATTTAAATCATATAGTAAAGATTCTTAATCATTATATACCAGATTCTTGTCTTTGTGCTCACCTTTACTGCCTTTCAGATGCATGGTATCTCTATAATATAATTTCCATAGAGCTCTAAGGATTTAGCTCACCTCTGCTTACATTTACCTTGTTTGCAGCTGTAGTATTGTTTAATGTTAGGGTCAGCATTGCAGCAGAGAAGTTGATTAGGGATGTATGTGTTTGGGAGAAGAACTGATGTACTTAATTCTGTGGAAGAGAATACTCCTCTTCAGGAACTGTTTCCTGTTCGCTTTTGTGGAGGGTACTTTCAATTGCTGTGGAAATGATGGATTAGTTTTGTCTGTGGAAACTTCTGAACTCCCATTGTTCAAGGATCTGCGGCTGCAGGACATACTTGTAGACAAGTGCAGGCAGTTGGCTGGGAGCCAAAGGAAAGTTTCGCTGGAGGTCTCACTTGGAAATGCTGACTCCAGGAAGTGAAAGTTTGACTTAGTTCAAGTTGTGATGAACATGCAAAATAGATTTATGTTCATTCAAGTTCATTTGCAAGTTGTGGCTATGCAAGCGAGTTTAATCACTGATATCTTGCAAGCTGAGTTTCAATAAGTCTCAAACTGCTGGTATGGCTCTTTCCTTTGTGGCAAAAATGCCTTATAAAAGTAGGCGGGGACAGAATAAACTGTTGATGCAGTATAGGCTTAAGCATAATCCAATATAATGCAGCACTTAACCCATTTTCCTCTATTTTGTTTTACTCCTATGAGACAAGAAGAAACAGCCTGGCAATGTTTCTAGACTGTAGAATCTTTATGGGAGGGAATATGTCTCTTTGTGTGTACTTTGAAGTGCCTCTGACAGCTTGGGGTTCTTTATAAATGGCAGTAATAATAATCATTTATTGCTGTGCAGTGTGGTCTGGTCTCCCGTTTAACATTCAGTATGATCGGTTGTGCTGTGTTGCTGTCCTGTTCATCACTTCTCACCTTGCACTTACATGCAACTTCTATTATGGTTATTTTTAGAATACATAAGGCACTCAAATAACATGATTACAAGTGTGGAACAACAGCTTAGGAAATAGATAGGAGGATAGTTCACAGAAAGAGGCAACATACTGTACCTAAGCTGTGCAAGATCAAACTTGACATTATAAAATCAAAGAGAGAGAGTTTAATATTAAAATAATGTGATGAGATTATAATGAGTGCCGCTTTTCTTTTCAGTTGAATTACCATCATTTAATGAGTTTCTGGATTTATTTTTTAAATTCAGTATGTATACATGCACATTTGTGGCTATAATACATAGGTGTGTAAATATATGCATACATGCATACCCACACTTGGGGGATGTGCGTGTTTATGTATGTGTGTTTTATAAAGCATAGAAAATAGTGTGCTGCAGGAAACAAAAGGACCAATTGTAAGGTCCTATAATGCCATTCGCCACTCCTGGATGGAATTAAAATGACCATAAGTTTTCCTTTCATAAAATCTAAGCAATCTTTATAGAACACTTCATTTTCTGTCAGCTTCAGGGATGGGAGATATTTACATACATTCAGACAGTTTGTGATGCCTGGAGGCAATGTGTAGCAGGGACGGGTGGAGCATGGAATGCTCTTCCAGCACTGGCTGACAGAGGGTATTGAGTGTTTCGTTCTAGTTGTCAGATGTGAGAGCACCCCTGTGATTTCTCCAGCTTTGTGCTGAAGGCTGGTTTGGGTTCTTATCTGAAGGATGGTGCTGAACTGGTAGAGGCATAAAAGAATCTTTATCTCCCTTTTTTACTTCAGTGCAGCAAAGGAATGAACCCAATATAATATGACCACTTCAGGTAAAGTTTGTAAGTTTGTGTTCTTCAGGATTTTGGCATTTTATGATGTTTACCATGTACCAAACGATGGAGAAATTTTGCATGAGATTAAACTATTCCCCCTCAGCTTTTGGTGGAATTAAGTAGCATAAAATGTTCTGTCACAAATGCTATAAAATTTTTGTTTGAAACATACAATTGCATACATTTTGCATATATATGAAACAAATTTTAACATTATTATGCCAAGTCCTCTCTTATCACAGATACGCTCTTCTATGACCCATCTCTGAAACCATTTGTTTCCCCTAAACTGTTAAATTACCTGTATTCATTTCTCCTGCTGAAAGACCTTCTAAAACTTTATGGCTCTTGTGACTAGAAACTTTGTTCTAGTCTACAGTCAATTTTACGTACTTCCTTTTTTTTGGATGTCATAATTTAAATTGGGCATTCATTTTGGTGCCCCTTCACTTAGCTCACCTTTTTTTGATCATATTAAATCAGGGTTTATGTATATTCATCACTAAATTGCAACTATGCATAAAACATTGGTTGGAAGTTTTATAACTAACTGAAGAAAATGAATTAATTGCTACAGTTCTTTATTGATGAGCACCTCCAATATGAACACAGGCTGAGAAAGCTGGGGCTGTTCAGGCTGGAGAAGAGAAGGCTGCGTGGAGATCTCATAGCAGCCTTCCAGTATCTGAACGGGGCCTACAGGGACGCGGGAGAGGGCCTTTTCATCAGGGACTATAGGGTTAGGATGAGGGGTTATAGGTTTAAACTTTAACAGGAGAAGTTTAGATTGGATATAAGGAAGAAGTTCTTTACTGTGAGGGTGGTGAGGCACTGGAATGGGTTGCCAAAGAAGTAGTAAATGGTCCATCTCTAGCAGCGTTCAAGGCCAGGTTGGACAGAGCCTTGGGTGACATGGTCTAGGGTGAAGCGTCCCTGCCCATGGCAGGGGAGTGGGAACTAGATGACCTTAAGGTCCTTTCCAACCCAAGCCATTTTATGATTCTATGTTACGTTTCTTTATGTATCTCAGAGTAAGAAAATATAGTTAAACGTTAGTCTAAATAAAGAAATGGTATCCCTGTAGATTTTAATTGATTTTGAACCATTAAGTTTTGATAGTAAAGTCACTCTAGTGCAGAAGAATGGGACTA
Source organism: Psittacula echo (assembly GCF_963264785.1). Lineage (NCBI taxonomy): Eukaryota > Metazoa > Chordata > Aves > Psittaciformes > Psittacidae > Psittacula > Psittacula echo. The sequence goes on from NC_137737.1 coordinate 141,013,895, forward strand.
TGGATTGTATTGGATGAAATTCAAGGCAGTTTAAATACATCATTGGAATAAGCAAAGTTTGTAATTTCACACCCCAAAATGATACTGTATCATAAAGCCACTGTTTAAAAACATTTGATTAGTGACTGCTAAATAGCATCTAAAATAATAATTTTAACATCTTGAGGCAATCTAATTTTCACTTAAAACTATTTTTAATTTCAATTTTACTTCAAGAAGAATTGGTACAGGTCCTAAACAGTTGTCTTAGAGATGTGCATGACAAGGTAACATCTGGATGAGATATAATGGCTTAAGAAAATAAATCATTTTAAGTAATATAACTCAGCCTGAAAGGGATGAAGGTCCATCCTTCTAAATAATTTTTAATTTTAATAATGATTTTGGAGAAGATATAGCTATTGAGAGCAGAGAACATGACATAGAGTATAAATATTCCAGCTCCATTTCTTAGAAGGCCATAGAAAATGGTAGTCAAGAGGCAGCTGGGGACATTAGTTGACGAGGTCAAGTAGTTGGATTTAATCAAATTCATTTTGTAGCTGGAGATTTAGTCACGGCTATAAGACAGAGAAGTCATCTCAAGTAAGGAAACCTAACAAGAAAGAAATACATCATCTCTGCTAAGTGAAATATATTGCTGTCTATGAAGCCATTTAGCTTCATGTGAGAATAAGGAAAGTTTTGGAAGTGTGTGTGCATATATGTATATATAGCATGAGCTATATAAATACCTGTAAGTAATAATGTAAAGCATTTGTTTCAGTGATCTTATGAATCTCTGGTAGCATTTTAACATCATTGCTACTGGGATATAGTGATGTCATGAACTGATTCAGGACAAAGATCTGTATTTCATTACCAGTTTGAAAGATTGTATAGTTTTAACATAAGGAACTGATTTTCAAAACCTTCTACTGTCATCACGGAAGTTTAAGGGAGATATGGGATTAGTTTCACAGAGGAGAACTGGGCTCTTAGACTTTCTTATGGAGTTTGAAAATGGAAGATGCTGCAGGAGATCAGCTGGAGAAACAGGAACTGAGCGGGCTTGTAGACTGTTGCTTATTACTTCAGTTTAAGATTCAGATCACATAAAATGTTTGAAGTCCAGAGTTGTGTATGAGCTATCTTATTTCAGAACAGACAGTACAAAATAGTGATGATTTCAAGAACTACAGTACTCTTGGAGAACAGGGGGATTTGTTCTGAACAGGCAAACACTGATTAATTGTTCCTGTAAAAGGAAGATACTGGAACTGGACTTGCTGTGTGTCATAAAGGATATCCTCTGGTGCTTCGTTTTTTTACTGGGTGCATTTAGTATATGCATACCTGTGTGTTCTAAAATCAACTCATTATAAATGCCTTGCTCTGAAATTTAAAAACCGCAACTGCTTGAACTGAATTTCTGTTTTCTTGTATTCAATTCAAAATGTTATTTTCCATATGTAGGTATTTTAATGAAATGTATACAACCCAAAATGAAATATTAAAATTAAACAAAATAGTCTATAGCTGTGTATTTTAGTAGAACGTAGATTTCTTAGAGTTAAATGCTCTAGAAATAGGACTGCCCAATTGTATCGCGTAGTCCAAATGCAAGAAATCTAAATAAATTGTTTTTTTAGTCCTATCTGGTTTCTGAAGTTATAAATGAATGTGTTTCATCATTTTTTGAAACATTCATTATGTAAAATCTCACCATGACAGGTATTTTCTTGATTACCAGCCTAAACTTTCCTTTCTAGAAATCTATTCCACTATTGCCTCTCATATATTATCTTTTATTGAATAATTTTCCCCAGTGTTATCTCTTAATAATATCTTAGTCATAGTACAACACACTTGGTTCTCATCAGCACTATTCCTAAGGCACTCCTCGGTTTACCTGACTTTCTGTCACTTACTGAAATGTTTTTATTTTCATACTGCAGTGCACAGGACAAAGGTTAACATCCCAGAGCAAGGAGTGTAACAGGGTTGAACAGAACAAGAGAGATACTTTAATAAATACTGATAAGAATATAAGAGGCAGATGAGAGAACCCTATAAGTAAGTAAATAGAAATCTAATGTAATATATGAGGTGATAAGTAAGTAACAAAACAAGGCATACCTATCAACATACCTTTTTCTCTGCCTCTCAAATGACCCAAGTGCTGTTTACATGAGGCAGACCCTGATGGTTCTTCATGCAGGTCCCATATCTTGCATCCAGAGGCATTTTTTCCAAGCCCCAGGCCGAATGATAGGCTGGAGGCTAACTAAATATGTGCATTGCTGTATCTGTTGTTGAATTGGATGCTGCAGGCCCACATCTCTTCAGGCAGAATGCATTAGACTTGATAGATGGTGGAAGTCACCCATTAGGTGTCATTTGGGAATAAGAAATGTTAATTTTGCATTTATATTTTGGCTGGCAATCTTCTATACAGTAAATCTGTACAGAAAAAGGTTCAAGACCCACATTTTGGGCAAGGTAATAAAAAATTGGTTTGACCTCACCTGCCAAAGGGTTAAACCAAGGAGATGTCTAGGTAGCACTTTCATTTTTAAACCACTGGACAGCTACTCCACCAGTTTTCTGCTGTATCTTTTGAATTGTTTTGTATTTTAAGAGACACAAGTCAGCCATTTCAGTGTTGATATATCCATGTTCTGAAGCAGTGAGTAAAATGAAAACTGTTTCCTGCAAACACTTCCACCAAGTTCCAGACTCAGTCTTGCTTTTCCACTTGATTGTGAGGATATTCACTATGATTCAAAATGTTCAAAACTCTAAGTAGTCCCAAAGCCATAATGTGTCCTAGTGCTACAAGGGATTGTGATATGAGTTTCATACGTATAAACTCAGAATGCCTCAGAAAATTAATTCAGATTCTGTTATTACCCTTTCTTCAACCGATCTATGTACAGTAACCATGTGTAATTCACATCCATTTCTATATTTAGGCATTGTTTGAAAACATAGTGAGTTGGCATGTAGTATTTAGATTTATATCTACTAAAAATTGTTGATCAGCCTCTAATTTGGAAGAAATTTTATGCTTTGCACTAATGAAAGATATTGGAAAAAAAATTAATACATCTTCGGAGATTTCATTATGATCTATTTCAGTAGTAAATCTACCTGTACTTATCAATAGCTCAAGCAACATTTTTCACTTTACAGGACAAGGTAAGAGGTTAAGAACCCTTTAGAACAGCAATTATCTTGTTTTATCATCACAAGCAGATGCTTCCTAAGAAGCAGAAAAGACAGCCTATAAACCAGGTGTCCAAGTACCATAAACATCAGCAGCAAAGAATGCATCACGGAGCAATACATGAGTATAATGACAAGAATAATGACAAAATACAGAAAAATGGTTTGATTTCTTCACTAGCTTAAGAGAAGTAAATTTTCCATTCTGTCATCCTGAAATTCTCAGTACAGAAACAACATGGAATCTCACATAGGTGATATACAGGCTAAAATGTCGGATTAAGGACTTTGGAAGCAAAATGGTGAGAAGACAAAGGAAGAAGAACTGTTAATGATCTAATAAAAATAATAACGAGACATGCCAAAATGAAAACAGTACAAAAATTCTGCACTAATTATTCCAGCAGGTAATTCAGGGAATCAGAGACTAAGGAGCAACATTTTCATGTTAAATTTTGCCTTTTTTATTTGCACCAGTCCTACTGAGTGAAAGGGAATTTAAAATAAGTGCAAAAAGCTCATTCAATAAATATGCTCATCTGTGGCTATTTGAGTCATGAAATCTACCACTTCATGGCCAGAGAGTGGCCATGGCAACATCTGGGAAAGGATCACATTTCAAAAATCTCTCTACGATGTTGTTGGTCAATGTCCAAAAACCAGGAAAATACAAGTAGGAGTACAGTATCCATAAATTAGATTGTTTGGTGTTCATTATAGAACTATTTCCATAAAAAGGGCAGCTAATTTGAATGAAGCAATCTAAAATATTTACTAGATACACAAATACACTCAATATTATAATGTGAAAATAAAGCCTCTGGAGCCACCACTGGCATTCTCACTGTTGTATTGTTGCTTCAGTTAGGTTAACATCTATTGAAATGATTTGCAACACACAGAAGCAAAAATGTCATCAGTTTTTCTTAAAAAGAGTATTTGCTGTAAATGAAGTTATCCTCCACAATACCGTGTACCAACAATATACTTTTTGTTTACCAGTGGCAGTTAAGAAGTAGTGTTCTGGACTCAGGAGTAAACAGATTTGTAGAAATGTCATGCTCAGACATACTCTAGAAGTTAGGCATCCAGCTAATGTACTCATGAAATAACATCTAATGCAAGGAAATTTAAAAAAGCAAACGCAGTGAACCATGTTTTTGTTACAGACAATAAGTAACTGAAGTTAGCTGAGTTCAGTGAGAGTAAATATGGTCTGCTGAGTTTGATCAGCAGGACAATACTAGAAAGACAGCTGATGGGATAGATTACATTTCTCACAGAAGAAATTGGCAAAAGCCAAATATTGCACTTCAGGATTTAAAGACCCTCTAGCGTTTAGTGATATGGACAAGAGAAAACAGAGTTATGGCCTACTTTTGAGTTGGTCAGTAGCCCCCTAAAATTGGCAATATGGCTGAGACCAACTCGTTAATATCTCCAGTCACACGCTGTCCAAGCAGTATGTTGTGTGGCTGGTAAAACTACCCTACAGCAGTGACTTCTCCCTGTCATATCATGACACCTCACCTCATTCCTCTGCTTGCTCTCACCTATATGTAGCTCTCCTCATTCCTTATTGCTTTTTGTAACAGCCTTTTGCACTATAGACACTTCTGGTCTCATCCCCATACAACAACTTCAGTATTTGCACACTCATGAGTAAAACAGGGTCAATAAAATACTATATTCATAGAATCAATATAAGTAATCTTTAGCTATATTATATCTGGCTATCTATTTTAAGAGAGGTTAATTTATGTATATACAGATGTCTGCTCACTTTGCTGTAGAGGGAACCTAGAACACTAGTAAGAATTTTCCAGCCCCTCACGGCAAGGGGGCTGGAACTAGATGATCTTAAGGTCCTTTCCAACCCTAACTATTCTATGATTCTAATTTCACTTGTGGATATGTTGTGGATATGAAGTGGATATGTTATGTAACATGAAGTTACAATGTAATGTAAAGAATTTTTAATAATAGGTATTAAATAACCAGTATTTTATATGAATTTGACTAGCATTTTTTCTTTTGGGCCAACAGACCTAAAAGGAAGGTCAGACAGTTAACTTTACTCAGTTGCTCACATCAGTATGTGCAAAGAACTCTGGTTTTGTGATTGGAAAACACTACAAAAATGCTCTACACTCAACAGTACTGATGAAAAAGATTTCATGAAATTGAGGTCAACATTGTCCCTTGGGTGCCTGGTGGGAAACAGCTAGGGAGTGGTTATCCTTCAGGATTTTTATTTGGAGAGCTTCCACCTTAATCCTTTTAAAATCAGTGACTGGGAAACAATTGAGAACTCCGATTTCCTCTTTTTTTATGTTATAATTCCTAACTATCAGTATCAGTCAAAGGATTGTCTCTAAAGCAACATTTTTGGAAGCAGCTTGATACAAACTTTAAATTTCATTTTCAAGAGGGATTAAAAAGGAAGGCTGGAAGGGATTCTAAGTTACTGAGACACTTCAGAAAACTGTAGTCATAGTTTTACCTTTTAAAGTTCTATTTGAATTTTGGGTGTTAGCTGTGGATTTAAGGAGAAGAGGAGAATTTGAACTAAATTTTTTTTGTGAGCAGATAAAACATGAAGGAGATAAACATGTATACTGCTAATACCAGCAAAATTAATAATATATTTAAGTCAACCAATTTTGAGAATAATTTAGCTTTACTGTGGTAACGGTACACTTAAAAAATCTTTTCAATTTTCTCAAAATAATAAGGGGTTACAAATTACTGAATGACTCTGAACTGTATCTTCCCTTTGTTCTTCAGCCTCTTGGTCTTTTACTAAGTCTGCTGTGCAAAGTAAGGATCTCATTCTGAAGGTGGAAAACGTTAGGGGTCCCACTTTTGAAAGACTGCATAGTAAGATTTCCTTCCTAATGCAGTTGATTCTATTTATAGGATAATGGCATAAATTGAAGAGTTGCATCAATTATCAACACCCGCCTAATAAAACAAAACATATCCATGCTACTGAGAGGAAGCTAAAATCTCAAAACCAGATGCTATGCTAGCAAAGACTTTGAGGCTTTTATAATAGGTTTTCTTATTTATTCCTATTTATGATGATGGTGCATAGTTTTATATATTCCTTAAATTATTAAACAATACTAACTCTGATACATACAGAAGACAACTTATGCTACTACTCTGAGCGGGGGAAGCCTCATTTGCACAATATGAGGAACAGATAGGACACAAGTACAGATTATACCATAGACTTTACCATCTATCATTACGCACTTCTGTAAGAATATTACTTAGATGGGTATATAGCCGAAGAAAAACGGGTTTCAAAAGCTGATGAATGTGATTATAAAGCCATAATAAACTGATAGATCCATTCTAGGTACCACTGTACCTACACGGGGATCATCATACATGTTTTCAGGTTTCTAATATTTTTCAACTCTTGATTACGCGTCTATGTATGTTGCTTCTATGTATGCTTCTATGTATGAGATGCTAGTGTATATACAACCTCCATCACTGAAACTGGGCAAACTGAGACACCTATAATATCTAATTTGGCTATGTGCAATGATAAAGACATTGCAAATCACTCCCCAGAAAGGGTGCTACATAACAATTATGATGGAATGGAAGACCAAGGAGAGGAGAAAATGTTATTTTAGTTCAGGATCTGCAACTAAAACTGCACTTCATACTCATGTCACTACTTTATGAAAGTTGCACTCCAAAGTCATAAACAGTAATTTGACAATATTAATGTTATCTTTTCAGTGTTCACTATGTCTACATGAAATACTGCTGTTGGCTTATTTAAAAAAAAATGATAGAAATGAAGATTCTTAAAGCACAAGAGCTGTCTGTTCTCCCTTTTCTCCTTGGTTTCTGCTACTCTACTCTTCTTTGCCTTTTTCTTCCTTTTTATTATATTTTCTTCTGAACCGCTCCCTCTGTGCTCAGAAGCTGCAAGTAAATTCCAGCTATGTTATTGTTTGCATCTTTGAGACATGTGCCTCTCTCAGAAGCCCAGACTGTGCTAAGGGTAGTATACTTCCAGGGAGGGTAAGGTCAAGGAATGCGGAGAAGTCCTCTGACTTGTAACAAAACTGGCCTCTGAAGGCAATGCACATGCCAAAACAGTAAGTTACTGCTGCCTTGGGCTGCACAGTCTTGCTACTGGCTGAAATTTGCAATGTGGTGTGGGATTATATACATGTTTCAGTAGATTTCTAAGTTTTCAGTGGCCATCTGTAAGCAGTGGGGGTGAATGGGCTGCATTTCAGACAACTGAGGCATCCAGAAGTACTTCCTCACAGGTCATTGTTCCTTCCATCCCACACTCCAGATGCTGCCATATGTGTGATACAGTATCTTGTTGGGAGCATACATCCATGTTTTTAGCTTTCTTTAATAAAAAAGGTTTCTCTAGCTAAGCCACAGCTAGTGAATTTTATTTTCCAGCTGAAGGCATGGCATACTACATGTTAGCTTGTGCAAGTCTTTGGCAGTAGAATTTTGCTGATCTTGAGATATATTTTTTCTATAAGGAGAACATGGATGTCAAAATTAGGAGCTGTTTTGTATATATAATTTTTCAGAAGTAAATGCAAATTTTTCCAGGGTATTACTGCAATCCTGTGCAAAAGTATTTTACATTATTATGAACAGAATAATGATGGCTATTCTGTGATTCTGATTTAAAGTTGCCCAAAAAAGTCTAAGCAGTTTGGTAGACTAAGTTTGTTCATCCATAAGACTACCTGAGCAATATCAGAGAGCACCCAGTCAGGAAATGAAGAATAATCTTTGTCACTATTTCTGGATAACAAATAAGATATAAATTTTAATGTGAGACGAAAAGTATCTTGCATAACTGAACTACTGAATGAGAGCAGTGATTTTTGCTCTAAATAAATACATGAATAGAGCCAGGAAACTAACACCAAGAAAATACTAAGCTTTGCACCAACCAAAAATGAACTCATATCCAGAGACTACCCTTTTTAGGAAAAGTCTGCTTAAAATCCAGAAAGTTTCTGAGGTCACCATTTATTTCTATGCCATTCTTCCTTCTCCATATGGAGTGGACATGGGTTTTGGCTTTTAAACACTGGCAGATCTCCCAGAATGGATGCAAAGGTCTGGACTATCAACATGAAGTCTGACTCAGCACTGATTCCAGCACTCTGTGTGTCTGGCTTCCTACATTGCTGCATCCATTGAAATCCTGCAGCCAGGAACTTCACTGTAGGGTTGTGATCACTCCTAGGGAGTAAAACATTCACAAAAAATGTAGTAGTAATTCAGTTCTAACTTGTTTACAGGACTGGTTGAAAGGGCAATACATATTTATTGGTCTCAACCATTCTCTTTGGATATCCCCAGATCTTCTGTAGGTTCCTGTGCATTTGAGGAATCTGCCTTGCAGCACTATTCCTTTGTGTCATCTAGAAACACGTTAGTAGAGCTTTTCCTTCTTTATTTCAAGTCAGAGGAAGCTTTACTTCTAAACTCAAGGCTCAGACTGATCATCTTTCAGCTGCTCAGGTATAGATTTGTCTGTTTTCTTGTCTTAGAATCTGAGTATATCTGGCATGACCACACGGGAAATCTCCAAATTATGAAATTAGAATAAACGAGATTTTTCAAATAGCTGGGAAAGTTGTCAGTTGTCCCATATTCATGTTATAGGGATATTATTTCTGAGCAGTAATAATTTCATGGTCAGTCTAGTTAATTACTTCACTATTGACCACGGAAAGTTACAGAAAGGCATGCAGTATATTCTTTCTAATACTGTAAATGGATAATATTTGGGAAAATACCACCTTTTTATCTTTTTCATTCAGAGCTAAAGAACCAAACACTGTGATTAAGATCATGGAAGAATCCAAGTCCTTACAATGGATACCAAAACCTACGAGCCAAAGAGAACCTCTGCAACTTTATTTTTTTAACATTACACTTTACATGGTAAGAACCTGACTGCATGCATATCCCAGAAATTAAGCATATTTTCTTGCAATTCATCTGCTGCCTAAACTTTGCGGTATCTTCATTATATATGAATATCTTTGTATTCAATAGTCTGAATCCAGATTTATGTGATAATTCTGAAGTTATTATTTCAGTATTTTAGTATTTCTTCTTCTCAATGAAAGAATGGAAAAGTTGTTTTAAAAAAATCACTGAGTGTTCTCCAAAGGACATTGTTTTTAAAAGTATGCATGTTATCTATGTGTAAGACAGTTGCTAACACTTGAAAATCATGGAAATATCAGCTGCGTTTTTCCTAGTTTCTTTGCCAGAGTACAGGCATTTCAAGGATTTAAGTTTTGAACTGTGATAATCATTCAGTTAGAGGGCTTATATAAACCTTTTTAGAATCTTAGTAAGTTGCAGACAATTGGAAGTGATGAAGTTCGAGATGATTAAGAAGTGTGCCTCTGTGGAGGTTATTTTCTTCTTCTTGAGATATTGTAATTAACTAAGAGCATTCTGAAATGAGCCTATACCACCACTGCTCACATCCAATTATTATAATGGTTGAAGAGTGCTACATTTTTAAACTATTCTTACTCCATCATCCCTAATTATCCATCTGTACCCACAGCTTCTGGACAGACGGCCACCACTCCTTCAGTATAAAAACTGGAGACATTCTTTCCCCTGCCCCTATGCCTAGATGCTGTAGCTGTCATCCCATTGCGGGTTACCATTCCCAGGCCATGCTGGCAAGGCACACTGTGACCACAGCCTGATGATGCTACAGGCAATATCCAACAGGTGAACTTGAAAAGCCAATGAACGGCACAAACACTGCAGCCTTGGTGTGGGCATCATTCTAGTCACTGCACTTTAGACAATTATGCATCTGGGGAGGTGTGAGGAGAGGCAATTAGTATGATTTAAAAGATCTACTCAGAAAGACTCTCTCTGAGGCTAACATAAAATGCTGGGCCTACTCTTGAGTCCTGAGGGAAGCTACACCACTCAACTTGCGTCTGTACGACTCAAGAACCCGTTCTTGTGTAACTTGCTCTTAGGTGACCCTGCCTTTGCAGAGGAGATAGACTATATGGTCTCTATAAGTCCTTTCCAACACTAATGATTCTGTTATTCTGTGACTCCGGCCCCTGCCCCACCAAAAGAGAGTGTGCCCGCACTGCTTATCGGAAACAGCTCCCAGTAAACAGCACTGGAGATCTGCTCAGCAAAAACCCATCCTCAGTGACCATTGGCAGTGCTCGAGCTGTGCGCTGGCACAGCCTCAGCTGCTAGGCATGGCCTGCTTAGAACTCCTTTTTAATCTGGGATATGATATGTGCTACTCATTCTGCTAAAGAGAATGGGTAATTTTCATGCAGTACTAAAATGCACTAAATGAAAGTTCCTCTGTGAATTAGGGAAAACTGTTAATTTACATCATTAATTCAATTTCAAAACAGCAGGCATATGTAGGTTACTTTTTGGATTTCATAAACAACTTCTTGACCTTTAGGTAAACAAGTCCAAAACACATTGGAATACATTGAAATTACTAAGTGTAATAATCCTTTAAGTGATGAAGCGTATCTCTCCAAATAGTCAAATTTTTTATATGCCCTCTTTTGAGCTGATGAAGCAGAATATGGCCTTAATGCTTCTGAATAGACAAAATATGTAAGTTACCTTACATTACTGCTTAAATATTTACGAAAGCAGGAGTCAGCAAAATAATGATGCTCTTATGTAATTTACACTAAACAGTATGTAAGAATAAACACTTGTGATACTGACTTTAGCACTGCTTCATTTTGCATTGCTGTTTTGTCATTTATTTATAACTGGTTTATACCACACATATTGTATTAATTTCTAAGTTACAGTGGCTGAATAATGTTTTAAAAGTTGCAGTTTGTATATTGCCTAAACGTTGGAAACAGGTTACTCAACTCCGTTCTTTTACATTTAAACAGCAGGTTTAGACGTGGCATCTGTCAAATTACCTGTTTAGACTAAAGACACTGCGTGGGAGGCAGGCAACAAAATAGAAAAAGCAATGAATGGTCAGCCTATATGAAAGGAAGAGACATTTCTAATTCTGATTAGGGAACTGGACTGAGATTTAAGAAGGGTGAGAATGGGCAAAGACCAAACATCAACTTCTATTTGAAAGGTGGGTGTCTCATCCATTCAAGCCCCTGTTTAAGCCTAATTCTACAAGAAAACCATAGCAAGTTTTTCATTTGGTGGACTGCAATCATATTTGTCTATTGCCATAGAACATCTTCTTGAAAACAGTACCACTGTTACATTGGTAGTTAACCATGAGCCCACACCTCAAGGAAGGAAACTGAAATACAAATTTGGCACACCACAATCACTTCAGCTAAATGGAAAACATTTATCATTTACTCAGATTCTTTAAGGTATATGAACAGCAAATGTTTAATATAGTTCACAGCTTCTGTCATGTTCCCTTTAATAAAAAAGTGGTTCTGTAAATTCACTTATCATATATGAGCATTATTTTCTAACACAATATGATGGAAAAATTAGTGAATCACCATGTTAGAATTTCTGCCACTTATATGAAGACTTTTGCAATACTGGCCAAACAAATAATCACTGAAAGTTTTCAGAGGTTAAGCTTAAAACTGTTTCTATTGAGAGTATTCGGATCACAGAGGTAAGAGTTAAAGGAATGCTCAACAGTTCACCTGAACATGAATCATTTAATTCCTGCTAGTGAATTTGTAAAAGCACTTAGTGTTGTGCACATTCATGTGTCAGATCTGAAATTTCTGGAAGCACGGTAATAAAGATGTTTTGATATCAAGTGTCCTTACTTGGCATCAGTGAAATCAGGCTGATTCTTGTGGAGTTTTGTGGTTGAGCTGTTGGGGGTTTTTTTATTCCCCAAGATTTTTGCAAAGTTTTTGTTTGGCAACACTGAGAAACTGGTCAGGGGCATACAATGCCAAGCAATACAATGAGGTACTGTTCATAACACATCATTTACAACTACGTATGTAAATGAGATGACTCAAGTCATTAAACCAGAATGTTCAAGAGAAATTTTGTCCTAAAGACACGGACTGTAAACATAAGCATTCCTAATGGTTTAGCTTTGTCAAACACTTAATTGGTAATAGCAACAGAAGCGTCAGACGTTGGTTTCTACCGTGCAAGAAAAAAAAAAAAAATCGCTATTATCGCTATTTAGAAGAACAAAACTAATTAAAGCCTAGGTAGTTAGAAGGCTTATCTTTCATCTGAAAGTCAAAAAGAGATGGATCACGCGGTCAAACCGCGATGACCACACGGCCGGCGCTCCCCGTGACCCACAAGCTACCCCGGGCGGGTGCAAGCGGCCGGACAGCCGCGAACGAAGACCGGTCGCCGCTAGGCAGGGCGGACCGTGGCGACACCGGTGAGGAGAAGCCCCGATCCTGCGGCCGTGCAACCCCCGCCGCGGGCAGCGCTCCGCCGCGGCAGGCTGAAACCCGCCCAACTCCGGACCCTGCGGGATCTCCCGGCCCAGGGGCCCGCGCGGGAGGAAGCGCCTGCTCCTCCCAGGGACAGCGCTGAGGCCGAGGCGCCCGGCTCTGCTAGGACACTGCGGCGAACTGCCTGACCCGTGCCCCTGCCTGCCTGCCTGCCTGCCTGACGGGAGTTTTTTCGCCCGTTCTGCTCCGTGCCTCTTTGAGGAAAGTTGCAGCTCCCCCCACCACCAGGAGCCCTGGCAGCGCCGGGACAACTGAAGCCTCCCGCCTCAGCGCCCCGTGCCCCGGAGGCAGCGGGCGATTTGCATGCAGACTTGTCGCTGGTGGCAGCCGCTGCCCGTCAAGCCTGACGGACGGACGCCCCCCTCTTTCCGCCCCCCCCGTCCCGGAAAGCCCCTCCCTCACCCCCTCCCTCGCCGGCACCTCCCGCCGCCTGTCAGTCGGAGCGGAGCGCGGCGCGGGGAGCGGCGGCACGGCAACGGCGGAGAGCGGGCGAGAGAGGGAGAGAGAGAGCGAGGAGCCGAGCTCTCCCCTCCCTCCCTCCCTCCCTCCCTCTCTCCCTCCCTCCCTCCCTCCCTTCCTTCCTCTTCTGTCTCCCTCCTTTCCCTGCTCCCTCCCTCCGTTCTTTCTGCTTCTCTCTCCCCTCATTCTCACTCTCTGTCGCACACACCCCGATCTCCGTTTGTCTTCCCCTCTTCCTTCGTCACACACGCACACACTCTCCCTCTCCCCGTTTTTCTCTCATTTGAATTCGCTCCTCAAAGCGGCCACCGGCTCCTCTATGAATCCCGTCTGTTGATCTGTCACCCTTCCCTCCATCCCTGTCCCCTCCCAGCTCCACTCCTGTACCTGGAGCAAGGCAGGAGCGGCAGCCGAGCAGCATGTCCCGAAGGAAACAGAGCAAACCCAGGCAGATCAAACGTAAGTTTCCTGAGGGGGGCTCCCTCTAACACACTTTTATTTATCTCGTTCTTGGGAGAGGCGAGAGAGGTGGCTGTGGGGAGCAAAAGGGGGAGTCCAGAGTGCGGACCTAATGGTGAAACTTTGCCAAAGAGACTGAGAATGGGGAGAGAGGCCGGGGACAGGAGCGAAAGGCAGGAGTTGCTCTGTTGCTGGGTGAGCAGGCTCCTCACTGTCTCGTGCTTTCGCTCCTCTGGAGCTATTGCTGCCTCCTCGTAATCACTTCAAGCTATTCCCCCGAGTTTCGGAGTGGGATCACTCATGTTGCTCAAGTTGAACTAGCACCGGGAGAGCAGCATAAACCATTTTGCGAACACCGTACCACTGAGCAACTTTCTGCCGCTAACGCGTGTGAATAGCCCCATGCCGAGCCTGGGCTGCAGTAAGTACCAGAGGACCGCAGAAAGTGTGCGTGTGGGGCGGAAAAAACAGAAAGTTCCCGCGGAGAGCCGGTGGGTAGCGCCGCGCCGGCTGCGGGCCCCGCCGGACGCTGACACTCGCGGCTCGACGTACCGTACCGCGCTGCTCCGCGCCGGGCCCCCCGGGGTGGCCCTGCGGCTCCTCCGCAGCCGCCCGCCCGCCTTGGATGTTAGCGGGGCTTCCAGCACTGTTGAGCTGTTTTCCATACTGAGAAACAGGTGTGCTGGAGGCTTGTAGTTGAAAGATACTCTGCCTAAAAGTGCTCCTAGTTCACTTTGATTGCCAGCGACACACGACAGTCTTAACTTCATAAACTTTTCTGTGCTGTAGATTATTCATCCAAACAAGTCTATAAGTTGGGACTAGAATTGTCAGACTTTTCGAAAGAGTGTCTGTAAATGATTTTGTTTTAAAATCAGTGGCACTGCTCTGATGTCTCTTCATTGATGATCTGTATTACAGAACTCCATTCAAAGTAACCAGCATGGGACGTGGAGAAGCTCTTTCAGTAGCATTTTTCTTATTGATTTCTGCCTCCTGAATGTTTATTCATAGCTCACTTAAGATGGAATATGTATGGAATTGACAAAGTGATTTAGTAAAGAAGAAAATGAGCTTCATGTCACTGTGAAGTGTTCGAGTAGTATTGGCTGAGCTTCCCTGCTTTGTAGAAATTACCTTTTTACAGTCTTTAACCTTATAATTACAGCTAACCATCCTGGTTTCAAGTTTAGTTTTCAGTTTACTGAAGTAGCCCTATAAATGATTGAAACTTTTTGTGACATATTTTTAAGTTGAATATAATTCTGTGATCCAAGAAACTTTCATTTACTTTGGAAATTGATATTCCCAAATAAATGCACCATGTGCTTTTAAACTTATGCCTATCTTATTTAATATGAATTAAAATGGTATAGTTAATACTTTAAAATTGAGCATTTTATGTGATATGTTTATGAACATGATTTAGGAAGACTTTCTATGATTGGTGTCTTGATTGTTAATAAATAATGTGTATTGATTGCGTGGCACAAAAACCATTGGTTTTGTGTACTTTGTTATCATCTTCAGTTAACTGTATCTTCCTCACAAAGGCTGAAAAGTGGTTGGAGGGCTTTTAAGGTACTGTATTGCTGGTACAAGTCACAAAGCATTCTGTGGCTTTTCTGTAAGACACAATATGATGAAGGTGATAAAACAAATGTATTTTTCATAATCAGGTGCAATAT